>NC_071998.2:85717339-86342339 GCF_028885655.2 Pongo abelii | reverse complement strand
CTGTCTTGCATAGTTTCTGAGAAGGCTGTTGTCATTTTTATCTTTGTTCATCTGTGTCTTTTTCTATTTAGGCTGCTTTTAAGAATTTTTTCTTTATCATAGATTTTCAGAAGATTGATTATGATGTATCATGGTGTGGTTTTCTTTGTGTTCATCCTAGTTGGAGTCTTTCGAGATTCCTCTATTTGTGCATTTATAGTTTTCATCAGATTTGGAAAAAATTCAGTTATCATTCCTTTAAGTGCTTATTCTGTCCTGTACCCCCTTTCCTAGGACTTGAATTCTATCAGTGTTAACCTACGTGAGATTTTCGCAAAGATGATTGAGGTTCTTGTCATAATTTTCCCCATCTGTTTTCTCTCTCTGCTTCCTTTTGGATAGTTTTATTGCTATGTCTTTAAGTTTCTAAAGATTTTTCTTTTAAAAAAAGGTTTAAAGAAAGAATGACTTTAAATCTTTCTTTAAGTCTTTCTCCTGAAGTATTTAATCTGCTTAATTTTGCTTTGTGTATTTTTTATTTCATATATTGTATTCTATAGAAGTTGTGACTGGTTCTGGTTTTTTTTTTTTTACCATTCATTTCTCTCCTGATTATGTTTTCCTTTAAATACCTATAATACATGTAATTGTTTAAGATCTTTACTACTTCCATCATCTCTGCCATTTCCAGCCTGCTTCCTTAAGCTGCTTTTCTTTTTGGTTATGGGTCATATTTTACTGCTTCTGAGCATACCTAGTAACTTTTTATTAGATGCCAGGTATTATGAACATTGCATTGATGAATGTTTTGATTATGTTTTCTTCTTTTAGAGAGAGTGTTGTTTTATCCTGGCAGACATTTATGTTTTGTAGATTAGATCTATCCTTTCCAGGCTTGTTTGTAAATGTTGTTGGGGCAGGTCTATAGTAGCCTTTCTCCAGGGCTAATTTTATCTGCCCTTTCATATGCACAGATAATTAATTTTACTAAGGTCAAGTAGCATATTAAGGTCAAGTAGCATAACAAGGTCAAGTAGTACCCTACATATGCACAGATTATATTCAGCCAAAAACTCAGAGCCCCCATGTTGATTTCTGGAGCCTTTTCTCTATCTAGTTTCCTTCTTGGCTCTCAAATTGTAGCTGTCTTTGCCTTATCAGACTCCAGTGTTGGTCTCCTTAACTCAGTGAAACTTCTGTGCTCTACTTACGATGGCTCTCCAGCCCTGATTCAGAAAGTGCACCCAGGCAGAAAGCCAGGCCAATCATAGGGATTCCCTCATTGGTTTTTCTGCTTTCAGGATCACAGTCTGGTGCTGCCTGTTGTCAAGTGTCTGAAGATATTTTGTTCAGTTTTCTAGTTTCCTGTAGCAGGAGGATACATATAATAGCTTGCTAGGGTTAGAAGTCCTGAAGACAACTGGAGTGCTTTAAAATCCTTTGAAAAAATTGGTAAGCCTTCAAGAAATTTTTAAGTAGTGTTAGAGGTTAGTATATATTAATACGCTACTTGACCTTGGTAAAATTAACATTTTCAGGTTACAAAGATCTATTGTAACCTGTCCTATTAGTATATAGATAGAGTTTATGGAATATATATGACATGTTTTCAGTGTCTCCATTCTGTAATAATTGCCATTTGTTAAGATTGTTAAGTTGAAAAAAATTGTTGGGCATCTAGATCAGATTTAAAAGGAGTTAAACCAAATTGAGACTGAATTTTGGAATGGCTATGCCAAGTACTCTGCAACACAGCTAATTGCCTGGGTTCAAATCCTGGTGTGTCACTTATTAGCTTATTACCCTGGGCAAGTCATATAACTTTTCAAAATTACAGTTTTCCATCTGTAGTGACAAAGTAACTTTACCACCTCGTAGGATTGTTGGATTAAGTGATTATATATAGTGTGTGTGTGTATGTGTATGTGTGTGTGTAAAGCTTTTAGAACAATGCCTGATGTTACGTGCTCAAAAAATGTTAATTGTCATTGTTGTGATTGTCATTGTTAGGGAACTGAGTTTCTGATTAAGTTAAGGTTTATTAAGCCTGAAATTTTTTTTTTTACCATTTTAATTGAGACTTCTCTTGCTTTTTTAACCAAGTATATCATTTTATAATTTAAAGAATAATAAATAACACATATCTATCATCCAGTATTAGGAATAGAATGTTACTGATATGTTCAGTATCATCCACATAACTGTCCCTGCTCACATATCCTATTCTCTCTTCCTATCTTGAATTTTCTATTTATTGTTGCCTAGCTTTCTTAAAAATAGTTTTGCTATTTATTGATTTAGTCATAAATAATATATATTAATTTTTCCTGTTTCTAAAATTTTATATAGATATAATGACATGTATTCTGCCACCTGCTTGTTTGCTTGGTGGTGTATTTTTTTGAGATTTGTTCATGTTGGTGCATGTAGTTGTGTGCATTCATTTGTACCAGGGTAGAGTGTGTTTATTTCCAGGTTTTGCTGTTACAAACAGTAGAGCTCTGAATATTTCTGTGCATATTTCCTGGTATACATGTGCAAGAGTTTCTCTGGGTATATGTCTGGATGCAGACATTTCAGGTTACAATCTTTAGCAGGCTGCTCGCTGGAGCAGGCCAGAGTGGAAGTAGGTTATTGCAGTAGGCCAGGCAAGGGGTTATGAGGGCTTGAACCAGAGTGATTACCTTGGGATGGAGGAAAGCAGATGAATTGGAGATTTTGTCTGGAGGTATAATCAATAGATATTGATGGTGTGTTTTATAAAGGGGGCCCGATGAGAAAGAACATCAAGGAGACTCTCAGGATTTTACATCAAGTTGCCATTTAGTGAAATGAGAACTGCTCCCAATAGATAGACATATTTTATTTTGTTTTAATTCATACATGGGCTTTTAAAAAGAATGAACTTTATTTTTTTAAAGCAGTTTTAGGTTTGCAGCAAAATTGAGTGGAAGGTACAGGTATTTCCCATATCTACCCATTTCTACACATGCACAGCCTCTCCTGTTATCTACAGTCCCGTCCAGAGGGATGCATTGGTCACAACTGATGAACCTGTCCTGACACATCGTTATCACTCAGAGTCTGTAGTTGACACTAGGGCTCACTCTGGGTAGTGTACATTCTATGGGTTTGGGCAAATGTGCAATGACACATATCCACCATTACAGTATCATACAGCGTAGTTGCACTGCCCTAGAAGTTATTCGTGCTCTCCCTGTTCATTCCCCTCTTCTCCCTAATCCCTAGCAGCCAGTGATCTTTTTACTGTATCCACATTTTTTCCTTCCCCAGAATGTCCTGTAGTTGGAATCATAGATTAGCCATTTCAGATTGGCTTCTTTCATTTAGTAATATCATTTAGTAGCTCATTTTTAAAGTGCAAAATAATATTCCATTGTCTGGATATATTACAGCTTATCCATTCACCTACCGAAGGTCATCTTGGTTGCTTTCAAGTTTTGGAATTATGAGTAAAACATCTGTGTTTACTAAAACACAGATGCTGAAAACATCTGTGTGCAGGTGTTTGTGGAGACACAAGTTTTCAACTCTTTTGGGTAAATATCAAGGAGTATGATAGGTGGAGAATATGGTAAGGGTATGCTTAGTTTTATAAGAAACTGCCAAAATGTCTTCCAAAGTGGCTGCACCATTTTTCATCCCCATCAGCAGCGGATGAGAGTTCCTGTTGTTATACATGCTTGTCAGCATTTGGTGTTAGCAGGGTTCTGGATTTGGGCCATTTTAATAGGTGTATAGTGGTATCTCATTGTTGTTTTAATTTGCATTTCCCTGAGGACATATGATGTGCAGCATCTTTTTGTATGCTATTTTTCATTTGTATATCTTCTTTGGCGAGGTGTCCATTACAGTCTTTGGTCCATTTTTTAATCAAGTAGTTTTCTTCTAGTTAAGTTTTAACAGTTCTTTATATGAATGTGTCTTTTGAAAATATTTTCTCCTACTCTGTGGCTTTTCTTTTAATTCTCTTGATAGTATCCTTTGCAATGACATAGTAGGAGATAATATGGGTGACTTTTCTGTTAAAAGGTTTATGGAGGCCAGGCGCAGTGGCTCATGCCTGTAATCCCAGCACTTTGGGAGACCGAGGTAGGCGGATCACCTGAGGTCAGGAGTTCGAGACCAGCCTGACCAACATGGAGAAACCCCATCTCTACTAAAAATACAAAATTAGCCAGGCGTGGTGGTGCATGCCTGTGATCCCACCTACTCGGGAGACTGAGGCAGGAGAATTGCTTGAACTCGGGAGGCGGAGGTTGCAGTGAGCTGAGATTGCACCATTGCACTCCAGCCTGGGCAACTAGAGCAAAACTCCATCACACACACACACACACACACACAAGAAAAGGCTTATGGATTAGCAGAAGGCATTTACAGAGTTTAATACTTTCCTGTCCCTTACCTCTTACCTGCAAAGTTTATTAGAAGATGGATTTTTAACATCTGGGCTGAAATACTACAGTCAGAGCCATTTGTGTCACACTCATGAATGTAGTCTAGTCTGTATTATTAAAATTTTAAAATAAACGCCGAAAAGACAGACAGACACACACGTACACACACACTCACCCTTCATTCCTCTTCTTAGGATGAAGTAAAATTTGTTAAGTTATATTAAGCCTCCAAACAAACTGCTTTATGGCTCCAGCAGCTTTGTGTTGTTTCTTATCTTTGTAACATTTTGCCACAGGTACATACAGTATATAATGAAATAGGTGGGGGTGGCTAGTGGAGAGGTTGTAACACTGTCAATGAGAAGGCACCTGGGATTTGTCCGTCTGACCTGCTCAGTCAGAGTAGTGGAGCCACCCGGAGTTCTAGGGAGCATCAGTCTAGGAGGGAGATGGGCAGTGTTGCATCTCCTGGAGGCCAGCACAGTTCAAAGTTGGTTTTCTGAGTCTCGGTCTTGTGGTTTTAGGATTTTATGGCTTTTGGTGGGTATGTTTGGGAAGGAGGAGTCTTCATTCCTTGCTTAACCTGTGCAAATAATCTTCAAGGACTTTGATCACTGGGCAGAGGGATAGGAGACTGCCATCTGTCCTCCAGATGAAAGGGTTCTTCTTGGCAGGAGCACTACAGAGATGGAAGTTGTGATTTTTTGGTTGTTTTGACTTTATGCTTCTAGAAAGGATCTTTTAAAAAATTCTTATAGCTCTTTTGTTTTCTTTTCTTCTTTATGGTTTCTTTCCTTTTTAGTGATAGAAGCCGTGGCCAGCTCTTCATGTGAGTTCACTCACTTGCCCCTCCCAAGGCAGGCACCCTGATACAGACCAGTTTAGGTGGAGGTTTGGGGTCTTCCTTGCTCATCCTTAAGCCAGGCTGGCCTTCCAATTTCTGGCTGAGCTGACTTGACCTTTAAAAAAAACAAACTTGATATTATCTTGGCTCCTACAGAGAAGACATGCAGTGTGGGGCTGGGGGTTGGGGGTGGAGCAGGGTTTGGTTGTACTCCCATTCATTAGTTCACCTCCTTTTCTGAGTTCCTGTCCTGGGTATCCTGATTGACCCTTATACACTGTACCTGGGATAATGCTCCTGGAAAAGCATGTCTTTGCAGCCGCATTACTGTCATCATGAACAAAATTAGAATGGAAAGCAAGTTTTTGTTACAAAACAAAGTTTAGGGGTAAACAGACCTGCAGATTTTTACAACTGCTGTGTTTCTTGGTATTCTCCTGTGTGTTTAATCACTGGACAGATGTAAGGGTGAATTTTATTGTTCCCTTGGTGCATGTTTAACCTGTATCTTAGCTATTTGTTAAGGGGTTTAACTTGGGCTGTATTATCTTCTTTAAGAGCTTGAAAGGGAATTTAGAGTGGCATATCTATTTTCATTGCAGCGTTAGATGTACGGTAAGTTAAGCCATTTTTGTGAAAATTGAAAGCGTAATGTTAAAAGTGTCCAGTTTTTTAGCCATTTGTGCACATTAAAAATAACTTGCTATTTATGTTCAGTGGTTTCCTTGTTAGACGATGTAGGGGACTTGCCACAACACATGCAACAGATTATAAAAAGACTGCAAATTTAATAATTACAACATGGCGCAGACCGCGCTGGCAGATACCAGGATCCAGCACACTCTTTAATCATCATGCTTCCCATAGTGTGGGTGGTCGTGGTCCACAGACGTTTCAGGCAGGCCAGTCACGTTGCAAGAGCACAAGTAAACAGCATTCCACAGGCTTTTCAGGATTTTTAATTTGAAAAAGTATAGCATTTCTTTTAGGTTGCTTTCCCTTTCTCCCTCCTCCTTCTCCCGCCTCCTCCTCTAAATTTTCGTTGTTTAGCATGTTTGCTTTTTCAGGCAAAACCTTTTTGCGTATGCTTTTGTGTATTTCTTTTTCCAGCTTTTATTTGGGGCAACAAAATAAAACATTTCTTAATACTCCTGAAGCCTGTTTCAGCACAAAAGCTGAAAATGACCTGTAGGATATTTTGCTCTTTGGAGAAGTTAGCAACTTTTCATTATAAGTCCTGGTAAATTGAATTTAATCAATTTATTTCCTTACTATTTTTTTAAAATTTAACTTTTACCCCTTGTTTCCTTTGATGTTTGTTTGATTAAATGAAAATTTGAGTCATCTGCGAAGTTTTTTCTTCCTCATTCAAAAATGTTGTTCTTGCTAGCCTGTTTTGTTCTTCTGCTTTCCATTTTTTTGAAGCTTTTATGATCTTAGTCTTTAATGTTAATGAATATTGATAAAAGAAGCAAGTCACTAGTTTTTGTTCATTAATGAGAATTATGGAGTTTAGTAAAGCTCTCGGTTAGTTTCTCTGGGGAGGAGTTATTTTAAGTAATAAATGTGTACAAATGGAAATGTATCATTCCAAAGCTTTAACATTTTCTCTGAAAGTGTTTTTTTTTAAAAAGAAAAACTTGGAAAAACACAGGTATTTTAATAAAAACAGTTAATATTACAGATGCGCACCTTTCTCTTCTTTCCTTCCCTAGGGATTTCCTTAGGGGGTGCTGTCTTGTTGCTTTAAATTATACACAGACTGTTCCTAGTCTTCATATATATAATTAAAGACAGTTGTCAAGTTTTTTTTAATATAAAATATGACATCTTAGCTGCTATTTTATATAGGCACACATAATTGAGTAAAAGAACTATGTAAAAAAATACTTTAAATGTATATATCATAAGATATAGTCCTTACTAAAGTCATAGTATACTGTACCTTTTTTTACATAAGCTGATTAAAAATGAATTGCCAGCAATTCGAATTTATAATGACATTGTCAAAACCAGCTTAAAGAGAAAGTGGTGTGATTATACATTTTAGAAGGAATAACTTCCTTTTACAATCACACCTGTATAGAATGCAGTGCTATACATAATTTTTGGAGTTTTGTTATTGTTCATGAAAGCATTTTAAAAATGCTTTAGTCATTTTCATTTATGATAAAGCTAATCTAATTCTCTATTCTGATGCTTCTTGCCAAGCTTTAGATCATAACAGCTTAATTTAAGACAAAAATTGCTGGCTAATCCCCTTTGGTATTTTGAAGCTATTTTGGGCACCCTTTGTTCTATGGTATGTTCCATTCTGTTTATGGGGAGCCATCAGGTGTTTGATGTGGGACCCTCTGGCAGAGGAGATTTTTGGAACTCCAGAGTCTGGGTGCAACTGGGACAAGTTAAGGATGCTGAATTTAACTTGCTCTTGGATTTGTATTTCTTCTATATAAATTGAAGGATTACATTTAATTTTAGATGGAGTAGGGGTAAGGCAGGTTGGGTTTGATTTTCGAAGTCAACATTTGGAGTTTGGTAACCATATCAAAAGCGAGGATTTTGACAGATTTAATCTTCATATTACTGGTTAACATATACTTATGACTAAGTGTTTAGTCTCCCCTTTCCTGAGCTTCCTGATGGGTGTCAGATTTGCATTAAGACACCAAGGCCAACCCGCCTACACACAAAAATTGTGTTTTGAAAGTTCTTAATCCCTCATTTCAGACTCATGTTGTGGTTCCCACCAAGTGGGCTGCCTGAGACCCAGTGGAAGTTCAGCAGATTTCTATTCACAGGCATGCTCTGAGAACATCTCCCCAGTTACCAATGCCTAATTAATGTCCTCATGATGGATATCCATGGGTCTATATAGAAGAAGCTTCTTGAACTCCATTCATAAAACAGATATATAGCCATATAAGAGGCATGAGTAATGGACGCCTAGAAGAGTAAATGTTCTATGTATTGCTTTTTGTGGTTCCTTCAGTGAAATTAAAGGATCAATATTTTACATAGTTTAAACTACTATTCTTGAAATTATTTTACTTTCCTTGCCTTTTGTCTATAAAGAACACATTAGCATGTGCTAACTGTGTCTTATTATTGAACACGGTGCTTCTTTGCTCCTGGAGATATTTACAGTTATCCCCTCCACTCTGTCCTAAGTGTAAGTATACATTGTTGTGTTTTTGTGTTATAGATTAACAGCTCTGAAAATGTGGTCCAAGGACTCTGGGGTCTTCAAGACTATTTCAGGAGGCCTACGAGGTCCTCCCTTTTCCAGCTATGTAATTTTATTATGCTGGATTTTCTTTGTAAATTGAACTAAAGCAACATATCACAACAGATTGAATGCTGCAACAGATAGGAGAACACAGCTGTCTTCTATTCAGACAAACATTAAAGAGATTTGCAAAAAATGTAAAACAGTGCCACTCAAAATTTTTTGTTTTGTTTTGGAAAACATATTTTTTCATAAATAATATTTTTGTTAACATGTAAAGGGTTATTATCTCATATTAATTACTAGATAAATATTTTAAATTTTTCTGAGGCTTAATTACAAGTACAGTAAATAGTGATAGGTAAAACCAAAATAAAAGGTGCTTTGGGATCCCGAGACCAGAAAACTTAAGAACTGCTAATATATATATATTGGGATTATTGCTGTGGTTCTAAAATCAAACGTCCATTGGCTTCTCTGAGAGTTTTAGCCAAGTGAGCATATAAAATGTAGTGAAATTAGCCTACAGTTATGAGGTTTTAATGAACTGTCTCCTTCACATTTTCAGGTGTTTTTTTTTTTTTTTTTTTTTTTTGAGACAGGGTCTTGTTCTGTCACCCAGCCACGAGGCTAAAGTGCCCCCCAGCTCTGGGCTCAAGCGATCCTTCCACCTCAGCCTTCCAAGTAGCTGGAACCACAGGCGCGTGCCACCATGCCCAGCTATATTTTTGTATTTTTTTGTAAAGATGGGATCTTGCTATGTTACCCAGGCTGGTCTTGAACTCCTGAGCTCAAGTGATCTGTTGGCTTCAGCCTCCCAAAGTTCTGGGATTACAAAGTGGCATGAGCCACTGTGCCTGGCCTCATGTGTCTTTTTATAAATAAATTATCAAGCAAAGCTGCCACTTTCCTCTTGTAAATTTAATAAGGAGTCATAGGTTTTAGAGTTATGATCCCTTTTACTTATTTAGCTGATATTTCTTTGTAGTTTGACATAATCTGGACCCATCTGAATTGTAATATGTGACTTTTAACAAACACTGTAGATTGCCATCTTTCATATGTGATCTCATGCCATTCATGGAATCTATGGCAATTTCAGTAAGGATAGAACTCATCATTCTTGTGTATACTTGGGATGTTTCTAACCACATTTGCCTCAGTTACCTAGTATTTTTTGCTTTTCAATTGATTTCTAGTTTGGGGATGAAGAAGAAAAAGAATGTAACTGGCAAAATAGCCATTATTTTTTGCCTTTATTCTTATTTCACACTTTCTATTTTTAGTTTATCTTGCTTTGTAACCAATCCTTTAGAATGTAATTACTTCTTAATTGGAAGGGGCTAACTGCCCCACAGAATACACTTCTGTAATTAGAAAAAGAGTCCCATAACATCTGATCTGGTTCTTTTGCCCTGAGCATATTTGTTGGCAATTTATGGCAAGGTTGACTCACTGGTGGGAGGCTGCCTCACTCCGAACCTGTGCTAGAAAAGCTGGCTCTTTCTAGAGGCAGCCCTGCCCCTGTTAAGCCCAGTTCTGCTGCCTCACTCCTAACCTGTGCTAGAAAAGCTGGCTCTTTCTAGAGGCAGCCCTGCCCCGTTAAGCCCAGTTCTCTCTGCCCTGGCATCTTCACCTCTACTGGGGCAGTTTCCCCAGTTCTCTTACCAGCCAGCAGCACCCCTGGAGTCTTCTTTTAGTCTCCGGTCACATGAGTGAAGAGGAAATTTTCCTCCTTCTCCGAGCTTAATACAGCAGTTTTATATATTTGACATTGTAGGTGATTTGCATGGCAATGAGCTTATTAGGCTGTTTTTTGAGTGCTGCCAAACGCCTAATTGATTTTTTCAGTTTTCTTCCAAGATTATAGTTGTCAAGAACCATCTGCCTTATATATTACATTAAATGGGTTAAAGCTGCAAATGCTTCTTTAAGCAAAATATAGGTGTGTATCTTATAGAAAGTAATGCAATGTCACCAGTCTGAGGTTTGGAGTGTATTAAGGTACTTGGTTTCTGGAAATCTTTTTAAGCTTGGAAACCTTTAAACCTGTGACTTAAAAATGGATCTACAGCTATCTAAGTAGGTGGCCTTCTGTGTCTTGGCTAGTTTTAGAGTGTGGTGTTTGTTTCTTACGCAAAAAGGAACAAATTTAAATCACTAGGTACTAAACCAACAGATTTCAGTGTGGATTAGTTAAGAAATAATTGTAGTTCTTGTGTGGTGGCACACATTTTTTTCCCTACATTTTGTTTATGCAGACTGTCTTTTTTTCCTTCATCCTTTTCTTTTTTTCACTGAAAAAGGAAATCGCAATTTTGTTAGTGGATTGCTTTGAAGAAAATACGGAGAGAAAGAGAGAACCAGACTTGACTTGTGATTACTTTTCATGAGTGTGGATAAGTATGGGCTTCAAGACTTGCCAGGCCTTCAATTCTTTGGCTTGCTTTTTTTCTTAACATTTCCAAAGGTTTTGTTAGTGACTTTCAAATGGAACTTCAAGCCTTGGAACAGTTCCATTAAAAAGTTGTGTGGTCTTTGCCACAGTAGCAGCATGGTTTATTTTTCCTGTACTAGTTTCACAGAGGTTAACTGAGCTGGAAATGATGAGAGACTAGCAGTGCAAGCGGGTGGGTGTGTGCTATGTGTATGCTTTTTCCCTCTTGATTTGTGCAAAAAAAATATTTTTTTTTATTGGTATTAACGTGTACTTTAAATGTTGTTTAAAAAGGAAGCAAGTCAAATTATCCTAAAATGCTTTATACTACATTGTTGAAAACTTTCAAAAATGTTCTCTTTTGTTAATTGTATTTTTATATTGCATAGTACCAGCCCACATTTATAAAAGAGAATTCATTGTAGAGATTTGCTTTCTTGATGGGAAATGTACTACAGTTTACAACTCAGCATAATCTTAGTTGACGTATTCTGGAGAGTGCTTTTTATCTGTCTGAATTTAAAAGAACACTTGACTATGTTCATGATTGAGACGGTTTTATTCCTGGTTCAATAAATATCTTGAAGTTAAAATACGGACCTTTTATTCCTTAGGTGAGTATATTTTTTAAGAAAACATGGTCTGTTATTTATATGTCATCTATTTGTTATATGCATAAGTTACTTGAAGAATAGTGAATTTCTAATGAAAATAACAATTACATTAATACTTTAGATTTTAATGCTGTTTTGTAAATTTTAAAGCAAATTCATATATCTCATTTAATTCTCACAACAACCTCATGATACCCCAGGGCAGATATAATTATCTCCATGTTATAGATGAGATGAGAAATGTAAGGCATTTGCCTGAAATTCTCCATTTGGTAAATGAAGGAGCTGGATGAAGTCCTCACATCCCTGACTCTGCTTTTCTTCTTGCCGCTCTCCCGTAAACAGCCACTTAGACCTCCTTGATAGTTTACACCATGGCTTGTGGATGGACAACTGCCATAAAATTGTTTATAACACACACTTATTGACTGCTTATAAAGTTTCACACATTTTGAAATAAGACTTACCCCAATTAATTCCCTCACCAACTCTCTGAGTTAGGAACTATTATTATATCCCTATTTTGTAGTTGAGGAAACTCAAGTTCATTAGATAAGTGAGTTGAGCTTCCTAGGGTAATGTAGCCAGTAAGTGGTGGGTACTAATGTGAACCCCAGCAGCTTTGCTCTGAGATCCAGGGTCCCTGACTGCTACCGTGCATGAACTCCCAGTGGTTCATGTGCCGGATTTTCAAACGCCAGGCATTCACTGGTATTTGTAATAGCGTCTGTTTGCATTCATCTGTAATCTTGAAGATCTGACCATGAAAACTTAGAAATGAGAGGTTTATCCTCTAAATTTGCACTGAAATAAAAGAAAAATTTTAAATACAAAATATTATTATCAGTAGCTATACCGCATGGAGCAGATAGCTACTAACTTGTATAAATCATCCTAAAAATAAGATAAGTGTTTATTAAGAAACAAAGAAGGTTCATATAAGCTGGGGAATTTTTTTTATCTAATAAATGTCCTCTCTGTTGTATAGAGGGTTCTTAAAATGTAAAACTTTTGGGGAGAAATGAAGTATGGAAGGTTTCACCTAAACAGCAGAGCCATTGTACCAAGGCGAATGTGTACCTTTCAGAACTCTAGAAGTCACTACTGTAAACACTCATCCTTGAAATGGAAACCAGGAGCCTCTGGTGGTGGTTTTTTCTCTGTTCCCCCACCCCTCCATTCAACAAATGGAATGCCTGTGTGCGCCGGGCACTGTCTGTGCTGTGCTGGGCACACAGTGGTGCTCAGATGGTTCAGGAGGCAAACAGCCATCAGTCAGTACTTCCTTAGACCGAGAGACCATGCCCTGGGAGAAGGGTGGCTAGTAAGGTCATGGCAAATGGACATGAGGTGGTCTTGCTGGAGCTGACACCGGAAGAGCAATTCGGGCTTTAGTAGGTGAGGAGAGGGAAGGCGATGTAGGAGGTGAGCAGAATGCACTGGGAGGAGGCATGGTGAGTAGGAGGGGCCCACGGAGGCAGAGAGGGCTGTGGGTGCAGGGTGGGGCTGCAGAGTCAATCCTGGGGAGGCTTCTCTATATCTAAGCAGCAGCAGGAGGAAAGGATTTTAAGTACTGGGGGTGAGGTGGGGGGCTTTGAAAACTGGCCAGAGTGCAGTCTGCAGAACAGATTGTTTTAAGGATATGATACATGGCAAGGTCTAAACCCATTCAGATCCAACACCAGTTTTTAAGAACAGATGTTTTATAATACCTGCTTGGAGATCCTGAAATGAAATTCAAAATACTCTTTCAAAAAAAATTCATATATTGCCTTTACTACAATATAAAGAAAAACTAGGTCAGGCACAGTAGCTCACACCTGTAATCTCAGTACTGCAAGAGGATCACTTGAGCCCAGGAGTTCCTGGCCAGCCTGGGCAACATAGTGACACCCTGGCTCTACAAAAAAAGTTTAAAAGTTAGCCAGGCATGCTGGCGCACACCTGTTGTCCCAGCTACTTGGGAGGCTGAGGCGGGAGGATCACCTGAGCCCAGGAGGTGGAGGCTGTAATAAGCTGTAATGGTGCCACTGCACTCCAGTCTGGACCTGTTTCTAGTAAGACTCTGTCCCCCCTCCCCCCCCAAAAAAAACAATTTTAATAAGATAATGTACATTTCCAGTGTAAATACTTGGGTCTTATGAGACTGGGAGACATCATGAACAGATGCATGCATCTACACATGGGCTCTCTGAGAATGTGACCACTGCAAATTCAGGCTGTTAGAGGAGGGCCTCATGTGGCCTTGCCTTCCAGGAGGTGATTTTCCAAAACGATAGACAACTCTTGATAACGCTATGATGAAACTGCTGTAAAATCTTCCCTGATCAACAGGGTAGTTACATTTTCAGAGAAGTCAGAGGATGCCAGAACATGCAGAACATATTTTGTATTTCTATGTAAAACAGCTTTAGGCTCTAAAAGAAGGTTCCACATACATGATGGTACAGTGGAACGTCTGAAAATTGTGTGTGACGGTTTGCTATTATATGGTATATTTCTAGTTTTCCTTAACCACTAAATGCCAGTAAAGCCACAAAAATGTTTTAATGGCAGATTAGTGGATTTTGAATTGGCCCCATCAGGAGCCACTGTTGTGTTCTATAGCCCTTTCCCACCTAAGTCCCAAGCTAAAGACAGTGAATTGTGGTAGCATTTCAGAAATTCCATCTCCACTAGCTGCTGGGTCATGACGTGTGTCTCACTCCTGCGAGTGCTGGCTTAGGGGCCTTTAACACCTCTGAGCCAAGACTCTGGCATGGAGCCCTTTGCCCATCCTAGGAGTCTGAGTCTCAACCCGTGATTATATTCTTGACTGTAGACCTTCTCCCCTGATGAGATCAACCCTTTCTCTAGGGACTCCTGGAATTTGGCCACTGATGCCTGCTTGACTACTATTTTTGGGTCCTGTGGGGACCTCTGCTGTGTTGTTCCACCCACTCAGAAGGGCTTTTTGGATGGCTTCATCATTTCAGAACATGCCCAGGCTTGAGACTTTGTTTCTTGGCCTTCTGCCTAGTAACTCCTTTATGTCACCTCAGGGCTTGGCATCTTGGCTGCAGCAGCAGTAGAGAGTCCTCTTGAGCCCAGCATCACTGGCCTTCCTCAGGAGTCAGCTCTGCACTTTAACTAACAAGCCACGATTCCTGCAGACTGTGAGGGCCATGTGCAAGATAAGCATGATGACAGGGCTGGATGCACAGTACCTGGCAGAGAAGGCTTTCAGTACATGTGAACTATAACTACCGTACAGTTCCTTTATTATATTGGGGTTTGTTTGTTTGTGACAGGGTCTGATTCTTTTACCCAGGCTGGAATGTAGTGGCACAATCACGGCTCATTGTAGCCTTGACCTCTCGGACCCAAGCAGTCCTCCCACCCCAGTTTCTCAAGTAGTTGGGACTACAGATGGCGTGCCACCATACCCGGCTAATTTAAAAAGTTTTTTTTGTAAAGACAGGGTCTCCCTTTGTTACCCAGGCTGGTCTGGAACTTCTGGGCTCAAACAGTCCTCCTACCTCGGCCTCTCAAAGTGCTGGGATTACAGGTGTGAGCCACTGCACTTGGCTATAGTTGGCTTTTTTAACTTGAGGACCTTGGGCCCTGGTGTTCATGGATGGGCTTTAAAGGGTCAGAAAACTCCATGAAATTGTGTGGAAATATTGTAGGCATATATAGTTTTCCTGGAAGAGAGTTCACAACTTTCATCAGGTACTCAGGATAGGTCATGAGGAACTTCTGTTTTTAGCAATTGCAAACTCAGAAATCAAGTGACACCTCCTCCTGAGGATGAGAAAACTCAGACTAAATATGAAAAATATGCTTCAAAGCTTGAAAAAGCTCATGATATAGTAAATATGTTCTCAGTCAGAGTCCAGGGAAGGGTAGAGGCCACAGGAGGTGAGCCTATGGTTTAGGATTAGGGGTGTCTGCCAGTTCCAAAGGAGACGATTAAGCAGCAAGGTGCTTTTGGAGCATCACAGGACTAGGAGGGCAGAAATTAGAGTCCTTGGTCTGCCAACCGAGCACATCCTGGTGAACCTTTTACTTGAGGTTGGGATCTTGAAGGGAAGCACCTGAAGAGTAAATGTGAACCGAAGCAGACAGGCCCTCAGAGAATGTGCCGTTTACCCTCAGATAATCTCAGTCACTGACCCTGGATTAGGGTAATCCTGGATTGCTAGTGCTTCAGGTCTGACAGAAGCCTCTTTGGAGGAAGACAATATTATCTTGGTGTCTCAAATTATTTCTGCCAGCAGTTTTGCAAGTGTAGTGTCGTGTCTGGTGTAGATAAAAATAACTAGGTACACAAAGAGCCAGGATGACAAAATTGAATCAGTAGAAATAGCAGACAATAAAACAGACATATAGGGGCTCCAGATATTAGCGTTAAGACTCAGACTTTAAAATAGTTATTCTAAATCAATCAGTGTAATCCACCATATTAAAGAAGAAAAAGCATGTGATTATATCAATTTATGCAGGAAAAATGCATTTAATAAGATCTAATACCTATTCATGATAAAAAAAAAATCTCCCAACAAATTAAGAATAGTGGGGAATTAACTTGATAAAGGGCATCTCCCAGACACCTAGAGTGAACATCATACTTAATAGTGAAAGATTGAATACTTCCCCCCTAAGACCAGAAACAAGGCAAGGAGATTTGTTTTTATAACACTGGAAGTTCAAGACACTGTTATCAGTCAAGAAAAAGAAATAAAAGGCCTGCATGTTGTAAAGGAAGAAAAACCATTGCTATTTGCAAATGATATAATCATTTACATAGAATATCTTAAAGAATCTACCAAAAACCAAAATAAATCAATTGTTAGAATTGATAAATCAGGTCAGCAGAGCTGCAGGATACAAGATCAACACACAACAGTCAACTGCATCTCCGTATACTATCAATGAACATTCGAAAACCAAAACTAAAAACAATATATTTTAGAGTAACTCCAAAGAAAATAAAATACTTAGGTATATACATAACAAAATGGGATCTGTTTAATGAAAGTTACAAAGTGCTGATGAAATAAATGCTTAAAGATTGAAATAAATGGAGAGATATTTAGTGATGATGCATTGAAAGACTCAACTTAGTAAAGATGTCACTTCTTCTCAAATTGATCTATAACTTTAAAGCATTTCCTATCAAAGTTCTAGCAAGACTTTTTATATTCATAGACAGACTTATTCTAGAATTTATAGGGAAAGGCACAAGCCCTAGAATAGCTATAACAATTTTGACAAGAAAACAGTGGGAGAAATCACTGTATTTAATACTAAGTCTTTACTATGATAGCTGCAATAATTAGATCCTGTGATATTGACAGAGGCGTGGACACATAGATGAATGGAACAGAACAGAGAACCTGGAAATAGACCCACACAAATATGTTCAACTGGTTTTTGACAAAGGTACAGAAGCAATTCAATGGAGAAATTTCAACAAATGGTGCTTTTGCAATTGGACATGAACCTAAACCTCACAGCTTATACAAAAATTAACTCAAATGGATCAGGGATTTAAATGTAAAATGTAAAACTATAAAACTTTTCGAAAAAAAAAAAATCTTTAGGCTCTGGAACTAGGCATAGTTGTTTTTTGTTTGTTTGTTTTTTGTTTTTTTTTTTGAGACGGAGTCTCGCTCTGTTGCCAGGCTGGAGTGCAGTGGCGCCATCTTGGCTCACTGCAACTTCTGCCTCCCGGGTTCAAGTGATTCTCTTGCCTCAGCCTCCCAAGTAGCTGGGACTGCAGGCACGTGCCACCACACCGAGCTAATTTTTGTATTTTTAGTAGAGACGGGGTTTCACCATGTTGGCCGGGCTGGTCTCCATCTCCTAACCTCGTGATCTGTCTGCCTCGGCCTCCCAAAGTGCTGGGATTACAGGCGTGAGCCACCAAGCCTGGCCAAACTAGGCATAGTTTCTATACTTGCTACCCCAAGCATAATATGTAAAAAGAAAAATCAACTGTGTTAGGACCTCATCAAAACTAAAACCTTGTGTTCTGTGAAAGCCTATGTGAAGGACAGTGGCAGACTAGGAGGAGATATTTGCAAGCCACAAATAACAAAGGACTAGTATCTAGATATCAAGAAATCTCAAAACTCAATGGTAAAAAACAACCCAGTTAGAAAATGGGCAAACACTATTTCACGAAAAGGTGAAATAAGTTCATGAGCAAAAAAAAAAAAAAAAAAAGAAAATGGCAAATAAACACATGACAAGATATTTCACATCATTAGCCATTGGGGAAGTGAAAAAATAAAACCACAGTGGGCTATCACTACACACCTATCAAATGGCTAAAATAAAAGCCAGCAAGAACTTAAAATGCTGGTGGAGATGTGGAGGAGCTGCATTACTCATGCATTTTTGGTAGGAACATGGCTATGGATAGTTTTGTACCCAAGGCAAGTGCTCTCCTGCATCTTCTTAGTGCCAGCCTTGACAGGCTGCTTGTTGACTTCTTACAGAAGTAATGGAAGCCAGGAGACAGTGTAATGATATCTTCAAATTCATGGGGGTAGAGGAATCCATTAAAAATGAGACATTTTAGGTAAACAAAAAGTAGGAGAATTTGTCACCAGCAGAGCTCCACAAAGGGAGTACTAAGACTGTTCTTCAAGCAGAAGGAAAATGACCAAAGTAATCCTCCATCTCCAAAAATATACGAGATCTAATTAATCTAGTTTCCATGCTCTGCCTGGCCCAGTGAGTTGTGGCCCTGGCTGCACATCAGAATTACCAGTGGAATTAAAAAAAAAAAAAAACCAACCCTCTATATCCTTCTTCAGTTGGTTTGATGTATTGCTCAGGGTCACTAATGGTACTGCTGTGCAGCCTTGGAAGTAACAGGGTGGACTCAGAAGGAGAGAAGAAAGTGGTGTCATGGCTTAAATGGAACACACTGTCCTCCTGGTTCCTGGGCCTCACCTTTATGCCTGGTATGTCTTCCTGTGGCAGCATTCGTTCTGGCTAGGCTGAAATGACCCTCCGCAGCTCTGGCTTCTCCCTCTTTTGCTCCAGTCAGCACCAAATCCCGTCCATCACACCTGTGTGGTATATCTCACGCTTTTATCCTTTTCTCTTCATTGCCATTGCCACCCTTGCAGTTTGGGCACCTTGTACATTTTGACTGTGATAGCTGGTCAGTGGCAAAAACCGCAGTTACTTTTGCACCAACCTGTAGTATCTCAGTTTCCAATGTCATCTTCCTCTTTCAGTTTGTCTTGCACAGTCTTACCAACCCAATCTTTGTAAAGCATAACTCATGCTACTGCCCTATTTAGAGACATTTTTAGTGTTCCCCTCCCCAGTGTTCACAAAATAATCTCAAATTTAATACTTTTGAAAACAAAATCAAGTTGTTTTCCTGTTGAATACCCTTTGATCACACCCACGGCTCCTGTTACCACAGCATACAGGATGCGACATGATTGGAGGCCTGTTTCGTCTCCACCCTGATCTCATAGCACTCCTCCTTCTGCTCACCATGGCCCAGCTAGAGTCTGGGTTTTTCCTTGCCTTTGGGTTGAACTTGCTGGTTACTCCACAAGCTGTTTGCATGCTCTTTTCTTACCTTTCAGGTCTTGATCCCATGCTTAGTCTTTGGAGTAGCGCCCCCTTGCTTATCTAAAGTGAATCATATCCATTTCTAATCTAATCAGCATGCTCTTCATTTCTTTTATTGTTGGTCATCTTCATCTTATTGACTTCTATATGTGTTTGTTGCCTCTTCCCTTTTCCCTCACTGGAATGTAAACCCCTTGAAGGCAGCCACCTCAACTCTTGTTGGCTGCTACATCTCCAAAGCCAGGTACATAGGAGGTGCTCAATAAATATCCCCCAATCTGTTTTGAATATAGATACACTATAGTAAAGATTTTATAACAAAGCAACTTTCTGGCAAGAGAATCTTGTTTGTTCAGTGATTTGGACAATATACTACTATGTAGTTGGTTATTGAAATTCTGCCTGTTCCCATTCTTACATGTAACCTTTGGATGAATAAAGGGCAGGAAATGTGGTAGGAAATGAAACCGTATAGGAAAAAACTGATGTCTAGGTTGGACAAACAAGCTGGAAATAGAATTCTGTCATTTCTGCAAGATCCAAGAGTCTCTACCTTGACTATACCTTTATGTCTCTGAAATTTCTGTAATCTTTTTCTGTTGCTTCAATAATAGTAATTTAAAAAATTTGATAGTCAAATTCCAGGTACTGTTTTTAAAGGGACATTTCTAGAGAGGTTATATTTAATAACATATTTGAATGGTGTTCTATAGTTTGTTCATTCGTAATTGTGTTGAACAACTCCCTGTGAAAAATGTTATATCCTCACTTTGAAAATGAGAAAAGTGAGGCCCTAAATGTTAAGAAACATTTAAAAAGCTAGTTAAGTTGGGAAACTGGGACTGAGGTCTTTGAATGTCTAATCCAGTTTCCGTGTCACTACTGGATTTCCCATCCCTGGGGCGTCAAGTTTCAACTGAAAGTACCTGTGGCAGGAACTGGAGATGTAACAGACTTGCTTGTCTCTCAAAGCTGGGAACAAGTGAAGGTGACTACCACCAGGTCACCTTCACATAGCAACACGATGTCTACCTGGTGATGTCCTTGGTCGTTGTCCCTGCTCCTCCTGTCGTTGGTCCCAGCAGATGTAGTTGTCCAGCTTGACGTGACTGAAGCACCGTGGGAATCGATTTTAGATTTCACATCCAAGGTGTTCCTCCCATTGTTCCCTGCATCTTCATTCTTAAAAAGGAAATCAGTCTCATCAAAAGTATTACTGCATTGAGAACAACTCACATTTCTTACTCATAAAAATTGTTTTGGCCTTAAGAGAGAGATGTCCTAATAGTCCCTCCTCTTGCTGCCTTATGGATAATGGATCTCGGGGGAGGAAGCAAGAATAAAATGAGAGAAACAAGACTGGAGGCTGTGACAGCATGCAGGTGAGAGATCATGGTGGCTGGGATCAGGGTGAAAGCAGTGCCCTGGAGAGAAGCAGACCTATCCAGAGTGTAGTTGAGCTGTAATTGGCAGGACTTGCAGATGGACTGGGTATGGAGGATGAGGGAGAGGATGTGAAGGATGAGTCGACAGTAACATCTAAAATGTTGACTGGAGCAACCATGTGGTTGGTAGAATCATGTTCTTGGGTGGCGAAGATGAAAAAAGGGGCTTGGGGATGGCTGGGCTAAGAGTCTTAATTGTGTTAAATTTGAGATACCAATTGCACAGTTGCAGATGTCAGGCAAGCTAGTTGCATATATGATCTGGAGCATAGGAGAGATGGCAGGGCTGGAACTAGAATTTTGGAAGGTGTGGTCACCCTATAGAAGTAGGATGCTGGCCAGGTGTGGTGGCCCATGCCTGTAATTCCAGCACTTTGGGAGGCAAGAGGATTGCTTGAGCTGAGGAAGTCTTGGCTGCAGTGAACCAAGATAGCACCACTGTACTCCATCCTGGGAAACAGTGAGACCCCGTCTCAAAAAAAAAAAAAAAAAAAAAGGAAGTAGGATGGTGGCTGGGGATGGGCTGGGCTGGGATGGGCTGGGATGGGCCTTGTGAGGTTTGAACCCCACCCTGGGCCATAGGAGGGAGCACTCAGGCTTTCTTAGTCTTCTGTTGACCTGCCCAGATGCGAGGCTGAAGGGGAAGTTGGCCTGGAGTTCAGTCCTTTATGACGGAAGACCCCAGCATAGAAATGGCATCCAGAATCATGGGACTATACAAAATCTCATGGACTTGAAAGCCACTGTCCTGACACCTCAAGACTGGAGTCCAGCCCTTCATGACAGAAGACCTCAGCATAGAAATGGCATCCAAAATCCCGGGACTATACAAAATCTCTTGGGGTGCAACCTTTGTGACAGAAGACCCCAGCATAGAAACGGCATCCAAAACCACGGGACTATACAAAATTTCCTGGAGTCCAGCCCTTCATGACAGAAGACCTCAGCATAGAAATGGCATCTAAAATCACGGGACTGTACAAAATCTCCTGGGGATCACTTGAGCTCCCAGGTCTCCAGTGTCTAAAAATGGGGTTGAAGAGAAAGTACCAGCTAAGTTAGACTAGATGAAAAGAAAAATGTGTAGCATGTGGTGTACCAGCAGCAGAAACCAGGGCCACCCTGCTGACCTGCTCTGGTCTCACCCACACAGTGCCAGGGCGGGCAGTGCGTGTGCATCCTGGAGATGTTGTACAGGTGCAGCCCTGGGGAAGAGGCAGCCCAGGGCACCGCTGAGTGGGCAAGCAAGAGGGTGCAGGGGTGGATCCCACGGTTTGCAGCATGGAGTTCTGACTGGTGAACTGGTAGAGATAGAAGCCAGATTAGAGAAGCCTGAAGAATGAATGTGACTTGCAGAAGCAAAGAAGGCAAGTTTAGACAGCTTTCTCAGGAAATTGTGCTAAATGCAGAGCACAGAGATGAGGAGTAATTAGAAGGAGGGAGAGGTAGGATCAAGGAGAACTTTTTTCTTTTTAATCTAGGTAGCTCTTCTAGCATGTTTGTAATTGACATGAGAAATCCAGCAATGAGGCGGGTCACTGCCGCGGAGGGTCCTGGCGAGGTAGGAGTGGAGGTGATCAGGGCCCAAGTGGACAGCTGCACTTTATAGGAGCAGAGACACTCCTCCCATCCGAACAGGAGGGAAGACAGGACATGGCAGGTGTGCGTGTGCAGGTGAGCTTGTAAATTGGTTAAATTGGTTGGTGGTGAGATGAGTGAGTTTCTTGCTAATTGCTGTTTTCTCAACTACATATGAGATGAGCTCCTCACCAGGACTTTTGGGGAAGGGGTGGTAGTGTGATGAGAGTGGAAGCAGGAAATAATTACTCAGGAAGTGGCCAAGCAAAGTGACCAAGGATGCATAAGAAGATTGCGAGGCAATGCTGAACCCCTTCGAGGGTTGTGGTCAGAAATCCAAGCCAACGCAGTCAGCTCAGTTGTCTGATATTCTCCAGCAGTGTTCAGCTGTGTGGGCACCGGGAAGAAAGGCTGCAGCGTGGATTCACAAGGGCCAGGGTTTTACACAGCAAGTACCACTGGACTTTAGAAAAGGGGGCAAGCCAGGGAGATGAGGGTGTTTTCAAAGGGATGGTTATTTAAGCCTGGCAGAATATTTATCAAATGCATGATCTGCTCCTAGTGAATGTATTTAGTAAAGCACACGTTTCCAGGTCTGTGTATCTACATATTTCTATATACATTCTTATAGATACGGCTTAATGCCATGGTTTCATTCAGGCTTATTTTCTAAAGCCTTTTGGTTTTGGTTTTTGGGAAGCCTACTCTATTTCCCCCCCTGGAACTAATGAGTGAGCAAGCAAGAGGTTCTGTAAGCAAAAGTAAAAGCTGCAGACTTTGTTATGGTTGGACCTGCGTGTGGAAATTCTGTGAATTGTGTTCTGTCAGCATCCTGCTCGCGGAATGGGCTATGTAAACAATGGGCGCTGGGAGGGTCTGTGAATGAGCAGCCTTCCTTCCCACTCACAGACTTAACCACTGCAATTCTCCAGGTTTCTGAGTGTTTATTTCATAGTAAAAAGGGCTCTAAAAATACCAGGGCAGTTAGGTTTTTATTGTAGATCATTTCACTTAAACTGCAATGGGACATATAAATTTTAAAAAGGAAAAAAAAAAACATTGAAGGCAGGATTTTGAAGCAAAAGCTACAGAAACGTGTCTGCAGTAATTTGTTTTGGCTGTGGATGTAAAACTGCATAAGGGATGGGAATAAATTTGTTCCATTTTTTTAAGTTAGAGCAATTGGCATATTTAATTGATAGTCACAGTATTTGAATAGCATCCCAGAATGCACAAATAATAAGCTATCATGAGAAAATTACATATACTGAGATGTAAATGAAAGGAAATTCTTTTTTTTGAACTTAAAATATCATTTGTAACTTATTTGTAATTTTTTAATTAAAAATCATAGGGCACATCATACTGTAAGTTTGAGTATGCAGAGTGAAATGAGAAAAGGATTCAGGCAGATTAGGCTTGAGGACAGGAGGCAAAGGCCCAAGAGTCATTCCAGGGAGGGATTATAAATGGCGGGGTTTGGGGGGAGTGGACATAAAAATATGAGAGAACGGGAAACTGCAGGAAGTAACAGTTAGTGGGAAACAAAGAGAGAAGTTACTGAGAAAACAGACACAAACACTGACGTGTTTCAGACTGCCATGTGACCACCACTGAAGGATGATAAGGTTTACTGAGTAGGAAGATTTGAAATTCTGGACAGGAGCAATATGTACCAAGGAAAGCAAATGTTTTGCTTTTCACTGGACGGAAATTTCTCCCTTCTAGGAACTCCTGACCTTCTTTATGGGACCAAGCAGTGTGAGTTGTAGGCTTGTGGTTCCTTCTGACTTCTTGTGTCTTCTCCCTAGGGGCAATGATGGTGCTGAGGTGTGATGTTTTCAGTATGAAGTTGTGCTTGGAGGCAGTGGCAAGAGCCAGTGGGAGCTTTTCCTGGAGCAGGCTGCATTAACCCACGCGCTGTGTGCCTCCTGGAGCTGTGGCAGTAGTGGCGTGACACCTGCCTTCCTGGGAGCCCGGGAAGAACCCCAGGAAGAGACAGTGAAGATCGCATCTCTTGTGGGAGATAGAAAAGAGTTCAGTTCAGTATTGGCAGTGATAAATGCTTGCTGTGTAGGCAAACAGAATGATGAAACAGAAGACATTAAAGACCTCTTTCTCCCCCTAATGAGGATAGGTTCTAGACATTTGGCCCATGTCAGAGAAACAGCCCTGGCGCTGAACCATGGAAACTAACATTTATTTCGCACCTACTATGAGCCAGGTCTCTAGCCGGGCGATTTACACGCATGGTTTCTTTCAGTCCTCCTCACCTTGAGAGGTATTATTTTCTGCATTTCAAAATGAAGACACTGATGTGTAGTGACAGTAAGTGATTTTCTTCACTGAGAGGCAGAACTACTCATTGAACTTAAATGGGTCTGACTCCAAGTCTTGAGACGTTTCCATCCTGAAAGCGTTCTATGCCAGGTCCTCAAGTAATCTCACCACACACAGTGGTCTAGGGCATGTCTGCACCCTGTTGTTGGAGATTTTGAACCAGAGGAAGGGGTCACTCCAGCAGAGGTGGGGAGGTCACAGGATGACCTGGGCTTCCCCCTATGCTGTCCTCTCCTGGTTCTTTCCCTAGTGCACAGGAGATAAAGACATGCGGCATTTGAGCTATAGTCAGGTCTGTGGCTGGTGAGCCCCAGACTTTACAGTGCAGTGGAAAGCGGATGTTTGTCCTGTTGGAGAAGCAGATTCTAGGGCCCCACCCCCAGAGGTTTGGATTCAGTGGGCTGGGTGGGACCAAGGTGGTCTGCAGGATAATTCAGATTGAGGTCTCTGCACATCACATCCTGAGAAACGCTGACTTAGGCCCTCCGGTTTTCAGTCTTGGCTCCTCCTGGGCCTCTGCATACATTTATGGCAGACCTAGAGATGATATCGTCAGGCGAGTGTATGCAGGAGCAGGCATTGAAGACGAGCCAGAGGGCAGGAGGTGGGCCTTGGCCGTGACCATGAAGAGGGAGAAGGGAGAAGGTTAGAGGTATCCAGAACCCAGGAACTGGGGTTACGCAGCTCTCAGATTATACTCCATGCTCATCCGAACTGCGACTTCAGATACAGCAGCATCAGATGGGAGACGTGCTGGGAGCGCGTAATGCTCGCTGCTTCCCGTGCATGTGCCTCACTTACTTCTGTGAACTTCCTCAAAGTCAGTTTTATCATCTACATTTCATGGAATTGGAAACTGAGGAGACCTAACACTGTTTTTAGAAATTATCCTAAGGCCAGGCACGGTGGCTCGCGCCTGTAATCCCAGCACTTTGGGAGGTCAAGGCACTTGAGGTAAGGAGTTCGAGACCATGTGGTGAAACTCTGTTTCTACTGAAAATACAAAAATTAGCTGGGCGTGGTGGCGCATGCCTGTAATCCCAGCTACTCAGGAGGCTGAGGCAGGAGAATCTCTTGAACCCGGGAGGCAGAGGTTGCTGTGAGCCGAGATCACGCCACTGCACTCCAGCCTGGGCCACAGAGTGAGACTCTTTCTCAAAAAAAAAAAAAAATCCAACAGTCCAAGCGCAGCAGTCTCCCCCCAACCTCAAAAGCCTCCTCAGAAGTAACCTGATATCAGTGGGCTGTGCAGATTCTTGTAGTCTTCTTTGCCTTTATATATGAAAATAACTTTGTTTTATGTTTGTTTTCACATGGGTGGAATTATACTGACTCTGTTACTCTGTGACTTGCTTTCTTCAAATGACAGTAACTCCTGGACTGTTTCTGTATCAGCCACACAAGTCTCCTTTATATTGCCAATATCCGTCTTTATCCCAAAGACAAGATGAATGTTCAAAAACGGTAATCCAAACTCAGTTCTAAAAATGGGAGTGTGTTTAAACAAGAGCTGCTCAACTGAGGCGGTTTTGCTGCCGAAGGGATTTGAGCAATGTCTGGGGACATGTGTGGTTGTCACAACTTGTGAGGGGGCTCCTGGCATTGAGTGGGTAGAAGGTGGGAATGCACAGGTCAGGCCCCTGCAACAAGGAATTGTCAGGCCCAAAATGTCAATGGTGGCGGCACTGAGAAAATGTGATCGGTTTAAACCTACTTATCTTAATGGTGTTTCAACAGCCTTATTAAGGGGCTTGACCAATATATAGTTTGTCAACACCAACCTTTGGTGCAGTGGGGTGAGTTGTGCTCCTGTTGGAGAAGCAGATTCTAGGGCCCCACCCACAGAGTGCATACTTGAGAGGCAGAGGTGTGAACATTGCCCTTGAGCTCAGGAGCTCCAGAGCAGCCTGGGCAACATACTGAGAGCCCGTCTCCTAAAAAACAAAAACAAAAAAGTGCTGAATAATAAGTCCATTTTAAACATATGGTAAGATTTCAGATTTTCTGAGGAAAAAATTAATTAGACTTGGCTTCTTCTCTGACTTGAAATTAGCAATACTTTTATACATCTCAAAGTGTGGTTTATGAAAGAGGCAAAATTGTCAATGACTACTTGTTGAATTTTGCTTCCTAACCATGTAATGGGGGCAAGTGTTTCCGAAAACATGTTTTATATGGTTAGTTTTTCCTGCAGTGGGGAATTGTTTGCTGAATTATACTTTGTCCACTTAGGCTTAGGTAGATATGGATTCTGTGAAACTGGAAATCATTGAACGGTTTAAATACTGGATTAA
Source organism: Pongo abelii (assembly GCF_028885655.2). Lineage (NCBI taxonomy): Eukaryota > Metazoa > Chordata > Mammalia > Primates > Hominidae > Pongo > Pongo abelii. The sequence continues at coordinate 86,315,577 of NC_071998.2, read as the reverse complement.
AAGAAAAGGAACTATGGTAATTGCAGATCTGTTAGATGGAATCTGTCGTGCCCTAATAAGAGTGACAAGGAAGACCATTAACTGTTGGAAGCAAGTTGTTGGGTTCGAGGTTGGGAATTGGGCATGATTTGTTTCCTGTGTCACTGCTTAGGTTAATTTACTCAGACTGCCATTTTTGTGTTGGAAGGAAATAAGGTCTAGGCCCTAAGCTTAGACTGTCTTCATGCCTAAAAGAAGTCCAACTATTCATTATTACTTCGCTAAAGGATGCATTAACATGAATATATGTAATAAAGATAATGACTCCTTTTTTCTCAAAATAATTTTAAATTAACTTAAACATGCCTGATTTTCAGAAAGAATTAAAAGTAAAATCATACCTTTAATTTAGGACTGACTTCTGCATTTCTGTTGTAGATTATTCTAGTATGAAGAGTGCTATTTGCATGTTGGAATATCTTTTAATTCTTAATTTGTAAGTCACAAAGAAATAGGAGACTGAAATACTTTTTATCTTACAAAATTCCAAATACCTTTTCAAGCAATTTATATCTTACTTCTGTAATAGTTTTGTCACCAGCCAATGGGTATGCACTGTATGTCATAACATGGAAAGAAATTCTTTATCATTTCAGATATTAAGGATTTCAGATTTTAAAAGAGTTATCAGTGAAACCGTGTTACAAAAATATTTTCTTCCTGAGACATCTCAGTATTATAGGTGGCTTCAGACTAACAGGCACAGAATACGATAGTGTGAAGTATCGGATTCACTTTACTGTACTTGGTACCTTTAGGACGTTCAGCCAGAGGTGATTGGAAGGATTTGCACGTCTACCACTCGTGTGTGTATCTGTGAACCATATCTCCTTTAGTGCCTGCTTTTGAACTTTATATAAACAGAATCATGCTGCCTGTTTATTTCTATAATTTTCTTCTTTCCCTTAGCATGTGCTGTTCTTGGCCCCTTGCTTCTCCATGTGAATTTTGGAAAAGCTTCTGAAGTTCCACCAAAGACCCTATTTGGAATTGTTACTGGTACTGCATTGAGTTTCTATGCCAGAGAACTGACATCTTTGTGACATTGAATTTTTCTTGCTAAGATCGAAGGTCTTCCTTTATGCAGACCTTTCACATGTATTTTTAACAGTTTTGTAACACGAATCTTTTCTGCTGTCTTGTCATGTAATGCTTTGCCAGGGAGTGGTGGTCCATCTTCCTCTATAGAGGACATTTCTTTCCTTTTTTAGTGAAGTAAATGTAGGTGGTGCTTATGAGTTGTTCTAATTTCTAGTTTGTCTTTGTTGGCAGGGGGAAGTGATAATTTAAAATTGTGTTGTAAGAAAATTGGCCAATTTTCACCATGGTATTTAATTTAGAAAAATATAAATCACTTGCAGGTAATTTAGTCAATTTGGGCATTTTGATATTAAGTAAACAAACAATTCCAGTATAATAACATAAATGCTTTCCTAGATGTTTACATAAAATGCCGTAATTACGTAAATAAAATTCATTTAATTACATTAAATTTTTTAAATGTTTACATTAAATAAAAGGGGGGGGGAGAAGCAACTAATTCAGCATTTGGGCACAAGTATTTTATATGGTCATGGTCAGAGAGCCCTCCAGGTATTCGACATGGTAGCATGGCCACAGGCCCAGGACTGAATAGACTGGTTTGAGGAAAGAGAAGGTTAAACACACCAAGTTATACCTGAGAAATACATTTTGGTGGGCCAAAAATAATTGAGTATATCAGATGGAACTAACAAAAACTTTCTTTTACTAACCAGGTTTGCAGGAAAAAAATGTTTTTAAATATGTAGATATGCATTATAACTTCTATTTAAATACAGCTGAGGTTGAATTTCTCAGGACCCCTTTCAGCAAAGATGGTCCTTTGCGTCTGCTTTTCCTGTCCGTCCTGGATGTTCTAATCCCAGCACCCGAAGGTTACTGCAAGCTGAGTGGCGCCAAAGCAACACCGTAGCCAATGAAAGTATATCCTCATCGGTTTGCAGGTTCTGGGCAGTGTTACCAACATAAGTTAATGTCTTTGAAGTAAAAGCACACAGCGATGTCATGTTTTCCCAGTATTCTGTGGGTATTTTATGACCTGCAACTTAGGAAAGCAAATTGTGAAAAAGAAAACTTGTTGTGTTCTCCTATAACAAGGTCACAAGGGAATCCTGCAGCGATGATGTTCTTCACTAGCTGTAAGAGAGCAATCTGTGCTCTTGGTTTTGACTCAGCTGGTCTTTATTGAATGACTATTGTGTGGCTCACAGCTATGCTAGGAATGTGAAGGACAGCGAGGCAGTGCCTGCCGTGAAGCACCTGCATGCTAATGGTGGACAGAGGAGAGCAGGCTCACCGTTACACTGCAAGGTGACCTTGGAAGGTGCAGGGAGAGAAACACAAGGGAGGAACCACAGAGACTCCAGAACAACATCTTGCCCAGTCAAGAACTAGAACAGGAATCCTAGAGAAAGGTGAATTTTGAAAGACGGGTATGATTTTGGCAGCTAGAGATGGGGGCGGGGAGGTTGTTGGGTTTCTCAGAAGAAGGAAATGGTCTGGAGGTGGGAAAGGGCTGGGTGAATTTGGTGACCAGCCAGGAGTCTGATGTCACCAAGTCACAGAGATGAAAGAGAAAGGCAGGGGAAGTGAGTTTGCCCAGGTGGGCTGAGGCCATGTAGGGGCAGGCTGGAGTGGGGGCCGGGAGCCTTAGGGGGTGACAGGAGAGGTTTTCCCACCTTTTTTCTCTACTCCCTCCCCAGTCACCTTCCCCTGTCCCGGCCACATCACACATGCATTCTTTTTCTCTTCCCCTTGCCTCTCCCTCCTCCACTTTGTCTTCTTCCCCAGCCCTCAGAATTAGCTCAGATGCCATTGTCTTTGGGAGCACCCCAAAACCCAGCAGTTGGAACTCATCTCTCCTTGCTCTGTTCCCACAGCAGCTGCCTCACCAAGAGTCATTCCAGCACTCAGCAAGCTGACTCACGTGATGGCTATTCCCACCTGCAGCACCCTTCACCAGGCTGCAGGGCTTCTCACCCCAGTGGTCCCAGGAGAGTGGCTTGAAAGCAGATCATCCTCAACCTGTGTTTGTTGAATGAATAAATAAGGGATCCCTATTTATAAGCACGGTTTTCTTGGAGATGGAGTCTTGCTCTGTCTCCCAGGCTGGAGTGCAGTAGTGCAATCTTGGCTAACTGCAAGCTCCGCCTCCTGGGTTCACGCCATTCTCCTGCCTCGGCCTCCCGAGTAGCTGGGACTAAAGGCACCCGCCACCATGCCCAGCTAATTTTTTGTATTTTTAGTAGAGACGGGGTTTCACCATGTTAGCCAGGATGGTCTCGATCGCCTGACCTTGTGATCCGCCCGCCTCGGCCTCCCAAAGTGCTGGGATTACAGGCGTGAGCCACCACGCCCAGCCAACACCTTTTTGTGTGTGTGTGTGTGTGTGTGTATTTTGTATAAAGAGATATGCCATGGAGAGCAAAGTGGTGGAAATTCTAAAAGACTTTAATGATCAGATGAAGAAATTGTTTAGAGAAGCATAATATACGTGCTCTGTCTCAGTTTGAGAATACTGACCACAGTTTGGCTTTCCTAGCCCTTTGCCTGAGCAAAACCCACAACCCTTCTTCCACACCCAGACCATGTTCCAGACCACAACCCATTGCTCCAGCTTTCCTAACCTGCCTGTGAATGTGCCACCTGTTACATGAGGGAGCAGATACAGTGAGGCAAGGACAACTAACAGCACCCAAAAGCAAGGGCAGTGGATTTCCCTCTGCTTTATTTAAAACTCCCCTTAGGAAAGTTCACTCGCATGATCTAAGCATATTCAATGGCTTTTCACACATGAGCAGAGTTTCATTCTTTTACATGAATCGAAATTGGGCTTAAAATCATTTTAGGTACAGCCATGTTAGTTCCCGTACTTTCTACTCCTGAAAGATTTTATATCAATGGTCAGGATGATAAAATCTGTACATCTTTATGTCTGAACCTGTTCATTTATATCCACATCCTTTTCTTAAATACTGATTTGTATAGTTAGAAACTCAGTGCTTCATTAGTAAACTGAGGGAGTTAGAGTAAAGGATGTCCAAGATCGCTCTGCCAGCATTTGAAAAAGAACCTATTATTATATGACTCTAGGAATTTATTTTTGTCTAAGAGCCAATGCCTAATCTTTAATGGTTTTGTGTTTAGACTATTTACCACTAGGTGGCAGTAAAAAAAAATTATTCTTAGCAATGAGAAATGCTCGTCAATATTTAAGTTTACTATAAAATAAAAATTTAGAGGACCAAAGTTTGAGGTGTCTGTTTGAAAACTATGTAACCATATACTGGCCTCTGTATGTTGTTTCTAGGACTTAACACTTATTTTATTCAGGGAAAAAACTCTTGTGGCACTTCATAGCCACTTATATTAGGGAATTATGGAAAAAAGACATAAATTAAAATATGTAATTTTGTTTTATATATATACACACATACACACAATGTGTACGTGTGTGTGTGTGTGTATATATAGAGAGAGGAGAGAGAAAGGTTAGGTACCATTCAAGGTTTCCGGCATCCACTGAGGGTCTTGGAGTGTATCCCTTGCAGATAAGTGAGATACTACATTTTCATTTTTCCAGGACATTATATGTTAAAGTCAGTTCGTGCAATGCAGACGTTGGAAGTTTAGTCATGTGCCTTATAACAACATGTTGATCAACAACAGCCTGCATGTACAATGGTGGTCTCATAAGATTATAATGGAGCTGAAAAGTATCTATGATCTAGGGACATCATAGGTGTTATAATGTAGTATAACACATTGTTCACATGTTTGTGGTGATTCTAGGTAAACAAACATCCTGTGCTGCTAGTCATAGGAAAGGATAACACATACAATTATATGTAGTACATAATTACTTGATAATAATGGCTATGTTATTGGTTTATGTACTTAACATACTATACTTTTTGTTGTTATTTTAGAGTGTACTACTTATTTAAAAAAAAAAAAACATCCAGATGTGGTGGCTCATGCCTATAATCCCATTGCTTTGGGAGACCAAGGCGGAAGGATCACTTTAGGCCAGGAGTTTGAGACCAGCCTGAGTGACATAGTGAGACCCTGCCTCTACAAAAAATAAAATTAAATTAAAAAATAAGCCTCAGCTTACTCAGTCTCAGCTCCTTGAGAGGCTGAGGCGGGAAGATTGCTTGAACCCAGGAGTTGAAAGTTGCAGCGAACTGTGATTGCCAGCCTGGGTGACAGAGCAGAGCAATACCCTGTCTCAAAAAAAAAAAAAAAAAAAAGTTAACTGTAAGACAGCTTTAGGCAGGTCCTTCAGGAGGGATTCATTCCAGAAGAAGACATCGTTATTACAGGAGATGACAGCTCCACATATGTTATTGTTATTGCCCCTGAAGACCTTCCAGTGGGACAAGGTGTGGAGGTAGAAGACAGTGATATTAATTACCTGACCCTGTGTAGGCTTCGGCTAATGTGTGTGTGCTTCAGTTTTTCTCTTTAATATTTAAATTTTTATTGATACATAATATGCATACAGAAGTACATGCACAAAGCATTAAGATAAAGCTCAGTGAATTATTACAAGGAAATACATTTTTGTAACCACAAGATAGAATCAGGCTTGTTCATGCTTCCGACATCCACTTTCTTCCTTCTTCCTCTCCAAAGGTAGCCAAAATCTTAAGAGCTAATGTTATAGATAAACTTTGTCTTTTTATACAAGTGTTTTATTACAGAATATTTTAAACATATACAAAATAAACAAAATGGTGTAATAGACCTGACACTCAGCTTCAACAACTACTCATCATGTGCTATTTCTGCTTCATCTATACTTCAGCTCATTCCCCACCCCTTTATTTATTTTTTGTTATTTTTATAAGATAAGATGTATGTGCATTGAAATGTATAATCTTTACTGTACCTTTTTGACAAATCAGTACACCCATATAACTTTTTATCCTCTTAAGAATAGAATACCGACTGGGCATGGTGGCTCACACCTGTAATCCTAGCACTTTGAGAGGCTGAGGTGGGCAGATCACTTGAGGCCAGGAGTTCAAGACCAGCCTGGCCAACATGGTGAATCCTCATCTCTACTAAATATACAAAAATTAGCTAGGCATGGTGGTGCACACCTGTAATCCCAGCTACTCTGGAAGCTGAGGCAGGAGAATCACTTGAACCCGGGAGGCAGAGGTTGCAGTGAGCTGACATTGTGCCATTGCATTCCAGCCTGGGTGACAGAGCTAGTAACAATCGTTAATGTGCATGTGAATCACCTGGAAATGTTATTTTAAATCCAGATTTTAATGAAATAGGTCAGATTTTGATAAAATAGGTCAGAGTTTTGTCTGAGAGTTTGTATTTCTAACAAAGTACGGATTCATAGAGCACATGCTAACTACAAGGTCTCTTTTATCTAAAGTAAATAAAATTTGATGAATAAACTAAGGGAAATTGACCTTAGATGAAAGAACACATCAAAACACATGTGCAATATGCTATCTGTAGGAGCATTTGGTTAACAAGAGCATAAACCAACCAAGCAATTTTATAATTATTTTAATCCAAAATTAGCGAAATCTCTATTACGGTTTCCATGGAAATGCTCCTTCAGGCTAAGAAATGTTAGTATCACCAGAGGGCACTGGTTAAAAACACCACAGATTTGGAAGTCGATGTCTTATAAAGTAAGTGACAGACCCCTCTTTATACCCATAAGTGGCTTTTACAGAATTACCCAAAATTCAGTCATTTGTACACCAAGTGTAGATAATTTTCATAGCTTCCTATTAAAATTATATTTTAACGCCCTTACAAAATTTAACTCAATTTTCTTATAAAATGAAATAACATTTTTATATGACATTGTTATTCAGCTTAAACTTACATACTTGTATTGGGTGCCGTGTCTGTGTGTTGACCACCCAGTGTTCTTTGGGGTTCTACTCTTTGCACAGGCACCACAGCTGGAGAAACACAGATGCATAGACACAAGCTGGATCCTGCATCTCTTCCTGCCTCCAGGCATCAGGGCGCCAGTCAGCCTGGTTGTGCGAATGGAGGTCGTGTTCCCTAGCACAGAGGGTCTCATTCCAGGGCGCTCCCCTCAGAGGAGGAAGAGACCGGAAGGTCCTTTTAGGGGGCACTTCCTGGGACATGGGCCAAGCCTCCTAAGGAGTGAGGGCTCCAACCAGCAGGTACAGACCTCTCAGAAGTAAGGGATAAGGCAGCCATTCTGAACCTGGATCTCCACCACCCCTTGTCCCATCTCATCAAGACAGTTCTGAGGGGCTATTCTGGCACATGTCTGGACGTTAGAGGCTAGAGGACAATGTGGGCTTTGACGGGATTCAGATAAGGTCTGTTCCAGGGAGGCAGGAGGTCGATGCTCAGCATCTGGGATGGTGTCCTTGTGGACAGTGAGTTGCCTCTTTGGGTACAAGTCCATTTTCACTACAGAAGAGGCTAGAGCAGGGGTGTCCAATCTTTTGACTTTCCTGGGCTACATTGGAAGAATTGTCTTGGTCCACACATTAAATACACTAACACTGATGACAGTTGATGAGCTAAAAAAAAAAAAAAAAGCAAAAAATAATCTCATAATGTTTTAAGAAAGTTTACAAATTTGTGTTGAGCTGTGCACTGACAAGCTTAGGCTGGAGAGTCTGAACGGCTTCCCGATCCCCTCTCTGATTCTCTTTGGCAGCAAGGCCTTGAAGGGGCTGAGTCTCAGTATCTTGGGGAAATTCTGGAAAGCCTGTTTGGGAACCTGAGAAGACCTCTTGCCTGGAGCTTGAATGCTTGATTTGCTGTCCTGGCCACATGCATGCTTGCCAGCCAGAGAGTGGGGTTTGCATTCACACCGGCACAACAGTGAGCCAGGGGTTGAAGTGACCAGGACAAGTGTCTGGGTGGCAGTGTGCCTCAGTTTTTAACAAAAAAGTTTAAAAAGTAAAATAAAATTAAAAAATTAAAATAGAAAAGCTTATGGTGTAAGGATATAGTCAAAGAAGATATTTTTGTACCACTGTACAATGTGTTTTAGGCAAAGCGTTGATTGTAATAGTCCAAAAGTTCAACAAAAATAAAAGGTTTATCAAATTTGAAAGTTGCGCTAAGCTAGGAATAGTTTATTGCGGAAGAAAGAAACATGTTTTTATGAATTTAGTGTAGCCTAAGTGTACAGTGTCTATAAAGTCTACAGTGGTGCAGAGTCATGTCTTTGGCCTTCACATTCACTCCCTATTTACTCACCCAGAGCAACTTCAGTTCTGCAGGCTGCATTCATGGGAAGTGTCCTATACAGGTGTACCATTTTTTCAGTGTTATACCATAGTTTTACTGTACCTTTTCTATGTTTAGATAGGTTTAGATCACAATGTTACAGTATTCTGTACAGTCCCATGCTACACAGGTTTGTAGCCCAGGAGCGATAGGCTCTCCCATGTAGCCTAGGTGTGCAGCAGGCTGAGCCATCTGGGTTCATGTAAGTACACTCTGTGATGTTTGCACGCAAAGAAACTGCCTAACGAAGCATTTCTCAGAATATGTCCCAGTTGCTAAGAGATACATGACTGTATTATCTAGGGAACTATTTGTGGCTATTTTAAACATTACTTAAGAATTATTTACAATCTCTCATCTCACCCTCTGAATCTATCAAATGTCAAGACGGAGTTCCTGCAGTATTGGGAAGTCACCCTCCATGAGCTGGTCCCAGGCCCAGGGTGTGAGTGCTTCTGGGAGGCTGTGGGTTAGGGGAAAGCCTGGGCATGGTTTTGTTTAACATCTACAATCTTAACTGACCCTTAGCTGTTACTGCTCAAAACTGGTTTCCTTCAATTGCATACTACATTACTTTCCATCCCAACCGGGTTTGTAGCGCCTTGCGCTCTGATTTTTTAAGGGTGGATTTTGTATATAATAACAGTAGCTACCTGTTTATGTGTGGCTTAATTGAAACTTCGCTGAATTGAATTTGATTAAAAACGGAGCCTGGGATTTTCATTGAGATGCCGTACTTAGAGAACATAGTGCCTCACACATTGTAAGCACTTGGTAAATTGTAGTTGTCACAATTGCTAGAATTCCTTTAAGAAGTCAATTCTCACAAGTGAGGGGCATAGGAGAGCTCCCCAGGCAGAAGGGATTGGACATACTAAAGTCCTGATGGCCCAAAAAGCCTGTGGTCCTCCAGGGTCGCAAACAGGCTAGTAAGGAGAAGTCAAGCCTGGTGGCGGGTGTGGGGTGTGCTGGTGAGCCAGGTTGCTTCACTTTGAGAAGTTTGGGCTTCACAGTAAGAGTAACTGGAAGCTGTAAGGGTCTCAGACTGAGAGCATTCAGATTTGCATTGTTAAAAACTATCCCAGCAGTCTCATGGACAGTGGATACAGGGAGGTTCATTATAAGGTTTGGCCATAGAGTAAATAACTAGCCTTGGGCAGGCTGCTTAAACTGTCTTGATTTCTTCCTCTTTAACCCAGATTCAGTAACAGTACCTACCCATAGGCTGTGAGGATTAAATGAGTTGCTATTTGTAATTGGCTTAGAACAGCCCCTGGTGTGTAGTAAATGCTTTAAATGAGTGTCAAATAGAATGCAAAAGTGTGATTTCTGAGCAGAAGGTTGCATTCTTCTGACACTGCTCTCCCCTCACCTAGCATCAGACTGACCTGCTCTGTGCAAACCCAGACTGCTGCCGACTTGGAGCCCACCTAGTTTCCAAACCAAGTCCTCCCTTCTCTGCCTGGGTCTGACTTGGATACCTCCGCGTGGGTTTGACATACGACTGGCCAGACCTGGCCGGGCTTTCCCTTTTCCTAGAACACCTGCACTGCACCCCACTGGGGATTCAGGCTCCATCCTGGCTTGCTAAGAGCACCAAGTGCTCTCCCTGCTGTGCAGGCCCCACCCTCTGCCTTCGCAAGTTCAGTGGAGTCCAGCAGTAAGCGCAGCTGGCAGTAAGCACTTCCACAGATGGCACGCTGGCTTGTACCTGAGCTCCCTGACTCTGCCCGCCCAGCCATGGCTGCTCCCTCTCTCCCCCAGATTGCACTTGGTGTTGGAAGAGAACACCACCAACATGGAGACGGACTCTCTTGGGGCTATGGTCAGCTCCTATTCGCTTTCTGTATTTGGGGCAGATTTGAACTGAAAGAGGGAAAAAACAATAACAAGCAAGTAGCCCCATCCTTCTCTCTACCTTAAGCAAGGTTCACTCTAACTCTGTAAGGTTCCTGTTTTTACCCCTTTCCAGTGGATTCATTTTTTTGTAAATCATGTAGTACATATTGCTGGGGGTTTTTTTTTTGTTGTTGTTTTTATTAATCATGAACGTCTTCTACTGAGCAGTAATGTTTTAAAACTACTTTGTTAACTTGCAATTCTAATTTGAAAACTGTAGATAGGATGTCATGTAGAAATGGCAGGTTTCCACTTACATGACTTAGGAGTGTTGCCTGAATTCTCTTTTAAGGATACGGAGGCAGGTCTGAGCTCACAGGGAGAAAGTACATGATCTGCACAAAAGGATGCATCCCAGATTCAGGGTAGAGTTTCCCCCAGGGGTAGGGCTGTTGAATCATGATGGGGAAGGGCAGAGGGCATAGAAGGCTTCTTCTGTATTTCTAATGTTTAATGATTAAGCTTGAAGGTTTGTGGAATTTGACATAATATTTTGTATCTTTTTGGATGTGTGAGATACTTTATGATGAAATTGAAATGACCACCGTGATAATGGTAACACCCAGAGTGTCACTGGTATGTGTGCCACATGCTTGTCGTCTCGGGTCTGTGGAGCCTGCCTGCCCATCACTGAGGCACCCTTAGCCTCCACCCTGGATTAGACTGTCATCTCCAAGTATTTGTGTATGAAGTTACATACATACATTTATATGCACAGATGCAAATTCATTTTATCTCATAATGTGTTATCACAAAATGCAGTATAGGACTTTTTTAAAGATCAAATATTTCCAAATAAAACTTTATCAAAAAATATTTTTCCTGGTATTAAAAGAAGCACATACATGTATGGAAGGCTAGGAAACGTACTAAAGTAGAAAGAAGAAAAAAATATATGTATATAATGTTAATATAAATGTTAGCAGTCTCTAGGGTGGTACTTTTATGGGTCTCTAGCATCACCCTAGAAACTGCTAACATTTGGTGATAGCTGTAATCTAAATATATCCCCTAAAACTCATGTGTTGAAACTTAATCACCCATGTGATAATATTAAGAGGGGCTTTGGGGGTGATTAAGTCATGAGGGCAGAGCTCTCATGAGTGGGATTGGTGATTTTATAAGAGGTGGAAGAGAGTGCCCTGGGCCCTTTTTGCCCTTCTGTCCCTTTCACCATGTGAAGACACAGCATTCATAGTGTCCATCCCCTCTAGAGGGCACAACAACAGGGCATCACCTTGGAAGCCTTCAGCAAACACTGAACCTGCCAGCTCCTTGGTCTTGGACTTCCCAGCCTCTAGAACTGAGACATAAAGTTCTGCTCTTATAAATGACCCAGTCTGAGGTACTTTGCCATAGCAGCACAAACAGACTAAGACAATGATATTTTCTTCCATTGTTTTTCCATTCTCATTTGTGGATTATTTTTATATTGATGAGATCATTTCTGAGTATAACATTTTACATCTTTCTTCATTTAGTAGTATAATATAACCATTTTAAATACTATTAAAATTATTCATAAACTTTTCTTTTCCTTGGAGACAGGGTCTCACTCTCAACTCCCAGCCTGGAGTGCAGAGCCTCAATTTCTGAGGAGGAGTGATCCTTCTGCCTCAGCCTCCTGAGTAGCTGGGACCACAGATGTGCACCACCATGCCCAGCTAATTTTTTTGCATTTTTTATAGAGGTGGGGTTTCTCTGTGTTGCCCAGGCTAGTCTCGAACTCCTGGGCTCAAGTGATCTGCCTGTCTCGGCCTTCCAAAGTGCTGTGATTACAGGTGTGAGCCACCGTGCCTGGCCCCTTTGTAAACATTTTAGTGGCTTACAATGAGCCACTATATAAGGATATTAATCAGTCTCTGCTGTTAGACAATTTTTACTATATGAGAAATAACCACTACAGTGAACATCTTTGAGCATAGTTCCTGTCATCATATTTGCATTTATTTCCTTAAATGTATGCCACATATATCAAAGGTTCTGAATATTTTGAAGACATTTAATATATTTTTTTCAAGTTGCTGTCTATAAGGCAGGGCATCTGTTAGCCCGTAATCTGTCTCTGTTCAGGTGGCAAACCTCTAGGCAGGCACACCCCTGGAAGTCCAAGCTTCATGATGGGTTCTGGGTTGTGTTGCCTCTGCTCACACTTTGGGCGCCTCGGTGCCATTCACAACTGAACTCTGTATGGAAGACCCTATTTCTGTTCCTCCAGGAGCTCACACAGAGTACATGTTTCATAGAACCCCATACAGCATTAGCTATTCATGTCTGTAAAAAACTTGAATTCATTAAGTGAAAGTGCCATACAGGTGTTTTACCCTACCCTTTTTGATTATGGAGGATGAACATTTGTTTATGTGTTTCTTAGCTATTTGTATTTTCTCTTATGAATTATCTATTCATATTCATTGTTAGGCTGTTAGTGTTTGTCATATATTTTGTACATTAATTTGATAACATAGAATCTGTACTGTTTGTTGTTAACATTCTTCTTAGTTTGTGCTCATATTATTTTTCTGGTAAACACAAGATTTTATTTTTATTGAGCACAGCCAAGCCTCTTCCCTGATGATTTACTCCCAGGATTTTCAGTTCTCAGAGTTCTTTCTCATTCAGATACTTGAAAAATGTTCTTGTTTTCTTCTTGTGTATTATTTCATTTTTACATTTATCTCTTTGATTTACATTAAACTGGAGTATATTTTGATGAATAATACCCGGTGAGAATCTTTTTTTCTTTTTACAAATAGTTTTTGAGGCACCATTTATTACATAATCTGTCCTTTCCCTACTGATTTGTGATGTGTTCTCTATCTTATATTAAATTCTAATATCTGGATCCTTTTGTAGTTCATGAGCGTGATGATTGGGTGTTTCACGCACGTGTGTGCGATGTGCCACCCTCGAACCTTGTATGACATCGGCACGTTACCCATCTGACCTTAAAAAAAAAGAAAAGAAAAATTATCATCTCTGTTAAACATATTTTACTGAGTTTAAAAACAATAAAGATTCCATTCTTAATATAGATAAAGCACTGCTCATTCATGATATATATTTTTGTTTCACTGCTAATGTTTGTTTAAATTGACTTCTTTTTAATGTGTTAACTTTAATGCTAACATTTCTCTTTTACACTTTGAATCAAAGTAAATTGGGTACTTTGACAAACAGATTTTTTTGTTTCATAGAGACCACCCCCATGTACAAATAAATTTTAGGCATTGTACATAAAAGGCACTTGTATTCACTTTTAAAGAAGTTAACTTTTTCTATTTATGTTTTTTAGGGTGTATTATCTCATATACTTTCAGCACTCAGATTTGATAAAGAAGTTGCTCTTTTCACTCAAGGTCTTGGGTATGCACCTATAGATTACTATCCTGGTTTGCTTAAAAATGTGAGTATTTAAAATTTATCACTTTTGAAATGTTTAATGCTGAATGTGCCATCAGCAAAAAGAGTAAATGGAAATATTTCAGTCCTCCAGAAGAGATGTTTAACTTTTCTTTGTTTATCTCTTCTTACCTTGGGCAGACTTATGGCCATGTACGGAAGAAATGTGAGATGGGAAGTTATGAGAAAGAAGGAAACTAGGAATGGTTTTCCTAAACCAACCAATCAGCCTCTCTTTCTAGGGACACATCTCACTTATTCACTCAGAGATGTTTGGGAGAAGAGCTGTTCTTAGCTATTATAAACACAGTCTTGTACTGTTGAACGAATCTTGTATTTCAAATAACCTGATGGGAATTTTCTGTTAAAGGAAAACAGAAAATTCAATACATAGTTTTACATATTTACCTCTTAATATTAAAGCTTTGTTTTCTTCTGGCTTAAATTATAGCCAAATGTGAGAAATTTTAACTTACAGTCTTGATGTAACTCTTCTAAAGAATGTTAAGAGATTTTTTAATGTTTGTTAACCATTCTGGTGTTTTGGAAGCTTTGTACAAGAACAACTTTTTTTTTTTTTCAAATGAACTGAATTTTAAATGAAGAAGTAAACTAACTTTTCTTTAAATGGATTTGGTTTTAATTCTTAGGAAATTAATGACCTGTCTGTTGTTCATTGCTTAAATAGGAATGCAGAATTATAGACATTGAACATAAAATCCCAGTTATTAGTAATGTGACATGGCACTGCTTCCTTTTCACTCTGACAGAGTAAAACATGAGAAGATGGGGGTTGGGAGAATCTCAACGGAAATATCACTCACACCAAGAAAGATAGAACTGATGTAATCCTGTTTGCAGCGTGAGTTAACCTGCAACTGATTTTGTTTTACAGATGGTTTTATCATTAGCGTCTGAACTCAGAGAGAATCATCTTAATGGATTTAACACTCAAAGGCGGTAGGTGTTAAACTAAACATCCTTCTTCTCAGGTTTCAAAATGTATCAGTTTGGTTATGAGAGGAAAATTTTACAATTCATAGGAAATGGATGTTCAGTTATGGTTGTATTTTATATAGAAAGATGATTTTAGTGGAATACATAGCAAATTGGTGAGTTTTTTCAAACTCTTTTAAAAATCACTATTTTCTCAACTCTCACAGAGCAGTAAGTAACTCACACAATGTCTTTTGTGGGCCCATTAGGTAAAAAGCCCTACATACACAGTAGGGAGCACAAAAGAAAGAGCAGTACTTAGTTTTACCCTGGGATTGCTCACTCTGCAAGAGGAGAATGTGCACAGATGCAAGTGTGTGCTCTCACACTAGCCTGCCCTGGCTCTGCCTTCTCCTGCTCCCAGCACGCACGCACACACACACACACACACACACACACACACACACACACACACACACACACACACACACACACACACACACACACACACACGATATTTACAAGGCAACATTTGATGTGAACATATGCCCTATTTTAAGAAACATGATATTCCAAAATCTAGACTAAACAAATCAAAGAGATTCAGACAAATTAAAAGGCAATTAATCACATTACAAATGTTTCTTCACTCTGTAAAAGAATCTCAGTTTTCATTGGTGGGCATTTCATTTTTGACGTATCATTAACCAAGAGAATCTGGGACTGAGGGACTTGGTGATTTTTTTTTTTTTGTAAAGCTATTGCTAATTCAAGTTCTATCAGAAATTGTCTTTATCCTCAACCTTTAGGAATCCTTTGCACCTAACCCTTAAACTATATAATTATTAGAGGAAAACATTGGAGATAATCTTCATTATGTTGGATTTGGCAATGTAAGAAGAACCATAGAAGACATGAAGAGTGTTTAGATTTATTTATTTACATGTCAGGTAAAGACTTGGATTTGGTTGTGAGGTGAATGTTGACTGATGGATCTTTTGAATTATGTAATTATAAATTTATTTAAAAAGACCTTAAAAATCAGTCAGTGCAGTGTGTATGTACTCCCTACACCAAACTCCCAAAATATGCATCACAGTTGATTTTTTAAAAAGCAGCTGACAATAAACAAAATAATTTTCAAAATCTGTTAACAAATAGAAACAAAGGATCAGAATGCAAAATATAGAAATGACTTGCAAAAATAAATCATAAAGAGGCAAGCACTCCATTATAGAAATGAGCAAGGAATAATATAAGCAGGTCATTACTAGAAGATGAAAACTGAATTAATAATAACATTAAAGGAGTTCTTCAGGAATGACATCAGCAAGATGGCAGAATAGGAAGTCCTAGACCTTATTTCCCAGTAGAGACATTGACTTAACTACAGCATATATCCCAAAAAATTATAATGAGAACTACAGAACCAATTAAGAAGTCACAGTACTGCAGGCAAGCTCAGTCTAGAATAGCCACATTGAAATTGATTAAACAATCTGTTTCATGTCAACTGTGATAGCCCTTTTCCAGGTCTGGCAGCTTGGTGAGATTGGTAGGAAAAACCCAGCTTGTGGCTTCTCTCCTTTGGGAGGGAAAAAGAAGAGTGGAATGTGCATCCAACATTCTCACTTTTTAGGGAGCAGACTGAGGAACTGATTTCTGTCTCTACTGACTGGGAGCAATGATGAGGAAATCGCATACAGTAATCCCTCCTTATCTATAGGGAATATATTTCAAGACACCCAGTGGATGTCTGAAACTGTGGATAGTACCAAACCTGATTGCCACCAATCATAACACATTTCTGTATTCCACTCACAACTTTAATGTCTTTTCCATCTTAACTAAGCACTTATCATATATGATGGCTGTAATTTTTGCCATGTGAGATGCAACGACAAAACTAACAGAAATTTTTTTCCTTCTTTACAATTTCACAGATAGATGATTTGTTTTTACTATAGATCTCAGCAACCTCAGCATATGATTTTTTTCTTTCTTTATTAAGTTGAAAACTTTCACCTTTTCACTTAAAGAAAGCACTTTACAACTTCTCTGTGGCATATCTAAATTGCCAGCCCCAGTGCTCTTGGACTTTGAGGTCATTATTAAGTATTAATAAAATAAGGGTTACTTGAACACAAGCACAGTGATACTGTGACAGTTGATCTGACAACCAGTATGGCTACTAAGTGACTAACGAGCAGGTAGTGTATATATTATGGATACCCTGGGCAAAGGGATGATTCGTGTTCCAGATGGGACAGAGTGGGACAGCATGAGATTTCATCATGCTACTCAGAACAGTACACAATTTAGGCCAGGTGCGGTGGCACATGCCTTTAATCCCAGCACTTAGGGAGGCTGAAGTAGGTAGATGACCTGATTTCAGGAGTTCGAGACGAGCCTGGCCAACATGTCAAAACCGCATCTCTACTAAAAATACAAATTCGCTGGGTGTGGTGGCTTATGCCTGTAGTCCCAGCTACTCGGGAGACTGAGGCAGGAGAATCACATGAACCTGGGAGGTGGAGGTTGCAGTGAGCTGAGATTGCATCACTGCACTCCAGCCTGGGCAACAGAGCAAGGTGCCATCTCAAACAAAACAGTGCACAATTTAAAACCTTGGAATTATTTCTGGAATTTTTTCATTTAATATTTTTGGACCACGGGTGACCATGGCTAGCTCAAACTACAAAAAGTAAAACTGCGGATAAAGGAAGACTGCTTTTGATGCCTTGGGACCATGGAGAACAAAAGAAAGCTTAGTGGTTTGTGGTAGCACCAGAGAATTGACAGTGCTGCCAATGGAGGCTGGCATAGCTCAACAGAATTGGGAGAAAGCACCTAGCTCATGACCTGTTCTTTGGGAGGGGAAGAGAAGCCCCTGGCTTCTCAGGGGCCTACTAGAGGGACTGGTATCTGTCTTGCCTGACTCACAGCACTGACAGAGAAATGGCGTACTTTGGAACAAGAGAGCTCAGCAGCTTGTTGCAGCACTGGAGAATCTGCAATACCACAAACGGACACTAGAGGGAGAGGGAGATTAGGAGCTCTTGAAAAACCAGTAAAGCCCTCTAATTTGGAAATCACATGCATAAACCCAGAGAAGATATATCCCTGGAAAAGGTTTGAGGGACCTCCAGAATCTCCAGCCGGGTCCATTGGTGAAAGCCTTCCCTTGTACCATGTCAGTCGATAAAGACTGAGAGAAGTAGATGTTTCTTTAAATGTACAAAATACAACAAAAATAACAAGACACAAAGTAAATCAGGGAAATGTGGCATAATCAAAGGATGAAAATAAATCTACAGAAACAGACCCTAAAGAAACAGAGATCTATGCATTACCTGACAAAGAATTTGAAATAATTGTCTTAAGGGATCTCAAGGCACTACAAGAGAACACAGATAAACAACTAAATGAAATCAGGAAAACAATACATGAGCAAAATGAAAATATCAACAAAGAGATGGAAACTAGAAAAGAACCAAACAGATATTCTGGAGCTAAAGAACCACAATAAGTGAATTGAAAAACTTACTAGAGGGGTTCAGCAGTAGACTTGATCAAACAGAAGAAAGGGTCAGAAAACTTAAATACAAATCATTTGAAATTATTAAGTCAGAGAAACAAAAAGAAAAAAGAATGAAGGAAAGTCAAGAAAGCCTCAGACACTTGTGGAACAACATCAAATGGAACAATACACACATTTTGGGAGTCCTAGAATAAGAGAGAAAGGGGCAGAGAACTTATTTGAAGAAATAATGGTGAAAACTTCCCAAATATTAGGAAGGAATTGGATATCCTAATTTCAGAAGCTCAGCGGACTCCAAAGAATGAACCCAAAGAGGCCTACAGCAACATACACAAAAATCGAATTGTCAGAAGTTAAAGACGTAATCTTGAAAGCAGCAAGAAAAAAGTGACTTGTCATGTACAAGGAAGGTTCCAGAAGATTATCAGTGGATTTCTCAGCAGAAATATTACAGGCCAGAAAGGAGTGGGATGATACATTCAAAGAGCCAGGGAGGAAACAAAACAAAACAAAAAACCCTTTCAATCAAGAATACTGCATCTGGGCTAAATCATCCTTCAAAAAATGAAGAAAAAAAGACATTCCCAGATAAACAAAAGCTGAAGGAGTTCATCACCACTAGACCTGCCTTACAAGAATTGCTAAAGGGAGTCCTTCAAGTTGAAATGAAAGAATATTAGACAGCAACATGAAAGCATGCAAAAATACAAAGCATTCTGGTAAATGTAAATATACAAACACAAAATCTTATAATACTGTGTTGTAGAGTACAGTTGTCTTTTGGTATCCAGAGAGGATTGGTTCCGGGACTTCCCACACATAACAAAATCTATAGATGCTCCAGTCCCACAGTAAACTGTATGGAACTTACAGATACAAACATTCAATCTTTGGGTTCTACATCCTGCAAATACTATATTTTTGATCCATGATTTAGTTGAATCCATGGATACAGAACCCATAGATATAGAGGGCTGAGTGTACATAAATCACTTTTTAATTCTGGTATAGAACTTAAAAGATAAAAGTGTAAAAATAACTATTAAACTGTGTTGATAGATACAAAATAGAAAAGGATGTAATTTGTGATATTGATAACATAAACTGGGGAGGGAAATGTAAATGAGTAGAGTTTTAGTATGCGATTGAAGTTATCTCGTTAGGTTGTTATAACTCTAAGATGTTTAATGTAATGCCCATGGTAACAACAAGAAAATACCTGTAGGAGATGCACAATGGAAAATGAGAAGGAAATCAAAGCATGTCACTATGAAAAAAATCAATGAAACCCAAAGGAAGGGAATAAGAGAAAATCATGAACAGAATAACTACTAGGTATATGGAAAACAACAAAATGGCAATAGTAAGTCCTTCTCTATCAGTAATTACTTTAGGTGAACATGAATTAAACACCCCATTCAAAAGATGTGGAGTAGCAAAATAGATCAGAAAACAAGATCCAACTATATTCTAGCTACAAGAGACTCACTTGAGATACATAGGCTGAAAATGAAAAGATGGAAAAATAGATATCATGCAAATGGCAACCAAAATAGAGCAGGCATAGCCATACTTATATCAGAAAACTATCAAAAGAGACAAAGAAAAAGATTATATAATAATAAAAGAGTCAATTCAGGGAGATGCAACAATTACAATAATATATGCACTTAACAGAGCATCCAAATATATGAAGCAAATACCAACAGAATTGAAGGGAGAAAGAGACAGTAACATAATAATAATATATTTCACCACCCCACTTTTAATAACAGATTGATTAACCAGACTGAAGACCAATAAGAAAATAGAACTCGAATAATGCTATAGACCAATTGGACCTAATAGACATATAGAGAACATTCTACCCAATAAGAGCAGAATATACACTTTTCTCAAGCGTATATAGAACATTCTGTAGGAAAGACCACATGTTAGGCCACAGAACAAGTCTTAACAAATTTAAGAAGACTGAAATCATAGTAACTGTTTTTTCTGACCACAAGGGAATAGAAATCAATAACAAAAAGAAAATCGGAAAATTCACAAATATGTGGAAATTAACCCACTCTTAAACAACCGGTGGGTCGAAGAACAAATTACAAGAAACACAGAAAATAACCTGAGACAAATGAAAATGAAAACCCAACATATCACAACCTATGGGATGCAGCAAAAGCAGTTCTAAGCAGGAAGTTTATAGTGGTAAATGCCTACATTAAAAAAGAAGAAAGTGTACATGCTTTTGAAGGAAGAAAAAAAAAGAAAATAAGAAGGATCTCAAATCAGAAACCTAACTTTACACCTCAAGCAACTAGAAAAAGAACTATACCTAAAGTTAGAAGGGAGAGACTAATAAAGATTAGAACAGAAATAAATAAAATAGAGAATAGAAGAAAAACAAAACTAAGAGTTGGGTTTTTGTAAAGACCAGCAAAATTGACAATTCCTTAGACTAAGAAAAGAGAAGACTTAATAGCAAAAATCAGGAATCAAAGAATAGAAATTAAAACTGATGCCACAAAAATTAAAAAGATTGAGACTACAATGAACAATTATATACCAACAAATTGAATAACCTAGAATAAATAAATTTCTAAAAATATACAGCCTACACGACCGAATAATGAAGAAATAAAAACATCTGAACAGACCTACAACTAGTAAAGAGATTGAATTGGTTATTCAGAACCTTCCAACAAAGAAAAAAACCAGGACCAGATGGCTTCACTGGAGAATTCTATCAGACATTTAAAGAAGAATTAACACCAGTCTTTCTTAAAGTCTTCCAAAATATTGAAGAAGAGGGGACATTTCCAAACTCATTTTGTGAGCAAGCATTACCCTGACAGGAAAATCAGGCAATGAAACTACAAGAAAACAGACTAATATCCTTCATGAATCATGATGGAAGGATTCTCAGCAAAAAGGGAATTCAACAATACGTTAAAAAGATATGTATAAACACCATGACTGAATGAAAATTATTCCTTGAATACAAGGATGGCTCAACATAAAAAATCACTATAATGCACCACATTAATAAAATGATGAACAAAAACCATACGGATCATCTTAATTAATGCAGAAATAGCATATGACAAAACTCAACACTCACTTATAGTAAAACATTAAAACAAATTAGGAATAGAAGGAAATGACCTCAATGTACTAAAGGCCATATTTGAAAAATCCATAGCTAACATCATACTCAGTGGTGAAAAAGGGAATGTTTTCCCTCTGAGATCAGGAACAAGGCAAGGATATCTTCATCCTCTCTTACCACTTGTATTTAATATAGTATCAGAAGTCCTTGTCAGAGGAATTAGGCAAGAAAAAGAAATAAAAGTCAACAGATGCTCCAAATTCTTTCCATCCAAATTGGAAAGGAAGGAATAAAATTGTCTCTGTTCACAGATGACATGATTTTATATGTTAATAATCCTAAAAGATTTCACACAAAAAATTGTTAGACCTAATAAACTAATTCAACAAAGTTGCAGTATACAAAATCAACACACAAAACCAGTTGCATTTCTATACATTAATAAGAACAACCCAAAAAGGAAGTTTAAAAACAATCCTGTTTACAATAGCACCAAAAAGAATAAAATATTTAGGAATAAGCAACTAAGGAGGTGAAAGATTTGCACAGTGAAAACTATACATTGCTAAAAGAAATTAAATAAGACATAAATAAATAAAAAGATATCCCATGTTCATAGATGGGTATGGTTAGTTTTTTTGGGTTTTGTTTGTTTGTTTTTGTTTCGAGACGGAGTTTCACTCTTGTTGCCCAGGCTGGCGTGCAATGGCGCAATCTCGGCTCACTTTAACCTCTGCCTCCTGGATTCAAGCAATTCTCCTGCCTCAGCCTCCCGAGTAGCTGGGATTACAGGTGCACACCACCACGCCCAGATGATTTTGTATTTTTAGTAGAGATGGGCTTTCTCCATGTTGGTCATGCTGGTCTCAAACTCCTGACCTCAGGTGATCCACTTGCCTTGGCCTCCCAAAGTTCTGGGATTACAGGTGTGAGCCACTGCACCCAGCCTATACTTAGTATTTTAAATGCCCATACTACCCAAAGCAGTCTTCAGGTTCCAGTGTTATTTCTTTCAAAATGTCAGTGGCATTTGGTTTTTATTCTTTAATGTATATAGAATCTCAAAGTACCCCAAGTAACCAAACCAATTTTGAGAAAGAAAAACAAGGTGGAAGCCTCATACTTCCCTTTTTCAAAGCATGTTACAAAGCCACAGTAATCAAAACAGTGTGGTACTGGCATAAAGGTAGACATATTGACCAGTAAAACAGAATAGAGAGCCCAGAAATAAGGCTTCACATATATGATCAAATGGTCTTTGACAAGGGTACCCTGTCTACAAGATTGGGAAAAGATTGTCTCTTCAATAATTGGTGTTGGGAAAACTGGATATACACATTCAGAAAACGAATTTGAACTCTTACCTTTCATTATATATAAAAACTAACTCAAAAAAATTAAAGACCTAAACGTAAGACCTGAAACTATAGGAGAAAAGTGTCATGGCATTGGACTTGGCAATGATTTCTTGGATATGACACCAAAAGCACAGGCAAGAAAAGCAAGAATAGACAAATAGGACTGCATGAAATTTTTAAGTGTCTGTGCAACAAAGGAAGCAATCAACAGATTAAAAAGCAGCCTATGTAATGGGAGAAAATATTTTCAAACCTTAAATCTGGATAAGTGATTAATATCCAGAATATACAGAGAACTCCTACAACTCAGCAACAGCAAAATAATCCAGTTTAAAAATAGGTCAAAGACTTGAATAGACATTTCTCCAAAGAATATATACAAATGACCAACAAGCATATGAAAAGATGCCCAACATCACCAGTTATGAGGGACATGTTAATCAGAACCATAATAAGATACCAGTTCACACCTATTAGAATGGCCACTATCAAAAGAAGAAAGAGAAAATGACAAATGTTGATGAGGATGTGGAGTACTTGGAACCCTTGTACACTGTTGCTAGGAATGTTAAGCTAGTGCAGTCACTATGGAAAACAGTAGGGAGTTTCCTT
This sequence comes from Pongo abelii, assembly GCF_028885655.2. Classification (NCBI taxonomy): domain Eukaryota; kingdom Metazoa; phylum Chordata; class Mammalia; order Primates; family Hominidae; genus Pongo; species Pongo abelii. The sequence goes on along the minus strand of NC_071998.2, from coordinate 86,292,383 downwards.
AAAAAATTAAAAATAGAATTACCAAATGATCCAGTAATCCCATATTTGTGTATATTTCCAAATAATTGGGAACAAGATCTCTAAGACATATTTGCACGCCCATGTTCATTGAGCATTATTTACAAGAGCCGAGAGGTGGAAGTAACCTGTATGTCCATCAGCAGACGAATGAATAAAGAAAATATGGTATATATACACATTGGAAGATTATTCCACCTTAGAAAAGAAGGAAGTCGTGTCATATGCTACAGTGTGGATGAAACTTAAGGACATTATGCAAAGTGAAGTAAACTAGTGACAGAAGGCAAATACTGCATGATTACTTACACTTATGTGTGGTATCTAAAGTAGTCAAACTTGTAGAAACAGAAGCTAAGGGCAGGTGCAGTGGCTCACACCTGTAATCCCAGCACCTTGGGAGGCCGAGGCAGGCGGATCACCGGAGGTCAGGAGTTTGAGACCAGCCTGGCCAACACGGCGAAACTCCGTCTCTACTAAAAATACAAAAATTAGCTGGTGTGGTGGCGGGTGCCTGTAATCCTGGCTACCCAGGAGGCTGAGGCAGGAGAATCGCTTGAACCTGGGAAGTGGAGGTTGCAGTGAGCTGAGATCGTGCCATTGCACTCCAGCCTGGGTGACAGAGCAAGATTCTGTCTCCAAAAAAAAAAAAAAAAAAAAAAAGAAAAGAAGCAGAAAGTAGAATAGTGGTTATCTTGGGATGGGAGGAAGAGGGAAATGGGAGTTGTTGTTCAATGGGTATAGAGTTTTAGTTTTGCAAGGTATGAAAGTTTTAGAGATCTGTTGCACATAAGGACATGTAGTTAACACTACCGTACTGTACACTTAAAAATGGTTAAAATGGTAAATTTTATGTTAATATGTTTTTCACCACAATTTAAAACTGGTCTATGAGCTTTTCTGTTCATTTTCAGGAAAGTGTAAACTACAACATCAGTTAGACATCCATTAGGTTATGGTGAGCTTTAGGAGGTTGCTGATGGGAACATAAATAGGCACAACCACTTTGCAGAACAATTTGGTCTTCCTGGAATTTGGGATTCCTTGTTAGTCTCTCTATGAGTGCTCTGTTTACTGTAGCCTCCAATAATTATGGGAAGATCAAGAGGTAGTGTTGATTGAGGTCGCCAGTAAATTGTATTCCGGGCCTTAGAGGACTCCCATATTTCCTGGAGGTTGATAGCCATTTGGGGCTGGCTTCTGCTTCCAGGCCTCCTTCCTCCTTCCTGTTGGAGTCAGGACATTTCTGTTATCTCTTGCCTAAAGACAGTGGATAAGAAGAAAGAGTGTATAAGGCCTTGGCAGCTGGCTGTCAGGTTGCCCCCTGTTCCTTGAATTCACCCCCCAAAGTAACTCTTATCTTTTATAGTAGTCCTCTCTTGGCAAGCTTTTAGGGCTGTGGTATTTTCCTTCAAAAAGATCCCACCTACCTACCATCAAGCTTTTCTCAGAATTCATGGGTCACCAAAAGCCCCCATTTTATGGTATGATATATTTAATTGTAAAAACTCTTCCATCATTGACATGATTGTATATTTAGAAAACCCCATTGTCTCAGCCCAAAATCTCCTTAAGCTGATAAGCAACTTCAGCAAAGTCTCAGTATACAAAATCAATGTGCAAAAATCACAAGCATTCCTATACACCAATAACAGACAAACAGAGAGCCAAATCATGAGTGAACTCCCACTCGCAATTGCTACAAAGAGAATAAAATACCTAGGAATACAACTTACAAGGGATGTGAAGGACCTCTTAAAGGAGAACTACAAACCACTGCTCAAGGAAATAGAAGAAGACACAAACAAATGGAAGAACATTCCATGCTCATGGATAGGAAGAATCAATATCATCAAAATGGCCATACTGCCCAAGGTAATTTATAGATTCAATGCCATCCCCATCAAGCTACCAATGACTTTCTTCACAGAATTGGAAAAAACTACTTTGAAGTTCATGTGGAACCAAAAAAGAACCCACATTGCCAAGACAATCCTAAGCAAAAAGAACAAAGCTGGAGGCATCATGCTACCTGACTTCAAACTATACTACAAGTCTACAGTAACCAAAACAGCATGGTACTGGTACCAAAACAGAGATATAGCCAGTGGAACAGAACAGAGGCCTCAGAAATAACACCACACATCTACAACCATCCGATCTTTGACAAACCTGACAAAAGCAAGAAATGGGGAAAGGATTCCCTATTTAATAAATGGTGCTGAGAAAACTGGCTAGCCATATGTACAAAGCTGAAACTGGATCCCTTCCTTACACCTTATATAAAAATTAATTCAAGATGGATTAAAGACTTAAATGTTAGACCTAAAACCGTAAAAACCCTAGAAGAAAACCTAGGCAATACCATTCAGGACCTAGGCATGGACAAGAACTTCATGACTAAAACACCAAAAGCAATGGCAACAAAAGCCAAAATTGACAAATGGGATCTAATTAAACTAAAGAGCTTCTGCACAGCAAAAGAAACTACCATCAGAGTGAACAGGCAACCTACAGAATGGGAGAAAATTTTTGCAATCTAGCCATCTGACAAAGGGCTAATATCCAGAATCTACAAAGAACTTAAACAAATTTACAAGAAGAAAACAACCCCGTCAAAAAGTGGGCAAAAAATATGAACAGACACTCTGAAAAGAAGACATTTATGCAGCCAACAGACACATGGAAAAATGCTCATCATCACTGGTCATGAGAGTAATGCAAATCAAAACCACAATGAGATACCATCTCACACCAGTTAGAATGGCGATCATTAAAAAGTCAGGAAACAACAGATGCTGGAGAGGATGTGGAGAAATAGGAATGCTTTTGCACTGTTGATGGGAGTGTAAACTAGTTCAACCGTTGTGGAAGACAGTGTGGCGATTCCTCAAGGATCTAGAACTAGAAATACCATTTGATCCAGCTATCCCATTACTGGGCATATACCCAAAGGATTATAAATCACGCTACTATAAAGACACATGCACACGTATGTTTATTGCAGCACTATTCACAATAGCAACGACTTGGAATGAACCTAAATGTCCATCAATGATAGACTGGATTAAGAAAATGTGGCACAAATACACCATGGAATGCTATGCAGCCATAAAAAAGGATGAGTTCATGTCCTTTGCACGGACATGGATGTAGCTGGAAACCATCATTCTGAGCAAACTCTCACAAGGACAGAAAACCAAACACCACATGTTCTCACTCATAGGTAGGAATTGAACAATGAGAACACTTGGACACAGGGTGGGGAACATCACACCCCGGGGCCTGTTGGTGTGTGGGGGGCAAGGGGAGGGATAGCATTAGGAGAAATACCCAACGTAAATGATGAGGTAATGGGTGCAGCAAACCAACATGGCATATGTATACCTATGTAACAAACCTGCACGTTGTGCATGTGTACCCTAGAACTTGAAGTATAATTAAAAAAAAGAGGTCAAAAAAAATTCTTCCATCATTTCTAGGAGTTGGGAGTATAGCATGAATGCTAGGACATCCGTGTCCTTAGTTCATTGCTTGATGCAGTCTCTTAGGTTACATTTTCATCTTATTTTCTCTTGACTAGATTATGAGAGTCACCATTCTTCATAGGTCTTGCCTTTGAGTCCTCAGGATGTGTAGCAGTTCTACACCAGAGCTTCTCAAAGTGTGGCCCTACCAATCAGCAGCATCACCATCCCTCGGGGAGAGACCAAGAAATATGAGTTTTTTAAAATATCTGTCCAGACGTACTCTCTGGAAGTTCAAGAAATGCTGCTCTACACTACTTCTTTAGAAGCAGTTCCCATAACTGCATTATCAGTCCCTGGTAGCAATCTGAATACTGTATGGTGACATGATAGAATTTTATTTACGGTTTTTATTTTTGTTGATGAATTCCTATAAATTGTTAATATTTTTGCTGTATTCTTGATAATAGTAAATTCTCATAAAGATAATTTTTTGCCAAACTGCCTATAGTGATCTATTATGTGTGAAGAGTTTGTCTTTTCTCCTCAAATATTCACCTTTTCTAAATTGTTCTTCCTGTTCTTTACCACTTTCTTAAGTGGCAGATATCCTTTCAATGTTTACCTTCCATAGTGCTTTATCATCGTTCTCTTACCACCAAGATGGTTTTAGATCTAAAATTAATTAATGTGTTTTTTGAGTCTATCATCTAAGTTGTTAAAAAGACACATTTAGCATGAGTTATAAATATCTTAAATTTTTGGAATATATGAGCTTAGTGGGTGGGCTGGTAGAGGAAGAGGTATGTGGGGATGTGTGTGAAGGTGTATACTTTGCACATAGCCTAGCAGAATATATTGCATAGAGTTAGGGCGGGATGGATGTTTGTACAATTGAAAGGTAGGCCTGAGAGTTGCCTGTGTGCATCACTCGTGTAGCGTCTCAAATAGGCAGGCAGGTCTCCAGCCTGACTCATCAGTCTTCCTCCCTAAAAGATCTCTAAGCGCAAGTTTTCTCTCATCTGAAAAGAGGAAATGAGAAGAGTCAGAGATTATTACTGGGGACCGAGTGGGTGGAAAGACTGTGGTGCTAGGGACATTTATCAAGTATTGCAGTTCATGGCTGCAGATTGTATCTTCTGATTAGACTGGAAATGATCCAGGATAATTTTCCTGAAAAATTTAAAAATCTCATAAAGACAGGTAGTTCTTGGGTGTACCAAAATTCGAGCAGGCCAACTGATAACCTTCCCAAGAACTTCAAGGTGCACGCAGCCTTCATGGCTCCTCTTTTGGTCTGAAGTTTGTCAGAGTGTGGAGATCCAAGTTCAAGTGGAGAGTTATGCAACACTTTCCAGATTGAATTACACTGAGCATTAGGTCTTGACTGGTTGCCAGAGCAGCACTTCCAAATAATTTCTGCACAAGAATTCAACTGCAGAAGGCTAGACGGTAACCATATACTGCTGGGAACATCCTTCCTGTGTGGTTGTATTGTAGCTTCCAAACCATCTGCCCCAAACCATAGGGCTACAGGATAAGCTGACGATGCTCAGAATGTTGCTTCTTCTAGATGGTTTGTAGCAAAGAATAGGATAGAATTTAAACATTCTGTCACTGAATTGTTGACTTTACTTGGTGGCAAGTGAAACTCTATTTAAAGTCCTATGACAACACCATTTATCAGGCCTCTAAAAATAATGCAAAAAGAAAGTAAGCTAATTTTCCCACTTTTTTTGTTCCTCTGGTGATCTGTGCATCTGAAATTATGAGATCAATTTCTATATTTTCTGAGACTTTTTGAATCTTTGGAAATGAACTTTAGACACTCAAGTGCTAAAAAATTAGAAAAAATAAATGCATAGACGCCTTCTAGAAGGAAAAAAAACCCCACAGGAAAACAGCATAGCATTGTTTATATGGTGCTTAAGTTTGGGAGCTCTTGTCTGATTCAACATTTGAAGTCATATTTGTGAAAGGAAAGGAATTAGAAACTTAGATTCATAGGTGGATGGGACTCTCCTGACTTTAAGCATATACTGGAAAGTAGTTTGCCTGTTATGCTGTGTTCTGATTTAATTGTTTCGATTTGTAAATCTTAAAACTGGACAGAGAACTTAAGATATGTAGTAGAAAGTTACGTGGTATTATGATACCTATTTTAATTGTTATTATTATTAATGACAGCAAAAATTATAATGGCTGCAGCGTGGTTGACAGCTGTTTTGTAGGTGTTATCACGGTGCCATTCTGTTACCTGATTTCATTAAACCAGCTTCTACTTGAGATAGGAGAATACACTTGGCAGAATTTATAATTCACTAGAGAACTGTGGACTTAAAAGTTTTGGTTCTCACACAAGCTTTTAAGAATCCAAATTAAAATTTTATGAATGGTGAACACAAAAGCTCCTAAAAAGGCTCAAAAAGCATGTTAGGCATCAAATTGCTTTTTAAATTCAATCTTCTGATAGGTATAAATGAACTCAGTCCAAGAGATTGAATTACCTTAAAAACTATATATAAGGGCTCAACACATTCAGAAAAGTACCTGGAAAAATTTATCTGGTTGAATTATAAAATTCTGTAAAGAAAAGATTCTAAACATCATTCAGTAGAGCAAATTAGGAATGTATCAGATGTGTTGGTTTACAGGGAGCACTCTGCTAGCACAGGCATCTCATATTCTTAGTAAATTCAGTTAAGAATTTTACTGATTGTATCATAGCTTTGCTTTGACTAGGAATATCCTGAACTGCTAACTAAATTAATTCCAATTTTATCCTTGCTACTCCTGCCAGCTGGGATGCCAGCATGGACATCCTTCAGTGGACTTCGCTCTGTGCCAGGGAATTTGTTCGTATTACTTTTGAAAAACAAGCATTCTTAACAACAACAACACCACCACCAAAAACCAATTGTAAACTAGGGAATAAACCTTTTCCAAAGTGGCACAATCTGGCACAAAGGCAAGTTTTTAATCTATAAAAGTTGTTTCAGCTCTGGCACAGTGGCTCACTCCTCTAATCCCAGCAATTTGGGAGGCCAGGGTGGGAGGGTTGCTTGAACCCAGGAGTTTGAGACCAGCCTGGGCAACATGGAGAAACCCCATCTCTACCAAAAAAAAAACCCAAAAAATTAGCCAGGTGTGGTGGCAAGCACCTGTAATCCCAGCTACTAGGGAGGCTGAGGTGGGAGCATCACTTGAGCCTAGGGAGGTCGAGGTTGCAGTGAGCCAAGACTGCACCACTGCACTCTAGCCTGGGTGACAGAGCAAGACCCTGTCTCAAAAAAGAAAGAAAGAGAAAAGAGGATTGTTTCAGCTGATACCGTCCAGCAGAGTCTTTTAATTGTGGTCCAGGAGACTTTAAAAACTTTTGTAAACTGCTTGTCTTCTGTCCAAGGGTGAGAAAATGAAAAGCACAAATAATTCTATAGAAATACCCTGAAAAGAGACCAGTACAATCAAATAATGGGAAGAGTGCAAAAAAGATGTAAATAAAGGGGAAAAAATACTCCAGAGGGAAATAAATACTAAGCAATTTAAGACTGATTAAGGATGATTATTTTTTAATGAGCTACTTTTGCTATTTTGGAAATAAGAACCTAAGGCAGGAAGTAACTCCTTTATTATGAATATTTTCTTTTTCCTCCCTCCCTCCCTCCCTCCCTCCCTTCCTTCCTCCCCCTCCCCTCCCCTCCCCTTCCCTCCTCTCCCCTTCCGTCCCCTTCCTTCCCCTCCCCTTTCCTCCCCTCCCCTTTCCTCCCCTCCCATCCTCTCCCTTCTGTCTTTTCTCTCTCTCTCTCTTTCCTTTCTTTTTTTGATAGGGTGTTGCTTTGTTGCCCAGGCCAGAGTGCAGTGGCATGATCTCAGCTCACCCCAACCTCCACCTCCTGGACTCAAGCCATCCTGCCACCTCAGCCTCCCGAGTGGCTGGGACTACAGGCGTGTGCCACCACACCCAGCTAATTTTTGTATTTTTTTGTAGAGGCAGGGTTTCACCATGTTGCCCAGGCTAGTCTCAAACTCCTGGGCTCAAGCAATCCACCCACCTTAACCTCCCAAAGTTCTGGGATTGCAGAGATAAGCCACCACACCTAGCATGATTATTTTCATTTTCAGTATTTTACTAGTTAACATTGTATTTTGGTTTTTTTAAAGTTTTATTATAAAACACTTATGTCATGGAAAAACTGTGTGCCCATTGCCCAGGTTTTACAGTGCTAACATTTTATTTATATTTGATATTTTTAAGAAAAAGTTTCAATTAGAGCTGAAGCATCCTTCTCCTATTACATTTCTTTTTTCTCCCCACTGGAGCAAGCACGCCCAAGAAGTTGGTGTAGATTCTTCCTGCCGTGTTTTAACACTTTTACTTCACATTTTGCTGTGCTTTAAAACTTTACATAAGGATGGCATGTTATGGATATCTTTATGCAACTTGCTTTCTTCATTCATTCAACTTTTGAGATTTATGTATGCAGATAATGTAGGTCTAGTTTATTCATTTAAACTGCCATATAGCATTCCATTCTGTAAATAAATCATCATTTATTCATTTCTGTACAAATTCACAGCAAGATTGAATCTACCTTTTACAAACAGTCCTGTTTGTCTCCCTAACCTGTAAGAAGAAATGGTACCAGTTGTTCTCCAAAGTGTTTGTGCTTATTTATTTATGTTCCTATCAGAAACATCCTGGAGTTCTCTTTTCTCTGTAATCTGATGGATTTCCCACTACAATTTTTTTTTTTTTTTTTTTTTTTGAGACGGAGTCTTGCTCTGTCATCCTGGCTGCAATGCAGTGGCACGAAGTCAGCTCACTGCAATCTCCGCCTCCTGGATTCAAGCAATTCTCCTGTCTCAGCCTCCTGAGTAGCTGGGACTACAGGTGCCCACCACCACGCCTGGCTAATTTTTATATTTTTAGTAGAGATGGGGTTTCATCATATTGATCAGGCTGGTCTCGAACTCCTGACCTCAGGTGATCTGCCCTCCTTGGCCTCCCAAAGTGCTGGGATTACAGGCCCACCACACCCAGCCCTCCCACTACAAATTTGATGTTATAATTTGTATTGAACAACAAACAACACATTGAAGTACTAAAGAATTAATTAGGGTTGAAAGTAATTTCTGGACATCAGAAAATGGGGATAGGAATGCCCTTTCAAAAGTTACTATTTTGATTAACTTTGAATAACTATTTGACCATTTCAAGTAGTTACATCAAAGAAATAATCAGCAGAGTAAACAGACAACCAACAGAGTGGGAGAAAATATTGCAAACTATGCATCTGACAAAGGACTAGTATTCAGAATCTACAAGGAACTCAAATCAAGAAAAAAGCAATCCCATCAAACAGTGGACAAAGGACATGATAGACATTTCTCAAAAGAAGATGTACAAATGGCCAAGCATATGAAAAAATGCTCAATATCACGAATCATCAGGGAAATGCAAATTAAAACCACATTGAGATACCACCTTACTCCTGCAAGAATGGCATTTTTAAAAAGTCAAAAAACAATAGATGTTGGCATGGATGTGGGGAAAAGAGAACACTTATACCTGTGGTAGGAATATAAATTAGTGCAACCTCTATGGAAAACAGTATGGAGATTCCTTAAAAAGCTAAAAGTAGATCTACTATTTGATCCAGCAATTTCACTACTGGCTGTCTACCCAAAGGAAAAGATGTCTTTATATAAAAAAAACAAAAACAAAAACAAAAAACACTTGCATATGTATTTTTATAGCAGCACAGTTCACAATTGCACAGATGTGGAACCAACATAAGTGCCCATCCACCAATCAGTGGATAAAGAAAATGTGGTATATATACACTACTCAGCCATTAAAAGGAACAAAGTAATATCATTTGCAGCAACTTGAATGGAGCTGGAGGCCATTATTTTAAGTGAAGTAACACAGGAGTGGAAAATCACAAACTTATGTTCTCACTTATTAGTGGGAGCTAAGCTATGAGTACACAGAGACATACAACAAGCTTGTCGAACCTGTGGCCCGTGGGCTACATGCAGCTCAGGACAGCTTTGAATGCTGCCCAACACAAATCTGTAAACTTCCTTAAAACATTGAGTTTTTTTGCGATTTTTTTTTAAGCTCATCAACTATCGTTGGTATTAGTGTATTTAGTGTGTAACCCAAGACAATTCTTCTTTTTCCAAAAAGAAGGAAGCCAAAAAGATTGGACATTGCTGGCATACAGAGTGACATAATGGACTTCAGAGACTGAGAAGGGGGAGAAGGGTGGGATGCAGGGTAGTGAAAAAAACTACACATTAGGTGCAGTCTACTCGGGCGATGGGTACATTAAAATCTCAGAATTTACCACTATACAATTCATCCATGTAACAAAAAACTACTTTTACCCACAAGCTATTAAAATAAAAATTCAAAAGTAAATAAATAGTCTAAACAAAAAATATAGTTGTGTTTATTAATTTCATAAAAATGAAAACTAAATTTTTAAAAAAAGAATATGCAGGCCCCCTACAGTGATCTACGGAAGCCTTTCCATCATCCTCCCCGGTTCACTGGGTGTGGCCACGTTGCTCCCCTTGCTATTTTCAGATACTGAGGGCCTTTGCATTTGCTTTTCATCTGTCTGCAATGTTTTCCTCCCAGATATATACGTGCTTGTTCATGTACTTCCTTCAGAGCTCTGCTCACATGTCACCTTCTTGGTAAATTTCTGTCACTTCTGAGCATTCTTTACTTTTCAGCATGACACTCAGTATCATCTGGCATTATATTGTTCCTCTCCCTGATGAGACCTTGTCATCTTTGCATCTGTATCACGTACACCTCAAACAGAGCCTTGACTACAGTAGGGGATCAATAAATAGGTATTAAATGAACAAATAGGACAAAGATACACAAATATATAAACAAATCCTCTGAAGAGGAAATACAAGTGGGTAACAATTACTGTCTCACAAGTTATCAGGAAAATGCAAATTAAGGCAAAGAAATAGCAATTTTTGTTCGTTAAATTTGCAAGAAATAGAAACAAATAATGATATAATTGGAAAGGGTGGAAAAGTAAATTGGTGTGGTCTGTTGCAAGGCAGTTTTTTTTTTTTTTTGAGACAAGGTCTCACTCTGTCTCCCAGGCTGGAGTACAGTGGTATGAACACAGCTCACTGCAGCCTTGACCTCTTGGGCTCAAGCAACCCTCCCACCTCAGCCCCTCCGAGTAGCTGCAACTGCAGGTGTAAGCCACCACACCGGCTAATTTTTGTATTTTTTGTAGAGATGGGGTTTCTCCATGTTACCCATGCTGGTCTTGAACTTCTGGGATCAAGCGATCTGCCTGCCTCAGCCTCTCAAAGTGCTGGAACTTCATGTGTGAGCCACCACCCCTGACCTTGGAAGGCAATTTAATATGCAAGTACTCACACATGGGCACAGACAGGCATGGGCAAGGGTAGCACCACAGCCCTGTCTGAATAGTGAAAAACCAGAAACAGCCTCAGTGCCTACTGATAGTGGCATTGTTAAATTACAGAACATGTTTGTTTTAATAATAGGCAGCAAGTTTTTAAGAATGAGGAACAGCTATATGCTCTATACTGTGGTGCCATTTGTGTTTCACAAGACACAAGACTAAATTTCTGTATTTACAATTACATATGAAAATACCTAGAATAGCCTCCACCCAGAACTTTCATTTTATTTATCATTCACTGGAGATGGATTTGTTGAGCATGTGCTGTGTGTGAGGAGTTATCCCTAGGTGCTAGGAATAGAGTGGTGGGCAAAGTAGGAGAAGCTGCCTGCCATTGTAGAGCTTCTGCCCTCAGAGGAGGAGGCGCACCATGAGTACTACGAGGGAATACTGTGTAGGTCAGGTGGTGAAAGGTACCAGGAAGAGAAGTAAAGCACGGGTAAGAGGGCACTTGAAGCTCGAGTGTCCAGTGTCGCTTTCTGCAGTCCCAGGCACATCCTGTAAATGTGCACTGTTCGGTACTGTAGCTGCCAGCCACCTATAGCTGTTGAGCACTTGAACTGTGACTAGTGCAGTTGAGGAGCTGGATTTTTAATTTTATTTCATTTTAATTCATTTACATTTAAATTGCCACACATGGTAGACAGTATAGTGACATGGGATGATCAGAGAAAACCTCACTTAACAAAGGGACATTTGAGCTGCAACCAGGGAGCTAATCATGTATTTCAGGCAGAGTGAACAGCAGGACTTTATTTGGGGCAGTCAGAGGCAGAAAAGACAAAGGTAAGAGTGGAAGGAGATGAAGCCAGTGAAACAGATGGGGACCCACCATGGAAGGACTTGCTGGCTAGTGAAAGACATTGCTTATTCTCTACATGAGGTGGGAAGCCATTGCAAAGCTTTGAGCAGACAAGTGTTGTGATCTGAATTTTTAAAGGGGTGCTGGAACTGTTCTGATGTTAAACTATAGGAATGAGTGCAGAAACAAGAAGTCCAGAGGCTACTCCGTCACCCAGGCTGGAGGTGGTGGTGGGTTACTCTCCACTTAGGAGGGCAGTGATGGAGGTGTTCAGAAGAGGTCAGATGTGTTGCTAGTATTCACTGATGGATCAGATGAGGGGCCTGAGAGAAAGGGAGGAATCAGGATTTGGGCCTGAGCAAACAAGATAGCACTGGGGAAAGGGAACACTGGGAAGGGAATTCAGGAGTTGTGTTTTGGACATCTTAAGTGCCTGTGGATATAAAGAACAAAGTCCTGACCATGAATGACACTGAAACAGCAATGGCAGCTAAAAGATTTCTTCCTAAAGAATTGGATAAAAGAGAAGTGTTCATCGATGCTGTTAGAGTCATCCTCTTTATTTAGAGGCAGAACAGGTGATCTGTCTTTGACCTTTTTAGCATGAAGGTTTTTATATGTCCTTAATTATGTGTGGCTCTTAGATTTGAGTGATTATTTCTTATTTCTTCCATAGAATGGCTCCCGAGCGAGTGGCGTCCCTGTCACGAGTTTGTGTCCCACTTATTACCCTGCCAGATATTGACCCCCTGGTGGAGGCTCTGCTCATCTGTCACGGACGTGAACCTCAGGAAATCCTCCAGCCAGAGTTCTTTGAGGCCGTAAACGAGGCCATTTTGCTGTAAGTGGTGTTCATGTTTCCCGTCATCCTGCGTCGTTTTTCCTTTTCTTAGAAGGCTGCGGTGTGTTGGAAAGACTGTATGACAGCAGCGTCCAAACATTTTTGTCTCAGTACCCTTTATACTCTTAAAAATTACTGAGTATCCCGGCCAGGTGTGGTGGCTCACACCTGTAATCCCAGCACTTTGGGAGGCCAAGGTGGGTGGATCACCTGAGGTCAGGAGTTTGAGACCAGCCTGGCCAACATGGTGAAACCCCGTCTCTACTAAAAATACAAAAATTAGCCAAGCATGGTGGTGTGTGCCTGTAATCCCAGCTACTAGGGGGGCTGAGTCAGGTGGATCGCTTCCACCTGGGAGGCGGAGATTGCAGTGAGCTGAGATCGTGCCACTGCACTGCAGCCTGGGCAACAGAGCGAGACTCCATCTCAAAAAAAAAAAAGAAATTACTGAGGATCCCAAAGCATTTAATTTTTTTATTTTTAACTTTTATTTTAGGTTTGGGGGTACATGTGAAGGCTTGTTACATAGGTAAACACATGTCATAGGGTTTTGTTGTACATATTATTTCATCACCCAGGTATTAAGCTCAGTCCCCAATAGTTAACCTTTTCTGCTCCTCTCCCTCCTACCCTTGCTCAGGTAGGCCCCAGTGACTATTGTTTCCTTCTTTGTGTTCATACATTCCCAAGAGTTTTAAAAATCTGTTAAACCCTTATTAATATTTATCATATTTGAAACTAAATTTTTAAAAATGTGTTTCTTAAAAAATAAAAATAATTTTATTACACGTTAACACAAATAGCTTATTTTTATGAAAAACAATGCTCTTTTCCATGGCAAAAAAAAAAAATGTTTGACAAGAGCAGCATTGTTTTTACATTTTTGCAGGTCTCATTTTCTACCCTAAGACTGCTGAATTCTCATATCTGCTTCTGGTGGGACTTGTTGTTTTGGTTGAAGTGTATGAAGAAAATCCAGCCCCACATAGATAGTAATTGGGAAAGGCGGGAATATTCTAGTAGCCATTGCAGATCATTGTGGATAATTCTGCTTTGATAGCTCACCAAAATTTGAAAATGGTCATTTTTTAAAGGGTAGTTGCAATGTGGAATCTGAAATTATGTCAGTTAACTTTCCATACTCTGTTACATTAAAACCCATTGGTCTGTCTTGCACTTTCAATGAATGGATCTTTTTTGCCAACACACATAATTTTGTAGCATTATGCATGGTTCATTTGGAAAATCTTCATTCATTGAGTTATGTATATCTTCCAAACATTGACATATTTCATTATGCAGTATCAAAACCTATAGTCATTACTGCCACCATGGAGCTCATCAGAAATGACTTTGAGTATTGGGAAGCTGTCAAGCTTATGTTGGTGGACATAGATTTTCCAAGATTCTAATTTCTGCTTAAAAGCTAAAATTTATCATGGGCTACAAACACTGTCAGTCGTTTTCCTTAGGGGGCTGAGTCACTTTGCTAATTATTGAGAAAGTATGTGCCTAATCCCAAAATGTGACTAACCACTGCCTGTCTGCTAGTCATTCTTTCAGGTCAATTTCCATGACAAAAAGTGGTCAAGTGAGCCCACCACTGAAAGAGTTGTGCAGGTGTACAAGTGGAGTGCTTCTCTCCAGGCAACCATTGTTTTTTGTTATGAAGCAGAAGTGCTTTATGCACACTTTCCTTTTCACCATACAGAATTCTTTTTTAAAAGTATCCTTGAGGGCAACAGTTTAATAAAATCAGTATGTTAAACTGCTTCATCAAACATTCGTATGTGAAAATGCGGTGTTTCGACTGTGTGTGTGTGGTGGTGAAGAGTAGCGTGAGGGCTGTCTCCACTCTGATTCCCACTGAGACGCAGCTGTGTTACCCACTGTTGCTTTTGCGCTATCAGTGCAAATGTCAACACGGTTATTCCAGGAAAAACCAGGAGATTCAAAATAGTTATTCAGTACTTTATTTCCCTACCACTTGGGTGTGTGGCCAGCTTTCATATAAAAGAGCTTCCGTGCTTAAGTTGGTGCTGATACCAGACAACTACAAGCAATACAGTAAGTCCAGAGATTGTATTGTAAGGCAGAAGTACAGTTCTGTTGGTGACATATTAATTTATCACATCTGCATTTAAATTAATTTTTTTTTCTTTAGACTCTGAATGATTGGTCTCAAACTGATGTGGCAGTTAACTTGCACCATAACAGTATTTGAAATATTGTTGCATAAGACACAATAAGGTAAATCATTAACATCTGTAAAGGCAAGGGAAAAATAACTTTCCTCACATTTTTTGTCTTTATTTACAGTTTAGCCCACTTTCTCTGTAAGCAGCTGTCTCCATCTCATGAGTCAGAGAATTCTCTGATGTGTCAGTTTCATCTTTTCTTTTCTTTTCTTTTTTGAGACAGAGTTTCACTCTTGTTGCCCAGGCTGGAGTACAGTGGCGCAATCTCGGCTCACCGCAACCTCTGCCTTCCGGGTTCAAGCGATTCTCCTGCCTCAGCCTCCCGAGTAGCTGGGATTACAGGCATGCACCACCACACCCGGCTAATTTTGTATTTTTAGTAGAGACAGGGTTCTCCATGTTGGTCAGGCTGGTCTCGAACTCCTGACCTCAGGTGATCCACCTGCCTCGGCCTCCCAAAGTGCTGGGATTACAGGCGTGAGCCACCGTGCCAGCCAGTTTCATCTTTTCTTGATGAAACATCTGTAGGATGAGAAATTGAATCTTTTAATCCTCATTTTTAAAGCCAATGATCCATTCTTAAATGCAAGAAAATACATTATAAATAAATGTTACTTTTCAAATAGAATATTGTAAAATTCCAAAATAATAATCTAAAATATGTATTAAAATATATAAGTAAAATATATACTGTATATATACATACAAATATCTAATAAAATTATCTAAAATAACTTAGATAAAATTTAAAAATTAGAGAAGTTTTCAAAATTAAAAAATATATATTACTACAAAACCCAACAAAGTGTACTTATTTCTTCTTATGTTTCCACGTAGGCCCAAGAAAAATATGAGAATTTTTAAAATAATGATTTTTTCTTTTAACGCATCTCAGTTCTTCCCTCCCTCTCTGGAAAGGGTTCTTTGGACCCCACTCTGAAAATTGTTGCATGGCCTCTGACTACTGCTGTAGTCATGACTCCAAGTTACGAGTGGTTCTGTCTGCAGTGTTTGAAAACACTGTGAATCCACCATGTGGTGTAATTTGCAGAGCCCTCTCAGTCTCAGATAATGAGATCCAAAGCATTCACATTTCCGAATTCAAGGTATACATGCAATGTGATTTTAAAATGATACTTACTGCTTATAAACCTGACATTTTGTTAAGAATACTGTGGTTTTTAAATCATTTTATTAATACTGTTTATGTTTTCAATTCTTTTTTTTTTTTTTTTTTTTTTTTTGAGATGGGGTCTCACTCTGTCACATAGGCTGGAGTGCAGTGGTGCAGTCTTGGCTCACTGTAGTCTCAAACTCCCAGGCTCAGGCGATCCTCCCACCTCAGCCTCCTGAGTAGCTGGGACCACAGGTGTGTGCTACTATGCCTGGCTAATTTTTTGTATTTTCGGTAGAGACGGCATTTCACCATGTTGCCTAGGCTGGTCTTGAACTCCTGGGCTCAAGGAGTCCACCTGTCTTGGCCTCCCAAAATGTTGAGATTATAGGCATGAGCCACTGTGACAGGCCTAATTCTTTATTTAAATACTTTCAGTGAGAAATTGGAGAATTGTTACATATGTAGACCCTTCCTTGCTATACAATGCATTTTAAAAAAACAAAACTACAATACCATTATTACATCTTAAAATTGACATTAGTTCCTTATCATCATCACATATCTAGTCAGGAATTAGATTATCCTGATTGTCTTAGAATTTTTCTTCCAGTTGGTTTGTTAGAATCAGAGTTCAAATCAAAAAAAAAAAAAAAAAGAGTTCAAATTTCAAATCTACACATTGCCTTTGGTTTATAGTTTAAGTCTCTTTCAATCCCTCTTTGTTTTTTGTTTTGAAATCATTTGTTGAAATAATACGGTTGTTTTCCCCACTCTCAGGTGGTAAAGCATGTCCGCCCTCTTGAGTGTGATAAAGGGTGCGCGCCTCTGGAGCGCAGTCCTGTGGGCTTAGGTGGCTCCCTTGTCACATTCTCAGTTCTCACATAGTCAGGCCTGTTTTGTTACCTTCTGTTCTGGTTCTCTGGTCTCTTGCATGTGCGTGCGGCAGTATCACTGCTTTAGTGCTGGCATCAACTGTGTTCAATACAAAATAAGGATCATTCCCTTTGATTTCTCTTCTTTACCAGGGTTGTTTTTAGTTTGTTTTGCTATCATTGCTTGTCCTATATTCCACATAAACTTTGAAACCAATTTTTCTAGTTGCAGGGAAGACACTCAGTGTTGTTGGGGGAAGACTCCTATAAGTATATAGATTATTGAGAGAGCTGGCTTTTTCATGTTAAGGCTGTCTGTCCGCCTGTTCAAGAACACATATGTTTTTACCATTTGTTCAGCTTTTGTGATCTGAAGGGAGTGTTGTATATATTTTTCACACATTGGATTTACACATTTCTTGTTCCTAATGTTTTGTTGTATTTGTGTTTTGAATGTTTTCACTGTCATAAATGGATCTTCTCCTCCATCTTCAAATACATTTTCATTATGTTGTTTGTTGCGTTTGGAAAACTAAACAGGCTCAAAACCACCGTTGTTCTTACAGTTCAGAGTATTTCCATTTTTTAAATCTATAACTCTTAAAAATTAGGATACATATTTTAATTTCAGTGTATATGAAAGGTTATAATCCAGGATTTTGTGAAAGTGAGATTTAAAAAGAGAAATAGAAGATTAAGTCACTTGATGTTTCAAAAAATGGTCAAAATGCAGGTTTCATGGCGAAAAAAATAAAATGGCCTTTTTTCTACCTACTCTAAACCTTCTGTCAAAATTCACCCAGTAAGTGGAGTGAGCTTCCTGAGGAGTTCGAGCATTATATTTGGTCCTTATGTGAGATACTGAGTAAAGGGCGCTGTGAACGTGCGGCGCGGCGCTTGATTCTTTCCTCACAGTGCCGGACACCCACAGTGGAGCACACGCTTCATGGCCCCGCCGCTGATCACACCAACTGGCGTTTTTACTCTCCACGGCGATTTTTCAAAATACTTACAAAGAATATTTTACTAAAATGCTCTTGCCTTTCACTGTGGCAGCTCCCTTCTTGATTCATCTAGGAATATATTTCACAGGAGAATATGGTCTCAGCCACCCCCGTGTCTAGCCTTACTCTTTCAGCAAGAGCTGAATTAAAGGGAATCTGGAGGTAAATACTCCTGGTCCTCTGTGAAACCCCAAAAGCTGTTTGAGAAATCACTGGCCAGGCGACGTGCTCAGAGAACAGCTACTCCTGCTCCAGCACAGTGCTCAGAGGGACGCTGAGGGCAGCGGCTCCCAAGCAGGCCCACACTCCCTTGCTTGTAATTTTGCTTGTGATAGCATGTTCTCCTTCAACAACTCATAAAATTTATTTGGTTTGGAAAATTATGTCTGCTAATCCATAAGGGACAGACTGTCCAGAAGTGCTGGGTGGTCTTCAGTGTGTCCAAATCCTGTGGCTTCAGCTCAGCAAGTTCCCCAAGCAGTGCCGTAAGAGCTGGAGCCTCTCCATGGATACTTTCCCGTAGACGGAACATCCCAGCCACATGTTGACACAGCGAGGCTGATCCAATCAATCAGTGCAAATTACCAGCCTCGCCCAGCACCCCCTCCCCAGATGTGCTGCGTGGTCATTTGGAAACCACACGCTTTCTTTGACCAATGCACCCTACCCCGTGTTTAGCCTTCCAACTATTTGCTTACCACAGTACACCAGTGGAATTTCATCTGTTTGACAATTGGCTGGTGTCTTTGGCCTTGGCTTCCAAATGCAGTCATTATTTTCAGCAATGGGCTGCCTGTCTTTTAAACAGCAGATGCTTGCCCCTCTTTACGGTTTAGATAACCTAGAGGAACTTTTAAATTTCTTGGCCTAAATGTCAACTTTTCATGTCTGTCCCTGGGGTTGCCATCATAGGCACCTGCAGGCTACAGATTGCATAAAACCTTCCTGGGCGGGCTGCTGAGGTCCTTTTGTAAGTCTGGAGTATAAGTACTTCAGCGTGACATGTCCTCTGAGGTCATCCGAATCCACTGCTTCAAAAATACTGAGAAGCTTGAAGACTGGATGGAGAATTTGTTCTATATGCCTGAATGAATGAGACAGTGAACAAGTGAAAAAAAGAATGAAGGCATAACGGTGATCTTGTGATATAATAAGAAATGTGCATTTGGTCTTCATCCAGGCTCCTAAAACCCTTGGAATTTCCTGAGTGATGAGGTGAGAAGAGCGTCTTTTATTATTCATAAGTCCCTTTTCACCACACCTGAGTGTAGGCTAATGAAGTGACTCCTGGTGGGCCCCCAGATAGCCTCGGGATGGGGGCTGGTAGCCAGAGGAACCAACCACACCTGACCCCCAGAGTTCGACCTGATCACTACTGGCCAGCGATTTAATCAGTTGTGCTTACATTGTGAGACCTCCATAAAAAACCTAAACTGTGGGGTTCAAATAGCTTCCAGGTTGGTGGTCACATCCAGGCGCTGGGAAGGTGACGTGCCTGGAGAGGGCCCAGAAGCTCTGAACCTTCCTCCAGGCCTGGCCCTATGCATCTCTTCCATGTGGCTGTTCCTGAATTGTATCTTTCAGAATAAATTGGTAATGGCAAGTAAAGTGTCTTCCTGAGTTCTGTGAGCCATTCTAGCAAATTATCAAACCTGAGGAGAGGATCATTGGAACCTCTGATTTTATAGCTAGTTGGTCAGAAGAATGAGAGGCCCAGACCTGTGACTGGCATCTGAAGTGGGGGCAGTCTTGTGGGACTGAGCCCTTAACCTGTGGGGTGTGTGCTAATGCCAGGTGGTGTCAGAATTGAATCACTGGACACCGAGTTGGTGTCTAGAGAGTTGGGAGCATTGGTTTGTGTGGAGGAAGAAAATCCACACAGTGAGTGTGAGAAGTGCTCTGTGAGTAAAAACAGCTCCTAGTAGTGGGAGTGACTGACATACCAGTCTCTGACCACTCTAACACTCAAAGCTCAGGGGTGGCTCTGAGTGTTAAATAAGGTGGCCATATGATTTAAAATCTAGACCATGCCACTTCTGAGAGTTAAAAGAGATCCCTTTTATAAGTATAGTGGGATAACAGAAATAAACTTACAAACTAGGACAAATACTTACACTAAGATTTAAATGGGTTGAATGACTGTAATATTCTCAGCACAGTGCCTGGTATCCACAGTAAATACCCCTTAACCATTAGCGACTACAGCCACTCCACCCTAAATGTGCCCAGTCTTGCCTGATCTCAGAAGCTGAGGGGAATTGGGCCTGGGGAGTAGCGGGTGCCATAGGCTTTAAAAAATAAAAAGCCAGGCACAGTGGCACACACCTGTAATCCCAGCTACTCAGGAGGCTGAAGCAGGAGAATCATTTGAGGCCAGGAGTTCAAGTCCAGCCTCGGCAATGTAGCAAGACCCTGTCTCTAAAAAATAAAAATAACTGTTAGTGGCCAGGCACGGTGGCTCACACGTGTAATCCCAGCACTTTGGAAGGCTGAGGCGGGTGGATCACCTGAGGTCAGGAATTTAAGACCAGCCTGGCCAACATGGTAAAATCCCATCTCTACTAAAAATACAAAAATTAGCCGGGTGTGATGGCGGGTGCCTGTAGTCCCAGCTACTCAGGAGGCTGAGGCAGGAGAATTTCTTGAACTCGGGAGGCAGAGGTTGCAGTGAGCCGAGATCGTGCCATTGCACTCCAGCCTGGGTGACAAGAACAAAACTCTGTCTCAAAAAAAAAAAAAAAAACCCACAAACTGTTAGCATATTACTGTTACCATTATTGACTCTAGTAATTGTATTATTTTTGACAATGTGTAGTATTAGGTTTTTGCAAACTCATATTTTCCCCCCAACAAAAGAATCACTGAACTAAAACCAGATGTAAGCTTAATTCCCATTGCTGAAAGAGCTAATATGGCTTCCAACAATGCTTAATAAGATCAGAAGAACCTAATTTATGCTTCTTGACTAATTTATGTATTAGTAGTTTACTCATCTGTTATGCTCTTGCATATCAAGTTACCCCAAAAAAGGAGCCTAACTAGAATTACTCTTGAGGAGCCACAGATTCTTTTGAATATCAGCATCGCTCTAGCCATTTTACAAATCAGGAAAATGAGACCTCTGGAAATGAAAACGTAAATTAGAAGAAAGGGCCGACCTACAATCAAGATGTTGGGTTTATGTTTTTTTCAACTTAGATAAGAAAAATCCAGATTTAAGTGTTGTCAAATCATATAGGTGAGTGTTTAAACAAAAGTCAGCATAATACCAAGGACAGAAAGGTGGCAAAGAATTAGTAACTAAAACTCCCATTTCTATTAATATTGTTTATCCATGATTGAAACTGAGAGACTTCCTCACATCCTTTTTTTTTTTTTGAGACAGGGTCTTACTCTATCACCCAGGCTAGAGTGTAGTGGTACAGTCATGGCTCACTGTAGCCTCGACCTCCCAGGCTCAGGTGATTCTTTTACCTCAGCCTCCCGAGTGGCTGGGACTACAGGCATGTGCCACTATGCCTTGCTAATTATTTTGTATTTCTGGTAGAGACTGGGTTTTGCCATGTTGCCCAGGCTGGTCTTGAACTCCTGGACTCAAGCAAACCACCCTCCTCGACCTCCCAAAGTGCTGAGACTATAGGCCTGAGACACTGTGCCCGGCCACATCCTGTTTTTTTAACCTTAATAAGATATGGTCACAAATTTAGTCACAGAAAACTTTACTTTTCTAATAAAAAAATCTGCTGATATTGATGTGTAATTGCCAGACATTCTGGTGTGTTTGGGTTTGGACATTTCTTCTGCTTGTTGGTGGCTGCCGTTTGAGAAGTGAGCTGCTCTGCACATGCAGATGATAATGATGGCAACTTTTGTCTGAATTATGATGCATTGCTTAGATCAGGCTGTTACCTAAATACAACTTTAGGATCAAACAGTGTTCTTTTCAGTTCCTTGGAATTAAGCAGTTCTCCACAACAGTTAAATCCAAGTTTTGTGAGTTTCTCTGGCAACCCAAACAGCCTTGATCTCTTTCTGGTTTGAAAAGGTGGACTATTGCCGGCGCACCTTTGTCTTGGCTGAGGAAGCCCTGGCCTCCCCTCTACTGCTGAGACAGCTTTAGAACACAACCTCTCAGATGGGCCTCCCTCATCAAGAACCTTTCTTGTGAAGAATTTAATTCTGCATTCTGGTTTTGTTTTGTTTTGTTTTTTTGTAGCTATAAAAATATTTGGAGCCAAAATTATTTAGTAAGCAGTTGGACCAGTTTCTTTACCTGCTACCTCTTTTTGTAAAGGATGAGAAAACACAACTGCCTCACTAAACTGAGTATTTGGGGGAAACAAAGTAGAGTTTTCTAAATGTCAAGGAAGCGTCTTTTGGAAGAGTCTGTTGGACAGGGGAGAGCGTCCTGTCCAGGCTTCCCTGCCTCATGGCAGACACTGTCACTGTAAATCAGATTTCTAGGTGGAGCCCTGACTGGAAGCCTACTGCTCATTATTTTAAAGGAGAAAATAGTAATGTATTACACATAAATTCTAAATGTCCACCCCATTTCCTAAAACATAACTACGATACAGAAAACTCTCCCAATTATTAGGTAGGGATTTAGGGGAGTCAAGTTTTTATCTTACTCTGTTTTCTTGAATTCATGATTTTGGTCAATTCCAGGCAGGATGGATGGAACCAGTATAGGCAAGAAAAAGGACAACCTTAGCATTTCTGTCACTAACACATTGAACAGAATGAAATTTTTTAGTTTCCCTAAAAACATTTTTTTCTTTTTTACTTTATTGGTCCTTTAAATTTTCCACAGAATGAATGAATATATATATTTATTTTTATATATATATTTATTTATGTATATATATATTCATTTTATCAGGTCAAACAGTACAGCACAAGGCATATACAGAAAATGTTCATTACCTCCTCCTCCTCATCCTGCAGTAATTCTGGTAGCCATACCTTATGCTTGTTAAACATAAAGTCCATATAAAGCCATTGTCTGCTCATTGTCAAAACAAAAGCAGCATTACACCATAGCCACATCACTCCAGAGCCTGCTTTTTAACCAGCGTGTCTTAAATACCCCTCACAGGACATGGATCCAGCTCATTTGAAATAGGGGCATACTCCGTGGCACGAGGCCCACACTCTGTTCTGCCGTCCCCGTGGGTGCACACTGCAGTGTTTATAGGTTTGTCCTTATCATGTTTAAGGATTGCAGTAAATATCCTCAAACTGATGTTTCTATTTCTGCCAGGCAAATTCACAGCAGTACGATGATTAACACGGGGGTGTGTGTCTTGCATTTTCTTCAGTGGCACCACATGACTGGCCATGTGAAGCCAGTGCCTGCCTGCCTGTGAGGAGGTGCACGCACCCTCTGCCTACCCCAGTACTGGGTGTTGTCACTCTTCTCAGCGCCTACACAGAGAGGGTGAAACTGAGACCGCGTCGGTGCGTTTCCCTTCCTTTACTGTTAATTATATGGGAGAGCTGCACATTTTTATAGGCCATTTGCAGTTCTTTTTCTGTGATTCACCTTTTTATTTAAAGCCAGCCTGGTTCAGAGCACCATGTAGAATACAAATATGTTGGCTCGGCCAAATTCTGCTAGGCAAGCGTATCAAGATGATACTGCTTCGGCGATTCCTTCATTCAGGAGTGATTACAAAGAGTTAACTCACTGAGGTTTTAGAGCAAAATCTATCCAAATATTAAACACGGGTCCATAAACATAATCACTCACAGCAATTAGTAGGGTGTGCTCTGAATCAAGGCTCTAATAAAAAGACAGCTATTAACATACATCGTTTTCAAACTAGAATGGGCGCATCACGCGCTTTACTGACTGGAGTGTGACTCGTGTGCTTGCGTGACTGTGCTAAGCAGGATAGGTCGGTTCTGCATTCCTACCGCTAAGCAGGATGGGTCGGTTCTGCATTGGTTCATGTGAATTTGCTGCTGCTCCTGGCGGCCTGGCCCGAGTGCTGCAGCAGCTTCCCCACCACCACCTGGCAGGATGAATGACAAACACCATGCCATGGCTCTCGGCCAGGATGTGGTGCTGGCAGAAGACCTCTCACTGCAGTGAAATGCCTTTCCAATGACGTACAGTTCGTGTTACATGGATCCTGAAAAAAGATAAGGCATGAGGAAAGCTGGTCAAAGCCAGCACTGCTGCTTGAGAAGGGAGGAGCCACTGAGAGGCGAACTCTCCTATTCAGAGCTTCCTGGCTCCATGATGGAAGCTACGAGCACCCTCTCCACACCCAGGGGTGTTCTGCTTCCCTATGATTACTGGACAGGAACCCCTCCCCAGGGCTCCATTGATGCGGCTAGAATTGGCTGACCACCTGGATGGAAAAGCCTTTCCTCTTCACAAGGGGCATAAGCACAGGCACGGCGTCTGGCCCACCCAGTAAAGCTGCCCGCTGTTCTGCTGAGCCCAGGCCCAGCTTCTTGCACCCCTCCTCAGAGCCAACGTGGTCCTGTACTCACTCCAACCTCAGCCGCCCTGGCTTCAAGTCTTACCAGCTGCGAGTCCTGGTCCTCTCTGACCTCGGCTGCCTCTTCTGTGTGGGGAGGGGATAATTTTGTACCTGTTTTGTAGGGCTGTTAATGAGGATTCAAGTGCAAGCGAAACAGCATCATTCCAGCCACTGCTCTTCAGCCTCTCCCACTCCTCTGCGTCTTGCCCGTTGGCAGCCTTTCAGGAGCACACTAGGCCCCACCTCTGGGCCGCCGCCTGGGATCACTCCCATCACCGCTAGTCCTCTGAAGTCCTGTCTGCAGTCCTGGCTTCACCTGTACTCCTCTCCTCTCTCTGCCATGCGCTGCCATCCAGGGCCTGCCCAGCACACCCAGGGTTCATTCGCCCCTCTGTAGCACTGCTCAAAGACACACTTCCTGCCCGAGGCCTGTGTCTTCTTGTGCTCTGTTGACAGCGCCCTCTGCTTCTGCACCTCCTGCCATCTGCAACTGCTCCTCCTCCCCTACCTGCCTCCGCACTCAGAGCTTCCTCCCTTGGGGTTCTGACACCCAAACGTGTACCTTCAGCCAGTTCCTCTCCCGAAGCTTCCACCTTGGATATTCAAGGACGTATTGAATATCTCTGCTTGGTTGTGCCTCAGACACTCCAAATCCACACACCTCAAACTGATCTCTTAGTAAATCCTCCAGAAATCATTTCTTCCCTTCTTTTCATCTGAGTAAATGGCATGTCCAGTATTGAGGGGCTGTGGCACCATGGCAGGGCTTTGCCAGGTGTGGGAGGTGGGGAGATGAGGAACGGGGCCTGCCGGTGGGTCCTGGACAAATTGAAGCTCAGGGTGTGAGCATGAGATCTGGAGGCTCTGAGGTGAATGTGCCCTCTCTCCCTTCCCCCTGCCTTCTGCCAGCTCCTCCACAGTCTTCCCGGGTCTTCAGCATCTTCCCTGCTGCTCTTGCCCCAGGGTCAACCCTGGACAAGTTCTGCAGGAGCTACACCAAGCAAGCAGAAAAAGTGAAACCTCTAGGAACTGCTCCCCATGTCCCCTGCTCTGTCTCTTCCTGTCCCTGGACCCAGTTGCTGGGCTTCACACCAGCTCTGCAGGGATAGGCCTTGAAGGGGTTGTTGGGTCGGGGTGGGGGCTTATGCCCCCATTTTAGTTTTCCTTATTAATAGCAGTAGCCTCGTTTTTCTTGGGGCAAGACAGGAGGGAGGTTAATGAATAAAGACATCAAGTTTGAAAAGCATCCACTGGGAAGCACCCACTGTCTGGGATGTGCAGGTAAAGGGCAGGTGGCTCTCAGGGGCAGCTCTACTGTATCCCAGAGCCAGCAGTTGGGGCTCAGAGTTAGACACGTGCCCCTCATGCTCCCTCCAGGGAGGGGAAGTGGAGCCCCAATTCACTGACACAAGAGGACCTTAATATATTTTCCTTTAGAAACAAATGTAGCTACACAAAATGGTTGTGTCTGGGGAGTACTGGGGCTCAGGCCTGTAATCCCAACATTTTGGGAGGCCAAGGCAGGAAGATTGTTTGAGGCCAGGAGTTCGAGACCAAACTGGGCAAAATAGCAAGACCCCCATCTTTACAAGAAAAAAAATAGCCAGATGTGGTGACATGCACCTGTAGCCCCAGCTACTGGGGAGACTGACACAGGAGGATCACGTGAGCCTAGGAGTTTGAGGTTACAAGGAACTTTGATCACACCATTGCACTCTAGCCTGGGTGAGAGAGCACGACTTTGCATCTTTTTTTTTTTTAAAGGAATCTTTGATTCCCAGTCCTGCTAACCTATCCAGTATCACATTAAGGTCCAGTGCATCAACTAGGCCATAACCACCATATAGGAAATTGGATTTTTTTCATTTGAGACACAGTCTTGGTCTTTTGCCCAGGTTGGAGTGCAGTGATGTGAACACAGCTCACTACACCCTCAGCCTCCTGGGCTCTAGCGATCCTCCTGCCTCAGCCTCCCAAGTAGCTGGGATTACAGGTGCTATCACCATGCCAGGCTAATTTAAAAAAAAAAAAATTTTTTTTGTAGAGGCAGGGCCTCACTATTTGACCAGGCTGGTCTTGAACTCCTGGGCTCAAGTGATCCTTCCACCTCAGTCCCTCAAAGTGTTGGGATTATAGGTGTGAGCCACTGCATCTGGCCTTGAAATTGTTAGAAATATTTTCAACTTTCAAGCAACCGATTATAGTTACAGTTATTGAATATTTATGTGCCAAGCACTGTGCTAATCACTGTACGTGTGTTGTTGCATTACAAGAACACTGTGAAGGAGATAGGCCCATTTTACAGATGAATAAACTGAGGTTAACTTCTCCGAGATCATACAGTTAGTAGGCAGTGGCGCTGGGACTGAAACCCAGGTCCGCGTCCCTATTGTGAGGCATGATTACACATGTTTGAACATGCCTATTTCTTCAGTTAGGGACTGGGCATCACAAGGCCTTTTCCATCCCGTTTTTTATCGCTCCCTCTTTCTTCCATCACTAGTCATTTGCTTATTCTTTTTGAAAGCAATTTTTTTCCTGAGCATTTCTGATTTCTTAAGGTGAGTTGAAGTGGAAGCATATTCACATTATTTTGCAAATGAGCACTTGGTAAATATTCACTGATTCTATAAATTATTAGCCACTGCTGTGACCATGATGAGAAGTCTCACAAATTGGATTAGTGATTGCATTTTGAACTTTTTTTAATCTTCTTTTTTCAGTGAGCCATTTCTATTTAAAATTTTGTTTATTTCTTTCTGAAAGGAAGAAGATTTCTCTCCCCATGTCGGCTGTAGTCTGCCTCTGGCTTCGGCACCTTCCCAGCCTTGAAAAAGCAATGCTGCATCTTTTTGAAAAGCTAATCTCCAGTGAGAGAAATTGTCTGAGAAGGATCGAATGCTTTATAAAAGATTCATCGCTGGTACGTGCTGGGTTTTGATGAAGGGAAAAATCCTTGAAGGAGATGCTGGGAATCATTTCTTTTAGTCAGAGCATGAAAGGGGGGGATGTAAACAAAAGAGCAATTGGAACCTTTATAAATAATCGTGTATTTACATTTTATTTTTGAAATCGCTAACACAGGGGGCTTTTCTGCATCCTTAGAACATGCAGGGAGAGATCTGAGGTTTACTTGATTGATATGCCATATATCACATGTTCACAAGAATTGACATTTGCACAACAGACTTTTAAAAAACAGTATTTCTTATTTCAGCATGGAAAATAAGTTTTTGGGAATGAACCTATAGGTAAGAGGAAGAATCAATTAAAAACATTCAAAAAATAAACTTGTAGCTCTTCACTAGAGGAAAGATGAAATACTCAAGAGACACAAAACCCCAGAAAAATGATTAAAGCAGCAGAACCAGCTAAGACTTCTGTAAGTTTTCTTTTGGTGTGAGGCCACCTGCCTTCACCCTCCCCTGTGCGGTGGCGCCCAGCTCCCTTCCAGCTCAGGACTGTGCAGCTGGGGACTCCAGCCCACGTGGACATCCACCTCCTGGCCCAGTGTCTGGCACCCTGGGCTCTCAGTGGCCCTCGCCACCACTGACTCACCAGTCATCTTCCTTTGTGGGAGGCAGCTCTGTGGGATTGGAGCACATTTTGTAAGGACAGGAATAAAGACCAAGGCACCCTGAAAAAATGATTCAGAAACCTGCAGGTGCCGTGGTCCCGCAGCCTCTGTCTTCCAGGAGCTCCAGTGGACTCTGCCCTTTTTCCCTTTAGCTTTCGTAATCTGCAGGGATGTGGCACAGAGATTGCCTTCCACCTCTTCCTGCTTCCTGCAAGTAGAGAAAGTGAGTTCCAAGAGCCACAGTGAACAGTCCGGCCTTTAGTTAGTGGCCGGGACACTGGGAAGGAGGGAGTGTTCACCGTCGCCCTTGAGCTGAGACTGAGGAAGTCCCTGAGGTTGGCTGTGCCCACTTTTCGTGAGCTCATACAACCCCTACCTCCTAGAGGCCTTCAACTTGTTTAGTTCAGTTGGGACTTCTGTGTTCTTTCTTTCTCTTTCTAGTTGGAGACTGTCTAAGGGAATCCTAATGGAATCAGTTGCCCTCCTCCTCGATCCCGTTTCTCCCTTTGTTTCACGGCCCCTTTCACCCTTTCCCTTGGCCTCCCAGGGCAGTGTGCATAGGGTTGCAAATGCTGACAGCCACATTGCTCTCACCTGTGCCTCAGGCTGCACACACTGATCCCACCTGACTTGAAAGTTTACCACGGGAGAAGAGAAAGGAAGACGTGTATATTAAGACTGAGAGAGCCCAAACAGATTTCTTAAGGATAATTACTACTAACCTTACCATCCAAAAGAGTAGTATATTAAGGCAAGAAATAGGAATGCACCTTATTTTAAAATGGTTGCAGTACAATTCAAAATAAATCATGACTTTCAGAAGCCCTCTGACAGCCCATTCCTGGTGATTCAAGGTCATAAATTACCTTTATTGTCTGCTAAATCTATTTCTAACTTGCATGTGCATACTAGGATTTCCGTTTCTCTGGTCCTTTTTCAGTGGCAAAATAATAGTAACTGGGCTATGTGCTTGCTCCCAAGGTGCTTATGACATTTTCCTTAAGTCTTCTCCCTATTGAAAAATTCTAGTCCCATTGCCTTTTTTCCAGCCTTTCCTTAATCCTTGGATTCTTCTCTGAACCTTCTCCATGTCCTTTTTGCCTGTGGCCCTCGTGCCTGAGCAGCACTGTGGTGAGCACAGCAGATGCAAGACAGAGAATGCAGGCCGTCCCATTGCACATAACTGTGTAATGCTCAGTCTCCAGTTTGTAGTTTACAGTAATCTCCCACGAGTCACACAGCTTTGAAGTCAGTTGACTTACAAAAGCTTTTATTGGGATCATGTGTGCAGAAATTCAGAGCTTCCATTATGGCTAAAGGGGGATCCTAGAGGGTGTTATTTGGTTTAATTTATTGTGGCATTGGCAGGATGTGACCTCTCTGTGCCTCATGGTTCAAGGAGGTAATTACAATACGGACGATGGCTGGAAGCCCCTGATTGGTGTGGGCTGTTCTCCTCAGCCTCCTGGGCCTGCAGTGCCAGAAAGCCAGGCAGGCTGGAATAGACCTGTGACGTAGCTAAGTGATTGCAGGGGTAACCTGAAGAGCCTGCTTCCTAATTGCATCATCTGATTCATTTATCGCAGTGCAGTATCTTGGTGCAGTGACAGAACTGTACAGAAGTATCAGAGAGATCTCTAAGACTCAGATAGCACGAGACTGCTGCGCTGTGCTCCAGAGGAAACCTGATGCCTATTACGTTAGAGTTGGATTCTGAGAGTAATTAAAGTGTGATGGTCTACATAACTTGTGTTTTATATAGAGCACTGTTAATTATATTTCTCTCTCTTGGGACTATGCAGAATGAGTCCTGGAAATTCTATAGTTACCAAAATGTAACAAAAACAAAAGATAAAAGTGTGGTACAGGTTGTACAAAGTGAAATGACCTTCCCAAATGTTCTTTGGCCTCTTGGACTCGCAGGTCTGATGTTTTCCATTAAGACCATGAATAATGAGGGATTAGTCTCTTATTACCTGAGTTCCAAATGACTATGTATGTATTTAACATCTAAAATAAAAGAGAAGTTTTCAAAGCCCGTTCACTTTTGAGGCTTCCCCTTTGGCTTCCGTGCAGTGGACTGGACTGCCCTTGAGTCATGCTGTCTGCCACAGTTGGTAGCTCCTACATCAAGCGAGGTATTAGCCCTGGATTGTCATTTACTGTACAGACTGAAACTTTTCAAAAGCAGATGGTCTTGTGTTTTCCTTGACAACATGGGCATGGGAAGACCATAATCCATAGCTTCAGACCTGGCCTTAAAAACTGATGTCACCAACAGTAGTGAAAGCCACTTGTTAATTATGCAGCCTTCTTGGCATTGTTCGGTTTCCCAAGGCTGGCCCCAAATTAGAAGGATGTTATGTTTTCCAGTTACAATTCTGTTTGTGGAGCCCAGAAAGCTATTCTTTGAATTCCACATTGGAATGAAAAGTACCTGCAGGGTGTCAGGGTGGCACTGTGCTTGGCTGGCAAGCTGCATGCCAGGGCCGGAAGGTACCCGATTCCCATGCCCTCCCATTTGCCGGCAGAGCCCGCCCGCAGCTGGGTCCAGAGGAGCTAGCCTCACCTTCCCAGGCAGACTTGTCCCCAAAAGAAAGGAGCAGAGGAGGCGCCCAGGAGGCAGAGTTGTTTCTGCTAAGATTTGATACCAGAATATGCTTCATTTTCTCTCCTACCTAAAAATCTTTATGGCTCAATTCAAAAGATTACTTTATCTAATAAGAACTTAAGAATAAAAAAATCTAGATACCTCAGTATCCTCCTCGATATGGGATAGGTTGTGTTTTTTTCCCTCATTCTCCAGGTAGCAATTGTAGCACTTCAGAAAGAAAAAGAAACTTCCTTTACACAGACTCCCAATGTGCAGCTCCTCCTTGGTAAAATATTGTGCTGAAGAGTTCACTCCACATCCTGGGTGATATTGTCAGTTTGCTGTGCTTAAGTAACTTTTCACTAACATACCAGGGTTTTCTTTTCCTGCTTTTTCAGTCTTTTCAGCACTTCCTTTTGAGCTCTTTAATGTGGTGCATGTAATTGAACAAGAGCTGAAGTAGATAATTTAGCAGTAGTCCAGTAGTGCTGGCTGATGTGTAAGGCTAAAAGCTGGGAGGTTCTGTCTTGGACTGGAGTTGCACTTTCCAGAATTAGCCTCAGGGGGGCACCAGATCCTCCAGCATCGTCTCTGTGAAGAGGCCCACGTTGCAAGTTTCCTTGCAATGAATTGCAGTTGGAATTGCAGTTGGGGATGCAGACCTTGTGGCCAGAGATGAAGGGAGAAAGGAAAAAACCCAAAAACAAAGCAGGGATGGACATAGGGGTCATTGCCACTCAGGCTGAGCTGTGAAGCAGCAGGGGGCTGAGGAGCTTTCTTCCGGCTTGGGCTACCGGGGCTAATTGGATAGAGGCCACTGGGCAAGGCTAG
The DNA here is from genome assembly GCF_028885655.2 of Pongo abelii. Lineage (NCBI taxonomy): Eukaryota > Metazoa > Chordata > Mammalia > Primates > Hominidae > Pongo > Pongo abelii. The sequence goes on along the minus strand of NC_071998.2, from coordinate 86,261,097 downwards.
AAGGACTTCAGGCGGGGGAGGGGGTGCTGGGCATCCTCTGTGTCCAAACACAGAGGAGAGCACATGTAAATTTAAGACGCAAAAGTACATTTGGTACTTTTTAAGTTCTTAAGCCCAGGAATGACAGATTTATCACTAAACAATAATTGCATTATGGAGTACTGAAAAAATTGTTTGTGTATAAACAACATCTGGTAAAGATAAAAAAGAAAGAATAATTTTTCCGAGCTCAAATTTGTTAAAAGGAACCTGAATGTTTTAAAACAAAATAGATCTGAAAATGTAAAAGGGATATTTAGAATCTTATGTTTAGTATTTTGAAAATAGAAAAGAAGCAAATGGCATAATAAAAAATACATATTTATAAAGGTGCCTCATTGTACATGATAGATGTGAAGGTTTTGTATAAATAGGTTTTTCTCAAGCCAAATCATTTTTCAATTCAATAGAGGAGTTCACTGGTGAAATGACTCTTACGGAGAATCTTCTTTTTAAGAAGAAAGGTATTTTGTGGTTAATATGCACATATTAACAACAAGGGCTTCCCACTGTGGAGAGAACAGTGGCTCAGAAACAGCTACACAGTGGGACGGGATTGTCCGGCTGCTGGGTAAACTAGAGGGGAAGCTGCCCATCAGCTGATTCTTTAAATGACCCATTTCCTAAGTAAATATTTAAGCTACATGCAAGTACATGAAAATACCAGGAAGAATCTATTCCAGGCTTAATGAACTTCAGCTTCTCTGTCATCTGCTATTTCCTTCTTTATTTTTAAGGCGAATATACCTATGAAAGGTGATAGATGGAAAGTACTTGATAATTTTTTCTGTTCCTTCACTGCCTTTTTATTTTTTCTAAAAGGGATTTGCTTTTGTCAGTGAATTACCTTAAATCATAGTCTGATTTCCCTTTTTGGTTTGTTTTCTGTTCCTCTCCTTTTCCCTATTCTCTCTCTCTCTCTCTCTCTCTCTCACACACACACACACACACACACACACACACACACACAATCAGCAAATGACAGAAAGAAATGCTTCTTCCTGAGAATTCTGTTCTTCTGTGTTCTCAGGCCTCTTTCAAGTGGCAAGTGGCTTGTAATAATCATTGGTGAGTTGGTATGAAAATAACAGCTTAAGTAAACATCAAGGACCGGGCACAAGAGCCTTTGTAATTTGCACAGTTCATGGTGCAGAGTGACAAGTTGGCCTCTCCTCCAAAACAGGTATTGAGACCATGGTTATTGTGTGTTGATTCCATGTTGACTTTATCTTCCCTTGTGTTTTGAGGGATGAAGATGGGCTGTCTTTCTTGGTGGAGGGGAGAGAAACAATGCAGTTCTGGGTAGCCATGAGGGGAGATCAGAGGGAAAGCTCTCGTTAGCCCGAGGGGATGCACACCCAGCAGAACAATCGGTCTATAGGAGAGGGAAGGCAGAACCCAGAGCTCTCCATCTTCGCCCCCTAGTCATCCTGGGCATTCAGTGAAAAGACAGAGAGATAGGGAGGGAAGGACAAGACTCATGTTATTGAAGACCTCCTGCTGACGTAGCTCTCCTCGAGTTGAAATGATCTGCCTGTGGAAATCATTAGGCCAGATGGAGAAGAGAGAGCTTGAGAAGGAACAGATTTTGGTAGGATGGAGAAAAACAAACAGATGGAAACCACAAAAGGTTTATTTTATTTCCCCGCTTTTATAGAAAAGATAATGGCCCCAGTCATGGGGCTTCAGAGCCCTGGATTGCAGCGTGACCTCTGGTGTGTTACCGGAGTGCCCCACCTTACAAATAAAACAGGATCAGAGGTTAGATGCCTGTGTCATCACTCATGAAGATGCTATAGAGATTTAGGGGGGAAGATACGGCTTCCAAAGAAGCGTGTATTAAAACTTTAATTCTATTTGGAAGATTATCTTGATAAGAAAAGCAGCTTAAGATTGCTTTTGTGATTTGATGTCGCTGGGACATATGCCTGACCTGTAGTACTCCAGTCCTCATGAGGGGACTCACTGACCCTGAAATTATGTGCTCAGAAAGTATAAAGAGTCTCATTTTAAAAGCCATCGGTGAGGGGTGCAGATGAGAAGGAGCAGTTCACAGCTGTAGGGTGGCAAGGGAGACTGGTTTTCTTTTTCTTTTTCTTTCTTTTTTTTTTTTTTTTTTTGGTGAGGTCAGGAGATCGAGACCATCCTGGCCAACACGGTGAAACCCCATCTCTACTAAAAATACAAAAATTAGCCGGGTGTGGTGGCACACACCTGTAATCCCAGCTACTCGGGAGGCTGAGGCAGGAGAATCTTTTGAACCCAGGAGTCGGAGGTTGCAGTGAGCCAAGATTGCCACTGCACTCCAGCCTGGCAACAGAATAAGACCCTGTCTCAAAAAAAAAAAGACTGGTTTTCAAATCAAAATCTCTGCCATTGCTGTTTCTGCAGGTTCCCCTGCCTCCTGGCCTCTTACCTGTTTTAAAAGCTAAAATGGGTTGTGGAAGCAGGCTGAGAGTAGCCAAGGGTCTGAAATATTTGGAAAGAAAGAAATCTAAGAGGAGAGTCCATCTGTATGGGGAAGAACAAGCAGATTGCACACAGCCAGCAGGCATTTAAAACATTGGATTGAGCAATTTTGCTAGAAAACAGCGCACAGAAGAGGAGCATATAAGCTCTCACTGTCTTCTAACAAACTGAGTAAGAGCTGTCTTCCTTGCTCCCCCAGTGGTTTTCATGGTAGCCCTAATCTACATCTGATCATCATTTTCTTTGCTGTTTGGAAATCCCTATAATTAGTATTGAATGATTCTCTACTAGCATCAAACCTATAGAATGGCTCTGGGATAGTTTGACCATTTAGAAAAAAGAAATTCAATTTTACCATTTTCAAATTTGATCTTATTTTCTATCAGTGCATTTCCAAGCTCTTATCTGTCTGCCTGTGGGCACATAACAGTGCTATTTGATCTTAAATACTCTTATTCAATAGGCATGTTGTACAAACTTTGAAAATTGCTGTGGCAAACTTAGATGAATCACATTTCTTCAAGACATACGGTTGCTTTTCCCTTGTTTTATTTTTTCATTATGAATACATAGAAACTTTTATATTTTCCGTGCTTATATCCAGTGACCTCTTAATAACTGTTATTATTTACAGTGAGACTAGGCAGCAGGAGATTAACTGACATGCCTAAGTTTGAAGCCACAAAATAACCTGCCTCTCCTCTCCTGAACCGTGGTCCTGCCAAATTATTTTCTTGCATAGATAATGAATTTATCTGTAAGAATATCAAGTTGGTTCCTTTTAGATAAAAATGCACATCAGTGAAGGATGAGGGAGCATAGATTATTTAAAGAGTAGGACATTTTAACTTGCAAATTAGAAATCTTGAAATAATTAAAAGATTATCCTGTCCTGAAAAAGTGGCAGAGCTCCTGCCTGGAGCCTGGCGGGTCCAGCAGTGCTGGCGAGTGGACGCTAGATGGCGCGGGCTCAATGTCATCGGGGAGGCCGCGAGGAGGCGCGGTGCTGCCTCAGTGTGATCCAGGGCACGGGCGGAGCAGAGCGCCTCCTTTTTTCTTGCTGACGGGGGCCTGTGAACAGTGTTTCCCAAAGCTAGTCATATCAGATGCACTCTGACTTGAATTTCCAATAGCACCTGATCCACTAATATGTGAATGCTGCTATGAAGCAGGGGTCCCCGCCCCCTGGGCGCACAGCGGAAGGGAGCCCCGAGCCTTCCCGCCCGCACCTGCCCCTGTCAGAGCAGCTGGCTTCGCTTCCCAGGGAACCAGAGCCCCATCCTGACTGCGCATGCCTGGAATCGGGTTGTCCTCTGATGATCTGAGGGGCAACCGTTTCATCCCAAAACCATCTCCCCCTCCCCGTCTGTGGAAACATTGCCTTCCAAGAAACCGGTCCCTGGTGCCGAAAAGGTTACGGACCCTGCTATAAAGGATCTGTTTTGGAACACAAATGGGCATTTTCATCTGGCATCATCTCATACTTTGAGCTCTGGCCAAAAAGATAGGGAACCAGGAACTGGGCCAGTGAAGCTCCCCCCAGCTCCCAGGGATACCGGAGGCCAGCTTCTGCAGACTCAAATAATCAGAACCCATCACCGAAATATTCAAGGAGAAATTAGATACCTTTTATTCTTCTTCATGAACCCTCTTTTTATCTTAACGCAAGCTGTTAAGTGCACTAAGATGCGATGTGATTTAGTCCAGCGTGGTAGTGGTCACTGGTTTGCCAATAATAATTCTAAATTATTATGTACCCATTACCGAATAAACAGGCTGCAGGCACGGGCCTGACCTCAAGGCACATCTAGCCATTTGAGGAGGTCACACAGGCACACTTCAGTAGAACTGGCAGTACAGGCAGGCTCCATGGCATGCGGGCAGAGGGATGTTTAAAGTTTCTCTAATACTTATTGATTCTGTATTATGGATCACCTGAGCTTTTATAGAAAATGTGGGACATAAAGGAGTATACAGAGGAATAAGCTGCCTGTAACCCCTGCCCAGGGAGACCACCGTATGCACTTGTATGTGGGGCGTTTTCAGTACAGCAGTGGTTCATTCTTCTAACCAAAAAGAGTATGCCAGTTTTCTGGACATCAGCAGTTCCCAATAACTCCTTTGGCTGATAATAGCAAGTTTCTGAGAAAGTGCTTGCGATATTTCACATTCTCGTGGTCTTATCCTTTTACAGCCTCAAGCAGCCTGCCACCCTGCCATATTCCGGGTTGTTGATGAGATGTTCAGGTAAATGTTACACCGTTTCTTCTAGTAATTGATGTAAAAAAGGTTCCATTTCCAAACATGAATCAGAAAATGTTGTGGTTGTCTCTGGCTGTACCACGGGGAAATTAGAGTTTCTGATTCCCTCCTGTTCCTCTGAGCTTTTTGGTAATTAGAGGTAAAAACTCAAAAATCAGTGTAAATTTAAAGGCCAGTGCCTAAGAATTAAGATAACTTTATTTTCTTTAGCCTTTAAAGACTCTAATAATAGAAACACAGAATTGAGTTAGATATTAATATCATGAAATATTCACGTAGGATTTTTCTCAGCTCAGAATAAAGGGTAGCAATATACTCCCTTCAACACATGAGGGCTGACCAATATTTTTAAAAGACTTTAAAGCTAAAGAAAGCCAAGAAAAATAAAAGTCATTCTTAACAGAGCTCTTCTGAAAGGCAAAATACACCATGCATGTTCTCTTACAACACATTACATTTTTATTTTGAAAATACGAGTACTTCTTGGGAAATGCTTAGATTTACAGACGGCAAGAGATGAGGAGCTCACACAGCCATGAAGCTGAGATGTGGCTGGCAGTTAGTGGGAGTTTTAACCATGGAGTACTAAGACTGGACGCCCCTGGGGAGCTTGTCACCTGGGAGTGTCCCAGCCCCTCTTCCGGGGGAGCCCATATCAGCTCTCTCACTAGCCTCTCCCACCTAACACAGCAGCAGAGTCTGCAGGGCAGACTGCAGACTTTGGGGAAAGGAATTTTGACTGTAACAATAACTCACCAGTAGTCAGAATAGGGTTTGGGGTTTAAAGCTAGCAAAATTTGAGAGTTTTTTTGTTTGTTTTGTTTTGTTTTGTTTTGCTTAAACAAACATAAAGAAAAATTAATTGTATGAAAATGCATGGAAACGAAACCAGGTACACACAGATTATTTTCCTACTTTGCTGGGTGGATGGATCAAGCCGTTTTACCCTTTGAGCAGCTTCATCTCCATTTGTGAAAGCAAAATGTTGATGTTGCGTGTCCAGGCATACAATACAAAAATATTTGTACAGAGTATGCAAGCCTGTGTGGAAGGGATTTGCATTGCTTAATAATTTAAGAACCAAGAAAGAGAGCTCTGCACATTGCAATTTTAAAGAAAATATAACAGGGAGCAACAGATTTATCCTGTTTTCACACAAGGACTGAAATCTGATGAGTTGAGATACTGCTGAAGCTTATGGCACAAAAAAAGTGTTTCTACTTTTCCCTTATACAGTGCAGGTTTTCATGTTTGCCGGATTACTGGTTAAACGTGTTCTGATCTGACTTTGCATTGTTCAGGTGTGCACTCCTGGAAACCGATGGGGCCCCGGAAATCATAGCCACTATTCAGGTGTTTACGCAGTGCTTTGTAGAAGCTCTGGAGAAAGAAAGCAAGCAGGTTTGTTATATCGCATATATTACTCATTCATCCCAGAGAATAAGAGGCTGTTGAGAGTATTTTGGACAAGAGCACTTTATTTTCAGTAATTTTGATGGACTGTTTTTCTCACAAAGAAAGGTTCCTAATGAGTGCCCCAACAAAGGTTAAGCCATTTTAACTGAACATAAATCAAGATCTGTCTGCCCTGTGCCCTGATACCCAGAAGCATCTGTCTACTGTTGTGTCTGAGAACTCTGTCATGCCAGCATGCATGGCCCTGGAGGACGGCTCTTCTTGGCCCTGTGTTGTGCGCTATCTGCCGAGCAGGACACTGCCCTCTGGCTGCATCTGAGCCTCCCAGGTCAGCAGGAGGCACCCTGGGGTCTATATGGCATGTGATGAATAGGAAAGGGCACTTATTACAAAGCACTCCTGGACATTCTTAATTATTAGCATCTTCATTCTTATCAGAGACCCAAATGTGAATTGGATTCCAGGAAAGGAGGTGGTAAGAGTGACTGGGAAAGGCTTGACTAACTAGAAGAGGAGTGAGGAAAGGCAGTGAGCGGGAGGTGTGTGTTAGACACAGTCAGTAAACCAAAGGCCAGGCCCGTACCCTGCAGAAGATTGTGCTCCAGGTCCCCAGCAGCAGAGGCTGGGCAACAGCTGTCAAGAGTCAATGACCAATTAGAGGGACCTCGTGAAACAGGAACCTTGGCTACCAGAGAGCTTTCACCTTTCAGCATTATATTTGACCTTGATTTCTAACGGCCACAGAAGTAATGTTTATGGGACACATTGCTTGTCAAGAGTGGTGCTGGTACAGTGCATCTAATCTGTAGAGTATGTCACGGCCCCTGTGAAGCTCTCCGCAGTTTGACTTCCGAGAGCAGAGCTACAATGCTTGGCTCCACGAGATCACAGCCCCCGCCATTGTCAAATAGATCTCTTAGGTTTTAGCCGATATTTCTACTTTTTTTTTTTTTTTTTTTTTTGAGACAAGGTTTCACTCTGTCACCCAGGCTGGAGTGCAGTGATGTGATCTCAGTTTACTGCAGTCTCAACCTCCCAAGCTCAGGTGATCCTCACACTTTAGCCCCTGCGAGTAGCTGGGACCACAGGTGCATGTCACCACTCATGGCTACTTTTTGTATTTTTTTATTAAGTACAATTTCCATTTTATTTTTCTCAAGAGAATAGTCCGTCTTCAGTCTTTAAGGACTCAACTCCTTACGTGGGCTTTGGTGGGGGTCGTCGGGCAGCATCCGCAGGTCTAAATTGGGTTGGGGGTGTTCAGTCCTTGTGGGCTTCACGAGATCGATTCCTGACTACTTTGCTGTGAATTGCACAACTCAGACAGTAATGTAGCTTCACATACAGCTTGGGAAGCACATAGGCATCGAAGACGCTCGCTTCAGAAATGTCCCTGACTGCTGCAGCCTCCACTGTGTTTCCAATGACGAATTTCTTAATAGCCTTGTCCTTGGGCACACATCAGGCACAGTTCGTGCAGCAAATAGGCTGCACGTGGCCGCGGCCCTTTTTGGCACGACCATTGTTCCTTCTTTTTTCCGTCATATTGGAGGCATGGACTGGAGGAAGCACTAATTTTTGTATTTTTATTAGAGATGGGGTTTCACCATGTTGCCCAGGCTGGTCTCAACCTCTGGGGCTCAAGCGATCTTCCCACCTTGGCCTCCCAAAGTGCTGGGGTTACAGGTGTGAGCCACCACACCCAGCCTGTTTCTGCTTTTTAAAGCAACAATAAATATATATTTATTTTATTTTTTGAGACAGGCTCTCACTCTGTCACCCAGGCTGGAGTGCAGTGGTATGATCATGGCTCACTGCAGCCTTTGGCTTCATGGGCTCAAGCGATCCCCCCACCTCTGCCTCCCAAGTAGTTGGGACTACAGGTTCAAGCCACCACACCAAGCTAATTTTTAAATTTTTTTTTGTAGAGATAGAGTCTCTGTTGCTCAGGCTGGTCTCGAACAGCTGGGTTCAAGGGATCCTCCCACCTTGGCCTCCCAAGGTGCTTGGATTCCAGGCTTGAGCCACTGTACCTGGCCAACAGTAAATATTTGTGATTTATTTTTTCCCACCCTCACTTTCCCTGGAGAAGTTAGCTGGGCTGTAGCAAGCTGCGCTATCCGTGGTCCCACCTGGAATTTTGGAGGTGGCTCGGCTGGAAGGCACAGCTGGCCCTCACGGTTATTTTGAGCCTAACTGTAAATGTCTCTGAGCCTCCCTTGTGCATTCTTTGTAGACCCCATTAGGAACAGGCCTCTGGGGAGTCTCACCTGTGGCCTCGCAGAGCACACCTGGGTTGGAGCAGAGGCCACAGAGGAGTGCCACTGTGCTCTTTAGTGTTAGCTCGCGCCTGTTTTTCTTCTTAGCTTCACCCTCAGCCTCTGTGTTGGACGTGGGCACTATGGATTGGGACTGATGTTGCAGTTGCTTTTAATTGAGACTAGTACCCTGACCAGGCATACGTATCTAAGGACGTGGGACCACACACTGGGTCCTGGTGTGAGGCAGGGCAGGGATCCAAAAACAAACAGGAATTCACCACCCTCGCCTTCAGCTCAACAAAGGAAAGCAAAGTCTCTTTGCTCTGCCGATGCCTGCATAGGTATCTGTTAGTTTATTTCTCTTCCTAGAGCTGTTCCTGAGTGCCTGCCTTTTTAACTGATGGCCATCTACATCTGTTGACTCTCTGCCTTCTTGAGTGTCCATTTTTAGCTCATCAAAACCCTTCATGTCATATTTGGTAGATGCATGACCCTCTTTTCTCTCTGTGTTTTATTCATTAATTCCTTCTTAATAAAATGAATATCTGTAAACCTGATATCTAATAATCTGAATATGTGTCTACCCACATGCTCCTCCCTGCCTCTCTCCCTCCAGGTAATCTCTGGTTTGAATTTTATGTGCCAGGCGCGGTGGCTCACGCCTGTAATCCCAGCACTTTGGGAGGTCGAGGCAGGCAGATCACAAGGTCAGGAGATCGAGACCATCCTGGCTAACATGGTGAAACCCTGTCTCTACTAAAAATACAAAAAAATTAGCCGGGCGTGGTGGTGGATGCTTGTAGTCCCAGCTACTCGGGAGGCTGAGGCAGGATAATGGCATGAACCCGGGAGACGGAGCTTGCAGTGAGCCGAGATTGCGCCACTGCACTCCAGCCTGGGCAACAGAGCGAGACTCTGTCTCAAAAAAAAAAAAAAAAAAATGAATTTTATGTTTATTATCCCTTTGCTCTTTCTGAAGGTAGTTTGATCACATATATATGACTGCCTAAACAATGTTTTGTTTAGTTTTGGTTGTTTTTGCACTTTATAAAACAAACAGGAGCAGCATACTCTGTGCAATCTTTTGAGACTTGCTTTTCCACTCAGCAAAGACTTCTTGACGTTGCCATGTGTGGCTGTGGGGAAGTATTGTTATGCATAGTCCATTGTGAAAATGTATGGCAGTGTAGCCATCCTGCTGCTGGTAGGCACTTGAGATGCTTCCAAGTTTTGTTTTTTATTACAAACGATGTTGCTCTGGACACTCTGGGATAGATACTTAGGAGTGGAAGTGTATTCGGAATACAAAAGTTCAGCTTTCGTAGATCCTGCCAGACTCATTTCAAAAGTGTTGGTGCCCATTTGCACTTCCTGCAACAGTTTATGAGTGATCCCATAAATCCACATTCTCTCCCATCATCAGAAGCACTCATGTCAGTGCTTCTGGTTCTTCTTACCCTTTCCTCTTGCTCCTGTTCTGTTTGGAGGACACAGTCAGCTCCATCAATATGCCCTATCAGACAGTAGGCAGAAATTGAGATGAGTGTGACAAGCCACTTTTTCTTAGCCTGCACTGTGGCTCAGTACAGCCAATTAGATCAGTTTCTGGTTGCAGCCATGACAGCATCTGGTAATGAGCTAGATTAAATCTCCCACAGATAAAAATGATAAACTCCAGGCAAAGTATTTTTAATAATCTATTTGAAGGCACTACAGAGCACCTGAAAAAGTGGACAGAAACTGGAGGCCATCAGCCCTTTAAAGGGACACCACACAGAGAGGTCTCCTGCCTCCCCCCAGCTGCCCTCATGTGAGGTTGGAAGGCGGTGTGGGGCCGGGGGAGGGCCAGAACTTGGCACAATTTGATTGACTTAAGGTGCCAAAAAATAGAAATGTAAGCTGCCAAACGAACAAAAAAATTGAGGGGAAAAAGAAAACCAATGTCAAAAGATAGACCTAAGCCCAAAACTACCAACAATGACATTAATTTCAGCAATGAAATGGAAGTTAAATATTCTAGTAAAAAGGCAGAAGCATCAGATTGAACAAAAAAATGAAGACCTGGCTGGGCACGGCAGCTCATGTCTGTAATCCCAGCACTTTGGGAGGCCAAGGTGGGAGGATTGCTTGAGTCCAGGAGTTCAAGACCAGCCTGGGCAACATAGTGAAACCCCAGTCTCTACAAATAAATAAATAAATAAATAAAAAATTAGCTGGGCATGGTGATGCATGCCTGTAGTCCCAGCTACTCGGGGGGTGAGGTGAGAGGATTGCTTGAGTCCAGAAGGTGGAGGCTGCAGTGAGCTATGATCACACCACTGCACTCCAGCCTGGAAGACAGGGTGAGACGCTGTCTTTAAAAAAAAAAAAAGAAAAGATTTTAAGAGCTATTGTAATCAAGACAGTGAGGTATTGGCAAAAAAGACAGCCATAGATCAGAATTGAGTCCAGATATAGACCCATACATATGTGGCCAATTGATTTTTGACAGAGATGCCAAGACAATTCAATGGGGAAAGGAACATTTTCAACAAATGATGCTGGAATAACTGGATGTCCATATGTAGAAAAATGAACCTCAACCGTTACCTTGTAAAGCACACAACAGTTAATTTGAGAGGATCATGGGCTTCAACAGAAATGTTAGAAAGATAAAGCCCCTAGAGAGAGCATAGGAGAATATATCTGTTTGACACTGAGGTGATCTAAGATTTCTCAGAAGCACTAACCATAGGAAAAAATGGATAAATTAGACCTCATCAGAATTTAAAACTTCTAGGCTGGGGGCATAACTCACACCTGTAATCCCAGCGTGTTGGGAGCCCCAAGGCAGGAGGACCTCTTGAGCCCAGGAGATGGAGACCAGCCTGGGCAACAAAGTAAGACCCCTTTTCTACAAAAAATACAAAATTTTGCTGAACATGGTGGCACACAGCTGTTGTCCTAGCTACTCGGGAGGCTGAGGTGGGAGGATCACTTGAGCCTGGGAGATCAAGGCTTCAATGAGCTATGATCATGCCACTGCACTCCAGCTTGGGCAACAGAGTGAAACCATATCTCAAAAAATAAGAAAGGAATTTAAAATTTCTATTCTTTGATAGATATCATTAAGAAACTGAAAAAGCAGGCCAGGCACGGTGGCTCATGCCTGTAATCCTAGCACTTTGCAAGGCTGAGGTGGGTGGATCACGAGGTCAAGAGATCAAGACCATCCTGGCCAACATGGTGAAACCCCGTCTCTACTAAAAATACAAAAATTAGCCGGGCGTAGTGGCATGTGCCTTTAGTCCCAGCTACTTGGGAGGCTCAGGCAGGAGAATCACTTGAACCCGGGAGGTGGAGGTTGCAGGGAGCCAAGATCACACCACTGCACTCCAGCCTGGCAACAGAGCAAGACTCTGTCTCAATAAAAAAAAAAAAAAAAGTAGAAAAGAAAGAAGAAACTGAAAAAGCAAGCCGTTAGCTAGGAGAAAATATTTGTAATACATGTATACAACAGAGGACATGTGTCGAGAATATATGAAGATCTCTTATAACTGCCTAAGAAACCAGTTTTTAAAATGGACAAAAGACTTGAATATATACTTTCAAAAAAGATACATAAGTTGGCAGTAAGCACATGAAAATTGTTTGGCGTCATTTGCCATGAGGAAAGTGCAGAGTGAAACAGATAGGAAAGCAAGCATACATAGGGTTATGTTCCCAGCCACTAGAATGGATGAAATGCTGGGGAGCATGTGGAGCAACTGGAATTCACATACATTGCTGGTGGGCGTAAGATGGTACAACACTGGAAAACCATATGGCCTTACGATGTTAAACAAGCATCTATCTGTGACCCAGCAATTCCAATCCGATGGCATACCCAGGAGAAACAGAAACACATGTCCATGAAAAGACATATGTATGCATGTTAACTACAGCTTTATTCATGACAGCCCCAAACTGGAAACAGCCCAAATGCACATCAAGAGGAGAATGGCTAAACAGACTATGGCATATTCATACAATTCAGACTACTTCTGAGCAATAAAAACAGAATGATCTACTCGCACACAATAACATGGCTTAATCTTTAAAAAAATATGTTGAGCCCAAGAAGCCAGACACAAAAGAAAACATACTTTATGTTCCCTTTACACAAAATTCAAGAATAAGCAAAACTAATCTCTCTTGTCAAAATCAAAACATTGGTTGCCAGGGTGGGGTGGAGGGAATGATTGTTAAGAATTGGAAGGGGACTTCTTGGCGTGATAGAAATGTGTCTTCACTGGGGTGGTGGTCACATGGATTTGCACATTTACCAAAACCTCATATACTTAAAGCCCATGCACTCCATGCTTTATAGATTTTACCTCAATTTTTAAAAAAGCTTTTGTGCCCCTTGGGGGCATAGATAGCTGTAGCTCTTTGGCTCTCGAAATGCGAGCACAGTTGTTTTACACTTTTGTTGTTATTTTAAAAACCATGCTGAGCCGGACTCAGTGGCTCATGACTATAACCCCAGCACTTTGGGAGGCTGAGGCAGGTGAATCACTTAAGGTGAGGAGTTCAAGACCAGCCTGGCCAACATGGTGAAACCCCATCTCCACTAAAAATGCAAAAATTAGCCGGGTGTGGTGGCGTGTGCCTGTAATCCTGGCTACTCGGGAGGCTGAGGCAGGAGAATCATTTGGACCCGGGAGGTGGAGGTTGCAGTGAGCTGAGATTGTGCCTCTGCACTCCAGCCTGCACAACAGAAGGAGACTCCATCTCAATAAAAAAAACAAAAACAAGCCGGGCACGGTGGCTCACGCCTGTAATCCCAGTACTTTGGGAGGCCGAGGCGGCCAGATCACCTGAGGTCGGGAGTTCGAGACCAGCCTGACCAACATGGAGAAACTCTGTCTCTACTAAAAATACAAAATTAGTGGTGCTTGGTGGCGCATGCCTGTAATCCCAGCTACTTGGGAGACTGAGGGAGGAGAATCGCTTGAACCCGGGAGCCAGAGGTTGCAGTGAGCTGAGATCGCGCCATTGCACTCCAGCCTGGGCAGCAAGAGCAAAACTCCGTTTCAAAAAAAAAAAAAAATGCTGAAATACCTAACATCTCACAACTGCTTTGGCAAGTCTTTCCAAAATAGAAGACTTATTTGTATAATTGGGTTCATGTGAGGTAGAACTCATAAAGACATCAAGAGCATAACTTTATTATTTTTCTTAAGTCCCAGAAGGTGACTTTAAAAAGGTTAATTATTCTGGAAAATATGAGGTTATTGGGAGTTTATTTTTCAAAAAATAAATGTTTAAGAAAGTGTTCTGACCATGTTAGTACTGGTGGGTCTTTTTTGGGCAGAGGACTCGGAGTTTTGTATTTTCCTGACCCCGTTTCAATCTTAATGTTCATGCTCTTTGGATTTTCCACCCTGTGGCAGCTGCGGTTTGCACTCAAGACCTACTTTCCTTACACTTCTCCATCTCTTGCCATGGTGCTGCTGCGAGACCCTCAAGGTGAGTTAGGGTTGACTTTGCCCACATCAGAATGATTTCCTGAGAAGAGCATTGTCAAATTATGACCTCCCCATCAGGCCCTTATCTATAGCATGAGGGAGACAGAACTGGTTATTTCTAAGATCCCTTTACGCCCCCAGGATCCCACATTCTGTGGATTTTGATATGAGAGTCTGCTTGGTTTCCCAGTTGTGATCACTTACCAAAAGAAGAAAACAAACAAACAAACAAATAAAAAAACAGTGGCCTCTGGTAGGTTTTGCTAGTCTGCCTCTAGATAACACAGGCTCTGCTGGTGCCAACCACATACACCAGATGCCAGGAACAGGCTAAGACTTGGCTGAGTCAGAATAAAACAGTACATTCATTTGCTTTTCATTCTTTCTACTCTGTGCAGCCTTGTTGCAGAAGAAAAGATAAAATGATGGATGAAACAAGGAAATGCAGGGGAAGTTTCCCCTAACCAAGCTAAGGGAAGGATTTTGAGAGAGTTCAGTAAGGTGCTTCTTCATCCACAGCCTTTCCTGATATCCTTTGCCAGCCTTCCAAAGGCTATCCAGTTGGGGAAGTGATGGTTCCAGCCTTCATTCGACTGGTGTTGATCCAGGAATGTGGCTGTGAGCTCATGCTTAGGAGACATTTCAGAAATAGAGAATAAGGGCATCCTTTCCCTCTGAGGCCTGAAACCTGACGGAAGGCAGTCCTGACATGGGCACAGACTGCGCCAGCCAGAAAGGGGCCTTATTGGAGCATGGGAGGCGAGGAGACAGAAGGGAACGAGCCAGTCACATTTCCTTTTTCTGCCATTTTGGCCTGCCTTTTTTCTGAGACTTGAGTGAGTAGATCTGTTTGAGAAATGCAAATGATTCAAAGTTTCAGAGCATTTTACAAAACCTAAATTCCTCTTCCTTTTTCAAGAAGATGTAGGTTCTTGCCCAGGGTGATCCCCTGACACTGTCTTCTCACATGCTTGAGCTGGGGGTGGGATCTCTAGGTGACAGTTTTATGAAAACCCTTGGGAAAACTTTATTAACAAGACAGAAAAATGAGGAATTCACTCTCCCAGGGTTCACCTTACGCTTAGGTCAGATCAGCAAAGCCTAAAGTCAGCCAACAGGGGACGCTGAGTGAGCTCCAGAAAATGTACTGGAGTTGTTAGTGTCTCAGTTTGGAAATAGTAAACAAACGGCGAGGTAGCGCATGGGCATGGGCCCAACCCTCTACCTTTCCGTTTGTGTAACTCGTAGATTTATGTCCAAATATAAATAGGTGGCTTCCGGCAGAAGTACAAGAACCTCTTGTGCTAGTTCCTAGAAGAGCTGTCTGTATATTACTTTGGGAAACAGTGTTATAATCACACATTGAAGAAGTGTTTTTTAGTAGCATGATCTTCTATTCATCAGAAATGTATTTCATGCCCATTGTGAAGGCCGGGGGAGGGGTGTAAAAGATGATCACTTACGAGCCCTGACTGTGTAGACACTACAAGTGGAGGAAATGCGAAATAAACATCTAAATAGCTAGTAAAAGGAAGAAACGAAAAATGCCTTCAAAAGGCTGTGCACCAAGGGCCACGGGAGTTCAGAGGAGGGAGGCGCTGGCCTTGTGGAGTAGCAGCGGTTCGTCCATCACTCGCCTTATCTTCCTTGTGTGCTCGATTATCACTATGTGAAAACTTTTGCAGATGCTGCATAGAACTACAGATATGTGCTGCTCAGCTGTATTTAAAACCACAGGATGATTGTGAAACCAGAGCAGCTCACTCAAGAAAAGACATTTGTTTGCATAATGCTCACTTATTTTCTTTCCTGGCCTTTTTTTCCACTGTAAACCTGAAATCATATTGTGAATTCATCACAGCCCTAGGAAAGCAGTCAGGCAGTCTATTCCTAATTCCTTGTTGGCTGCTTTACTACAGTCTCCATCTATTTTGAAATCAACCCATTAGTGATGAAGGAGTGCGTAGGTAGAAAAGAAGAAACCTAGGGCATCCGCAACCCGGCATTTCCCAGTCTCAGTGGGGGCTGCTTATGCAATCTCTAGCTACTTCCATGTACCTGAATTCAAAATTACTTGAGGCCAAGTGTGGTGATTAATGCCTGTAATTCCAGCACTTTGGGAGGCCAAGGTGGGAGGATCACTTGAGCCCAGGAATTTGAGACAAGTCTGAGAAACAGTGAAACCTCATCTCTCCAAAAAAATTTTTAAAATAGCCAGGCGTGGTGGTGCACCCCTGTAGTCCCAGCTACTGGGGAGGCTGAGGTAGGAAGATCGCTTGAGCCCAGGAGGTTGGGGCTGCAGTGAACCAGGATCGTACCACTGCACTCCAGCCTCTGACAAAGCAAGATCGTGTCTTAAAACCCCACAAAACTAAATAAAAAGATTAGATTCTTTGAGGCTCAG
This sequence comes from Pongo abelii, assembly GCF_028885655.2. Lineage (NCBI taxonomy): Eukaryota > Metazoa > Chordata > Mammalia > Primates > Hominidae > Pongo > Pongo abelii. The sequence continues at coordinate 86,244,757 of NC_071998.2, read as the reverse complement.
CTGTGTGTGACATGGACAGATCTTACTTCCCCAGGCTTAAGAGATACGTACTGGCTGGGAAGAGCATGAGAACAATATTGAGTTCCGTGAACCAGAAGTGAAGGGCGTCTCCCAAAGACTCTTCAGGTCGTCGCTGCAGGTGGTTCCTCATGGGCTTGACATTTCCTCAGTTGCCCTCTGACGTGTCTCTCTCCACCCGCAGATATCCCTCGGGGACACTGGCTCCAGACACTGAAGCATATTTCTGAACTGCTCAGAGAAGCAGTTGAAGACCAGACTCATGGGTGAGCAAACACTGATCACTCCCAAATCTACTTCACACATGGTTTCCCTAGGTCCTCATCTGCCCTTTGAGCAGGGCTGACAGAGGAAGGCATTACTGGTCTGGGACCATCACCAAACAGGTATTGACACATGCACCTGTATCAAAACGTTTTCTACGTAACATCTGGTTTTAGATTTTGAAATATACAGGCATAACAATAAAAAGAAGAGGCCCTGGAAAAAGCAGCGCCCACCTGCTGGGAACCCCTCCCTGGCCGCGCAGAAGGGAAAGGGCACTTGTTTGGGTCCTGTGGTCTTCTCTCTACCTCTCTAGGGAAGGAGATTTGAAACTCCTGCACAGTAGGGTGGAATGTTAAATGCTTGCTTTTCCTTCTCTCTAATAAATATCTCTAAAATGAGAAAATCTATTCTAACATAAATTGTTTTTTTTTTGTTTTTTTGTTTTTTAATTTTTAGAGATAAGGTCTTGCTCTGTCTCCCAGGCTGGAGTGCAGTGGAATGATCACATCTCATTGTAGCCTCAAATTCCTGGGCTTAGGTGATCCTCCCACTCAGACTCCTGAGTAGCTGGGACTACAGGCGTGTACCACCACCTAGCTAATGTTTAAATTTTTTTGTGGCCGGGCGCGGTGGCTCACACCTGTAATCCCAACACTTGGGGAGGCCGAGGCAGGCGGATCACAAGGTCAGGAGATCGAGTCCATCCTGGCTAACACGGTGAAACACCGTCTCTACTAAAAATACAAAAAATTAGCCGGGCATGGTGGCGGGCACCTGTAGTCCCAGCTACTTGGGAGGCTGAGGCAGGAGAATGGCGTGAACCCAGGAGGCGGAGCTTGCAGTGAGCCAAGGTCGTGCCACTGCACTCCAGCCTGGGAGACAGAGTAAGACTCCGTCTCCAAAAAAAAAAAAAAAAATTGTGTAGAGGTCTTGCTGTATTGCCTCAAATTCATGGGCTCAAGTAATCCTCCTGCCTTGGCCTCCCGTCGTGCTGGGATTACAGGTGTGGACTGCTGTGCCCGGCCTGTTAATTTCTAACAGTAGTGTTAGGTACCCTCTTATGTGTGTGGTTTTCCTGAAAGCATTCACATTTATGCCTTGCTAAATTCCTTGTATCATAACACTCTTTGGCTTCCTCTTTTAGAGTATAATTTTATTCATTGTCCCTGCTAGCCTACTAAGACTACTTTATTTGTTCCTTTTGCCACTTTTCACTCCTGGAATTCTCTGTAATCTCACACCGAGTCAACACAGACAATGGGTGACACGTCTATGTCTAGCTCCGTGATTGATGGCTTGGGTGCCAGCTGCTCACTCCTTCCTCACCATGATTCTTACCGACGGAGACCAGACAAAAAAGGCCTGCAGCCAATGGAGGCTCCGGGGTTGGCCACATGAATAGCCTGCAGTGGCCAGTCAGCCCCACACACACCCTCCCTGGTTGTCCTGGTGTTACACAGAGCTGGAGCTTGAATCTTAACTCGGGGACAGGGACATAGATGCAGGTGGCATAGCAGCCCACCCTGTGATTGAGAAATGCTGTGCCGTGGGTGCCCTGGGTGTTTTTCTCTTCTCTCTACCCACCCTCTCCACCATCACTCAGAATGTGTGATGTCAAATGTGTGAAGACTGGAATAAAACAGCAACCAGAAAGGGTGCATGTGGTGCTGCAGAGCAGGACTTAGACCTTGTGGGGCTCCCACCTCAATCCAGACCTTGGAGCCATGAGACACCTTTCAGGTGGCCACATGGGACTGCTTGTGCATTCAGCTACTGGTGGAAGACAGAGGGAAGGACCAGGCCGGTCTCTGATCCTGATCCAGGCACACTGCCAACCTGGGAGCCAGGAGTGTGAGGGAGTCTCACTGCTCTGTGCGTCTGTCTACCCTGACATGGTGCCTGCAGAGAAGAGGCATGGCAGAGTCCCCTCCTCACTCTGATACAGCCTAACCCAGCCCACAGCCAACGTGGCCTCCAGAGCATCAGCTCTGACCATGTCCTGGGAAAGAAGGACATGTCTCTGTTGCTCAAATGTAGAACATTTAACCACTTGTTCTCAGGGAGGACTGGGGCAGGAGGACAGCAGTGACCAGGGAGGCAAGGACAGTGCTTAGAGCTTGGGAATTCCATGGGCCAGGCAGAGGAACATGGAGGCAGATCCAACAAAGGGACCAGGAACACTCCTGTTCCAACCACTGCCCCAGTCCAGAAGGAAAGTTCTCATCTAATGTGATCTCAGGCTTGTCTATTCCATCCTCTCCAAGGGAGATGTTCACCTGCTGAGACCGGCACTGCACACAATTAGTGGGCCCTTACCTCGAGCAAATTCTCCTGCTGAGACCGGCACTGCACACAATTAGTGGGCCCTTACCTCGAGCAAATTCTCCCCTTAAAACAAGTATTGCAACTCCCATTTGCCAGTGTGGTGAGGGGGTAGCTTCGCAAACGCTTTAACTTTCTGGCATTGACGCACCCATGATGACAGCAGCTCATTAAAAATTCTGTTGCTGAAATATCCACCCGAACTTTGCGTCTTGTCAGAAGGGAAACAGCCCATGTTTCTGCCTGCATCCTACCCTCCACCTCTTTCTCCGCGTCTCAGAAGGCAGGGAGGTGTGCCGCCGCATCCTGCCACATTCCTGCTGGTCATGGCTGCAGTATTCCTTCCTCAGTGCCTGTCCTCACTGAACGTACCTGGATTAAAGACTCCGATGTCCAAAGGCCTTAGGCCTCATGGGGGTCCTGAGAGGCACTCTTTCAATGTCCTGTGATGGTGCAGAGTGGCGTTTGGACAGGCTTTCTGAGTCTAAATTGTATTCCTTGCAGGTTGCACTTCAGTGGATAAGTACAATTTAAGCCAACCGTTGGCAAACGTTAAAGTTGCTTTAAAAACCCAAAGGAAGAATAATTCAGGTTGCCAGCTGTCATGTGTTCTGGCTCTGTTCCAGGTCCCGCGGAGGTCCCTTTGAGAGCTGGTTCCTGTTCATTCACTTTGGAGGATGGGCTGAGATGGTGGCAGAGCAGTTACTGATGTCGGCAGCCGAACCCCCCACGGCCCTGCTGTGGCTCTTGGCCTTCTACTACGGCCCCCGTGACAAGAGGCAGCAGAGAGCACAGACTATGGTGGGTAGCAGGCCCCACTGCATGTGTTTGGGGTGGGCTCTGGGGGGCTGAGAGGAGCCTGCAGAGAGGGGCTCTGTTGTGGGCTTGGCTTCCATGACACCTGAGCTCTGCCCACAGATGGCATATGTCGTGGCAACCTGCAGGCATGGTGACCTCCAGCCTTGTGGTCAGAGGCGTTCTCCTGTCCCCACCGAGGTGGCCAGAGACGAGACGCTGCCAGCCCATTCTCCTGCAAAACGAAGACCCTTCTTCCCCGAGGTCATTTGATCTGTTATTGCTCAGCTGCCATATCTGCCCCAGGGTCGCGTCCTCCAAGGCGTGCCCTGCAGAGGCGGGCTGTTCTGAGGGGTGTGCCGGCAGCAGAGCCTGGCCACAGCCAGGGCCCTGTCTCGCTCCCCAGCAGCCCGGCTGGGGCTTGCTTCCATCTTGACTGTCTCCTTTCTTGGATCAGTCAACAGATCCTCACATTACTGGCTTTGTTTACATCTCTTACTAAAGTAATCACATGATATTAACCACTTTGCTTCTGAAAAAGAAGTTGGTCATTTCCTAAATAACAGAGCAGCTAAGTATGGGACTGGATAACTGTCTGTGGCAAAGACAGTTGTTATTTTATGTGGAATATAATAATTACAGGAAGCAATGCTTTGATTAAAGGCATTGGCACCTCCCTTGCAAGCATTGATTTGCTAGGTTCTTAAAACTTCAACTGCCAGGGCTCTATGCTGATCTTAGTAGTTAAAGAGGACAAGGCTCATTTTGTATGGAGCACTGCTCCTCTTGGCTTTGGCATTTTCTGTTGTTTGAAAACACACGGACTAATAAAGATGTCTGCGTATTTTGTTTAAAGGCTTGCATGGCATAGGAAAGAAAAATAGTTTTAGATTTTAAAAAGTTGAAATTTGGTGATAATTTATTTTGGATCAGAAATAAAGCTTTGTGAAAAAATTATCATAACCCACATATGTATTTGAGGATTGCTGTCTGATTAAAAAGAAAGCTTTTTATTTCTTCCCCTTTAAAAGATCACATTAAACTAATTAAGGAAAATCCTGGTTGATGTTTTTAACAGTAATAAGATGTACAGGGCACATATGGTTTTTAAAGCCCTTTTATATTCTGTCTTATTTGATTCTGAATAAGCTAAGTTGGTAGATATGTGTTCAATTCCATCACAGTCAAAAGGTTACTGACAGAATCACTTTTGAAGTATAAAGAAATAAATTATTCAATAACACTTAATTTCTAGAAAGTTCTACATTGGCACATCTTCTACTAGCTAACTTGGTCCTTTTTTAAGAAAAAATAAAACCCTTGCGTAGTTCTCCCTCAGGGGATGCCTAGGATTTTGGATGAGAACATATTGGCTCAATGTGAGTGGGGCAGTGGCAGGCATCCGTTTCCCTTCCCCCCATTCTGTCACAGGTGCCCATCTGCCTGGCAGTTCAATCCAGTGCTCATGTTGGTGACTCCAGAGCCCCTTCCTCACTGGTGCCTGCCTGAGGCATTGGTGTATGTGGCGTCCTGGGAAGGGGATCTTAGTTTAATGAATGATACGTACCTCTTGTTTTCCTGGGTTTTGTGGTCTATTGGGGGGCTTGAGAGACAAACTGAACTGTGTTAGAAAGCATGATTCTTATGCGATTGAATTGAAATTAGCAGTATCTGTGCATTTGTGCATTTACTTAAAAAGGCACAATTAAATCAGCCGGTGGCATATCCCCGCATCGTGTGCTAGGCCTGGCGTCACTGCCTCTGTGGACGTCCTTGAGGTGAAGAACATGGGTGCAAAGAGCAAGCGTGTCCCCGCCCAGGATGTGTCCTGCCTGTGAGAAGGCCTGTCCCACTCATGGGCAAGCCACCCTTTCCACCAGCAGCCAGAGTTCATCTCCTTTTGCCAACTGAATCGGATCACAACAAAATAAACAAAGTCTGTTTGGATACCCTTAAGAATCAATAAGGTACAATGATGCCTAGAGAAAAAAAGTAAAAAAAAAAAAAAAATCAGGCAAGGGTTCATACCCTTTAACCCTGTGGTTCCACTTCTAGGAATTACCCTGGGGAATAGAGATCCATGCAAAGGCTTATGTGTAAGAATAGTCAGCACAGCATTGTTTATAAATACAACAATGGGAAATGGCCTAAACTTTCAATAGTAAGGCTACTGGCCAAATAAATTGTGGTATATCCTAACCATGGAATAGCATTCTGTTACATACCATGAAAAATCATGCTCTTGGACAGGTGTAGTGGTTCATGCCTGTAATCCCAGCACTTTGGAAGGCCGAGGTGGCCGGATCACTTGAATCCATGAGTTTGAGACCAGCCTGGGCAACATAGACCCATCTCTACAAAAAAATAAAGAAATTAGCCAGGTGTGGTAATGTGTGCCTATAGTCCCAGCTACTCGGGAGGCTGAGATGGAAGGATTGCTTGAGCCCAGGAGGCAGAGGTTGCAGTGAGTAGAGATTGTACCACTGCATTCCAGCCTGGGTGACAGAGCAAGGCTCTGTCTCCAAAAAAAGTCTTGAAGAGCATGTTCTATAGATACAGTGAACTGAACTGCTTATAGTACGTTATGGAGAGAAAAATGAAAGATACAAGGCATTATGTGTAGTGAGTGGTATGGTCTTAGTGCGTAGAAAAAAGACAGGAAGTATATAAACCAAATTATTAACAGTGAGTCTTTTTGGATGGTAGAGTTATAGATCATTTTAATGGTTTTTCTTTTTCTCTTTTCAAATTTTCCATAGTAAGCATATATGTTTTTATAATGCAGGATAAAAAATACTTTAAAAAGAAAAGAAAGCTTTTATCTTTCTCCTGAAAAACTTAGGACGTGTTTAAAGTTATTGGTGTTCAAGTGGAAGCCCATGAACATGGACGGCCTCTGAAGGGAAAGACAGTCTGGGACAGACAGAAAGGAAGATAGACCCCATCTTAGGGATTATTGGACAAGGGCAGAAAGTCAGTTGTGGGTCAAGAGAAAAAACAGATATAAAGGCATAGCCTCCTAAACCCTGACATTTTTGCAGACCCAGTTAGATGGCAGAATGGCCTTGGGCTCCCGTAGACACCATTAGACCCGGCAGGCTGGGCCGGCTGAGGGGCGAGGTGGGGAGAGTGAGGCCTGCCCTGCTGGAGCGCTGCCGCTCCCCGTGGAAGAGCCCGATGGTGCAGTTTCTCACGGTCTTGTATTGTGGTCAGAGGAGCTCACACAACACGCCCAGTGTACTGGAGTTTATGACAGACTTCATTGAATGAGGCTTTGACTTCCAGGGAAAAAAAACGCCTCATGCAAAATCCATAAAATTGGTCATGGGAATTCTCAGAATAGGCCTAAGTATTCTTTCATAAGTGATGGAACATAGCTGTTCATGAGTTCCATGTGGCATTTGGAGCTAGGCTTTCGAATTTTGCTTTGTTTTCCAAGTCACGACTGGGTGTACCATTCTTGTAGCAAGCAGAAATATCTCAGCATGGAATAAGTATTTTTTATGCAAAAACAACCTGCAGACTTACAATTACCATTATTATGTGGGTTCCACAGACTTGTGACCTCTGCTTGAGCATTAAACACGCATAAACAGATTGTTCCAGCATCTAAAACAAATGTGTTCTTGTATGTGCATGCATGTATGACCGTGCTTGTGTACACGTGCGTGCATGTGTGTGTGTTCCCCCTGACCCCCCACCCTGACCCCCAATATAGCAAGAAGCAAAGGCAAGCCTGCATTCGTATGGGAACACTGGCTCGGCGGAGGTCTGACTGTGTGGGGCTTTAATTGATTTGTGGCTGTGATAGGCGAGTCTTCAAGGAGCCTTTTGTTCTTTTTCCCCACAATATAAAAATCTGACTACATTCTGTTGAGAACTTTTCTCTGTTTCCTTTTATACAAAAAAAGGTCAGTTCCTGGCATGGTGCCCTGACTGCTTGGTGAGCAAGACGAAAGAAAGTCAAGAAATTTCCATTCCGCCCATTTGGGTTTGTGTGAAATCGAGTGTAAACTCGGCCACTGCCTAGCTCCCTCTCTCAGGGGCCAGTCCTTACCCCTTTCTGGGGGTTGTTTCAAAGCAAATAAATAAATCCTAGAAGTATGTCTGTCCTGCCTCTTCCTAACCTCTCCCCTGTGAAATGCTATTGCCCAGGTCCAGGTGAAGGCCGTGCTGGGCCACCTCCTAGCAATGTCCAGAAGCAGCAGCCTCTCAGCCCAGGACCTGCAGACAGTAGCAGGACAGGGCACAGACACCGACCTCAGAGCTCCTGCACAACAGCTGATCAGGCACCTTCTCCTCAACTTCCTGCTCTGGGCTCCTGAAGGCCACACAATCGCCTGGGATGTCATCACCCTGGTAAGTCTCCCTGTGGTCCAGCATCCTAGTACTCATTTCTGCTCCAGGCGAGAGGTGGGTTACCTGTCCGAGGGTCTGGCCTCTGCACAGGGTGTGTACCAGGATGCTGCCCAGCACGGATAAATGGTCAAGGAGGTTGACAGCTGGGATGGACCCCAGAGCCTGCCCCCTCCAGCACCTTTATGTCACAGAAGAGAAAACAGAGGCTCAGAGACAGGAGATGCCATCTCCTGGGCCCACGGCTTGCTGCCAGAGCCTGCAGTAGAAGCCAGCTCTCCTGTCCCCCTACGTACATTTCTTTCCATCGCAGTGTGCTGCTCTCCTCCTCCTCATGGAAAGAAATAAGGCCACGATGAGAATGTGCTCGCAAAGCAACCACAATGCTATTCACTGCAACAGTGCAAAGAATTGTGTTAATCTGTAAAAAATTGGTTTATTACCAAGAAATCCTTCCTGAAGCCCACTTGACTTGAGGGGTAAAAAATGGTCCAAGTCAAAAGTGAGCACTCTTTGTGACATTAGATTTGGCAATGATTTCTTGGATATGATACCAAAGGCACAGCAATGAAAGAAAACAATAGATAAATTGGACTTTATGAAAATTAAAAGCTTTTGTGCATCAAATGATACTGTCAAGAAAGTGAAAACAATTCACAGAATGGGAGAAAAATATCTGGAAATAATATATGTGATTAGAGTTTAGTATTCAGAATACATAAAGAATTCTTATAACTCAACAACAAAAAGATAAACAACCCAATTCAAAAATGGGCGAAGGACTTGAACAGACATTTCTCCAAAGAAGATGTACAAATGGCCAGTAGGCATGTGGGGAGATGCTCACAGAAAAGGCATGAGTGGTCAGGGAAAGGCAAAGTGCAGCGAGATGCACTGCACAGCCATCAGGATGGCTGTCAGCAAGGAGAGAAAAGAAACGCCTGTGAGGATGCGCGGGAACCCGAACACTCATACGCTTCCCAGTGGGGACATTAACGTCATGCAGCTACTGTGGAGAAGAATGGGGTGGTTCCTCAAACAGCCAAACTTGGAATTACCATGTGGCAGGCGGTTCTCCTAGGTCTATAACCCAGAGAGCCAAAAGCAGGGGCTGGAGGGCCATCTGGCCCAGTGCTCAGGGCAGCACTATTCTCAGCAGGCAGCAGGCAGAGATGGCCCAAACGCCTGCAGAGGGACAAGCAATGCACCGTGTGATCTGTACCCACAAGAGAATACTGTTCAGCCTGAAGATGGAAAGAGGTTCTGACAGTGCTACAACATGAATGAACCTGGAAGACACTGTGCTATTGAAGTAAGCCAGAAACGAAGATGTTGTATGAGTCACTTAGGTGAGGCACCTGGAAGAGTCAAGTCCAGGGAGAGGAAGTACCAGAGTTTCCCAGGGCGGAGGGTGGGGAGTCAGTGTGGGGATGATAGAAAGGGGCAGGAGACGGCCGGTGCTGATGGCTGTGCAACACTGTAAACATACTGCATGCCACCGAATTACAAAAATGGGTAAAATAGCACATTTTATGTATTTTTTACCACAATTTAAAAAAATCCTCATCTCAGAAAAAGCACCAGCATGGTGGCTCTGGGAGTTTTGTTTTATTTTTTATTTTATTTGTACTTTTGTTGACATATACATACAGAAAATACACAGCTTGACGAATTTCACAAACCAACACCACCTGTGCAGCCAGCAACCAACTCAAGAGAGGAATATTCCCAGTCCCCAGAGGCCCCTCCTGCTCCCATCCAGGCCGGGCCTGACTGAAACGTCAATGTCCATGTGCAGAAAGTCCCCGTAACAAATGACCCACCTGCCAAGAACCAGGGCAAGGAGGTTGTCTCCATCCTGGTAGGACAGTCCTGTGGAGCGGGCCCAGGCTGTGCCTCCCAGGTGATGATGTCTCATCTAAGACGGATCCGAGTCATGAGGGCGGCCCAGGGCTGAAGACGACTGGCTGCCACATGCCAGGTGCCACCTCTTTGGGCCCGGCCCCAGCACAGTGAGAATGCTTTCGAGAATCTATTGTGTACTCTTATAAAATGCACACCTGCAACAATGCGGCCCAACCTAGAGGGCTTTACGCTGAGCGAAATAAGCCAGACGTGAGAGACAAATGCATGCTCTCACCTATGGGTGGGATCTAAAAAGTCGAACTCGCAGAAACAGTGGGAAGGTGCTTATGGGGGGCTGGGGGAGGGGCAGTGGGGAGATGGTCAGCCCTGCCCTGTGACAAGGACAATTCCAGCTCAGGCACTTCCTCCCCAACCCTGTGGCCCGTGTGAGTGGAGAAGCTGCCCAGGGCCTGGGCTTGGCTTGCTTAGCAGCGGGGGTCAGCATGGGAGTTTGGTGGCTCCAGCCCTGCCCACAGGGTGTGAGAGAAAATCACCCAGAGCAAGCACCCTAGAGACACCCAGGTCTCTGCTTCAGTTATCCTGATACCACGTTTCCATCTACTCGGAGGAAACTTTCAGTCCACATTCAAAGCAGATCGCCCTCAAGACTGAGCCCAGAGACACCACTGGGAGTAAGAGACCAGACGCTGCAAGGTTCAGCCTGCGTCCTGTGCTGGGCAGCCCATCCTGACACGTGGTTCAGCCCCTTCTGCTGATCCACACAGGAACCCACAGGAGTACGGAGGGCCCCAGTGCTTTGTCATCGCATCCCCCAAATCAGTTCCGCCACAGAGAAGACACACACAGCAGAAGCTCATTCCCGGAGCAGACGCCAGTGTGGCGCTCATGCACTAACTCCGTCGGGTGGATGCTGGCCATCTGGGCACCCATCGTGGTGAAAGCGCCTCCTGGGGGCTGTCCTTTCGGATGTTTTGAAACCATCTTTATTGACACATCAGTCTTCCTAATGAGAAGCCTTCGCTGTGGTGGCTGCGTGGCAGGGAGGGCCTCCGGGAAAGGATCCCTCCCACCGCCCCTGCCTCTCCTGGCCTTTGTCAGTTCCTCTGCCGACAGCACCTTGGAAAGGGCCGGGTCTGCTTGGCCCACGAGCAGGTAGTGGCCAGATGATTGTTTTGGTGGGACGGCCTTTCCCTCCTGCAGCTTGGGTCTCTCCACCCTCAGGACCTAGCACGAGCGCAGCCACCTCCCGGCTGGTCCCAGGCTCTGCCCTCTGTCTTGGCATCCAGATTTGGAGAGCGGTGCCAGCTCAAGGCAAAGGCCGCTGTCTCTCTTCAGAGCCTTTGCACCCTCTTGGAGATGGCTTGAGCGAGTGACTCCATCTGACCGAAAGGGCGCACTGGTCCTGCAGCCCCATCTGCCCACAGCCTGCCTCCTGTGTGGGCTCTGCTGCGAGCTCTGTGCAGTGGGCTCTTCTCCAGGCACCTGGAGGTCCACTCCCTGGCTGTCCCGGAATCCTCTTCTCTGACCTCGGCCCTCTGATTTTCCCCAGAACTCCATCCACGAGGCCCTGCCCAGCGTCCCTGCAGTTCTCCTGCCTCTCTGGCTCCTGGCCTCTCGCCAGGCACTCCTCTGCCTTGCCCCAGCCGTCCACTTGTGCCTGCAGGAGGCCAGCACAGAACAGAGGACTGCGTGGAGTCCACCCCTGGGGCTCCACCTCCTGTCCTGTCCTGGATTCACACTTCTCCCTCTCCTGCCTCCTGCTGCTGGGCCACAGCAACAACAGCAAAAGTTAGCAAGATTCCGAGATGCAGAGTTCAATTTTGAGTCGTTGAACTCAAAATGAATTGAACCCACTCTTGGTGCACCAGCCAAGGCCAGCAGGGAGGCAGGTTTTCCAGGCGGCTGCAGGGCTACGAATTTTTGCATGTGACTAGAGAACTGGGAAGGGGCCCACCCAGGAGTGTTGGTGTGTAAGGAAGATGCAAGGTTGGATCTGTAATGACAACTCGACCTTTCTTCAGACATGGCCAAGCCCATCAGCATGGGCATGGCCAGCCCCTGAGCAGGGGACAGTCCTCCCGCTCAGGGTCTGGGTGGTATATTAACTCTGAAAGGGGTCCACAGCAGGCTCACATTGTTTCCTTGATGAAGGACAGGCTGCATCTGCCGAAGGCCATCAGCAACCCTGGCGGGCTCATTGCAGGCCAGCTGCAGGCCCTGTGTGCTGCCAACCGGGGGCCGAGGAGAGCGAACGTCATGGTCCACACCACGTTGTTTACTCTTAGCTCTGCGTCCCCACGCTGCCATTCACACAGTATGCATGCGACAAGAGGCTCCCTTCAGTGGTGGTCAGGAGGTGGAAGGCCCAGTTCTGAAGGGTGTCCTGGGCTGTCGGACCTGAGGCAATAAAACCAGAATAGTCCCGGGAAAACCAAGGCAGTTGTTCACCCTCCCAGAACAGCCCAACCCTTCCAGAGGAAGCTGACCTTGGGCTGCTCTGGCTAATTAAACATTTGCAGGTTCTGTATAAACTGACACACACTTAAGTGAATATATCGGTTACTCTTTCAAAAACTTAAGCCTTCTTAATACTGCTTGTGCTTAAAAAACCATAAATTCCCCACATAGCTAAATTGTAAGATTCTCACCCTTCCCTTTTTTCTTAACCGAAGTTTTTAGGAAAATACTTACAGGCACCAACAAGTACGAATGCCTTGAGGCTGTGTCTCCTGCTCTCCCGCAAGAATCAGGTGTTAAAACCTTTGCTAGCCCAGGGATGCCAGGGGCTGTTTCTGTGAAAACAGGTGGTATTTTCCAGTTCTCATGTTCGTGTGAGCCTTTTGCAGAAAGTCAAGCCACAGCATGCTCATTTGCCTTTGTTCCCCACAGCGGATCATCCCACAACTTGTGACTGGCATTCCGAGAAGCACTTCTGATTGCAAGCAGCGCTTGTTTGTGGCCTTTATGAGTCTAAGGCTGTTGGCAGCTGAACTCAATGCGAGGAGGCTCGTTAGGAAATGGCACCGCTCACTGTGTAGCCAGCCTTGGAGACAGACTTGCTGTGCTAATCACCTTGCAAACAAGAGCCCCTGATGCTTTACTTTGGAACTGATGGAAATGCTGGATAGGGCTTCTTTCAGGGACTGGGTGGTTATGGTCCGTCCCTGGACAAAGGACAAATCTGTATGGAAAGTGTTTTAATTTGCCTTCTCTTCTGTCCTGATTGCAGATGGCTCACACTGCTGAGATAACTCACGAGATCATTGGCTTTCTTGACCAGACCTTGTACAGATGGAATCGTCTTGGCATTGAAAGCCCTAGATCAGAAAAACTGGCCCGAGAGCTCCTTAAAGAGCTGCGAACTCAAGTCTAGAAGGCACGCAGGCTGTGTGGGTGCCCGGCGTGAGGGATCAGGCTCGCCAGGGCCACAGGACAGGTGATGACCTGTGGCCACGTATTTGTGGAGTAAGTGCCCTCTTTGGGCTGTGAGAATGAGCTGTACACATCTTGGGACGATCTGCTAGTATCTATTTTACAAAATGCAGAGCCAGGTCCCTCAGCCCAGACTCAGTCAGACATGTTCACTAATGACTCAAGTGAGCCTTCGGCGCTCCTGGTGCCCGCCCGGCCAGACCGTCAGCTTGAGAATTACTAAAGCAAAGGCTTGGGTGGGAGAACAGGTTTCTAGTTTTTACCCAAGTCAAGATGCACATCTATTATTTAAAAATTCAAAGTCTTAGAACCAAGAATTTGGTCATGAACCATTAAAGAATTTAGAGAGAACTTAGCTCTTTTTAGACTCTTTTTAGGAGTCAGGGATCTGGGATAAAGCCTCACTGTCTTGCTGTATGGAGAAATTCAAGGGGAGTCAGGGTCTCCTCAGGCTTCCCTTGTGTCTCCCTGGACCTGCCCGACAGGCCACAGGAGCAGACAGCACACCCAACCAAGCCCAGGCCTCCTGCACACTCTTTCCACTCTGTATTTGCTAAATGCTGACTGCTACCAAAAGGCCCCTGGGACATCAGAGGAGCCGGCAGGCGAAGGTAGAGGATGTGTTCCAGAAACATTAGAAGGCAGGATTAATTCAGTTAGTTCTCTTATGGAAATGGGAATTGGAAATTCCTGATAAAGAAGTGGCCTGGCTGGGCGCAGTGGCTCACACCTGTGATCCCAGCACTTTGGGAGGCCAAGGCAGGGGGATCACTTCAGCCCAGGAGTTCCAGATTGGCCTGGCTAACATGGCAATACCCTATCTCTACTAAAAACACAAAAATTATCGGGGTGCAATGGCGTGCACCTGTAACCCCAGCTATTCAGGAGGCTGAGGCACGAAGATCTCTTGAACCCGGGAGGTGGGAGCTGTAGTGAGCCGAGATCGTGACACTGCACTCCAGCCTGGGCAACAGAGCGAGACCCTCTCTTAAAAAAAGGCATTGTTAGTGTAATCTCAAGGTTAACATTTATTTCATGTCAGTAGAGGATGCTTTTTCCTTTCAGGGACATTCTGGAATTGTATTGGTTGTACATTGTTTTGTGTCTATTCTGTTTGTCAAGTGAGTCAAGACTTGCTTTTGTCCATTTTGATGTATGTGTATTAGTCTGAGTCTTGGCTCCGTTTTGGGGTACGAGCAAAGTTTTGCCAGATTAGAAGTTAACCTTTAGGGAAATTCCTTTTTTCGGTATGTGGCAATGCTAATAGATCCACCTGAAGATCTGGAAAATTCCAGGAACTTTTCACCTGAGCCTTTCTTCTGAGAAATGCTGCAGTCAGAAGGGTGTGCTGGTAAAATATTTTGGTGGCAGCTGCCATCATGATCATTGCTTTCATATAACACGCTTCGTGCCATCATGATCCTTGCCTTCATATAACAAACACGCTTTGTCGGAGGTGTTGGGGTTGAAAAAGGAGCTGCATGCTTCACTGGAGTTGAGGGCCTCTCTCCTGTTCTGACTTTGAGCCAGAACTTGTGGCTGGGCCATGGAAGCTGTGACTCCTCCGTGGACATGGTGGCAGCAGGGAACCCCTAGAGAGAGGGGCCACTGGGACCAGGCCTCCTGTTGTGGAGGGACTCCTGGGACAGTCCTCCACCCTGTCCTGTGGTCCTGTGTACGGGGTTGGCCTCTCCCTCCTCCCCTGCCAGGCCTCTGCCCATGCCCCTTCCTTCCTTCTCCTGGGAGTGGTGAAGCTAGGCGTCTGGAAGACTTCTTCCTAGCCTGGAAGCCCTGACCTCGGCCCATCTGCAGACTCTCCCAGTTCCTTCACAGCTGCCGAGTTCTCTCGTGGGCGCGGTGGAGGCGGCCTTGCCGGTGGTGCTTTCCGGGCAGCCAGGGGTTCCTGGGTGGGAGGACTGTCCCTCTGGGGATGTGGCACTGACGTGCCTGCTGGCTTCATGTGGCCCTTTGCCCTTTCCCAGCCTGAGAGATGCTCAAAGGTGGGGAGCTGAGGGAGCCACCCCTCGGCCATTCCCTCCACCTCCAAGACAGGTGGCGGCCGGGCAGGCGCTCTTAAGCCCACCTCCTCCTCCTGTTGCCTTCGGTTTCAGCAAAGTCTGGGCAGGTGCCACCGGGAAGGAATGGCGTCCAAGATGCTGGGCGGGGACACGGCGTGGCCAAGGGGGCGTTGACAGCGTTGGCGGGGCCTGGGCAAGGGGCAGCCGCAGGGAGGCAGGGATGCCAAGGCCTGAAGCCACCCTGGAAGGAACTGGACCGAGGTCTTCAGAGGTGCGACACGGTCCGGAATCTGACCTTACCCTAGCAGGAGTTTTTCTAGACTCTCCCTAAGCATGCTGGTAAAAACCACTACCCTCAGAGAGAGCCAAAAATACAGAAGAGGCGGAGAGCGCCCCTCCAACCAGGCTGTTATTCCCCTGGACTCCGTGACATCTGTGGAATTTTTTAGCTCTTTAAAATCTGTAATTTGTTGTCTATTTTTTCATTCTAAATAAAACTTCAATTTGCACCTAATGTTGTATCCATTAAATATTACAATCCTTCTCTCAGGAAAAAGCTCCCCTGATGGCCCCAAACAGTGGAAGCTTCGGGCCTCACAAAACCTAGATGTGCCCTGGAAAAGACCGAGGATGGCTTAGCCTCTGGGCCTGGGAACCTTGCTACCAAATACCTAAAAACTACTAAGGGTCCTGTCACCAAGGAGGAAGCAGGAGGACAAGGGTAGGCATCCGGCAGGGCCTGCTAAAATCAGGTTACATGCGTTTCATATCTTTCTTCTCTAAGCCAGGCTTGACCATAAGCCTCACTTGAATTGTTCTGTCTCTTCCCTGATCCCTGAAGCTGAAGGCCTCGTCCCACCAGCATAGCCCACCCACTCCTGCTCGCTCTGCTGCTTCACAGGCTGCTGTCCCCTCCTCCAGCCCCACAGGCCCCTCTGGGAGGCATGAGTGATGCGGCCAAGGGGAGCAGCGCCGTGGCCACCCCCAGGACCCCCGCTCCAGTGGGGTTTCCAGCGCTCCCCATGCTTCCGGCTATGGGACACTAGGGCCCCTCTCGGGTTCAGGAGGGCGCCTGAGGGAGCAGACAGGAAATGCTAAGATACTCCTGAGGAGCCTCTCACTGGAGCAGCCATGGTTGGCAGGGTTTTGTGGTTTGTTCTTCACCCTGTCCTGCCTGGTGTCTAAATGGTGGGACAAGGTGCTGGGACAGAAATGGGAGCTAGTCCAGGGGATAGGAGGAAGCCAAGTTTTCTGTTGAAGTGAAGTTACAAACAGGGCCTTGACAGGGAAGCCAGAGAAGAAGGGACCTTGGTGAGCCCGGCAGAGTGAATCCACCCGAAACGCAGGAAAGTCAAAACCGAGCCTGGCCTTACGCTGCCCAGAGGACGGCGGATGCGCTGGAGCATTTGCACAGTGGGAGCAAATGTGAGGAATGTTCTCCTTACTCAACAAGGAATCCAAAATTGTTTTGCTTTCCAAGGAAGAAGAGAAACAGTTCCCCGTGCTTCTCCCCTCGCCTTTTTCTTCCTCTGTTTCCAGCCCAGGACCACCTCCCCCAGCCCTGGGGCTCGGGTGCCAAAGTTCTTCCCTCTGCCAAACGTTGGGAAATCCGTAGATTTTGTCCAAAAATCCTAAGTCATTAATCATCGCTAAGCCATTTTACAACCAAAGAACGAAAATTAAGGTACAGTAACTATATAATGTGTCTTCAAGCCTTCTCCTAAAATCCAGTTCCAAATTTGTTTATACCATGGGTCCAAATCACACCCCTCAAGCCCGAACTGGTAAAGCTCATAGCAAAGGCCTTCCCTCCCGCTCCTGTCGTGGTGTCTTACTGCACTTGCTGTTCTGGGCAGGGAATTTGTTCACCCAGGACTTTTGGTTGCAAGCAACAGAAACGTGCACTGAATGCTGAAAGTAAAGGGGAACTGATGAAAAAGGTATTGGGCCGACGAGGCCTGGTGTGAGCCAGCCAGCAGCAGTCCCAGCCTTGCTTCAGATGCTCTGGCAAGGCCAGTCCTGCTGCCCAGCCCTTCCGGACCCCACTCCAGCTGGGAGAAAGGCCCTTGTGCCCACTCCTTTCCGCGCTCCCGCCCAGGTGCATCAGATGGAGGAGCCTGGGTCAAAGGCCTGCCAGGGATGCTGGGAAAGCACACATCTGGCTTCAGCTTCTGTAACGTTATTGGGTACCTTGGATACCACCAAAGGCATCACCCAACTACAGGAAGGGGCCAGACACTGGGCAAATGGAGACAATAAAAATGTCTCCAGTTCATTACAGCATCTGTACTTTAGCCTATGCCAGAGCATTTTAGAAGGTTGCGTCCCATGAAACAGCCCAGCAGCCAGCACCAGAAGAACAGGCAGAGGCAAGCCTTTTCAGAAAGACGTTTTGTAGGCACCTAAATCTTGGTTTCTTAAATGCAGCACCATGAGCACTTTGGACCAGATGCCTCCCTGTTGTGGGGGTGTCCTGTGCACTGCAGGGTGTTGGCAGCATCCTGGCCTCCACCACTAGGTGCCGGTGCACCCCTTCCACCAGTGGTGACAAAACTTTCTCCAGACATTGCCCAATCCCCTTCCAACGGAGGGCACTGCTGTAACTGCTGGCCTCTCCCTCTGAAACGACATCTTGGACACAGACACTAACGGTTGTAGACACAGAGAATAGACAACCTGATTCCAACATTCATATGGACAGTAAACGTTCATAAACAGCCAGGCAAGCTCTGAAAGTGAAGCGTCATGAAGCGTACCGTGCACTGACACATACTTTGGTGTGAGGTTCTCATGAAGGGAAACATGGGTGGGGCTGAAAGGGCCCCCACGGCTGCAGCCAGCGGCCGGCTCTCAGGCCTCATGGGCCGACCTCCCTCCTCCCAGCTCACATGCTCCTCATCTTCTCCTGACCCCCTCCTGGTGGGTGCCCTTGGACTCCACCCAGAGGCTGGACCCTGTCCTGCCCGTGGCTTCACGTGGCATCTCTAGGCAGAGGGGCCACACCTGCTCCTGGATCGCCGGCCCGGAGAGCCCACCGCCTGTTGGGCATCACCACCGGCGGTGTGAGGACCCTCTCTGCTTACCACATCCCGGGCAGGCCCACCTGCCCCACCCACCTCCCACACCCACCAGCTCCCCATGTTGCCGATGGCCACTCCATCCTGCTAGGGACTCAGGGCGAGTTCTGAAGCCACTCTTGACCCCTCCCTTTCTCCCACCTCCACATCTAGCCCGTCGGGGAGCCAGGAAGCTGGCCCTCTGTCACTCCCCCGCTACTCACTGCCTAGGTTTCAGACATCATCTCCCGCCGAGTAAATCACGTGTACATGTACAGAATTTAGTACAAGATAAAGACATTGCCATCAACGGGTAAAAGATGGTATCAGGAGTAAAACTGTTAAAGAATAAGCTCTCCAGCCCTCTGCCTTTCCCAGCGTCGGCATCTGGAGCACGGCTCATTCTGGGATCTGTGTGTTCTGAGAAGCCTCTAGCAGTTCCCCTACTTGGGAGAGGCAGGGAGGCTGCAGCCACTCTGGGGAGATGCTGTATTACTTAGATAAATAAGGATTCAGCTTATAAAATTGAAGCTTCCCTCCTCCCAAAATGCAGAAAGCGTTTTCTGATCTTTCATTTAGAACTTCTTTGTTCCTCAGTGGTTTGCAGATGGTCACACCCTGTCCAGCCCCGGCCAGTCCCTCCCGGCACACCCACACCCCTGCCTGCAGGTCACTGCTTCAGGGCAGACTCTCCAGTCCTGTGGAGGGAGGAAGGGGAGCTGAGAGGATGCCGATCTGGCGAGGTGGGGGCGGGACCCAAGGCTCCAGCGCATCCCTGCAGACTTCCATGCTTCCTTTCAGGCCAGGCCGTGGGGACCCCCCACGCATCTCCCTCGGCTGTGTCTGCCACAGGGAACCCTTTCCATGCAAAAGCAAGAAACCACAGGAGAAAAGGCTGGTAAAACTGGCCATACAGAAATCAAAAGCAAACTAACTAAAGTATCTCAATACACATGGTAAACTGAGGGAAGAAGTATTTGCAGCACACGAAAAAAGCAAATTTCCTAACTTCTAAAGCTCTTCTACACATCAGTAAGGAAACGGCTGCCAGCTCGAGACGCACGGGCAGGGACGCACACGACACGGAACGGGATGGCAGGGGCTTTTCCACAGCGTGGCAGAAGCCCAGGTGCTCCCAACCATCTCCACGGCAGCCTGGGAAACACTCAAGGCTGATGCTCCCCATGCTGGTGACAGAGTGCGGAACAGGCAGAGGAAGGGACAGGAAACTGGTACCACCTTTTCGGAGGACAGCCTGTCAAATATCCAAATTTATCAGCACCATAAAATAGGGTGAAAAAAATCAAAATAGAAAATTGACTCTGGAAACAGTATGGTAACCTAGAACTCTGATCTATCCATTCTGCCTCTAGATGTTTACCCAAAAGAATGCAAAGTAACAGCTGAGGAAATCCTGGACGCCATGTTCCTGGCAGCGCTCTCCTGGACAGCCAAGAGGCAGAGACAGCTACATCCGCCAGCAGCCAAGCCAGTGCAGAAAGGAAACGCAGTCTGTGTGTATGGCAGAATGGTCCTCAGCCTTAGAAGGCAGAGATCCTACACTTTGGGAGGCCTAGGCAGGTGGATCACGAGGTCAGGAGTTCAAGACCAGCCTGGCCAACATGGTGAAACCCCATATCTACTAAAAATACAAAAAGCTGGGCATGGTGGCGCACACCTGTAATCCCAGCTACTCGGGAGGCTGAGGCAGGAGAATCGCTTGAACCCAGGAGGCAGAGGCTGCAGTGAGCCAAGACCGCGCCACTGCACTCCAGCTTGGGTGGCAGAGTGAGACTCTGTCTCAAAAAAAAAGAAAAAAGAGGCAGAGATCCTGAGCACGCCACAGCATGGAGGAAATGGAGGAACCTGGAAGACTTTATGTTAAACGAAATCAGCCAGACATAAAAGGAAAAAGATTTTATGACTCCTCTCATATGAGCTCCCTAAAACAGGCAAGCCTCAGAGACAGGAAGCTGCATGGTGCTTCCCAGGGACCTGGAGGAGGGCAAGTGGGGCGCGAGTGTTAAATGGGTCCCGTTTCACTGGGGAAGATGAAAAAGTTCTGCAGGCGGATGGTGGTGAGCTGCACAACAATGAAGACACCGAGGCTGCTGGGCTGGGTCCTCACACATGGTTATACTGGTCAATCTTATGTGTATTCTGCTGTAATAAAAGCACTAAGATTGAAAAAGATTATATATCCTTTCTCCAAGGAGCAGACACCCAGTTCTCCCAACCCCACTCCCTCCACTGCAGACTGCAGGGATCCACACTAGTGCGCACATCTAGGGCTTTCCCCGTGAATATGCCGGCGCCTGTGCGTGTGCAGGATGCAACAGCCAACAACCACTGGGGCAACTCAGAGGTTCACATAAAGATATAAATGAAAGAGGAAATGGAGAGGGAGGAAAGCGAGAGAAAGGAGAAGAGCAAGAAAGGGGTGAGGGAGAGAGAGAGAGGAACGAGAGAAAAAAAGGAGAAGCCTGCCTGCAAGCAAGTGCACACTCTTACCCTCGAGCCCAGGCCTGCTGTCCGCTTCACACTCACTCACCCAACAAAGTCAGCTGAAGCTTACAGAGGAGGAAATGCAAACACAGAGAGGCCGAATACTGTGCCCAAGGCTACACTAAGGCCATCTAGCAGGGCTGAGACTTGAACGAAGCCCACCGAAGGCGGGGTGTCACCGCCTCTCGAATTACAGCGTGTCCGTGCGATGCAGCCATCGACACAGAGAAGCGAGCATTATGTACGTGCCAGTCTAGACCCGTGTGAACACTGTGCCACCCTCCGTGTATAAAGCAGGGCCTGCACATGTGCTTGCCGGTGCCAGGGCGGAGACGGCCGTCAACTTCATTATAGTGACTTGGGGAAGAGACTAGCTGAAAAGGCAGAGAAAACTTACTTTTTGTTTACATATTACCTACATTTGTTTGCAGGTGTGATCTATGAGAAAATTGTCGTTATCAAGTATGCAAAGGAAGACTCTTGTTTGCTCTGAGAGGGCTGCTGCTAAACGCTGCCCTGAAGGGAAGGAGGCCAGGCACCATCTGTAACTTTAAAAGGAGACAGCACCATCTGCGATCCTTGCACCATAGTCAGCGTGGTGGTGCTTTTGTTTCTTATTCACAGGACTTATGTTCTACCATTGGAAAGAATTTTCTATAAAAAGTCCACTTACTATGACTGGACGCATGTGCCCTGACATTTGTTGTTATGGGCCATGACCCAGCTTTCCAAAGACCCATCCTCCATCTGCCAGGGCCCTGTGCTCATCATGGCTTTCCTCCTGTGCGCAAGTCCTCTGCCTCAGCTGTGCTAAAACCACGTTTCTGCAGTTGCTTCCTCCACAGCTTTTAACTTAGTAAAGCAGATACAATCATCAAACTATAGTTCCTTCCCCGTAAATTATCTGTGTTTTCTTTACAACCCAACATAAACGCACACGTGTTCCATCAGCAATCACTGAAACGGACTCCGGCCTCATCTCTGAGTTATGCCATAATTCACGTTCTTCCTGAGCCTCCCTCCCTAAACGTAACTGCTGCTGAAGTCCCTGGGGACTTAAATCATAGGGTCAGAATGCAGAAACCTCAGGGATCACGGGTGAAGAGTGTGGTTTCTTAGCCAGAGAGGGCTTCCTTGACTCCTGCCTTTCAGAGCTCGCCATGTGCGTTCAATCCAGTCTTCAGGACATGCACTTCTCTTCTGTCAGAACTTGTATGGCAAGGGAGGACTATGAGAGCAGAAAGGAACTTTCTGGAACTCAGGACTCTTGGCAGCAAGTCAGGGTCTGACCATGGGCAGCTTCAGCACCCCACCCACACCCCGCTGGCAAAAGCATCTCCTCGGCTGCGCTTTAAAGTGGCGGACAGATTCCACAAAGGCCCAGGCTGAAAAGAAATTACAGGCAGAAGGAGCACAAAGAAAGCTTAAGAAAATGGAAACCGCAGGGTGCACACCCAGTCGCCTCTGTGCCCCAGACAAAGCCACAGATGAGCTGTCTGGGCAGGCGGCCCCAGGCAGGATCAGAGCTGGGCACTCCTCTCCCAGGTGGGGAGCCTGTGGGAGACTCAGAATGGACAGTCCCCCTGGGAGCAGCCCCAAGCCCACCCCCAGGCCCCACTCAGCAGCGACTGCCAGGGTCAGGTAGGGGTGGCAGAGCATCCAGATGCTGGGTGGGCCCAGGCAGGGGTGGGAGGCTCTGGTCTTTACAGCAGCTCCCCCTGGGCCCACCCACTTTAAGTCCTGGGGCTCAAAAGCCAAACTTTCACCTTGTTTTATCTCAACAAACACTGCAGGGACCGGTCTGGTTCCTTGTAAGCTGTTGGGACTAGACAGAACTGTGTGGCCAGAGGTCTTTCTCTGCATTTCTGCATTTAGCCCTGCACTGCCTCTCCCTACTAGTGTGTGTGTGTGCGCGCACACACACACACAGCCTTGAACAGGCTTTTGGTGCCATCAGCAACTCTCTCAGGCCACAGCCTGGTGACCGAAGCTCTCAGCCTTTCTTCTCTTCTGGATCTATGTGAGAACCACGGGGCATCAACCCCCTTTTCCCACCCCCAGCCCCAAGAGTGGCTTCTCAGGCTGGTCCTCCCATGGGGGCTGTTGGGGTGGGGTGCGCACATGCACACACGTGCCAAGTTGGTCTTTGGACATCTATGGGCTTCCACCCCAGGCTCGGCTGCCGGCCTCTCACACCATCTGGTTATCCGACTGGAACAGAAATGCCTATCGGGTGATCAGTCTCCCAGACAGCAGGGAGGGTGGGAAGAAATCTATAAAACCCTGCCACTGAATAGTCACAACCAGCCTCTCCTCACTTCCACCTTGTAAATCTCCAGAGCCCAAGCAGCGAGGCCAAGGTCACTGTCCCACGGGTGCTGGGAATGACCCTGGGAGGTCCAGGCAGCCCTTTCAACCTCCAGCCCCCCCAAACCTCTTGGGTGGCCACCGTCTCCATGCCCCTATACAGAGTGACTGTCATGGCTGGGCCCTGCACAGAGCGAACCTGCAGTGGCTCAGCCCAAGGCACCAGCTAACCAAAGAGCCACCACCCTTTAATGTCAACCCCTGACAAAGTGCCAGGCAGCACCCCACTTCTTCTGGGGAATGGGGTGTGGTGGGCCCTGCGCACCCAGAGTTCTGCTTGGAAGGAGCCTCCCAGGACAGACTGTGGCCCCTTGCCAGGTGGGACTGCCTTGCCAAGGAGCCCTCCTTCCCTGCCAGCACCTCCCCTCACCCCCACCCATGACCCACACAAGTCCTCCGCTAGCCCCATCTATAGAACAAGGAGGTGCTTGGTCTAGAACTTGAAACTCTAAACAAACTGTCCCTTGAAAGCGGCCCTTGGCCTTGCTTTCAGCTGCTCTGTGGGTCACAGCTGCCTTTGGTGAGGTCACTGCGGCACAGGTCCCTCCCCTTGGCCACCCCCAGGCCCGGCCACCGGCTGCTGCAGGCTGAATGGAGGTGGAGGGAAGCCGCAGCCTCCCTGGACCCCTCTTCGTCATCGAGGGCAGGTTTTCCGTCAGGCCTGTCTTGGGTGTGGCTGGCCTCCCTCCATGCTGCAGGCTACGTCACCTTGCCTAGCATGGAGGCTATTATTTCAACATTTCGGTTTGAAATTCCAATAAACATAAATGCTTTAAAATCCTTTAATCCTCAAAAGGAAGCTGAGCTGGGACCTGACCATCTTACCTGCTGTTTCTTTCCTGTATCCTCCCTCGCCCCACTTTTTGCCTTTGTCCGGCCAGAGTTCCCTGCCCTTATCCCCTGGCTGTGGTCCAGAGCCCCGGGCTGGGGACGTCCTTCTGTCCCTTCAACCCCGGCAGGGAGGCGGGGGCTGCCTTTCCAGGCTGGCCCCAGGGTGCTGGCGAGGCCTGCAGGCGACCAAGTGCAGGGTGTGGTCACTGCTGCTTCCTCCCTTCGAGGGGGGGCTCTCTGGGCTGGGGTCACCCTCAGATGCCCTGGCTACCTCCCCTTCCACAGCAGGCCCTGGGCCCGGGCCCAGCCATAGGTTGGCGCAGCCTGTGTTCAGACAGCCGGAGGCGGCAGCAGGGGACACCGGTTTCAAACGTGCTGGCCTCTGTAGTAGTGCCCTGCACTGGGCTGCCTGGCTCCTGAGAGCTGAGAGAAACACTGGCATCTCCGCGGCCTCAGAGGGAAGGACTGGACCTGGCAGCTGTTTGTTCTCCTGGAGGACAGTGGCAATTAACCCATTAACTTGCTGCCTCTCCCTGATCTTTCATTAAACCTGGCAAACCCAGTTAACTGTTCGTACCTACCACTCGGGGGACAGATGGCCTGTGACGTTGCTAGTGGCTGCAGGCCACAGGGGCCAGGGTGACGTGTTGCGGCCTCTGCCCTCCAGCCCCTCAGTGCCGCTTAGCCCCACGCAGCCTCAGGGCATAGCCATGGGGCTCCCCCATCCCGTGGCATCTGCAAGTCATTTTAGAGCCTGAGAAAGCCCCGTGTGAGCAGGTGTTTCTTGGCTTCTACCTAGACAGGGAGCTGATGTGTCTTGTGGGGACCCTCCAGTCCTGGGTCCGTCTGCTCAGTGGAGGCGTTGGCTTGTTGCTAAAGAAGGTTGTTCCTATCAGTTTCTTACAGCCTGTTGCAGGGTAGGGGGAGCTACTATCTTCACATCTGATTAACTGAGAACCTGTGACAGGTCCCACCCATGGGTCGGCCGCGGGGAGCTGCTGAGCTGAGGCCGGGAAACAGCACCTAACTGGCGGATTCAAGTTCAGGTTTCCATGCTTTCCAAAGCAGCCTGTGCCCCCACCCAGCCTGCCCTTCCGTCAGACTGGATTAGGAGTGAAGGCCCAGGGGGGCCTCTCAAGTCTTGGCTGCTGAGTGTGACAAGACGGTGACCCCAGGAGTGCCTGGACATGGAGGCCTCAGCAGATGTCAACGAAGGGCCCACAGCTGGGGAGGCATTGTGGCGTGGAGGAAAGCTCTGAGCCATGTGGACCTGCATTCAAACCCTGCCACTTGGCAGATGAATCCACAGTGGGAACTCAGGTTCCCCAGCACACCCACATCCTGCTCTTCCAGACAGCCCGTCTTCATCCAGAACTACTGTGTCCCGTGCAGACACCCCTGCTCTCCGAAGGCGCTATGGCTGGGCTAAGGCAGTGAGCTTTCTAGCCTCAGTCGTCACACGCCCTTTGATCTGAGCTAGTTTCTGATGTGATACTTCACTTAAAAATGGAAGAGTACTGGTCACATCTGTCTCCTACTGACCCTAAGACCCCAGTTTGCTCTCAGGCTGGAATCTAGAGGCCTCTCTGCCAGGCCCTGGGTGGAGGTTCTCTCAAGTCTCTTATGAGATGCCAGAGGAGCAGCTGGCAGAACCCATTCAGAGTCAGCTGAGGCACAGGTGAAGGACGCCGGTGAGGGCAGTCGCAGAGCCTCGGGAGCCTCCTGCCTGGACAGAGCGGCAGAGCTGCTCTCCGGCTTCCTCCCTCCCTCACCTCCAGGGGCAGCCCCAGCACGGGCAGGGTGCCCCCAGGTCTGGAGGCAGCAAAGGCCGACTCCTGGCAGGACCTCAGCCAAATCCGTGACAGCAGTGTCCGGTTCTGATGAGGTCCACCAAATTTATGCCACCCACTGGCCAGATCCCCGGTGGTCAAAGCAAGTCACAAGACCCGGTGACTCACAGGAGCCAGGGGATTAGCGGTCTTTGTGCAGAACCCCACCTATTCAGCAGTTCAGCTTTGCTTTAGTGGTTTCTAAAGAAGATAAAGCATGGCTTTCACTTTTTGGAAAAGCAAGGTCACCCCAAACCACTGGGCCGGTGAGCCACCCGCAGCTCTTGAGAGCTCCAGGTGCCAAGCATCTGCACACAGTGGGAGTGGGAGCCTCGCAGGGCAGCGCGGCCGGTACTCCCACGGTCCTTCCTGGCTCTGCCTCAGTGAAAGCCAAACACACTTAGAAAGCGCAGAGAGAGAGAGAGGCCAGGCGCAGTGGTTCACGCCTATAATCCCAGCACTTTGGGAGGCCGAGGCAGGTGGATCACCTGAGGTCGGGAGTTCGAGACCAGCCTGACCAACGTGGTGAAACCCCATCTCCACTAAAAATACAAAATTAGCCGGGCATGGTGGTGGGAGCCTGTAATCCCAGCTACTCGGGAGGCTGGGGCAGGAGAATCGCTTGAACCCGGGAGGCGGAGGTTGCAGTGTGTACATTGCATTCCAGCCTGGGCAACAAGAGTGAAAGTCTGTCAAAAAAAAAAAAAAAGGCAGCAGCACACAGAGAGAAAGCATCGTTCATTCTAAGTCTCCACAGGAAGCCACGGTCGTGTATTTATTCAAACATAACAGTCAAGTTCTGAGTCGTCCTCCACGATGGCACAGCCAGCTATACCGTCCCACGCAAAGCCATGTGACAGCACAGAGCAAATCCTAAGAACATTCTGGAATCAGTCACTGGGACAAGAAAAGAGAGTTCTGGAGACCAAGGCCTCCCAGTCTAGAGCTTCTAACGAGATCCATGGTAGAGCCCCACTACTTCACCCCAAACAGGCCAGAATTTGTGGTACCCCCTGGAGCCAGGCAGAGGAGACTGTGGGTGTGTTCAGGTGCACTCAGGCTCAGCCCAGCTTGGCACGGGGCCCATGGCTGCACCCGTTCCTACAGCCTTCTCCAGGCACTTTCAAACATTCTGCCCCATGGGCAGTGCCAAGGAAGCTCAGTGCCTAGCTTCTGTCTATACCCTAAACCTTGTGGAGAAAGAAAAATCATACCACCAGACTCCCACGATGCCTGAATATGCCCAGGCCTCCATTTTATCAGAAGAGAGTGCCCCACATGCAGCCAAATTTCTTTTGTTTTCAGGCTTCTAAGAGAACACTACCTTGAAAACAACAAAGAAACTAGTGAGGTGGGGGGAACACCAGAATGTAAAGAATACCTTTTTCTTGTATGTGCTTTTTTTTTTTTTTTTTGAGATGGAGTCTTGCTCTGTCGCCCAGGCTGGAGTGCAGTGGTGCAATCTCGGCTCACTGCAACTGCCACCTCCTGGGTTCAAGGAATTCTCCTGCCTCAGCCTCCCGAGTAGCTGGGACTACAGGCGCCCACCACCACGCCCGCCTAATTTTTTGTATTTTAGTAGAGACGGGGTTTCACCATGTTGGCCAGGATGGTCTCGATCTCCTGACCTCATGATCCACCCGCCTCGGCCTCCCAAAGTGCTGGGATTATAGGCATGAGCCACCACACCTGACCTTTATTATTTTTAAACAGTATGAAATTTAGAAGCAAACACGTATACAAAAAAAATCCATTACATTTATTAATAATATATCTTAGATTCTCATCCCGTTCTTTTAAATGGTGCCCACTGGTCTTGTACAGAGGAGCTGTGTGACTTTCTGGAATTATAGAAATATCCACATCCAGCCATGTGCTGAGCACACCAATGTAAAATGTTCAGCAGGTTTTCCAATGTCTCTTGGATATATTTAATCATCTGTGCAGAACTCAAAATCCCATAGCAGCTTCACTCCAGATCCACGGCAGGAGGCGGCCTCCAGGGAGGGAGGCTGCATTTACGAGAATCTGCCTTTTGTGTGTGCCTGGCTGGGACCAGCCTCTGGGAAAGAGAAGCACCAAGACGTGAACAGGGCTGTGGGCCGATGGCTTTAGCAGCCACATAATCCCTCCTTTGATGTCCAGGGTCAGTTCGAGCCTGGTCCCCCAGGCTAGGAGGAGACGAATGAAAGAATCTCGCTGTGGTCTTTCCTGCAAAGGAAACAGCAGTAACACTGATTACCCAGTCACCAGGAGGAATTCTTGTGAGCGCGCACCTCTGTGTGCCTTTGCTCTCCACTTTCAAGAGAGGACTTTAATCACAGGACAAGGAGGAGACCCAGGCCCATTTCACAGTCTCGGGGACGGGTCACAGCAAGCCGTGTGATGCTGGCCTGCTCACACGTGGCCGTGACACCAGCAGGCTGTACTCAGGCTTTGCGTACACAACAGCTGCTAGGAGTACTCATTTCAGACCCGCACCCACCCTAACTGCTCTCAGAAGTCTCAGCTCACCTCGCCGTGGGAGAGCTGGGCCCTGCCTCCCTTACACATGGGGGCAAATGCCCCCCTGCTGGCACTGTGTCCCGCCTTCAGGCTTGGGAGCTCTTAACTTTCTGCCAACAGGGTTTTCCGAGTCTACAAATCCCCACGCCGCAGGAGCACATACAGATGACTGGCACCGTGCTGCCGCCGGGCCGGGGTGGACGCGGGCCTGTCTGCCGCGAGTGGGAGCCCCAGCTCTCCTGAGCCTCGGGCACTTACAGACACGAAGGCTTTTTGCTCAAGGGCTCGACTCCTGTTCCTGCTGAACTGAGCCAGTGTGTAAAATGAGAACTGATATCAGCTCAGTAGGCACCGGAGGGCGGGTCCAATCGACAGCCCGGAGAAGCAGCACCTCAGCTGGGAGCTCCGTGGGCACCGTCCGCTGGCGCAGGAGACACAGAGGCCTGGACTGCAAATACAAGAGAGAGTTCACCGCGCCCAGAACAACAGGAGCTCCTCCGAAAGCCCCGCCCCGCCCCGCTCACAGCCATGAGCCACCACATGATTTCACTCAATTTAGGTGATGCATTTGGTTTTAGTTTTTTGTAAGAAGAATTTTTGCAACTTTCAATACATTTGACCTTTCAGACAGACGTCCGATTAGTGGATGTTTCTGTGGACAGACTTAAGGACTCAGTACATGGCTAGCATTCCCGGCAGGAGACAGTGCATCCTTGGGGCCAAGTGGTCTCTCATCCTCCAGGATCGCGCTCTGTACCCAAGCTGACTGTGCAGCAGCGGCCGGCCCATCAGCAACAGCCTCTGCCCCAGCGGCTCCAACTTAACTGTCCCCATCTCACCTTCTCTTCAGGTGCAGAACTTAGCCACTGTGAACAAAGCGGAAACCAATCACTGTTCACCAATCAGCTAAGCTCTGCACCTTGTTAGAGAGGTCATCGCTGGGCATAAATAAAGGGACGGTGACCGGTGAGCATCTTCCTCAGCTGGTGGCTTCTTTTGTTTCCAGAGAAGAGCTACGAGATGCACCTGTTCTCCAATCTGCAGTGAGCGCGACCACGGTTTCTGGAGGAGCAGCCAAGGTCGTGGTTGCGTGGTAATCCCTGGCAATGTGATTTTAATCTTAAGTCACAAATCAGCATGCCAGGAACCCAAGCAGCCAGAGCACCTGAGAGCAGTGCCGCCCTGTGCTGTCTGCACGCACCGGGCTTCCGCAGAAGGACGCCGGCGACGCTGCCGCCTTCACGCCTGTTATGCTAGCAAACAGATGGAGTTTCTGTTTGTTGTTCGTTAAGCTGGCATCCTAGAGGTATAATTTTTTGAATCAAAGGGACTCCAGAGATGACCATAAAAATGCCAGTGCAGCTTTGGAACTGAAGAAAAATGCAGGGACTGGCCATGCGACACACCCAATTGCTAAAGGCAGCTGTCCTTGCTATTAGTTTACTGCCTCTAACCCTTGGGGACAAGATCCCTTCTCTCCAGGCAGATTCTAGCTGCCCTGGGAAGCCTTTGGGGACTCTCAAGTCAGGAGGTCCCCCTGCTGGAAAGGGCCCTGGGAGCAATCCTGGCCACTGTTCCTCATGGGGACTGGTTGGGGGGCAGGCTTGCAACCCCTGGATGCATCTGGAGGGGTGGGGACAGGATCGAAGATGTTGGGGAGGGGGAAAGGGGAGACTTGTGACCAAGATGACTCCTTTGCCTACCTGGGCAAAAATTCCCCATAAAGAGTGGCGAGGGGTGTGCCCTGCAGTGCTGCTCCAAAACCTGCACCAAAGGGAATGATGAAAGGACTAGCTGGCCTTGTAGTTTCACACACTTTAACACGAACGCCACGAAATAACAAAATGAAAGAGAAACACCATTTACACTGATTACTATTATGAGGCTGGCAGTGAGGTAAGTGCGCAGTCTGTGTGCCGCCGGCCCATCCTGGAGGGGAACCGGGTCATGTCTGCAGCAGGCGTTTCACTACGAGGCGCTCAGTCCCGTTTCCCTTTCCTGGCACACATGGTTCCTGACTCTTCTGGAAGAATATGATCATGCTTCGGAAAAATTTTTTATTTCTTTTCATGAGTTCTTTCAGATAAATAAGCTACTTAAACACGTTACACAGAAATGGTTTTCATAAGCACAAAACATTAGAAGAAAACTCAATGTTCAAAACTGAGTGAAGAATATCAACACCAAATATTCAATATCCATTAAAAATTATAGAGAAGCTATAACATGAAAAATGCTTCAGATTTGATAAAGTGTTTTTAAAGATACAAAATTAGACAGCCCCTATTATCATATAAAACACTGAAGAAAAACAGAGCAGACACAGAAATGATGATGATTGTTAGAGAAAAAAAATCTCACAGCTGTCCTAACAAAACCTTATGTACTGCTGCTAGGTTGCTTTAATAGTGTAGAAACCCATACTGAGCAACTAACTGCTAGGAAGTAAATCTAACAGGTTAATTCCAGGCACAATTAACAGAGGAAGTGATTTAAATAATCTAGGACTCACTCCAATAGAAGCCAGAGGAGAAATTCCGCTCCAACACAACAAAGCAAAAAGTAGGACCCGCCCTCAAGACACAGTGTCATGGAGGCCATATGCCACGTGTGCTGCATGCGCTGTGTGCGCGGCGTGTGCCGCGGGTGCTCTATGTGGTGCATGCGCTGTGTGCGCCACGTGTGCTGTGTGTGGTGCATGTGCTGTGTGCGCCACATGTGCTCTGGGTGGTGCGTGCGCCGTGTGTGCTGTGTGCGCTGTGTGTGCCACAGGTGCTCTGTGTGGTGTGCGCGCTGTGTGTGGTGTGTGTGCTGCATGCAGTGTGTGTGCTACGTGTGGTGCACGTGCTGTGTGCGCTGCGTGTGCCGCAGGTGCTCTGTGTGGTGCATGTGCTGTGTGTGCCACGTGTGCTCTGTGTGGTGCGTGCGCTGGGTGTGCTGCGTGTGCTCTGTGTGTGCCGCAGGTGCTCCGTGTGGTGCACGCCCTGTGTGTGGTGTGTGTGCTGCATGCAGTGTGCGCGCTACGTGTGGTGCATGTGCTGTGTGTGCTGCATGTGCTGCGGGTGCTCTATGTGGTGCATGCGCTGTATGTGCTATGTGTGCTGTGTGTGTTGCGTGTGCTGTGCGCTGCGTGTGCTCTGCGTGGTGCGTGCACTGTGTGTGATGTGTGCGCCATGTGTGCTGCGTGTGCTGTGTGCTTTGTGTGCTCTGTGTGGTGCGTGCGCTGTGTGGTGTGTGTGCCACGTGTGCTCTGTGTGGTGCATGTGCTGTGTGGTGTGTGTGCCACGTGTGCTCTGTGTGGTGTGTGCGGTGTGTGGTGTGTGTGCTGTGTGTGCCACGTGTGCTCTGTGTGGTGCGTGTGCTGTATGTGGTGTGTGTGCTGTATGTGCCGCGGGTGCTCTGTGTGTGGTGTGTGTGCCATGTGTGCTCTGTGTGGTGCGTGCGCGTGTGCTGCGTGTGCCCTGTGTGGCGTGTGCGCTGTGTGCTGTGGGTGCTCCAGGTGCTCCGGGTGCTCTGTGTGGTGCGTGCAGTGTGTGTGCTGTGTGTGCCGTGTATGCTCTGTATATGCTGTGTTTGCCGTGGGTGCTGTGTGTGTGCTGCGTGGGCCGCATGTGCTCTGTGTGGTGCGTGTGCTGTGTGTGCTACGGGTGCTCTGTGTGCTGTGTGTGCTACGGGTGCTCTGTGTGCTGTGTGTGCTACGGGTGCTCTGTGTGCTGCGTGTGCTACGGGTGCTCTGTGTGCTGCACGTACCGCATGTGCTCTGTAGTGCGTGCGCTGTATGTGGTGTGTGTGCTGTGTGACCCGCGGGTGCTGTGTGGTGCGTGCGCTGTGTGTGGTGTGTGTGCCGTGTGTGCTCTGCGTGGTGCGTGCGCTGTGTGCTGTGTGTGCTGCAGGTGTTGTGTGGTGCGTGCACTTTGTGTGGTGTGTGTGCTGCATGTGCCACGTGCGTTGTGTGCTACGTTTGGTGCATGCGCTATGTGTGGTGTGTGTGCTGCGGGTGCTGTGTGTGGTGCATGCACTGTGTGTGGTGTGTGTGCTGCATGCAGTGTGCGCTACGTGTGGTGCATGTGCTGTGTGTGCTGCATGTGCTGTGTGGTGTGTGCGCTGCGTGTGCCGCGTGTGCTCTGCGTGGTGCGTGCACTGACTGTGTGCTGCGGGTGCTCCAGGTGCTCTGTGAGCTGTGTGGTGTGTGTGCCGCGTATGCTCTGCGTGGTGCGTGCGCTGTGTGCTGCGGGTGCTCCCGGTGCTGTGTGTGGTGTGTGTGCTATGTGTGCCGCATGAGCTGTGCGTGATGTGTGTGCTGTGTGTGCTCTGCATGGTGCGTGCACTGTGTGCTGCATGTGCTCTGTGTGATGTGTGCGCTGTGTGTGGTGTGCGTGCTGCGTGTGCCACATGTGCTCTGCGTGGTATGTGTGCTGTGTGTGCTGCGGGTGCTCTGTGTGGTGCATGTGCTGTGTGTGCCGCGTGTGCTCTGTGTGCCGTGTGTGCTGTGTGGTGCGTCCACTGTGTGGTGTGCGTGTGCTGCATGCAGTGTGTGTGCTATGTGTGGTGCATGTGCTGTGTGTGCTGCGTGTGCCTGGAGAGCCTCCTGCCAGCCCATGACCAGGTGTGGACAGCCCAAGGAACCTCCAATTCACACATGGCTAGAAGACAACATCTGCTTGCAGAAGCTAGGCTTTGGAGTCACACGCCGCTTAAACTCGTGTGTCAGCCGTGACCTTGAAGACTGGACCAGCGCTTCTGCCAGGCTTCCCATTCCATCTCTAAACCTACTCAAGATGTTCCCCCACAATTTTTGTTCCTACAGATTATAAAACCTGAAGTGGCCAAAATAGTGCCAAGGAGTGCCGCTGTGCCTCCAGGTGGACAGTCTCTGCTTCCCGGTGACTGCCACAGCCAGGCAAGGTGCTCCAGGGACCCTGGGCTCCCATACCAGCCCAGCACCCACTTGGCCAGCTACTCTCCAGGCCCCGGGTCAGGGAGCCGACTATTGATGCTGCGGGTAGTCTTGGCTAACTATTCGGCTTACTGATTTAGTTGGCTCCTAAGAGGAGTATCTGGTTAGAACTAAATGACACAAAGGAAAGGGAGAGAATCACCTCGTTAAAATAACATTTCGGCCACCACCTGGGCTGAGGACCTATCCATCTGCTCCTTGGTCCACTCGAAGCACCTGCGGGCGAGCTGCTGCTGTCTGGCGTCCTCACTCACCATCAGCTCCCCATAGAGGTACACACCCATGGCCTGCAGGGCACAGAGGCCAAAGGGCATCAGGCGAAGGCGTGGGCACCCACACACACGCACACATGAGCTCAGTCTGTGCTTGTTCCACACACACTTGCTGGTCTAGAAATTGCAAAGACCCCAGAGAAGACAGAGGCCGTGGGCTGACTGTGCTTTTGGAAGCCGCAGTCTGCAATCCCTGTCTCCTCCTTGTTCTCCAAACCCCAAGGAATCCTCAGCTCCCAATTCTCTACACAGACTCTGACGATTTCACTGGTGACAGAACGATGAGCAGGCATTCCCACCATGATGGCTGTGTCAGGAACGCTCTGAACAGACAGAGATGGTTCCCAGAATTACCACGCAGAGAGCCTGTGTGGCATTACAGAGACACGGGACTCCTGCCCCGCAAAGTGTGTCCCTAGGAGTAGCTGGTCTGAGCTCACCCAGGAAGTCCTTCACCTGCCAGGGAAGCAAAGAGCACAGCAGGCAGCAGCCGCGGCAGAGACACATCACGATGCCCACAGAGACGCCCGCCCCGCCCACCCCGCCCGTGCCCTTTCCTCCACAGCCCTGCACCGCAGCCCACACCGGCTCTGCTGCTTGGGAACGATGCCGCAAACACTCACATCTGCATTTTTCCTGTATTTTTAAAATAGCCAAGGATGTTCTAGGAGACCCAAGGGCCCCTCTGGATCTGCCTACTCACTTGTGCCAGGCTTAGTTATGCCATGAGTTACATTCCGCTGGAGCAAACTAAAAGGGTCTCAAAGACATCGCAAGAGCAAAACTTCGTAGTTAAGGGTTCAAAAGTGCTTTCCCAAAAAAGCCCAGACATGGTGATCCTTATTTGTCAAAGATCACAATTCTAAATATACTGCAGTGAATTCTGGTCTTTAGAATAGACCTTAAAGTTGCTCTTAAATTTTGTCCTTCTTATACTCCTGTATGTTTTTCCAGACACCTCTTGCTCTGCTGTGCAAATGTGACATTTCTTCTGGTACAAAGGCATGTACTTTTCTTTGTGGGAATAATGAAGCCTCAGGCCTCACTGGCTGGCTGTCCTCCACACTGAGACCCTATCAAAAGTCCTTTTGTTTGCCTCACTCCCACTCTCCACCCCAGCTGGAAGGCAGCTCCATGCTGTCACCCACAGTGCTTGACAGGCCATTCATTCAGAGGCAGAGGGGGTGGAGAGTGGAGAAATGGGGAAGGCGTGGGAGGCTGTGACGTGTTACAGGACACACCTGTTGGTGACCTGACACACTGCGGACATCAGAGGCGGCCGATGAAGGTCTCCCCAGATCCGCTCCCGCATGCACACTGCCTGTGAGCTCCTAGGAAGGTGACTGCTGTCCCTGGTGAACAGTGAGAAAAGCTCTCACAGGAAGGAAACCTGCCTAGCACAGCATGGCAGGTGCAGGTACAGACCGAGACTGTCCCGTCGGGGCTCTCCCAGTTTGACTTGCACTGTACTTTAAATGAGAGCCACTGAAATCAGGGATCTACCCCACAGCGTCACCAAGGGACATGCATGGCCTAGCAGGTGCTGGAGATGCCGTGAAGTGTGAGCACGCAGCATCGAATGACATGTGGGCCACAAGGCGGCATTAAAGGTGCTCAACCCAATCCTTCAAAGACACTGAGAGAGGAAAAAAGCAGCTCAGAAGAATCAGTGTTAGGCAAGATCCCACCAGTCCTTAAGAATCTCTAACAGATTTAACTATTTGTTATGAAAGAGATACTGAGAATGTGGATTCCTGTGTGAAGTGCAGGGACAGCCTTTACAGAATCCCCATCTGCTGAAAGATGACACCTACCTGATCCTCCTGAAGGAACCTCTCCACACTTTTGTAGGCTTTCGTGAACTTGTGTTTAACAATGAGTTCACACCACCGATGGCGAACCTGGAGGAACAAGAGAGAGCCCAGTGAGCGACAAGCAGGCAGGCATCCCAGCCCACCGGGCCCAGTGACGGGCAGCCTCTGTATTCCGGAAAGCTGTGCTCTCAAATGGGCTGGCATTGTTGACACACTTAGTTTTACATTTTCTTTTAGTATTTTTTTTTACTTTTTATTTTCTTTGAAACAGAGACTCGCTCTGTCACCCAGGCTGGAGTGCAGTGGCGCGATCTGGCTCACTGCAACCTCTGCCTCCCGGGTTCAAGCAATTCTCCTGCCTCAGCCTCCCAAGTAGCTGGGATTACAGACGCCTGCCATCACACCCCGCTAATTTTTGTAGAGACGAGGTTTCACTATGTTGGCCAGGCTGGTCTCGATCTCCTCACCTCGTGATCCGCCCGCCCCAGCCTCTCAAAAGTGCTGGGATTACAGGCGTGAGCCACTGTGCAGTCAGTTTACTTTTTAAAGAAAGAAACCACAGTGCTAATTAGGGCTGTCGGTCAACTTTAGAGAGAAAAGCAGGTGTTTCTGTTGGGTGTTTCACTGTTTTAAACATGATCTTGCAAGATGACAGATAATAAACGCAAAGCATAACTAGGAAATTCAATGCACATTCCGACCAGGCTGCTGGTGTTCCTTCCTCAGGGTGCTGTGAGTGAGGGTTCCCTTTCAAACCACCACTCCTTAAGTTCCTGCAGCAGATTTGGCTCAGTGCTGATTTGTAACAAACACAGTTAAGAGGCGGAGACACTACTCTCTAATTCCCCGAGAAAGAGGCAGAGCACCCTTCTGAGAGTCTGGAGAAGGAGTAAGCCCAGGACACCCCTGAAGTGGATAGTTCCTGCTGTGTAGCCACATGTGTGTAGGTTTGCACAACATTGAAAACAGACAAGCTAAAGGTGGATGCTGTTCTTTTAAAAGATACACTTTATTAAAAGTTCACCTGCAGGAATTCGGAAGGAACCCCCACTCCCACCCTCTTCGAATCTCCAGACACAGTGGAAGAGTCCGATGCCAGCCCTGGCCGCCCTCTGGACACAGGCAGAACCACCTGCGCAAGGTATTCCCCACATCCCGGAGCAGGCGGCATCGCTTGGTGCTGCAGGCACATGCTCTACAAGAAGATTCACCTACCATTTGTTTTTCAGAATCCAGTCCCCTGCCTTTTTCTACTGTATCAAAGCGCTCTCAGTTATACCAAGTTGACCATTTTATACTCCATTACTGAATCAACATCAGCCATATATGGAAGTGATTATGTGCTTTTTAGAAGAGCCTCCTTCTATCACGCCTTGTTTTTACTGACTGTGAAAGAGGGAGATACTCTATAGTAATATATTTGCGGCAATAATAAAATGTAAGCAATGTCAACATTTTGGCGAGGGCCCCTGTAAATGACATCATTATCCACTGACCTAGCTGGATCTCTCCTTTAATCTACTGTAAATAGGTTTACATGAAAACAGTTAAGATTGAAGGACAGAAACCAATCTTTTGGGAAGAATCCTTCCCCCAGGCCACAGTGCCCTCTGAGAATGGGTGTTAACTCAGGAATTCCACTGGGCGGCCCTGGGCTCGCAGGCAGCCAGGCCCTTTGAAGTGCAGAAGCGGCATGCCTCTGGGAGGGGCTGATAGCCTCTGCCCTCAGAGCAAAAGGGAAGGAGGCTGGGACGGCAAAATCTTTCCACCTTCAACAAAATGTGCTTTCCTGTACAGCCAACAGAAATTAACGACAAGAAAGAGTCCCTCCACAATACAAGAAAGAGTCCCTCCACCTCCCCAACAGAAAGAACAAGTGACCAGAGCTCAAAGAAGTTAGCTCACCATCCCATGCCAGAGGAAGCCGCTAGAAGAAACTGCGCCCAGCTGTGGAGAACCCAAACTGCCCGCTGGACGCCTCCATCCCTCATCTCTCTTCCAACTCACAGCCACCTAAATGTGCCACCAAACTGCCAGGTCCACACACCAGCAGAGGTGTCATCTGCTGCGAGCTTTGTGAAGATGGGCACCAGCTCCCCAAGGCTGAAGGGTCTTGTAGGCAAGCTGGTGTGGTCTGGCGAGATGGCCACATATGGATGGGAGCGACAGCTGGGGACAGGAGCTGCTGCTCTGAGACTTAGGGAAAGAGCCTATTTTCTTAACTGCACAAAAGAAACCCTACTTGTGCCAGCTTTTAGGGAGGGTCCTGTGCGTGGGACCTGTCGGCTTCTAAGTGTTCTTTAAGTGTTTTAACAACCAACGCTTGTCTGATCTGACCACACCACACTTTTGGCAATGACTGTTGTCACTCTAAAACTTAGAGGACATTATACAATTTAGATCTGATTGTGAGAATGGACGGTTTTGCCTCTCCTTTTCTTTCTGTGCTTTCCTTCATCTTATTTACACACACAGAAACAACGAAGCATAAACTGGGGCTTATTTCCTAGTAGAACAGGGTCCTCGGTGGGGGCCGGAGGCAGCGGCAGCCCACAGCTAGTGCAGGTCCAGATGGCGGGTGGAAGAGGCTCTTTCACTGCGGATCTGAAGTCAGTATTTCCACTTTTCTTACTGTTAGAAATAGTTTACTGTCAAGATTAATAAGAGACCCAGGCTTCTGACCCCTGGAGGCTAACAGCATCCAGGAAGGACGGACCAAGCCCAGTCTCCCACCCCCACTCCCTTTCCCACCCCATCAAGAGAAGATAAAAACAACAAGTCTTTTCATTATAAAGAGCTAAGTGTATGTCAATATTTCGGCGACAGGATGCTGAGAAGACATCACAGAAATGCTGCGCGAGGCTGGGCAGGCCAGATAGTTCCTGCTCACGCGCAGTCTTCACTTTTCTTCGTTCCTTTGAGAAACAAAGAAAATCCTTATTTTTATCCCCCAAACTCTCAAGGACCCACAATTCGCACGCCATTCGTCACCACAGGGAGTGGGGATGACATCAGTCTCCCTTAAGCCCAGCAGTATTTCCAAAGGAGCCCTGACAGAGTATCTGTCTCCAGACTACCAAGGGGCTTCAAGGTCGTGAAAGATGTTCTGCCCTCCTCCTGCATCAAGTTCCTCCACAGCTGAGAAAGCAGGGAAGCCCTACGGGCCAGAGAGGTGGGGCCACAGAATTCCACAGCATGCCACCAGAGGACAGCTGTCCAGTCTAGAGTCTGCTCTTATTTCTTAGTTTATTAACGAGGGTGGTCAATGTGTCTTTCTGTAATTTCCTCAGTCAGAATAAAAATAAACAGGGACAGCGCACGCTCCCAGGACGGTGCCTGGCACCAGTGGGCACTCCTCACTGTCTCTTCTGGTTGCCAGCCACCCCACAGCATCCTGGCGGGGAGACCGGCCTCCCTGTGGACCCAGGCAGTTGTCTTCTCTGCACAATTAGGAAGGCGTTTGCTTTTCAGAGGTGAAAGCCACACTTCCTGGCTGCCTCTCTGCTCCCACCCTGTCTGGGAGCCGGGGCAGTGCTGGAGGCTGGCCCAGGCTCCCCCAGAGCCACAGCACTGTGCTGTCCCGTGCCTAGGAAAGCAGATGCTGGCAGGAGGAACACATAACCCAGGCTCCTGGGGACAGCCAGCTGTGGCCGCCTGCCACAAAGGACACAGAGGACCGTCTGCAGGGGAGCAGCTGTGAGGGTCAGAGGGACCTACTAAGAGATAGTGTCCCCTCCCCCTCTCCTCCCCAGGCCTGGAAGGCGGCAGGAGAAGAACCTGATCAGACCCTTCCCCAGCCACAAGCTACCCCCACAAGCCTAGACCTGCGCTGGAGATCTGAACTTTAAATCTGAAATTATGATAAGGGCTTGGCTCCCCAGGAGACTGGACAAAGTCCAGCTGGGGATAGGGATGGGAGAAAAATGTAACTGTTTCATTTTAGACCCAATCAAATGGAGACTGATCAGCAAATGAATCACACCCCAAAACAAGTCAATTTCTATTTCTCAGCTTTTTAGAATCCTTTTTTCTAGATTAATATACAAAATATGGTAAGGTCTTCCCCTCATCCCTGTCCCCAGAGACTGCCTTCAGTCCCTACTGTGGAGGTGGCCACTGGGCCAGTGTGTTTTACACACACACAATGTATTTTTCCTTTTCCTCCTAACAAAGATAACTTCATGGATTGCATTCCTCTGTACCCTCATAAAAATATATATTTACTTTATATAATTACATTGATATTTAATAGGATATCTTGACTTATGATTCCCATGAGTGCAGGAAGAGATTCCCCATTCCTTGTATTAATGGTTGCAGGGTAGTCTATGATACTACAAATAATTCTAAGATTAGCGAGACCCTGACAGATAGACACAGTTTACATCCTAACAGTAAAGACTGAAAACCACCTCTGATGCAATGAAACACAAGGTGTGGGTCATCCGGTGCCCTGAGGGTATCTGTCTGCAACTTCCTAGATGTGGGGTGTCCAGATCAGTGTGTACATCTTCACTTTGAGAGGCTGCTAAATTGCCTTCCATGAGGGTGTAGCAATGTACACTCCTGCCAAAATCGATGTGAGACCCCACCTTCCTGTACCATCACCACCACTGAATTACCAAACTTTTGATAAGTGACAAATGGTGTCCATGAGGTCCTTTAGTTTTTAATTAAGAGAGAACTTGAGGAAGGGACTAATTAGAAAGGTGGGGACAGTATTATGGACACCAGCCAGGTACGGTGAAGTACCAGAGACCATGGAAGCAGTAGCTACCCACCGGCCTGAAGAGGTGGGAGGCTATCTCTGGAACAGAGAGAGCTAGAGGCCTGGGAGGGGCTGCCAGCCTGCAGAAGGAGCGGGAGAGCCCCCATCCCCATCAGAGCGGCTTAGGCATTCTATTACCAGTTGAGTATGGCTGCTTTTTCTTTTTTTGTTTGTTTGAGGAAGGGTGTCGTTCGGTCATCCAGGTTGCAGTAGCTCACCACAGACTCCACCTCCCAGGCTCAAGCGATCCTCTGGCCTCAGCCTCCCAAGTAGCTAGGACTACAGGAATGTACCACCACATCCAGCTAATTTTTTTAAATTACTTTTTGCAGAAATGGGGTCTCTTATTGTTGCCCATGCTAGGCTCAAACTCCTGGGCTCAAGCCATCCTCCCACCTTAAGCTTCCCAAAGTGTTGGGATTATAGGTGTGAGCCACCATGCCCAAGCATTTTTTTCATGTGCATAAAATCCTTTCTAGTAACTGTCTAATCATATTCTTTACCATGTTTTTCCTATTGGATCACTGGCTTTTTCTAGTTAATCTGGTGAGTGTTTTTGAGTACTAGGGAAATTAGCTCATCTTTGATGAAACTGCAGCTTTTTCCAGGTTTGTCAATCTGTCTGACTTTATTCATGGTGGTTTTGCTTGTATTTCTTAATTGCATACAGTTATCTGGCTTCTCAGTTCTCTTCATTTATGTTTAATGTTTCATGGGTACATATGCCAAAAGTAATCAAATGGTACACTTCAAATATTCACATTTTATTATATTTCTATTGCCAATATAGTTGAAAAATTTAATGACCTTTAAAACTGTGATTAAAATTCATCAAGTCACTCCAAATCCACGCCAGGAATCACCTGAGAGCCTAGAGTCAGCACGTATTTCAGCCCTACACAGACCCAGACCCCAGACCCTGACCAAAGGGACGAGGGGGGAAAATGATGAAGTAGGTGTGGGAGGGAAGGAAAGTGGGCAAGTAGAGAAAGAACAAGATGGCAGAAGGGAAACAGGAAGAGGGCACGGAGAAGTGAGAACAGAGCTGCCCGTGGCAGTGAGCACAGGGTCCTGGACACTTGCAGCACCCGCACCTCTGCCCTGGGTGCCAGCCTCTCAAGCACCCAACACCTCACCTATCAAGGACGTGCTCATCTCTTCCCTCTGCCGCTGCCGGTGCTGACGCTGGGCAGCAGACAAGCAGGTGGCCTGGGAGGGGGAAGAGCAGGTGCGGCCTGGGCCTGGCTGGCCTCCTGACCTGCCGGAAGTGGGCGAGAGCTCACATATGAAATAAATCAGCACAGCTCTCGCAAGAAGAAGGGGCATCTGGGTCTCTGGATCCTTTCCATGTCATCACAGTGAAGTTGACTTTTGCACAACACACAGGTGTGCACCCCTGAATGCTTTAGTCCAATAAAAATTACTTTGGACATCTGCTGTTCAAAGTGTTCTGCTTATGGGACATGCTCAGCAGAAACAATGAGAATGCTGCCCTCACTTAGCGTACAGGTGGGGGTAACACAGAGGTGCGATTTACACTGTTGGAAAGAGATTCAGCACTTCCCGGGTTTCCAAAGCCTCCATGAACACAGGGTAATGACAGCAAAGATTTCAGCATTCTCCTAAGAGTGCTCCACACGACTGGTTCTTTGAGGTTGGGTGCAGGTGGGAAGGTCTTGGAATCTAGGGTGGGAAGAATGCAGGGCAGGTATGTGGACGCCAATTCACATCAGGCACATATCTGGCAGTAGAGAATTAAAAT
The DNA here is from genome assembly GCF_028885655.2 of Pongo abelii. Lineage (NCBI taxonomy): Eukaryota > Metazoa > Chordata > Mammalia > Primates > Hominidae > Pongo > Pongo abelii. The sequence continues at coordinate 86,203,017 of NC_071998.2, read as the reverse complement.
CCTCAAGGAACCCAAGTAATGGTTCCAGGATTGTGGACCCTACCCCACTGACAGACTGCCACAGGGAGGGCGGGGTATGTCTGTGGTACAGGCCTGAGCCACCTAGGAGGCCTGAGCAGACACGCAATCTGGGTATCCAAAAAGCACGTGGAAGGAAGCACACACACAGGCACTGGCTATGAGGATGGGGCTCACTGATTCCAAGCACATTCATGGCAGCCAACTGCATGACAGGCACTGGGAAATGGTGCGGGGCAGAGTGATGGTCAGTACAAACACGTATGCATATTTATGTGTGCATGCGTATCCACAAATGTGTATATGTAGAACATATAGACACGCACTGAAATCAAAGTGTTATTTCCCAACGTTTTCCTTTACTACACGCAATGCAGTCTGGTATTTTTATTGTTTTTTGAGACCGAGTCTCACTCTGTTGCCAAGTTGGAGTACAGTGGCGCGATCTCGGCTCACTGCAACCTCTGCCTCCCGGGTTCAAGCGATTCTCCTGCCTCAGCCTCCCGAGTAGCTGGCAACACAGACATGTGCCACCACGCCTGGCTAATTTTTTTGTATTTTTAGTAGAGATGGGGTTTCACCATGTTCGCCAGGCTGGTCTTGAACTCCTGACCTCAAATGGTCCACCCACCTCAGCCTCCTAAAGTGGTGGCATTACAGATGTGAGCCACTGCGCCCGGCCTGCTGGGATTACAGGTGTGAGCCACTGTGCCCGGCCTGCTGGGATTACAGATGTGAGCCACCGCGCCCCGCTTGCTGGGATTACAGGCAGGAGCCACCGCGCCGGCCTCTTCTTTCCTTTTTTAAAATGCTGGCTGGTGACCTACTAGATGGATTTCATGACCCACTGTCTTGACTCCCGGACAGTGTGAAAACCTACATACAAGCTCGGCTTCCAGAGCCCGATGCTCCAGGCTGGACCCTTGTCGGCTCAGGCAAGCTGCTCTAACCAGGCCCCACTCCAGCTCCAGCTCCCCGAGATGGGGGTTAGAAGAGCGTCAACATGCAGGGAGGGCCACAGACAGGCTGGGCTGGCATGAGGTAGGAGGTAGGAACCACATGGCTGAGGAAGAGCCTGGGCCAGGTCAGAGACTTGCAGCAGGAGAGCAGAGGGAGCAGGGGAGTCCCAGGAGTAGTAAGGGCCTGGGAAGAGCTACAGCTTTTCAGGCCGTCTCCTGGGAGGGAGATCCAGGGACAGGCACCTGGGAATCTTGCAAACCATTTGTAAAGATGGCTCCCTTAGCCTTGCTCCAGCCTCAGCCCCAGCCCGACTCCACTTCTGCCTTTACAGGAAACTTATCACACACTACCTAAGAGGTTCCATGGAGCTGAACTCCGGAAGGCTCAGAAACACAGTGGAGGGGGAAGCCTGCTCTTCTGACTTCCTGCAATGCTAGAAAAATGGCACATGCCTAGGAGGGCCATTTAGAAACCACATCTTGGATTTGGGACACAGGTCCCGTGACAACGGGCATGTCTATGATATAACCATAATTTTAACTAGGATATGGTAAAGGGGCCTCCCCCTTACTGGATTGCTTTTTTCTTGGAAATAGGAAAGCTGCTGAAGCTTCCTCACAACTTGAACCACTCTAATCTCTTTTTTAAAATAATATTTTTTAAGACAGAGTCTCACTCTGTTGCTCAGTCTGGAGTGCAATGGCATGATCATGGCACACTGCAGCTTCCAAATCCTGGGATCAAGTGATCCTCCCACCTCAGCCTCCCCAGTAGCTGGGACTACAGGTGCGTACCACTATGCCTGGGTAAGAGTGGGACCCTGTCTCTATAAAAAATACAAAAACTCCTGGGCTCAAGTGATCCCGCCTCAGCCTCCCAAAGTGCTGGGATTACAAACATGAGCCTGGCCCCTAATCTCTTTTTAACCCAAGATATCTTCATGTGTCCAGAACCAGATTCCTAGTAAACTCCAGAAGAGAGGCTGGCAAATTTTTTCCTTCAAGAGCCAGATGTTGAGCACTTTTGGCCTTTTGGTCAAAGCAGCCTTAGACAACATGTAAATACGTGGGCATGGCACGGCTGCCTTTGGATAAAACGTTATTTACAAGAACAGGCAGTGGGCTGCACAGGCTCAGGCTGGGGTTGGCTGATCCTTGCTCTAGAATGGGTGCCCAAGCTATGGCTCCCAGAGCACAGCATACACAGTGGTGTACTGGTGTTCACCCCCCAACATCCACCAACATGATGTCACTGAACACAGAGATGAGGCAAAAGGTGAACAGCGGCCCCATGAGTGGGTTTCGGCCAGCTTTAGCACGGCCCCACCAGAAAATCAGAGGTGCTCCTTAATGCTGGTCCTGACACCCTGGGCCTTATTCCTCCCTCTGCAGGTCAAATTCATCTGTACAAGGAAACACGGTCTGGCATTCATCTTGAATCAGACTCATTAAAAAGGGGCACTGTGTCTTTAGAGTACCCCAATACTGGAGACAGAGTCTGAAAACCAGTGTCTTACAGAAAAATTACTCTGCCTGAAAAATAAACATCATCCACGAGGGCCTGAGCAGACATGGCTACAGGCACAAGACAGAGCAGATGAGCTCTAAGAACTCAGCCAGTATACCCAACTTGGTTCCGAGAGCTGCGGTGCCACCACCAAAAACCATCAAGACCAAAGACAGGAACGGCCTCATTGTCTCTTCCACGGCAATCCTGGAGCCAGGATTCAGTTTGGTGCATGCTCCTCACCATGCTTAGAAAAGCACGTATGGCTCCTTTTGGTAGCTGCTTTCCTTGCTTTATTTTTAAACATTTAAAAATTATAAGCAGATGACTATACACAAATACGGAACCCAATGTACATGAAATTCTAGCCATTCATGTCAAATTCACTTTTGATCTTTCCAACAGCAACAATTGATAGATATATATTCAGCATCCCAAATTCAAAAATCCAAAATCTGAAATGCTCCAGTGAGCATTCTGTGGGCGGGGGGGGCAGGGGGAGAGTCATGTCAGCACTCAAAAAGTTTGGGATTTTGAAGCGTTTCAGAGTTTGGGTTTTCAGATTTGGGAAACAACCAGTTAAGTATACTACAAATATCCTAATAACTGAAAAAAATCTGAAATCTGAAACATTTCTGGTTTCAAGCATCTTGGATAAGGAAGACTTGACCTGTATATTACTTTGGGTTTTTCCTTCTCTCTGTCTGCCACTGTTGCATTTACTGGCATGGTGCCCTTCTGTTAATAAACTACAGCTCACTGTCTTTCCATCTTCTGATGACACTACAAAGTCTCAAGTGTGTCCTAGTAGCCTTTAGCCTTTTAACAAGCAAGCTATGCTGGGGCCAGCAGACGGGGGGTACAAGGAAATCTGCTGTGACACTAGATGGCATTGCTGTGGCCACAGCTCATCCGGCAGACCCAGGTTCACTTGAGTGATCTGACGCATCCACATCTCCTAGCTCACATCTGCAGCCCAGAGATCAGCTCCCAGTGTGCCCCCACCGGCCACTCTCAGAGTTGGGCTTGCAGCCTTTCCAGCTCCCACTGCTCTCTGCACTGCTGTGTCCTTCTCCGCTAGTCTGATGTATTTATTTACAGTATCATGCAAGTTTGGGGCGTGCATGGGCCTCTGGGCCATCTTTGGGCCTGTCGCAATGCCCAGCACATAGTACATGCTTGATAAATGCTTCTGAGTAAATGTACCACTTGAAAACTTGGAATGCTTTTCAGCTACTCTGAAATTATAATGCACAGTTAGAGGCTATAAAATGCTTTGAAGAATGCCACCAGTCCTATTTATAACAGGAAGCACTCCCCTTTCTTTTTAGTCCTTTTTATTTTCAAATTTACTGTTGAAGAAGGAAAAAAAAATCTGTCCAGGGAACATGATCTGGGAAGCCCATTAAACCTCATTTAGAGTTCCATTTTATTTCTGTAAACAGAAAGACCAGGGCTCATGGCTTTTCTAAGTTAATAAGTCTACCCTGCAATAAACAAACCTGCTTTGTCAATTTGTGTCCTTAAATTAGATTTAACTTGACTTTACAGTGGGCTGACTGGCTGGTAAGGGGGGGCCTCTGCAGAGTACCCACAGGGCAGACGGCATTCCAGTGGGGGACTGCCCCTGGGGGCTTCTGGACGGGTGGAGGCTGTCTACCTGCTCAGTCCCATGGAAAGAGGAAAAGAACCTTTCACTGTGTGGTGATCACATCAGGGCTGTCCACATTTGTGTTTTCATTCTTTTCTTTTCTCTCTCACCTTTTCTGCTCCTTATTTCTGAAGGGCTACAATCTGAATGTGATTTTTTAAACTAAAGGAAATTAAAAGTTACTTTATTTGCTGCCACAAAGCCAGGTTAGTAAATTCCTAGGCACAGGGTTAAGAGGACAAATGAAGCATTGGAGGCTCTTACCACCCTTGCTGGAGTCAATTCCTACAGTTCTTGTCTACACCTTAACTGGTTAGGGCTAAAGCAGCAGCATTGTGCAAAATGGGGGTCATCTCAACTGCTACCATCACACTTGACATGCACATGGAGATCATGGTGAGGGTCAAGTGTGATGACAAACATCAAATACTGATGTCAAATACAAACGTCAAGTATGATAAAAGAGGCAACCTTGCTTCACTTGTGTGGTCTTAGACAAATCTTAACTACTTTTGAAAACTTGGAATGCTTCTTATTTTCCTCCAAATAGGCTCTTTTATTTAATAACATTGGTGCTATTAAAGGCTCCAAAAAGTACAACATGGGAGCCCATGTGGGGTTCACTTTGAAATACGGCACAGTTTGCCTTCCTTCCATACTGAGACTGCTCATCCCTTCCTTCCATACTAAGACTCTCATTGAATAGCTATCCATCTCAATATGTAATTCTGAAATTAGAAAATAATATGCCCTACCTTCTTTCTTCAATTTGTTAACATGTAACTCACAGCCTTTGCTGAACGGGACTTTTACTGCTGGCAGAAACAGTGACCATGGTTACCTCCTCTGATAAGCCCTGCAGACACTTGTCCCCTTCCCTCACTTTCCCTGGAGGTGAATTCAGCCTGGAGGGCCTCCCCAAGTCTGAGGGATGGCTGACTCTCTCCCATCACCTTGCTGTGTCAGACATGAAATCCAGGTAACATCATTCTCCAGCAAGTAAGTCAATTGGGCATTGAGGATAAAATGGTGACTAAAACAGATAAGCACTTGCCTTCTAGGAGCTTACAGTTCAGTAGGAAGTTTAAGAAAAATCCAGTAAACCAGCAAGTGTAGACTCGTGTTGGTGACAAAAGCCACGAAAGGGTGCATGAGGCAACAGGGAGTGAACAGGGCTGCGGCCGGAGCGCAGTCACAGAAAGCTCCCTAAGAAGGGCCATGCACACTGAGGCCTAAAAAAGGAAAAGAAACCCACCACTCAAAGGGGGCATCATGAGCCCCGCCAATTTCTAGCCATATCACGTTTTACTCCATGAAAGAAACTCAGCCTTCCCTCCCCTTCTCTTCTCAGTGGCTATTTCTTCTGATACCCTTCTGTTCAAGAGCTAGAGAAACAGCCTTTTAAAAATAAACCCCAGAGACTAAAGAACTAAAACTATACAACTTTTAGGAAAGACTCAGGCATAAATCTTCATGACCCTGGCAATGATTTTCAACAAAACAAAGGAGATACACTGGACTTCATTAAAGTGAAAATTTTTATACCTCAAGGCATATCGTCATATAAGAGTATGTTTTTGCAAACTGTATTTGAGAAGGAACTCGTATCTAGACTATATAAAGAACTATTATAACTCAGTAATACAAAGACAAACCAATTTAAAAATGAGCAAAAGGTTTAACTAGCCCTTTCTCCAAAGAAGATATGCAAATGGTCAGTATGCACATGAACAGATGCTCAACACCATTAGTCAATACGTGAAGAAAAGGAATGACGACAACAGTGGGGTACCAGGTCACATCCAACAGGATGGCTAAAATAAAAAAGACGGACAATAACAACTGCTGGTGGAGGCTGAACCCATACTCACTGCTAGAGAAAATATAAGATGGTTTAGCCACAGCAGAAAACACACAGGCAGTTCCTCAAAAGGTTAAACAAGGGTTATAATCCAGCAACTCTACTCCTAGGAATATATCTAAGAGAAATGAAAGCATATGTCCACACAAAACCTTACACACACATGTTCCTAGCAGCATTATTCACAATAGTTAAAAGTGGAAACACCCTAACTGTCCATCAGCTGATGTGTGGATCAACAAATGCCATCCATCATATGACTCAAAATATTTGGCAATAAAAAGGAATGAAGTAATGATATATGCTACAAAGAAGGATGATCCCCAAAAACATTATGCTAAGTCAAAAGAAGTCAGTCACAGAAGACCAAATATTATATATAATTCCATTTTTGTGAAGGCCCAGAATAGGCATATCTATAGAGACAGAAAAATAAGTGCTTGCCTAGGACTGGGGAGCTAGGGATGACAGCCAAAGGGTACTGGGTTTCTTTTGGGGATGATAAAATGTTCTACAAGTAATTGTGGTGATGGTTGTACAACTCTGTGAATATATTAAAAACTATGAATTGTATACTTTAAAATGGGTGCACTTCATGGTATGTGAATTATAGCTCAAAAAAGTTATTAAAAACAGTTACCCCTCACCCTAAGAGCCAAGTTGAGAAAGGCTGTTTTGGCAAAGGGTACTATTCTATACAGTCTACTCTCGAGAAAAACCACCTGGTGCCCTGAGAGCTGAGGCCATGGGGGAGGGTCAGCTTTGGGCTGCCAGTGGCTGGCTGGTTCCCTCAGTGCCTGGGAACTTCCTGTGCCCAGCCTGGGCATCTGCTTCCACCCATGGATGGGCAAAACCAGGTGGTCTACAGAACACAGTTCCATGTGGTTCAAGGTTGCAGCAAAGCAATATGCAGAGACTGAACAGCCTAAAAATCATTTTTAGTGCCACCCCATGAAGTTTAGCCGATCTCTACTGTGTTTATGTTCTAAATTTCATACCCTGCCATCCACACAAAATTCCACCATTTACACGCAGAGCAGGCCTGGGAACGTGCTTCCGCAAGCTGACTCCGTGCGAGCGGCCTGAACACAAGGGGTAGAGCTCACATCCTATCTGTGCTGTGAGGTTCTCACAGCCTGAAGGCCAGACAGATCCACCTCTCACATCCTGGTGTGCCACAGTTCTACAGAGCAAAGATGGTGTACATGAAAGGCACCAGAAGGCAGAAAAGCCACCTGGAAAGCTATGTTGAGAGCTGTGGCAGAGTGAGCCCTGTATTTCAGGGCATTTAAGGTATACTTTAAATGGGAATATGGCTAAGTTTACAATTGTAAAAAGAGACGGCAATGTTCAAAGAAAGTTGTCTGGTTTTTGGTGTGGATTTCAGAAAAAAAATCCAATACAAAAGTATGTAAACTACTGACTGAGCTGTAAAGAACCCAGAAGCACCAATTAAAGCCCAATGCATTAATTCCACTCAAGAAGCCTTTGGACACAAAATGAATATGAGATGCTGCTGGTTTCCTGGCTATACCGGAAGAAGAGCATCAGGACACTGCTATTTAGACCCCAGAGAATGTGTAAATCTCCATCTCCATCTTTCTGAGAAAATCTATACAGACTGGAGAGCGCCCTATGGAGCAAACGCAGAGGCCCTCACATCTTCAAAGGTGGGTAACAGTGGGCCCGCTGCTGAACCCTGTGCAAACAGCAGACGGCAGGGACACTCTGCAACCAATGGCTTTTCTGATAAAGTCTGGCTGAACCTGTAGCTAAACTAAAATCCACCTATTAAATGCCCTCTCTCTTTAAACAGATAAATGCTAAGCTGACTATTTAAGAAAAATTAGCCAGATTATGCTGTCCATGGCTCACTTCTTTACTTTCATTGCTATAAATTCACAGTAAACAAAACACAATCTTCAGGAACAACACAGGAAATTATTAATCTAAAAAAGAAAGTTCTTTGTGATTTTAGATCAGCTTATTTTTAAAAAAATCCCTTTATCACAGTATAACAGGGGAGATGCTGTTGCAGGCTTTCCACAAGAAAGTTCCAGAGGCACTGAATTGAATAACAGAAAGAAAACCCTAAGAAAGATGTACTGAGAGACAGACCATCCTGACTTTGAAGGAATGTTCTGAAACATCGATTAAATGTTTCATAAACCAAATAAGACAAAGAAAAAATACACAAATAAAACCAGAGTTATATAAGAACTCTATTATTTCTCCTATCACAAAAAGCAGATGGTTTAAAAAGATATGTCTAAAGTAACTAAAGACAATTACCCCAATCCCTTTTTTCAATCTATACCCACCCACCTTTTAAACTCTAGAAAAGGAATAATGTTCTGTCAAACGGACAGCCGTGACCCTCACAAGCATGGTCTCAGCTTTCTAAAAACCTGAAGTCACACTACTCACAGGCCATGTTCTAAAGTTCAGATTCATCGGTATCTGGCCTCTTGATCTGTAACCTAAGGTTGATGGCATCAACAGGCCAGTAAGCCAGACCCCTGTACCTGCAATCATACTGTGAGAAACGGCCTAATGCTGAGTTTCTGTGGGTTGCCAGGTGGAGGTGGCAAGTGTCAACTTGCCCTTTCGGGATCCCGGGGGGACCTGGTTCCTTGTATTTTACCCTATAAAAGCACTTCACTAATTGCACACACTACTCTGACACTCCCCAATGGTGTCCTTTTTCATGTTCAATCTGAAAACCTGCCTTGTAGGGCTCTGTTCCCCAATGGTGCCTCCTGACAATGCTGGATGATGACGTGGTGAGCCAGCTGGCTTAGTAATGAGGCCCTGGATTCACCTGCACCAAGGGCAGCCAGCAGGAGAAGGGGAGGAGAGGAAAAGGGGGCCTGCGTGGGCCCCCTAGACATCACCAAGATGGTGCCGGCGCCTTGGCACTGCTCCTACTCATAAGCCTCGGTGTCCTACGGGGCAGAGGCCTTGGTGCCAGCACTATGGTGGGAGAGGCAGAGCTGGGTGCTGCCCTCACACACCACCATGATGACAGGACCTGACGTCAGCACAGCCAGAGTTTCTGCCTTTATTACGCTTAGACTCTGGATCGAGGCAGACAAGAGGAAGGACTTCTAAGTTCAGCACATTACATATTAATAAATCTAAAGCATCAAGCATCCTGAAATGGCAACGGAGCCCAAAGAGATTATATCTAACCTTTCCTCTAAGCCACTCTGTAACAAAATAAAATAGAAATGTCTTATTTGTAGCCAGAATACTATGAAAAAGCAACCAGGGAAGAAAAAGAAGCTCCAACAGCAGGGAAAATACCCTCCTGAACACTTCACATCTCCAGGTCCTCCAAAGCAGAAGACGAAAGTCGTCTCTAATGGAAAGAGTTCTAGCACTGAAAGGAATGAACAGAACCACAACTATGGATCAATTTTAGAATCTGGAGATGTAACAACCATTAAACCTTCATTCTTTGCCCCTTTGGTAAGTTCCTCTAGAGTTCTATTAATCATTAAGTGCTTGAGTCACAGAACTATGCTTTTGGCCCAAATAAAATTCATAAATGAGCATTAAAGCTGTCACATGATTTTGTTGCTGGAGTCACAACTTCCACCTTTGGACTGCAAATAAATGCTATGGTGCTTTCTTCCCAAGTAAACAATGTATTAGTAACAGCGTATTAAGATAAATACCAGCTTGTGGACTCGCCCCCCCCACCACTGGCTTGTGTACGATGCATCAAAAGAGGTAGACGAGGCCAGGCGCGGTGGCTCACGCCTGTAATCCCAGCACTTTGGGAAGCCAAGGCAGGTGGATTATGAGGTCAGGAGTTCGAGACCAGCCTGGCCAAGATGGTGAAACCCCATGTCTATTAAAATACAAAAAATTGGCTGAGCGTGGTGGTGGGCACCTGTAATCCAGCTACTCGGGAGGCTGAGGTAGAATTGCTTGAACCTGGGAGGTGGAGGTTGCAGTGAGCCAAGATCGTGCCACTGCACTCCAGCCTGGGGGACACAGCGAGACTCCATCTCAAACATACAAACAAAAAAGATATAGAGGAGACCTAGACCCATTACACAGGGTCTGCAGGGCCTCTTCAGCTACTGCCCGTGCTACGGGACAGGCCTGTGACACTGGTCGTTTTTTCCATTTCCAATCAACCTGGAGTTTCCTTTCTATCCAGGAAGGCAGCCGGATGAGTGCTGAAACAGGTATGCCCTTACAATCTGTTTCCTCACATTCACTTGCTCCTACTAGTTTAGTTTGCAGTTCTACATGAAAGAGCGGAGCCTCCCAAGGTTACATTCTTTGGCACTTTGGGAGAGTATAGCTGGCTCAGGGTAGCCTCTAAATGTTGTTAGCAAGTTTTTTCTAGCTACTCCCCTCTGTGCTGACACCTTACTGATACTTTTTTTTTTGAAACTGCCTTTTGTCAATTAGCTGCAGTCAGTCAGCAGGAAGAGCTGCTCACGTGCACACGAGCACCTGGGGCCAGGCATGAGGGCCAGATCCTGAAGGGAGACCTCCAGCGAAGCGGCACCCCGGAGAAGACAGAGTCACAACACACGATACCCACACTTTCTTGCTCCAATCCAATCTCGGAGTCCTCTTCCTTTCAATCAACACTATTTCCCCCATACAGTGAAGGGAAGAACGGGTGCTACCAACTTCTCCCAGAAAACTAATGTTCTCATTCAGCATATCAACCAAACTCAAAGCAGGGCACGCTGCAGCGTGGGCCTTTCTGATTCGTGGCCACCAGCAAAACATCGCAGGGGGAGCCCATCCCCTGAGGCGTGGCCCCAGTCTGAAAGCGCTCAGTGGAGTCTGCAGAGATCTGAAAGTGCTCAGTGGAGTCTGCGGAGATCTGAAAGCGCTCAGTGGAGTCTGCGGAGATCTGAAAGCACTCTAGAGTCTGCAGAGATGCTGCTGCCTGAAGGTCAGTCATGGACTTCCTGGGGGAAAGGGGTCAGAAAGCCAAGGTCCAGGGATCCTCACCTCACTGCCATGGGTAGCTGTTTTTACAGCTTAATGAGACCTGCTAAGGCAGGCAGGAAATGTGTTACTTAAAAAGGGATCTTAGATAACATCTTTTGTTCCCAGAGTTAGCTGTCAAATATATTTTTTAAACTTTTATGGCTATTTGAGAAATATACTCAAAAACTGCAGAGAGACAAGGTGCTTCTGTGGACTGAATTTCCCTTTCGCTCATTTTCCGTGCTGACTGCAGTGGCCCAGCACCAGCCCATAGTCCTGAGGCCTGCTACATACAAGATGGCTGACTTTGAGGTCAGTTTCACTCTCCAGGCCAAGGAGCATCAAGGAGCGCAGCCTGTGCCCGCCCTGCAGAGGGGTGGCAAGGCAGGAGGTAGCCTGGGATGGTTTGCCTACTCCACCCATGCTCTCAACTCTGTCTGTCCTTGAGCACTTTTCCTTTCACATTCTGAACACGGGGGCTTTGCCTCCATGAAGAGCATACACCTGGGTCTTCTCATCACGTGATGCAGGCACATGGAGGGCAGGCAGGCTGTGCATAACCTGAGATAGTATTCAGAACCCTGGCCCCACAACCCCTTGACATTCAAGCCCTTGGCAAGCAGCCGCAGCAGACTCAGTGCTACACTCAGAAAATCAGACCAACACATCAGATGCTCTGTGAACACGGCCCGTACACAGAAGCAACACACATAGAAAGAATGGTTAATAGTAATCTCGTCCCTCCTTTCTTCCTTCTCTGTGTGGGTGGGCCTGTACCGGCCCATCCACATGGAAGGAGGGAGGGACAGACGGGGATGGCAGCCCAGGAGCTAAAGCAACCATGGAACAGGCTTCTCACTTGCAGCCGCTACATCTCAAACACGCTGCTCAGCCAACAAAACTCCTCAGTGCACTTTGCCATGAGGAGCAGGAGCAGCTGGAGGCAGCAAGCTTACCCTTCTGGAAAGGTAGCTTTACATATGCATCTCAGTCACATGTAGAGCAAGGGAAGCCTTTCTGCATATCTCGAAAATATAGGGGCACAGCAGGTAAAGAAATCTGCCCCCACCAGGTCCCAAGCACCCCTGTGCTGTACTAGAGATCTGCCACATCAGCCTGGGCAGGTGTTTCTGCACCAGCCACCTAATTCAACACTGGCCTTAGCACCCACAGCCAATCATTTACTTAGGAGCTGTCTTTTCAGAAGAATGTAAGCTTCCTAAGGGTAACTAACCTTGCCTGTCACTTCCACTGCTATATTCCTCGTGCCTAGTGGAATAGTGGAATACTTGTGAATCGCATGAACACGGACCACACTGGTCATATAAACTGAGCAAAGATGTAATGAGACCCTAGCGTCTCATCACCAGGGATCTAGCTGAAGAGACTGCCTTGTCCAGCATCATGACATAGTTTGTGCAATATAAAACAAGCAAGTAAATAAAACCTATTATACTTCTCAAAGGTTCTAAGAGGTTATATATAACAACTAAGTTGAGCTGCAATAACAGGACATGTTGTATGCTAAACGGAAGGGGGCCACCTCATGGTTTCCAGACATCAAGTGACAGGTGCCCAGCGCCTGCTCTGATCCTCCCCTCTGTCCATGCCCATCACAGGGTCCTGGAGGTTCGGTGGTACTCCACCCTGATTAAAACACAGCCTAATGACTATATATAGCAAAGTCTTTTAAACACTAATTAAAAATAACAGTCTGGCATTTGAGAACTCCTACATACAAAAATATAAGAGCTGAAATAAACAGCAACACTTGTAAATTTGGTCTATGCTCAGGTGGGTAAAAAGCTACATGTCTCCTCTGGAGTTTTTCAATCACTCTTGAGTTTATGGGGCTTTAAAATGCCTAACAATGGCCATCTTACCTTGTCGTTAATAAGGAATGGGCTTTTCTCAATCACTCCATTTTAATGATTATAAAATTCATTACAATAATATTTAACCTAATATATCCCAAATATCACTAACACTATAATCAATCGTGACACATTAAGTTATTTTGTCTTTCTTCATTCAATGTCTTCGCTATTCATTGTGCATTTTATACTTACAGCACATCTCAACTCAAAATAGCTGCATTTAAGTGTTTAACAGCCACACATGGCTAATGGCTGCTGTACTAGACCGCACAGTTTTAAAATGTTCAAAACCAAACTTACTTTCTGCATTTTGGGAGTCTTATATTAAAAGAGGTTTTCTGTTTAAGCTCTTGTTTTTACTTAAGATGTCTGAATACATTATTTACTATTTTGTATTTTTTTTAAACCCTGGAATTTGTCTTAGGTTTCACATTGCATTCCTCACAATAAGGTAGAAGATATTAAGGACTACATCACATTGCTTTCTCGCAAGCATCCAACTGCCTTTTCCAACTACAGCTGCTAGATTTAGTTTCCATTCCCTTCACACATGGCTGCTGCCCTGCCCTAACTGAATGCAACCAAGAAGCTCTGACACATCTGAGCCAAGTTTCCTTCATGTGCAACAGAATGGCACCACCGTCAGTGGGCACAATGACCCACCCAAGTTTACAACTCAAAAACATTCCACTCATTCCTTTAGGAGATTTATGCCCATCTTTATGATTTAAGAAGAGGGGAAAACTGAAGACCTGAAAATACTCTGGTTAGAAGCATAAGCATAATCAGATTAAAGCACTTAGTTCTTCATTCATACAGCAAACACATGGGATTCTGCTAACAGAAAATGGTGGTTTCAATAGTTTGGGACTGTAATGGGATCACCATTCTTCACCAACAGTGGGGACCTGCTGGTTAAACTCCGAGAGTGTTCCTGGTTACCTCTGCATCCTGATCCTGGAGGTGGTATGTCCTCTGGAGGCTTTGCAGAGTTCGGGGGCTCAGAGTCTTCTGCTCCAAGAGATGCTCCAGAAGCAAGACCAGCTGGTCTGGAAGAAGCTAAAGACAAAACCAAACAGCCTATGAAAATGCCATTCAGTTGATGAGAAACTAAACCCAAATGTTCAGACTGAAGACCACATACCCAGGGTAACCTGGGTGCTTTCAGCATATATCGGCAACATGGAAAGACTGTTCAGCTGAGTTTTGTAATTCCTCAGGGTCTACATTGTCTGTATTCCCAAAGACACTACATTCTGGGGTCTGATTAGGCCCCGTTTTCCATGACTAATCATTTCAGTTCTATACTTAGAGCAGATCAAAACTGTGCTTATCTTAATAAAACATTATCGTGGTTTACTGGATCTCTTCCTTTACAGCACGCATACACCAGAAAATGTAATTTAGCCTAGACAAAGATTCAAGGAGCCATCAAATTATAGGCAAACACCTGGAAATTTCATAGAAGTAAGATGCGGCATTCAGTCTTTTTACCACAGAAGCTCTGCGAATACACCTGCTGCACACTGAGAAATAAAGAGCACATACTGAAAGAACTGTGTCTTCCCTCCATTACAAAAATCATAAACTTATAATCCATTAAAAAGCTCAAAAGGCTGTACACAACTATATGTGCACCTACACACACACACACACAGTTACCCATATTCCTGAGTTCTCATACAGGAATGGTCAAAAGTGGTGTTACAAGTTAAGGGCAAAGACAGGAGGTAGTCTTTACATGGTACAAAAATAAAACACAATGTATGTGAAATACAAGAAATGAAGAGAAGCATGTGTAAGACTTCATCCGTGTTACTCGCTATGGGGCAGCAGGGCCAGGCCTGGTGGCCCTGTGAGATCGGCCCTATAGTGCACTGGAGGAAGAATCAATTTGAGATACGCCTTGTAGGAAGTGAAAATATTTATTCTAAAATCGAGATTTTAAAATTAATCCTATGAATTCCATGGTTCTCTCTGCTGAGCTTCTCTCCATCCCTGTGTATGTGCGGATCATTCCTGTCAATCCCAATTACAGGTCTGGAAGCTGATATCAAGTCAACAGTACATTCATAAGAACACCTGGATTTTAATTGCCACTTTCTGATGTTCTAAAACAATTTTTAAAAAGTACTGGTTTCCCTCCCTGCTCCTCATCTTTCTGCCCGCAGTGTGCACTCTGCCTGACCCTCCCTACCCCCTACCCCCTTACCCCCTCACTCATTCACACACACACATATACTTTTCCAAAAGGTATGCGGGGGGCAACAGGCAGACAGCAAGCACTGCAAACACCACACCCACCGCACCATTCCACTAGGTATCTGTTTTCTCACCTCACCCTTCTAAGTTCTAAGAAAGCCCCCACTTGCCTGCAGACAGAGGCAGAAAGAAAGGAGACAGACACCAATGCAATCACTTGGTTCTTGGGTATATTCTGTACTTCATAACTTTGCTTCATCTGAAAGACATGCTGTGGCTATTCTCTCAGGAGAAACAAGGCGCCTTCAGCAAAACTGCAGTACAATCAGCACTGACAAGGACCCAAAGAATTACTAACGCTCCATTTCTTTTCACGAGAAGTCAAGTAATTGCAGCATGTTTTAAAGATATCAAATTACTACATAACTACTTGTAACAAAATCACCCATCTACCATACGATATTAAAAAGAAATCTACTGTTTTACAGAAGAGGCCAAACCCAGGCCCCCAGCCTCTGGTGGGCCTCCTCACCACTCATACCATGAACACTGCCGGGTGCATGTGGGTATCTAGCACTTCTGCCCAGGCAGCCCAGTGAGACCGGTTCTCTTTCTCCCTCTGCCCTCCTTCTCCTTCCAGTTCATCTCACCCTTCAGCCTCCTGTGATGTTCCAAGAGAGGTGCTTTCCTGCAGGAGGCTGAGCCTTCAACCCATGGCCTCAAGCACCCCTAACGCGTCTCCCAGGGCCGCTGACTGAATGCCCTCCAGCCCTTGAGCTCTCTTCCCAGTGTCTTCCTTTTCACCCCGGTTGTGGGCTCTCCCCACTTCACCGCACTACTACTCTTTGTTGTGCTGCTGTCAAACAGCAGCTCCACGAGGGGTACTCAGGCCAGGCCACCACAGGATGGGGACCTGCTCTACCCCACAAACACTCAAAACTGGTGAGCAGCATTTCTCAAGACAGTCCGAGGACAACAGGAGCCCGGCATCAAGGCCCCTCCAGACAAAGGCAGGCAGGCTTTGGGGAATGGGCTCAGCCTCACAGAGAAGTGATTCTCGGCACCACAAGCGCCTAAACACCCTTTGCCAGAAGTGGGGCCTCATTTGCTAATTAAATACAGAAGGAACCAGCCCTGCCAAATTGCAGAATTACAGGGAAGGGGAGAGCAGAAAGAAAAGCATCTCCCCATATTATACGCTTGTGCTTACAAAGAAGCCTACTGTTAGAACTCTCATTTGGGATTTGGTCTAAACTAAAGAGACACACAGAGCAAAGAAATCCTGAGTAAGACAACTAGCTTGGTCCTCAACTTACCCCAACTAGGTTTAACCAACAGATACAGCTCCAGTTTAAAATCAAACAATCACCTATATGTGAACCTAAAAAATACCTGCATTCATACCTGTATATCTGAGTTTTCTTTTAAGCTGAAAGCTCAGCATCTCTACACAGAAACAGAACCAAAAGGATCAATGGAAGCTTTTGTCCTCTCCAAATTTTACACAATGAAAATATTTAAAGCTAAACTCCCTGACTTAAGACCGTGAGATGGAAGGAAGGGAGGGAGCACACTGACTGACTCTAATTTGAGAGAGGTAAGGAGAAAGGGTGGACACTCCCCTCAGGTATCTGCTCCCCCTAAAACAAGGTCCCCGACCACAGTGCTGCCAGAGCCAGCTTCATGCTCCCAGGTTTCTGTGAGTCCCATTCTTCTGAACAGACTTGAAATGACTCTCACTTGGTAAACAACCTGTGGCCACCTGGCTTTTAGTTGTAACTATTCTAACTCATGGGGGGAAACGTAGTTTCTGAAAAAAGCAGGGAAAAAATCAGTGAACAAACGTCATTTTGGGACACAGACAATAAAACTAATAAAGCATCTTTCATTCGCAAAGTACACATTACAACATTTTTAAAGGATGAGATAATAGACCTTAAAAAGAGGATATTGAAGCAAAAATGTGGTTAAACAGCTTCAATATATTTCTCTTTGTAAAATAAACACTTGCTCCCCGTAAAGCCACCCTACAAATGAAAGAGCAGTGGTCATGCAATAAACCAAAATGTTTGTAAAGCAAGTGAAAGAGACCACATATCAGCAGATCTGCTCAAGGCAGCACCGGGTGGTACGAGGAGCCCGGGGCGGGCACAGGGGGAGTGGGACATGCTATGTGGACCACTCCACTTCCACCCACGTGGAAATCAAAGCAAACTTCACATGACTTCTAGGCCAACTGCGTTTATTTATTTATTTTAAGATCAGCTGAATTTAAGACTGAAAGGCCAGCTGTGTTTCATACAGCAGCACCGGCGGGAGAGAGATAAGGCTTTGGTCGTACCACAGAGTGATCGTGAAAAATAAAGGACCTTACCTCCAAGCATCACCACCTAAGAAAGCAGCTCCTTCAGACAGTATAAAAAGAACTTGCCTTTATTTCTGGGGGCCCAACAGTGCTCACACCCACAGTTCAACAGTGACAGGAATGCAAAAGTCCTTTGCTTTGCATAAACAAGAAATACATGATGGGGTTATTTTTTCCATACGGAGACCAGCTCATTATTTTTAAAATGCATCTGCCTCGGAAATTTACACAAAATAGGACTACAAGGTGCCAAAGTGATGTGGGTACTTGCAAGAGAACTTCACAGAACTATAAAACTTACTGAAATGAGTACAAGAAATAAAATGCTAAACGAGGTCAGTCAAGTACAAATGCTGCTTGTTAAGGATTTTAGAAGTCTGTGTTCTACTCTAAACATGGAAGATTTCATAGTTGCTAAATACTAAGAACTGTACAAAGAAAAAGTCCACTGCATGTTTTTCCCAACTTCAGAGTCGATGCAAGCTGTACGACTTTGAATGGTTTGGGAGAGTTTTTATGCATGCTCTTGGAAAGAAAATATGAATTTTCCAAACCCACCCTCCTAAACTAGAGGCAGCTCAACCAAAAAAAAACCTCTGACTCTTCCAGAAGCCTCTTACTGCTGTCATGGGGGCATCACTCACTCTGTGCTCCCAGAAGACCACCCACGCAACTGAGGTCCCGCCACCATTTCTTCCATTAGGATGATGCAAAACAGGCCAGCTCACCTCCTACATCAAAAAATGCCGTGGACATGTCTCATGACTGACCTTGCAGAGGCAGGGCCTGTGCAAGAGACCAGCAAATGGCAACATCCAAGCCCCATTGCCTGCACCCCTTCGAAAGCAAAGGAGGGCACCTCCCGGCGTGGCCCAGCTGGTGCACCGCAGCCTCACACGAAGAAAGTCACTGTGTGGCTCCCCAGACAGAGAATAAGCCTGGGACTAATGCAGCCACGGACTGACAGTGGCGTGAGTTCTATTATTACCCCATTATCACTCTGGGATCTGTGCCTAAATGAAGCATGCTTCCTCCCTGATGCCATTTCCTTTTATCCTGACTGGAAACTAAAAGCGGATCAATGGGGGCAATACATATGATGTCACTTCAATTTACAGCCACGGCCTCTCCCTCTCCAGTCTGTCTGAAACACACAGAAAGATCAATTCTTCCCAAAAATGGTTAAAAAATGCTTAGGGAGCATTCTTCTTCCAGAAAAGCATTCTCTGCTATATTTGTCTATGTTACTACGCAGGGAACTGTTTACATGGAACAAAAACAGAAGAAACGGTGGGGGTGGGGGGAATCTCAAATTCTGTATGCTGGAGACTTGCTGGCTGAAATTCAACACAAGCAGGTCCTTTGAAAGTCACATGCAGGCGGCCTTCGGGCAGGGGCACAATAGAAACCAGTTTTCTTTTGCCCCGTGGATTAAAAAGGTGATCCCACTGACATAAAATATCTTTCATTTTTATAAAGTTCCCCCAAAGTCTGACAAATCCCCTTTCACTCTTCCCAGAAAACACACCCACCTTAGCAGACCCTCAGGTTGCCCCTTCAGTCCACAGGTATGGGAGGAAACAGCTTCTAATCACACAGTGCCCTCATTAAAGGAGATGGAAAGCTTGGCTACAGGACACGAGACAGAACTTATAAACTAAGTCATCTTCCAGACTCGGCTCTGAACCAAATAAAACACAGTGAAAATCTCTACGCTGCATAAATTTTCACATGGTGCTTTTTGCCAATAAGGCAAAATTAAGACATAATCAATGAAGTTCCTCAAAACAAAACCAAGAGTTCTCCCTCCTCATAATCCAAAAAGAAACAGAAAACGTTCAGGGCCACAGAACCCAGGTGCAGTCACCCTTTACTGCCCACACACTAGCCAGGCTACAGTCTTCAATAAACAGTCTTCTTCCATCTGTTACTTTTTAAATGATAAACATTTCTAAGAAACAAAAGTAGACAACTTAATAATATGTACACATATCAGGTGTCTGCCCAAGAGCCTGCCTACTAGGATATCATGACAGAAATGAAATATATTTACTCTAAATTCGTAATTTGTATAATGGAAAAATACAATTGGTTTGAATTGCTGCTGAAAACACAATTCAGAAAAGAAAAACCTTTACATGTTGAAGCAAAAACTTAACATATTTTAAAGAATTGCCGAAACTTACAAATAGAAGTCTCTACTGTTCACATTATTTGTGGGGCGTAAAATTGGATTTGCCAGCAAAGGAAGTCACCAAATAATTGAGAGAAAAAAAATTTT
This sequence comes from Pongo abelii, assembly GCF_028885655.2. NCBI lineage: Eukaryota > Metazoa > Chordata > Mammalia > Primates > Hominidae > Pongo > Pongo abelii. The sequence goes on along the minus strand of NC_071998.2, from coordinate 86,183,331 downwards.
CTTCAAAATAAAGAAAATCAATCAATTGGTGCATATTTGTCCAGCAGAATCAGTTATTTCTGATTATCAAACATCTTTAGGGAGTATGTCTATAAACAAATCTTGGAAAGAAAATTCAAGTAGCAGCAAATATTCATATAGCTCATTTTATACAGAGAAAAGCATATTTATTAGATTTTTGGGAAATTCTAATAGTTACAGTTCAAAAAGATTACTACAGATTTTGAGCCATGGTTTGCTTGTGGAGTTTCTAAAGTGGCACCACAGAACCTAAAACAGACACATACCATCATTAGCAAATACTATCTGAAATAATTTATTGGCATAAACAATTCTCATGTTTCCAGATTGTAAGGGTCAAATGTTCCTGTGCTATTATTCCCCTAACTCTTGTTAAAAGCATATACTATATGCAATCTAACACAAAGCATATTATTTAAATGATGAAACATGCAATCCTCTGGTCAACTGGATCTCTTACAACCATGTGTACATTAATATTTTATGCTATTATATATGTTGGAAGCATCATAAACACTCAAACTGAAAATTTCCAAGTATTTCACAAGAGATGTGTGAGATCCTTGTGTCCACCTCCCCAACCTCAGATCCTGCCAGACCAATTACAAGGGGCCAAAGCGAAAACATTCCTGATCTATGCTTCTCAAGAAAATCATCACTCATGAAAAAGAAACTGTAAATTCCTAAGTGATTCCGTCTATTCACGCTGCCACGACAACAATGGCATGTTCAATATATGGCTGAATATTTCTAAAGAAACTGGAATACTTTAAAGTATCAGAATATTCCTAACTTTTCTTGTATTCACATTTTCATAAAAATTTCCTTCTTTTTGTTTCCTTAGAATTAATGCTTTTGCCACAAGTGGTAGCTCACGCACTCTGGGAGGCCTAGACAGGAGAATGGCTTGAGCTCAGGAGTTTCAGACCAGCCTGAGCAACACAGTGAGACCTCGCTCCTTACCCACCCCCAAAATTAGGTGTGGTGATATGCGCCTGTAGTCCCAGCTATTTGGGAGGCTGAGGTGGGAGGATCATCTGAGCCCTGGAGTTGGAGGCTGTGGTGAGCTATGATTAATCCACTAGACTTCAGCCTGGGCAACAGAGCAAGACTCTGTATCCAACAACAACAACAAAAAAGAATTAATGCTCTTACCTAAATTAATAAGTGTACTTAATACTTACTGTATTTATCTTGAAGGAGAGTATACATTTTATAATTCTGAGTTCCTAATTTACAAACAGTGACATTTGCTAGCTCCAATTCTAGTTACACATTAACTTATGACCCGTTAAAGCCCAGAATATGAATATACCTTTACTGTGAAAAAAAATGGTTGGCTGAGTCTATGAATCAAAACATCCTATATGGTATGTGGTCATGCAATGGAATACTATGTAGCTATTAAAAAGAATGAGATGGAATTATTTTTGTAATACAGGAAGATGGCAAGAAATGTTTATAGAAAAAAGGTTCAGAATAAAATGTAGACTATGGTTCAATTTGTGTAAATTACATTCTAAAGATACATAATAAGAAAATAAGGAATGCTTTGTGTCAGCTGTTTCTCTGAGTAACCTACCTAATTCTCTGCCTTCCCCTCTGTCCATTTTTCTGCTTCCAGCTGAAGCTGAAATATTTTTCTTAAATCATGCTACAAGTATTTCCTAATAATTCACTTAAAAGGGAAATCCACTTTATGAAGAAATTCACTACCACAATCAAACCTAAGAACACTAAAAATGATTAAAGCATGTGCTCTAACAAAGTACTGAACCGGGCAACTGGAAACCAGGGGTTTCTCTAAAGCTGGCCCGGTAGTTATGGGAAGACCTCCTAGCACTAAGTGTGCACCGAGAAACCTATCATTGTCTCTCTAGTCTTAGTCATAACATTTTAACATTGGTTCTGTGCAAGCAGCAATCAAGAATTGGAAGAATTTAAAATTTTCCAAATATTCTGTAAATAGATATATAGGAAGCACAGTGTCAAACAGTCACATGCTCAGGTTTTTAAGCTGTTACTTACAATACTAACAAATTATAAAATATATTCAGATTTTTTTTCCAAGGGAAAAAACCAGCAATTTCATCCAAACCCAGAATTTCTTCCTTTCTATAACTTCCTATATTACTCCAATATGTCAAAAATCACAATCAGATGGTCTGTGTAGGGATTATTCATTACAAATTTAGTAATTTTAGTTAATAATTTATCAACACGATTCTTCTTTGGTTAAATGTTTTTTATACAGCCCTATATTCCTGGTGAATAGTAATCTATACTATGCACAAAATTACTGTGTTCATATGGACAAACAGGCAATCATCACTAACATTCAGTGTGATAATACGGTTTTTCCTCTAAATTAGAAGGGATTAGCAAATACGGGGAAAAACTCAGCTCTTACAGAAAATACCTATCTTCAGAATTTTACATACAGAAAATAGGATCCTCTCCTTTTGAGTTTAAACAAGGAATAACTGAGTTCAAAGAAAACTATATTTTAACTTCGATAAAAGGAATATACATTTTTAAGGCTGTGTCTTAAATACTGGAACCAGATTTTGCTCATTTCATGTGCTATCTACCCCCATCCTTGATAGTCAAATGTTTATCACATTGAAATAAAGGACTTAATGCCCAATATAGTAAGAAGAAATAATAAGGTAACAATGTCTGCAAGAATAGCTGTCAATTAACAATCTGGTGATTTAAAAGAATTTATTAAAAGCAAATTTACACAGCAACACATGAAAATTCAGACCAGGAGTGGTTCTCATTCCTCAACTAGAACATATCTAAAAAATACAAATTTATCAACTTAAAAAGTTTCATAGGCTGGGCACAGTGGCTCACGTAATCCCAGCACTTTGGGAGGCCGAGGTGGGCAGATCACGAGGTCAGGAGATCGAGACCATCCTGGCTAACACGGTGAAACCCTGTCTCTACTAAAAATACAAAAAATTAGCCAGGTGTGGTGGCAGGCGCCTGTAGTCCCAGCTACTTGGGAGACAGAGGCAGGAGAAATGGCGTGAACCTGGGAGGCGGAGCTTGCAGTAAGCCAAGATTGTGCCACTGCACTCCAGCCTGGGCAAAAAAGTGAGACTCCGTCTCAAAAAAAAAAAAGTTTCATAAACATTCTTTACAGTACAGATCTGGCTGATTATTCTTCATATTTAAAAAGCTAACGGTAAAATGACTGAAAATGCCTCTTTAATTATAACAAACTGTAATCAATGAAATGATAGCTCTGCAATTTTTTAAAAAGCAAATAGATGGGTTGTATGAGGAGTTATAACAATCTAGTTTGCTTTATGTGCAAAAACTCAACTATATGTCTTAGAAAGATCTCCCTTTGCCTTCCATAGTCTCCTTGTTAAAACTTACTATTAACGACTAAGGGTTTTTTAAAATCAAAACTCACAGTTAAAAAAACAAGTATGGCTGGGCACAGTGGCTCACTCCTGTAATCCCAACACTTTGGGAGGCCGAGGCAGACAGATCACAAGGTCAAGAGATCGAGACCATCTTGGCCAACATGGTGAAATGCCATCTCTACTAAAAATACAAAAATTAGCTGGGTGTGGTGGTGCGCGCCTGTAGTCCCAGCTACTCGGGAGGCTGAGGCAGGACAATCACTTGAACCTGGGAGGCAGAGGTTGCAGTGAGTCGAGATCACGCCACTGCACTTCAGCCTGGGCGACAGAGCGAGACTCTGTCTCAAAAAAAAAAAAGTAAGCTACAAAAACATTTTAGAGATAACGACATAACAGTTGCTAAGTGAGAAAAGGAACAGCAACAGAAAGACAGAGAAACCAAGTCAACCACTCCGATCCTCAGGTTAGACAAGTGATTCAAGTACGGACACACACACACACACTCTTAGCAAATTCTGAAGCAGGAAACATAATTTATAAATTATTTTCACTCTTGAGTATTTATTCTGTAGTCGGAAACACTAACATTCCATTACTCCCAGTTCCTGTCCTTTCTTGTGCATAGACACACAGTCAAGACAACATAAATATCTTTTTGGTCACATTTTATTTTCTATTCTTTATTTTCTACCAAATCCAAACTAAGCATAAATTTTAGCCACATATCTACAATTTGTCAGGTGGTTTCTGCCATCAAGTTGACAAAGCAACCTGTCCATTTGTAAGGAGAGCTGACCACAACTAAGGCGCAGGGGGGAGGTGGGGAGGTGAGTCCAACTACATGAAGGATTGCTGGAAAAATAATGGAACTTGTTTTCATTTAATAAAAATGTGTTGAGAGTACTGTACAATCTCCTATCCAAAGTTTCAGTTTTATTTCACAGAATGATTGAACGTCTACAAGGCATAGGAGTCACATTTCCTCCAAATTCTGCAGTTTTGGATTCTCGTCCACACAGTTTACATACTAGATTAACTGTGAAAAGTGTTATGAGGAATAGAACAAAGGATTAATTCCTTAACAGTCTCTTGGACATGTAGGGAAATTCATGCTACTGAAAATAAAATGGATTTAATTTCAGGAGAACAAGGGCAGAAGTCTCAGATTTCAAGAAATGTTTAATTTTCCTACATTACATAGGACAGAAAAGGCTGCGTTGCCGATGTGTGAGAGGGTGATGCGAACAACATCGAGTCTGTTTGCCCTGAAGTTACACATTTTGCACAAATAGCTGAATAATTCATAAATTTAGATACTGCCCATCACGACAGAAACTATTTCTAAGGAAACAAGTAGACTGAAATAACGTTATAAAAATGTTCTTTTATGGCAAAACGTCACTTTACTGCTATGAGTTTAGACATAATCTTAGTTCTACTGTGAGTTCCAGCCTGGACCCAGAGCCTGGAGCAGCCTGAAGTTGATAGGGGAGCAGGGGATCTGAAATGCGACTTTGCTGCCAAAAAAGTATTCTCTTACATAATTTCAAGTACTTGAAAGTCAATCAACGAGTCTTCAAAAATGCAAAATGGATACTCACAAGTGGTGGTTAACTATGGATCTAAAATCCTGGTAGGTCTTTTCACAGGCGTTGGCATGAACATGATTAAAACCTAAGATGTGCTTTCTAGCAATAATCTAAATTCTCAAATGTATGCAAGACTTTAGGAAATTTGTTTAGACAAATTTCGCAAAAATGGTTAAGTTTTAGAATTTCTGGTATTTTTGTATCTTCCTTTACATACGTAAAATGTGCTCCTATAAGAAAAAGTATTTTATTGGAATTTTACTTTGATGTTAAAATGTAACATTTCCTATAACTTCCCGAAGTTACAGGAATAACATTTCTGAGCTTTCTGATTATTTAAATTTTAATGGAAAATAGTGTATAGAAAACCATACTTTCCCTCCCTCCCCTCAGTATTCCTATTTATCTGCAGAAATTAAGAATTTATCTTTTAAAAAGAGGCAAAAATGAAACACAGGCTTTTAATTGTTTTTCTTATATAAATTAAGCTGAAAAAGAAAAACTTTTAAAATGCTCCTGTGGCTACTGCTTGCATCCCGCATTTTTACACATTTTCTCTTTAACATATCAAAGTTCCAACGGAGCAACTATAATCTCCACGTTATACTCCAAAGTGAAGCTTGACTCCTTTAAAACAAACCAGCTTGAAAAACCAGTGAGCACAGATCCTCAAAAAGTGAAGTGGATAAACAAACTTTAAAATTTCTAAGAACCACTTTTCTGCTGATTTCACAGCATAGATTCTCATCTCGGAATTTAACAAGGGCTAACTCTGACAGAGAAATGTTTGAAAACTCACAGGCTGCTCCTCTCTGTGGAGCCCAGTCCTCTCCCCTGGAGCCGGAGTCTAGAGCAGGCTCCTCCCGGCGGCGGTGCAGGCGAGGCCCCGTCGGGTGAACGCGCGTGTGGCTGCAGAAATCCCAAGCCTGAGCCCGCAAGGTATGTCACTATCTCCCTGCTGGATTTGTCCTTCGTGTGAACTTCCTTGAACGCCCCAGAACGTGTGTTTGCCTGGCCTTTTTGATTTGAAAGCCTGGTAAATAAAACACGCACGAAATCACAATTTCGACGGCTATGCCCTTGAATCACTCTGAATTTAAAAGGTTTACCGCCAGCTTGAAAGCAAGAAAGCACAAGCAGTAGCCACTCAGCAATGTCCCAAAGCGCGCCCGAGGGACACAGCAGCCCCGCTCCCGTCCCTCCGTGTCACCTGGGCGGCGGCAGCGCGGGCTGGGAGCCGAGGGCAGGCGTGGGCGCCGCGCGAGGAACAGTCCGCGGTCCCCGCGCGCCCCTGAGGCGCGAAGCCGAGGATGGAGAGGACGGAGAGCCTGCGCTGTTCTGGTCCCGGCCGGCGCGGCCAGCGGGGTGGGCCGCGGTCGGTTCCCGTGCTGTCAGTCTCCCGGCCAGGTCCCGCGCCCGCGAGTATCTGGGCCGCCGGCACCTCGCCCCGCCCCTGCGCCCCAGGCCCCGCCTCGCCCCGCCCCGGATGGGCCGCTCCCACCCGGCAATTACTCTAATGAGAAGTTCTCATCTCAGCACTTCAACAAGGTACAAACCAGCCCCAACACAGCCGGCAATTCAAATGGCTTTGAGAACAAAGGCAGTCATAGCTGTAGCAATTTCTTCTCTCATTTACACAATGTGAGGACTTTCTCTCTTTGCATATGGTATTTAAGAAAAAAAGTTTAAAACTGTAGCATACACGCCATTTCACAAGGATATTAGTATTACTGTGGCAAAACATCAGACCTGGCTGGCTGCAACTGAAAAAAAAAAAAACTTACCAATAAATAAATAAATTTTTAAGTTTGGTCCCTCCTGCAGAACAAATGTTCCTGGACCACCTGGTAGAAATCGGCAACATGCTGAGGTGTGAGAGAACTATTTTCTTATAGCTTATAGATCATGTGAATAAAAGAGCAACAAACCACCCAGAGCAGCTTTCTGTAAGAATAAACAATCTATACAATTCTTCATCAGCACTGGTGGAGGTCGCTAATTGTTCACACTAAAATCAGAAAAAAACAAAATGCCAGAGATAAGTTTTCTGTATGCAAGGACAGCTTTAATGGTTAATTACTGGTATCTTCATCCTAAACAACCAGAACATTTGCATGGCAAACAAGAAACCCATTTCATTTCCAATCTTGCAGCAATCTCAGTAGATAAAAGTCACCAGAATCGACCCCAACAACAAAATAAAAAACTCCAACAAGGATTAAGAGGAATGTGATTTACTGAGAATAAGTGAGAGGCAGGTATTCCTAGAATGCACTTCAAACAAAAACAGAAAGATGTGGCGCCAAACCAGAGGATAGGGACCTACCTCAGGAAGGGAACTGATCAGGGTAGTTTTCCCTAAAAAACTGTAATAGTCCATCCACAAGTTCTGCATGTTAAACTCTTCATTCCAATTTAAAATGTAATTAGAATGTTGTAGATGAGAAAAATTATAACTAAAACGTGCTTAGAAAAATAAAACATCAAAAACAAAGCCTTCTTATACTTTGACAGTACTGATTTGATCTTTAAATAATCTGCATCCATTTAAAAGAATTACTGAACAAAGTTTATGTGAAAGGTTAAAAAAAATCAGGCAATGAACTACTGAATGGAGGAATATTAAAACCCCACCACTATAAAAACTTTGCATTAAATAGGCTGAGAGTCTTCCACTTTCAAACTGTATTTTTTTCAAAAACAGATTTAAATTTTTAAAACATTTCAGGTAAGTATGGCTTTCAGTCCCATTCCATGCATTTATAAAATGTGAGCTAAAATATCTCCATCTAAAAGTCAAGAAAATCCTAAACTGTTCATGTGATAGAAAACTTATTACCTTATTTTCTTACAAAATGCCATGTTTGGTAACTAAATTTGCCTCTCTAAATATTAATATGACAAATAGCTGAATACAATTTAAATTGTAATAACCACTTTAAAAGTTAATCCTTTTTTAAACAAGAAAATCAACTGATTTTAAGTTAAAACAAGCAGAATAAGAAACAATTAGAGTGAGCACTTTCAAATGCTAATATGTCTACCTAAACTTACAACTTTAGTTCCCTGAAGTAAGATGACATTCTTACATACTTAAAACTAAGAAAATCAGGTGTCTGGGAAGTAAAAATATAGAAAGGACTCCCAAACACTTGTTCTGCAGAAGAAATAAACATGGTGAGCAACTGAGAACCTAGGAAGAAAACTCCTTCAGAGAAAATGTAATACTCCCAAAAAACTTATCCTTCCCTATGTTCCCCACACTCCCAGGTCTAGAAGTCGTTCTTAGCTGGGTCGATCTCTTTGTGTACAGCACAGAACACTCCCCTTTAAATGTTAAGAACACTAATAAGCTTTATGCATGTTTTCAAATGCATAAGAACATTACAATTAAGTATAATTCCCTTAAAAATTATGTCCGTTTGAAAAATTCTTATCTACCTTTAAAAAACAAACATTCTTTAATGAGAGACAGAAATAAAGAAGTTTCACAAAATACACCAAAACATTCTTGGCAAAAGTAAATCTCCACTTCAGGTACCTATGCTATCAGCCTCATCGCTCACACAAACATTTTAGCATGTACTTTTAAAAGCAAAAAGCCACTGCCGATTAAGTTGGTCAAATTTGCAATTCTGCTTTCAACTAAAAGGTAGAGAGTAAGCCTTGGGATAAGCCACAAAAGGTCTTGAGATTATTTCCATTTCAGATAAGCAGTTCTCACTAACATCACAGATTTAACTTATCAAATGATTCCAATACTATTTGTTCACGCTATTTTTATAATTTCCATTTTGCTTTTTGGAAGTTGAATCAGTGGCCCTAGTCCATATATTTTTTTAAAGAACCCGTATCTGGGAACCCGTATCTTCCTTTCTAAGCCCAGCGCAGTCCTCTGCTTGGCCAGCAGTGCTCGTGCCACCTGAGCACCCACCCTGCGTTCCTACCGTTGTCCAAAGTGGGGGTGGCGGCGCCTTCCCAAGGCATTTCCAAAGCAAATCCCCGAACACCACTCTCCATACCGCAGGGGCCCGCAGCGTGATGCTGCCTGAAATCTACTGGTACTGCTCCCCTCTCAACTGGCCTCATGTTCGTTTAACGAGGGTTAGGGGAGCTACGCTACAGGGACATCTATCTGTCCCTGGAGCACCTCTGTGAAGGCTTAAAGCATGACCTATTTAAATTAGAAGCACGAGGACCACGATCATCCATAGAAAAAAAAAGAAAATACCTGGCCCTTAGGAGACGGCAGCTGCTGTACAGCAATCCTTGACACCAGTAACTCTGGTTCTGAAGCCAAGGCCCCAGGGTGGGTGCAAGGGTCCCGACCTAGAGCCCTCCGCGGAGAGGACCCAGCCACCAGCATCCTTGACCGCACTGGAAGGTGCGGGAAGACCGGAACAAGAAGGCTTTAGAAAAACTCAGGCATGTCCAAAAGCCTGGCTCCAAAGCTGGGAGCACACCTAACACAAGGTTTTAACAAAAGCAAGTCGCGCTGGACCTGGGGACTCTCACCGACTCCCGTCTGCAGCGGATGCAGGGAAGGCTCGCCGGGTGCAGGGGCGTCCCCAGCCCCGGCAGACGCAAGCCCGCATCCCTCCTGTGCCGCTGCGGAGCTGCACTGCCGGGACATGGGTCCGCCCGCTGCAGGCGATGGCACTCCCGCTTTAAAACCTGTCGTCCTTTCCTCCAAGCACAGTGATTTCACAGACACTAGGGGCGCCGTTGGCTGGGGAGTAACGCGGACCAGGGTCTAATCCCGCCTGGCTACTCACCTTGTGACCTTGGGCACAAGCGCTGCGACGCCCAACTCTCCAGGGTGTCAGGAAACAGCACCGTCCTTGGCGCGCCCTTTCTGGCTAAAGACCCCTGTTTCTGAGCATGAATGTAAAATGGCCCACCCTCTTCCCCATGTTCCTCCAACACCAACTGTACAGCCTGAGATGTGTGCCGAGAGGGACTGACGCAACCCATGATCCTACCAAATGTAACCCTCAAATGTAAACTACAGGTGCCAAGTAAGCTCTCCACTCTCCCGCTTCCCCCACTGCCAGTGCCTCTCTAGTGCAGGCCCTAGGGGCACACCAGGCCTGCCTTACCACCAGGTGGGTTCCGACTCCCACCCTGCACTTCTCTCTGGCTGGGGACTGAAACAGTGACATGTATGCCCTATGTGTGCAGGTCACTATGCTCATTTCCAGTCCCAATCCACTCCTCAGCCCTTCAACAAACCTTTCTGCAGCCTACTCAGCCCTCTGCCTGGAATGCCCTCTACTCAAATCACTATTCAAGGGGTCACGTTTTTCAAGAACCCTTCACCAATCTTACCCTTCCAGATGCAGAATTTGCTTCATGGGTTTTACTCTCATTCATTTCCACGTGGGCTGTTATGCTATTCTGCCATACAACAGAATTATCGGAGTGCTGCTGCGCATGATGCTCCCATTTCTGAGCTCCTTGGAGGCCTGGGATGTCTTTACTTTTAATTCCCCCTCACTCCCACCCCCACCTGCATCCAGCGGAGCCAGTTTTGAATTAATGTAACCTTCTTGTAGCAGGATCAGTTTCCATTTGTGCCCATTAGCAGTGATTCTTAGCAACTAAATGATGAAAATATGTTAAAATAGAATCAACTTTAAAAGACAAATTAAAAGATAATACTTTTTTTAAGCCTTGTACCATTAATTTCACAGGCAAAGAAAACCATTACAGGTAAATGTCTTATCTGTTTCAGGGATATTTTCCCTAGGAAGCTGTTGACAGCTTAACCTCGGCAGCTCTGCTTTACGCAAATGTAGATGGTGCTTTTCTCCCAGAGAACTTCGCACGTGTTATCTCAGTTGACTTTGCAATGGCTTTGTAGACAGGAGCACACGTTACCCACAGTCTTAGATGACTGGGGAAAGAGAACACAGGAAGGTCAAGCCACTTAATACACAATATGTACACAGTGGTTACAACTATGTAAAAATTTTGCTGAGGCTGGTGGATCATGTGGGCCCAGGAGTTCGAGATCAGACTGGGCCAAAACTCTGCCTCTACAAAACATACAAAAATTAGCCAGGCATGGTGGCATTCGCCTGTAGTCCCAGCTACTTGGGAGGCTGAGGTGGGAGGATTGCTTGAGTCCGGAAGGTTAAGGCTGCACTGTGCCCTCATCTTGCCACTTGTATTCCAGCCTGGATGACAAACTGAGATCCTGTCTCAAAAACAAAACAAAACAAAACAAACCTAAAAATTATACAGATGTGTGCACAAAAAAGGATGTTTACAATGTTAAAACTGGAGTATCATTTTAACTGGAAGTTTTCCTATAAAGTGTTAGTACAAACTATAAAATAAAAAATTTCACAAGACAAAGCAAACAATTAACTCAATTATTCACAAGTCAATAAAACTATAACTGAATCATTCTTTTAAATAGAAATGCCAATTTCCCTCAAACTAAAACTATAAATTAGTTTTATGTCACACTGAAAATTTCTCTTTATGTCAGCAGTTGGCATGTTAGCTATTACAGTGTAACAGAAACTTCGTTTAAGCGAAAAGTGCAAATGACTTTTTCTACTATAATAGCATATATCTGTATATGCACATATATTATTTTTCCTGATGGTAGTTATAAGAAGCTTTAAGAAAACTACAAAGCTACTAACTACCTCCCACCTTTTCTTATTTTTGTGTAGATGAGGTGGCGGGGGGTGGGTCTCACTTTGTTGCCCAGGCTGATCTCGAACTCCTGAGCTAAAGAGATCTTCTTGCCTTGATTTCCCAAAGTGCTGACATTACAGGTATGAGCCACTGCACCCAGCCAAAAAACCCATACCTAATACTACACTCTGTATTTGTCAACTATCAAACCCTATGAACTCCCCAATTCACTACCCTTTACATTATCAACATCCTCTGAGGTTGTAGGCAGGATAATGGCCACATTACCTGGCAAAAGGGAATTAAAATTGCAGATGGATTAAGGTTGCTAATCAACTATGGGATTACCCTGGATTATACAGGTGGGCTCAATGTAAGCATAAGTGTCCGTATAAGTAGAAAAGGCAGGCAAGAGAGAGAACCAAAAAGACAGCAGTGTGAGAAGGACTTGGCCAAACCATGCTAGCTTTAAAGATGGAGGAAGGGGCCATGAACCAAGGAATACAGGCAACCCTAAAAGCTAGACAAGGCCAGAACTAGATTCTCTCCTAGAGCCTACAGAAAGAAAGTGCTGCGGACACCCTGACATTAGCTAATGAAGGCTGATATTGGACTTCTGACTTCCAGATACTATAATAAATTTGTTTTAAGCCACAATATTTGTAGTAATTTGTTAAAACACAATAGGAAATTAATACATCTGAGTTCCAAGTTCCTCATAATCAATGCCATTGCTTCTTAGCCTGTTTGCTGCAACACCTAAGGACAACAACATCCTTTTTATTTATTTATTTATTTATTTATTTATTTATTTATTTATTTATTTTTGAGACAGAGTCTCGCTCTGTCGCCCAGGCTGGAGTGCAGTGGCGCAATCTCGGCTCACTGCAAGCTCTGCCTCCTGGGTTCACACCACTCTCCTGCCTCAGCCTCCCGAGTAGCTGGGACTACAGGTGCCCGCCACCACGCTCAGCTAATTTTTTGTATTTTTAGTGGAGATGGGGTTTCACAATGTTAGCCAGGATGGTCTTGATCTCCTGACCTCATGATCCGCCTGCCTCGGCCTCCCAAAGTGCTGGGATTACGGGCATGAGCCACCGCGCCTGGCCAATGACATCCTTTAAAAGCTCTTGGCTACACCTGAATTCATCAGCTTCCTTTTAAAAGAGGAAGGTTTCTTCCCGTTCCCTCCCAGATCCCTAAGTGTGCTGCTTTATAGATGATTTCAGGCTCAGTTCTGGAGGTTGAAGAGTTTGTTGGGTTTGGGGGGAGGGGAGAAAAGGCGGCTAGATAGGAGGTCTACGGGCCTTCTGGGTCTGGTTCTTTAACTGTTCTGCTGCTTTTATAGCGCCATGGAGGCCGGGGCAGAGCGTGTCAATGAAACAAAGGACAAACATGAAACAGAGCGCCAGGGGCCACCGCGTCTTGATCAAATCTAAGAGCAATTCCAGTTAATGAGTAACATAACCCCACCACCTTTTTCATGGCTTTAATTATTACAGCCGGTAAGAAATATTCAAGCCATCCCTGTTTAGTGATGTTTTATTTACCCCTAAAGGCTGAAGTCTTCATTAAGTGCAGAAGAGTTGTGTTCAATTCAACACATATGGTGAGATCATAAATTGGCTTATTGTACTTTTTTAGTGTCTCTCCCTCTCCACACACACACACACACACACACACACACACACACATACACCCAAGGACTCTGAGTACACAGTATACAATCTCAATCTGGCAATATCACAATTTCACATTACCACAAAGATGATTTTTTTTTTTAAATCTTATTTCTGAATAGTTTTCCTTATTCTCAATTTTTCTAGCACAAATCCATCTTCTCATAAGGCCATTTCCTACACTGACTAAAGCGCAAGTCACTCTTGCTACAAAGGAGTCTTTCTTTGGCCCCAAATGTTTCACTCACATACATGAAAACTGGCTAAGTTCCTGAATGGCACAGAGCCTTTTGGTTTGAGAAGCCTGACAAAATGTCTAAGTAGTAAAAAGAACTGGTAAAATGTGAGAGCCTGTTATTTATTGCAATTCACATAACCACACGATCAACAGCCATTACTTGCTTTTTTTTTTGGAGTGTGGAAACTTAATTCTGTCATGGAACTCCCTGATTATGGTATTTTCTGAAGTTGACAATGTTATGTTTTCTAAAGGGAAAAAATTAACCAGCCATAGCTTTCCAGGTACAATCTTTGAGGAAGGAAGTGAGACTGTTTACCGTGTTTTCTATCAGAAAAGGAATGTTTTCAGCTCATCTGCACTTGGATCAATATTTTTATCTTTGGGTATCATTTGACATTGCTGTCACTGGAGATGCAAAAACATGGGAGGAGCCAGGATAACCCAAAATTCTGATCCTCCACTTTACAAAAGAGAGGACGAGCTGGGTGTCACTCTCTCATGTGTGGTCCCACCTCCAGGAGCTTGGGCCAGGAGGGAACTGAGAATGCCTACGCCCATCAGCAATAGGCATCCTGGGGGCACCTGGTCAGAAAGACATAGAGGAGGGGAGGGAGAAAGGTCCCTGCTCTCCTCTTTCATCGCAGAGATGGAGACAACTTCTGAGGAAGAGCTGGAATCCTGGGGTCAGGGGAGGCAGCCTAGGGGGGAATGCACATGGCCTGGGCCTCAATGCCATTCCTTCAGTAAAAGGGGGTTACCACATGGCTCTGTGGTGGCCCTAAGGTGAGAAGATGAACTTGGCTTTGTGTCTGATCATCCACTTTATTAGCAGGATCACACATCGTGGTACACAGCCTTTCTTCTGCTCCAATTCTCAAGAAACCATTCCTGATAGCAATATAATTCTAAATGGGAGTAATAAAATGCTTAATAAAGAAGCTGGGCACTACATTTTACAGAGGATGGGAAAGCAAAGTTGATTTTGTATGTGCAACTGTTCCTGTCAATGGACGAACAAGCCTGTGGGAAGGGACTGGGGCAGCAGAATCCCCTGGTGTGGCTCTGGCCTCAGGGTCCCCTGACTGTGTGCCTCCTCTCTCCTCTACCTACTGAGGTCCCCTGGGAGGGAGGAGAAGCCACCTGTAACCTCTTGCTGCTCAGGTATTAAAGCAGGGCTGATGAGGCGTGTGCCTCTGAGCTCCTCAATGCCCCAATGCTATTTTTATTATGTTCCCAGAATTAAATTCAAATAGCATCTTTAACATGCTTTAGTTTTGTGGGAAAAGGAAATAACATCAATCATGCAATAACTATAAAAATTTAACATCCTGAAACCTGTTTTTACAAACTCTAAATAGTCAGCAATCTTAGTCTGCCATCACAAATCATTGTTCTTGACAATAAATAATGACAGTGGCTATTTTAAAGATTTCTTAAAATTAACATGAAAAGTGAATGAATAAATGAAGAAACATGTCCATAGCAGGGATAAACAAACTAGCAAGCTCCTAAGTTGTTTCTGTTTATACAGCCTGCTTAAAGCTTTTGAGAGAAATATTACTTATGTTAAACGTATTTAATTATAGGATAGGAATTCCTTAAAACTATGGTCCAGTTTTATTTTTTGTTTTTGAGACAGGGTCTCACTCTGTCACCCAGGTTGGAGTGCAGTGGCGTGAACACAGCTTACTATAGCCTGGACCTCTTGGGGCTCGGGTGATCCTCTCACCTCAGCCTTCCAAGTTGCTGGAACTACAGGTGTGCACCATCACACTTGCCTAATTTTTTAGTATTTTTTTGGTAGAGATGGGATTTCACCATGTTGCCCAGGCTTGTCTCAAATTGCTGGGCTCAAGTGATCTGCCCACCTCAGCCTCCCAAAGTACTGGGAATACAGGCATGAGCCACCGCTCCTGGCCAACAATTTCAGTTTTTAAAAAATTTTCCCATAAGTCTTATTTTTCTCATGCCCACAATACTACTTTTCTTTGGAACATTCTCAATTGATCGATCTTGCTCATGCAGACTCCAACAGCATGGGCCGATCCCATGTTAACTCCACCATTATGCTATTCAGTATTTAAAGGCATTGAACACATGCTCACATGTGTTCCATTTGACTTCTGTCCATCCAGAAGGCCCACAATAACCCTCTTTCAAACCCAGAGCTGGTCACTTCGGCCCATGAATCTAAACAGTGCTTGGTATAACAGGATCATTTCAATTGCCAAATTTACTGGCAATCCTATGTTAAGCCTGCCTCATCTGTGAACTCATCGAGGTTATCCATAAGTCCCAATTTCCAGTACAGATATTAAGCCACACCCCAGAACTGCTCCTATCACCTCCCTCCTGGTGGCAACGGAGGCACTGATGAGCACCCTTTGGGTCAGACCTGTCCGCCTAGAAGTAACCTGGACTTACCAAGCTTGCTGCTAGCAATAAGATGATGTACAACTTCTAAGAATCTTAATGTAAGACTAATTAAAAGAACAGAAAAAGAAATGAAATCTCCCTTAACAAGACTCGTTCCCTTGAGGAGATGCCTTCTCTTGCAGGGAACCTTGGAGGCAGAGCACACCTGATGTGCTTGCGTTGTAGAGACATTATCACTGTGCAACAAAAGAAGTTATTTATAGTTGCTTTGTCTTTATTTCCTAGGTCTAACCACCAACATCTCTACTTAGCCAGGTAGTGGCCTGGATTTGTTTGCTATAGTTACTGAGACTTGTGGCAAACATGGTTTATATCATTAGGCTTTTTATTGTTTCATTCCGTTTTGGGGGTGTGTGTGTGTTTATATTCAGATTTAAAATGTGTGCAAGTTGCCTAGAAACCAAAGTGCAGAATTCACAACCTAATGCATGCTAAATTGCAGCTGCTAGAAAACAGCATGTTCCTTCACCTACAGTCTGGGCTGGGCTCATTCCTATCTACCCTGTCATTCAAGTTTGATGGTATCTAGTTTTCCAGGGAGTTTGGTTTAGTTATATCATCACTTTTGGTATAAGTGGAAAGAAAGTGTTTTTTGTTTTTCACCTTGCTTGAAAGCCCGTTTTTTCTCCCCAGAAAACTTAGGTTCTTCTCCTGCATCAGGACAGTATATGTAACTTACGGTGTGGGAGACACAGGCTCAAGAGGCCGAGAACTTGCTTGCATGGAGCATGGACGGACAGACGGCTGGATGGAAGGTTTCTCACATTACTGTATTTCCCACACTGAGCACCTTTCATCTAAGGAGCTCCACACCATCTCATACGTGCCTGAGGTGCCAACCTTCCCCACCACGGCATGACATTCAAGGTCTCAAGGCAGAAAGCCAGTCAAGATCACTGTAAATTAGGAAGTAAAGCCAAATAAACCCTTAGGAATGTATTAGCTTGCACTGAGAGGTACATTACTTAGAGAAGCCCCTTCTACTGTTGCCGCAATTCTTCAGGAGTAAGCATGGCCCTTCCCCAGGAGCAGCTGAAGGCCCGCAGAGAGCCGCTGAAGAGGAACAAATAGTGCTCCAGGGTTTTTCTTTTCAGTTTCACTAGCTGGACCATTCCCACTCCTGACATGCTCTTTCCTAAGTCCTCCAGCAATAAGAAACTGTGCCCAGAACAAAAGTTATGTTTTATTTTATGCCACAAAATTAGGAGTGGAAAAGAAATGTGAATATCTTATGAGAAAAAAATGCAAGTTAAACTTCCTGGAAAAGACCTGAATTCATCGAGCTTTGGTGCTTGTATACCATAAGCTCAGACAATAAAATCCTACCCACTCTCTTTAACTGAATGTGGTAATACTTTTGACAACAACTTTTAGGTGTCAAGGAGAAAAATATTTTTCATGGTTAACTGTACAGCCTATCATCTTCTATCAATGAACACTAATCAGTTTTCTGGCTGAAATAAAGAATGACTTCTGAAAGAATTCTTAAGATAAAATGGTTAGGGATTCATAAAGGAAAACCACCCCCCTTTAAAAAATCAAAATAAAGGCTAAAAGGTGAGGTAAAAAAAAAAAATTATCCTGAAACTTCATAAAACAGCTATTTAAAACCAAATCAATAATACTGCTGTGAGGTCTTTTTAGAAAAAAATTAAAAGCCTCTGTGGGTTTGCTACAATTTTCATGCCCACTCTTAGGCGGAAGACAGCTCATATATCTGTGGTGTTCAACTAACTAGCAACTTAGGTTCTGAATAAAAAGTACACAGAGATGTTACCACTTTCTGCAAGTAGCACACTGGAATGCATTATCTGCCACATCGCAGGGAGCATCCATCCCATGACAATGACATTGTCAAAAGATGGCACATGGGCCGCAGACTGCTAAGGCAAGCTTGTGGCCAGGCTGGAAGACTGACAAGACGAAAGATCTCTAAAAACCCACAATCCCTTCAGGGTGCCTTTAAGCCAAGGTGCCCAGGCAGCAGCTGTCCCTCCATCTCTCAGCTGAGCTATGCTTGGCCACCTCTGAAACAAACTATAGTTTTATTCCCCACAAAAAAAAAAAAAAAAAAGAAGAAGAAGAAGAAAGAAGAGCAAGAAAGGAGAAGAGGAGGAGGAAGAAGAGGAGGGCAGGGAGGAGGAGGAGAAAAAAAACAAAACCCAACATTCTGACATTTACTGAAAGGAATGAAGTGCTGCTCTTGTTTATAAAGAGCAAGTAAACACATATTTTATGACAGATATTTGAAGATAATTAAAAAGTAAGGAAACTTTTAAAAAAGATTAAATACTTTTAAAAGAGATGAAAGATTTTCTCTCACCCCAACCCCCAACTATGATTCTTGTCATTTAAAGGGCAACTACTGTTAGGAATTTGTTTAAAAATTGCAATTTTTTTACCAAAGGCAAAGATTTAAAGCAAGTAAGACCTATCAGATAAATTCCATCTTCATGAATTATAACTTAAAGAAATAAAACATTTTATTTTCATACTTTCAAATATGAAATGTTTTAAAATATCCTGAGAAATCAGTGGTAAAATCTTAAGAAAGCAGGCAAGATCAGTGGAAGATTCCACCTGTCCTCAAGCCTAGGCTTAGAGAAAATGAGATCACACAAGATCATATGCACATCCTCACAAAGGAATCTTTAAACAGGACAAAAATTCTTAAAGCCATCTAAATCACTAGACAGCAAAAATCTAGGGGAGATTTAAAACACAAATATTTGCATAATCCTTTCTATTCAAGAAAACTCAGTGTGACCACCATCACGGAAACCTCTCCTGGGAGTCTACAATCACCACCCTCAGACCTATTTTCTGGGTAAACCATCTGTGGTAGGAGAGAAGTCTGTTACAACTGAGTGAATGACTGGGGGCAGGTGCCTGCTTTTACTGACAGGCAAGTAAGGCCACACAGCAATTTCTTTAAAAAAAAAATTATCTGGGCTGGGCGCAGTGGCTCATGCCTGTAATCCCAGCACTTTGGGAGGCTGAGTCGGGCGGATCACCCGAGGTTGGGAGTTCAAGACCAGCCTGACCAACATGGAGAAACCTCGTCTCTACTAAAAAAAAATACAAAATTAGCCGGACATGGTGGCGCATGCCTGTAATCCCAGCTACTCAGGAGGCTGAGGCAGGAGAATCACTTGAACCCAGGAGCCAGAGGTTGTGGTGAGTCGAGATCGCGCCACTGCACTCCAGCCTGGGCAACAAGAGCGAAACTCCAGCTCAAAAAAAAAAAAAAAAAAAAATGTATCTGAAGCTGGTATCAAAGGGATTTATTTTAAAAAAACAGCAAATCACTAATACAAAGGGAATTCCTTAGAGATTTACTACCCACCTTAGATACCTTTACTTAGATTTTTCAAGATGTTCCAACTGGCCCTGAACTTGATTGCATCAAACTGTTAGGTCTGGCTGCTGACTGCTCCTACGAGATACATCACAGGAGCAGACTTTCCCAACATGCCAACAATTAATGTCCAGGTTCAGGAGAAAACTGGTATGTCATCAATGTAGAGATGGTTTTCTTTCAACCAAACACTGCATGTTCTCACTCACAGGTGGGAAGTGAACAATGAGAACACATGGAAACAGGGTGGGGAACATCACACACTGGGGCCTGTCATGGGGTGGGGGACAGGGGGAAGGATAGCATTAGGAGAAATACCTAATGTAAATGATGGGTTGATGGGTGCAGCAAACCAACATGGCACATGTATACCTATGTAACAAGCCTGCACATGTACCCTAGAACTTAAAAGTATAAAAAAAAAAGAAAAAAGAAAAAGAAATGGTTTTCTTTCAAATATTAAATGAAATGCTGGGTGTTATTGGATGTCTTCCCACTTCTCTCCCAAGTTCATAACAAAACCTGAATCCTATCAATCAATCTAATGCAGCGATTAGAGGAAATCCCAGCAAGGCCCGCTTCTCAAGCTCCTCTTCTAAGAGATCTGTATCAGCAAACCAGGATCCGCTTTATCTCAGTGTGCTTCATGTTGAGTCAAAGACTGTCAGTTGATCAGAATTAAGAGCAAACTTGATCCAACCTTTCCCCATTAAAAACACAAGGGTATTTACATCTTCCAAACAAATGCCTTCAGCCCATATAAAAACTGATGAGCCAGAATGAAGCCTCGCGGGCCACTGTGTGTGATTCAAGGGAAAAATTATTAATATCCAAGTAGAGTTTCATGATTATCTCTCCTTTTCAAATTGTTTCAACCTCAGCCATCATGCCATTCCTGACCCATGTATAATTCTCAAATTATAACAAGCATAGTCTCAAATCCTCCCATCTAAATGACCTGTACAGACACTTAATTAGCATTTACCCATTTGGTAGATTCTTTGGTATTTCCTAATACTATTCTATCAAACCCACCTATATTGCAAGGAAGGAGAAAATAGGGGAAAAACACGTCTTAATGGGTGTCTGGGTCTCTTTTCCCTTGTCAAGGATCTCCTTTATGAAGACACCTGTCCAAATTACTATATAAAAGTACAGTAAAAATAAAGTGGAAGCAATCGCTACCTACCATCTTGGCTTCAAGCAAGAAATAATAATATCATTATGTCTCAAATATAACTGAAAACTCCCTTGTTTTCAAATAGGTATCCTGGAATAAAGCAGTATCAACGTCAGGACTCGGAACCAAACTTCTAATGGAAGACAAGGCAGGGATGTATCTTCAGTATGTCATTTAGACAGCAATTCTGTCATCATCAATGACCTCACAGAACTAACAGCTGACAGCAAAGCAAGGGGAGAAAACAATATATAAGATTTTTAAATCTCCACTGGCTTAATCAAATAATATAATTTGATATAAATTTATTTTCACAGTATCCCCAAATTTAACTGCTCGCAAATGAAATTGGGGATATTTAACTTCTGAATAGACAGAATGATTTCTGTGACTTCTATATGTAGAATCCTTATGTATTTCATACTCTTATTTCTATAATGTTACAAAAGAAAGTAAATACGAAACACTGTACTGTGATTTGCTGAACCCTGACAAAGGCTGAATTCAGAGATAATTTTTAAATGTCAAAAATTTCCCATGTGGCCTTTTTGATGAAAGGCATATTAAGTAGAATACAGGCTTTATTATTAATTATAGTGTCATATAATTAACCTACTATTTCGTTTTTATGAAGGAGGAAACCAGTTATGGAACTGTAGCTTCTTTAGAAATGGAACCTTTTCTAAAGAAGGTTCTAAACAGAACCTTCCATTTAGAAATGGAACCTTTCTAAACATGAAGAATCACATCGACTGATGGAGACAGAACCACATACACATGAGCCTATCAATTCTGGCTCATTATATCACCTATCAAAGAATGGTAGAGAAACGTAACAGGGAGGAAGGAGAGGGAAACTGAATGAGTACATTTTGCTGGAAGGAAGGAATCAGCACGTGGGGTTTTAGGGGGTAAGAGAGGAGAATGGAGAGACATGCTGAGCACATGGCACCAGAATGAACAGGTGGAGGAGATGTTAGTACTAGAAAGAGGAACAAAAGTACAAGAGAAAAAGGCGTAGAACAAAAGAAGAGGTGAAACGAGGACACAGCGGACTTACATCTGTTTGGCCAACTCTAGACTCCATG
The DNA here is from genome assembly GCF_028885655.2 of Pongo abelii. Classification (NCBI taxonomy): domain Eukaryota; kingdom Metazoa; phylum Chordata; class Mammalia; order Primates; family Hominidae; genus Pongo; species Pongo abelii. The sequence goes on along the minus strand of NC_071998.2, from coordinate 86,161,708 downwards.
GACTAGTGGTAAGGAACCGTCTCCGAGATTAACAGCACATAGCACAGGAGCTATTCTTAGCTGGCTGTGCTGGCTGAAGCCACAGGCACCTTCCCCCAACCATGTCAGGTGTGCTTCCAACTGCACTTTTTCCAACTGCAATCTCCCTGAACAATACGTGGCCATCCCAAAAACAGCCATTCTAAAATGAACTCTAGTGTTCTAGCACTTAGCACAGTATTAGAAGAATCCTTATCCCCATTACACACACCTATACATGCACATGCCCATCACACAGCCTGGTCAGAGAAGAGCTCTGGGGCTCTCTCAGGGCTGCACATCCTGTAACATCACTGATGAGGCTGTTTTGTCATAAAATAAAAGCACAGAGGTGGGAACAACTCCAAACCACCCTCCCCTCACTTAGTCATGTATTTACCTACTGATTTGGGTGCCAGTTATTTATTCCTAAGTAACACCTATTATTTACTAGCTATAAAACAGGCTCTGCTGCAGATGAAGTATTCCAAAGTGAGGTTTTGTGCCTACAGCAGAGTAGCCTGGGAGAACATCAGCTCCTCAAGAGAAACATTCTCCAACTAGCCCACTGTACACCCAAGGTGAAGGACCCTCTGGTAGTGCACATCACCACCTTTCACTGGCTCACCATAGGACAGAGGAGAACGTTTTCACATTTCACTCTCTGGCTTTTGCTTCAGTAACATCTTTGAATGGCAGAGTTTACTTAACAGATAACATATCTGAAAGACTCACTTGAAAACCAATGCTGCAGTATCTGCTTCATTTCCCTGGGAGGTGGACAGGCTTCCTGATGGCACACGCGAGGTCTGCCAGTCTGTCTGGCCCAGAACAGCTCCCCTGCACCTGTGAACACCTGGCTGGCCACAGCACTCAAGCCAAGAGGCCTATCTACCACTCCAGGTGGGGGTGGCCTGAAAAGGAAGGGCCAGAAGCAGGTGGCCTCCGCTGGCCAGGTGCAGTGGGGTTTTTCTCAGACACACACGATAAAGTGTGTTTCCAGGCTCACTGTGAGTCCTGCTGGAGGGTTTCAGGGCCCCCCAGTTAGTTTGCTTTCCTGGGACATGTACCTTCTGATCATGCCCCTTTCCATGTTATGGCTAATGTAACAGGATGAGAGAAACCACAAAGTATAAAAAGCTACAGGACACTGAGCCACTTACTCATGTCCCTGTAAGCACTGGAAAAAGCTGTCTTTAGCAGAAACACATGTAATGAGGCGGGGGCTCTGCAACATCAAAGCCCCTCAGTTGTGGCACATGGTCCACAAACAGGATAATCCTCCAGATATCTGGGACAAGTCAAAAGACAAGAGGAGCAAACACTGTTCACTTGTTTGAACTGGGACACATTTCCAAAAGGGAGCATGAAATGACATGATCCAGCAGCAGCTTAGGGAGCTTATGTTTTAATTCCCCCCTACCCAGAGAACTGGGCTTGAACAGGATTTAAGGTGCACAGGTGAGCTTTAGCAATTCATCGGTTACATGTAGAGTAGTGAAATCCAACAGCCCCCTTTGATCTGCAAAAGTGTGCAGTTCTGTCCTCACTCCCCACCAGCTGGCCACTGCTGGGGCATTGGCACAGAGCTAGGCTCTTGTGCTTTGATAGATGGTGATGTTTCAATCAGGTATCACTTTCTATTAAAAAATGCTGAGGGACTTAGCTTCTAATCACACTAAAATGAAGACCTAGATGACGTCGTGTTCTGGCATTCTGGGTACATGTGAAGAATGCCCACCCAGAACACGCTCCGTGATTGGATGTTTAGGAGAGAAGAGAAACTACTTCACTTTCATGACATTCTTTTTAAACTAAAAGAGTAGACATGTGAAGAACAAAGGCAGACCAATGCACTGACTTCACTTCACTAAATACATACTGGTAAATGCAGAGAAATCTATTAACTGCCAAAATAATTGACACTCTTTGCCCACACATATTTATATTTAACACTTTGTGCTGTTAACACCACCAGAGCTCATGTCATGTGGGGGTGCATGTGACTGCACACCCAGGGTAAAACTGCACACTGTGAACACCACACTTTCCACTAGCCTGGGATCAAGCCTAGCCGAGAAGGGTCGGAAAAGCCAGCCAGGCCAGACAACATAGTGGAAATACTAGAGAGGAGGCAAAGTATCAGTTATACTTCTTTCAGGATTTGATTATGCTACTTTGAAGTGAGGACTATTTGCATTTTAATAAAAGCCAGAAAGCAGGAGACAGCTGTGTAACTGCATATTTCTTAGAAATAAGTTGAGTATCTATTTCAGTGTAACCCGTAAAGTAGAGCAGAAATAGCCCCACGGTTAACTGCTGAACCTTGAAGCTCATCTTCCATAATTTCCATATTGCGCCTACAAACTAAACACACAAGTCATGATGGGGAGCTGGTAGTGTCCCCTGAGATTCTGAAATGGATGCCTGTTTGATTCATGTTCAGAGAGGAAGAAGAGACACAGAGAGGAAGAAGGATGGCTGCTGCCAGTTTTTACATCACTGGCCACATGCAGAAAGCCAAAGGTAGAGGACGAATGCACAAACCTTCCACTTACAGTCCTACACGATCCCTTCATGAGGCTCAGACGCTGCTCTGCACTTACAGCCATTTACTCCAGGGCACAGGAGATGGTTATCAAATGGAATCAGTTAAGGTATACATATCCCCAGGACTACAGCTGCAGTTAAATGCTGAATTCCAGTATTCATGGTCAATGAAGTTACTTTTTATGAAATGTACATAACAGATCTTTCCAAAAAAGCAGAATTTCAAAATAACTGAATTCAATTATTTTTTTAAAAAGTAGCCTGCATGAAACCACCTTTGAAGTCACAAAGTCAAAGTCACAAATATATAACACACTCCCATTCTTCTTCAATAATTATTCTCCTTAAAAGACAAACATCAAAATACTAAAAGTAGCTGGCTGGGTGACTGGATTACTGGTAATTTTGAAATTTCTTCTTTATACCTTCCCATATTTTCAGAATTTTCTCTAACAAACAGTATCACTTTGATATTCAGGGGGGAAAAAAGGTTAAATTTCTTATCTTGAGTTGGTTTAAAACAAGAAACTAAATATGCTGAACTGTAATAAAAATACAGGAAAGGTACCACACCAGAAAACAAAGCTTGGTTACTTTATGCAAAGACCAGAATCATACCACGGCTGCAATGGTCAACTCAGCACTCAAATCCAGATTTCAACAACTTGAGCAACATGAACTGGACTCCCGGGGGGCCTCCCTACTTAGAAGTGCTAGGCACACTATCAGTAATGCCACCCATCTCCCAGGACAAGCACTACGAAAGAGAGGCCAGACTATCACCTGGATTTCATATTAACAGATTTGGTTATTATAAATTAAATTGAAATGAATTTCAACCTCCTTCCCTTGAGTAACTTTCCTTTTTAAATCCTCACCATGTCCCTGATAAGCTGCTGGAGAAGATGCTTACAAAACACTGAAATGCCCAAAATATAAATAACAAATGAAAGAAGGACGACAAATACTCAGAAACTCCAATCAGTGCCGAAACAGTTAGGAGCTGCTAACATATGGCGTCTCTCAAATTCTGGGGGTGAAGGAGTGACTGGCATGGCACTGAATGGATGGCAGGTGTGAGGGCCCAGGAGGGTGACACGCAGCACACAAAAAAGAAACAGCACTTACACTTGAGGGTCTCGAGTAACTTTGCCCTACTGAGAAAACACAGGCTTTGGAAGGGGCCACACCGGTTTACAGGGCATGGCTCCTCATCAGTAACACATGCAGACAAAAGGACAAAGGCCAGAAGATTCAGACTGGTAGAAAGATTTAATGTGTGCATCTACACAATGCCCATAAGGAATTCAGTAATGTCCACCTGAGGCCTGCCAGCCTGATTGCCTCTCACCCTCTCTCTTCTCAGAAATGTGTGGCTGGTCTTCTGGCACCCCCAGATTCCCCGAGAGAGTGCACGGTGACAGGAGATTTCATGTTGGTCACGGCAGCAAGTATAGAGTACCACATCCTAGGGAGTCCCAGGCAAGCCCTTGAGAGAATCCGTTTTCAGCAAACAAGGACAGCTCAATGTCACACAGCACCTGCCCGCACAGCTACCTGGAAACTCTGCCCCAGTTGCGTTCCTCACCAGCTGGCGCTGGCTTCCAGACACACTAGGCTAGTATCTCAGTAATATGGACCAAAACACTGTGGACATCTGGGGCCAATGGCTCTCGTGGAATTCTTGCATAACCTAACACAAATAATATACACAATTGGGCAGGGAAATTCTAATACAACGCTCTATCTATAATAGAAAGGAGAATTAAAGGAAAAGTGAGTTATAATGCATTAATATGGACGTCAATATTTACAAGCTGATGCCTGAGTACCCTATTAAATACAACAGTGAAGCAATGGGCTGCCTGGAGAATCCCCACTAACACACAGCTGTTAATGCAAACTGAAGCAGCTGTGCCAGGTGGTCACTCAAACACCACAAATGCATTCCCACTGCAAAAGATTTTCTGAAATGGCAAGTAACTCTTGGAAAAATTCATCAAAATACAATCTTCCCAGATTTACCCTTCAGACTCATTCCCAGAAACCTGAGTCAATATTAAAACTGTGTACATAAGAGAGTTTCTAAGCCCAAATATTAGACACCAGTTTTTCACCTGTACAGCTCTCCAGCTGGCACCTGAAGGCTGTGTGGGTAGTGGCGTAATTCTCCAGTCTGCTGGAATGCACTGTGCACCACAGGCATAGTGCGCCTGGACTCTACCCACCCACGGCCAAAGCACCCACATCACTCCCACGAGGGTGATTCTGCCCTATGAGAACCGTTCCTTTATAACAAACTGCCACCACGTGACAAAAGTGCCTCTGGAGGCCAAAATAATTGATGTAAATTGCGTTCAGTTGAGGTTGTTTATTCAGATATCAGACCCTAAGAAAATCATCTCTGCCACTATTTTCCTCCCATGAACTTCTGGCACTGGGCACCTGGGTGCTAGGTGTGAACTGGAATGCCTCTCATCTTCTCCTCTTGACAGACTGCATTCCCCGCTTCAGAATATTTGGACAAGCACAAATTTGAAAGATAAACAGGCCTGCAATGAGTGTTCTGAGGCTCATGATTCTGCTGAGACCCAAAGGGTGGTCCTGAACTTCACCCACGACGAGAGGGTTATTTCACCAGAATGCTCTGTCATGACTGATGATACAACTTATTTAGAAAAATAGGTTCACTTGATTTGCTCACTGCCAAAATTAAAAATACCTGCAAATTCTAGAATAAGCAAAAATAATGAGAAACTCTGGTCATTTGGACTTGAAAATGTAGTAACCCCTGCCATGTTCAAATGATGTGATAAAGTTTCCTGCACAACTTTTGCAAGGCTTTTGGAGATAGCCTAGATTCATACAGATACTGCTAGTTGCATTTTTAATAAAGAATCCTTAAAAGCTACCGAATTCTAACACCTATAACTTCACTATTTAATTATTTAAAGCACCCCAAAACACGGCTCTACAGACACGTGTGTCTTTTCTATATTAAAACAATGTGTATAATCAGAAATACAAACTGACAAACATTGGTTTGAGTAACAGAACTAAAAAAAAAGAATTCAAAATACCAAAAAAATCACTTCTCAAAGTAAACTTAATTTAGACAATATCACATACACACATCAACTCAATACTTTATATCAAGTCCACAAGAAAAAAACATAATTAAATGGAATGTGTTTAACTGTTGCATGCATGACTGGTGGTAGAACCTAGAGAGTAGGGAGGAGAGGCATCAAAGACTACAAGTTTATTTATTTTATTATTCTATTTTATTACTTTTTGAGACAGGGTCTCACTCTGGCTCTGTCACCCACACTGGGGTATAGTGGTGTGGTCACAGCTCACTGCAGCCTTGAACTCCTGGGCTCAAGCGATCCTCCCACCTCAGCCTCCCAAGTAGCTGGAACCACAGGTGCATGCCACCGTATCCAGCTAACTTTTGTATTTTTTTGTAGAGATGAGGTTTCGCCATGTTGCCCAGTCTGGTCTCGAACACCTAGGTTCAAGCAATCCACCCACCTCAGCCTCCTAAAGTACTGGGATTACAAGCGTGAGCCACCACTCCCAGCCTACAGTTTTAATTAACATGTGTTAACAATGCTTGAAAAACTGTAAATACCTTAAAATAGTTCCTAGCTTTCTTCTGTACCTAAGAATATAAAATAAGTCAACAGTTAAGGTTATATTTCCTTATAGCTCATGGCAAAGATGTGGAGAAACTGGGACCCTTGTTCATCACTGGTGGGAAGGTAATGTGGTACAGCCACTTTGGAAAACAATCTAGGCTTCTTAAATCACTCCATTTACTCAGCTGCTCATATAAATTTACTCAACTTACATGACTCCTAGGTCATCTATCGGAGAGAGGTAAAAGCACATGTTCATTTAACAACTCATCTGTACTTACTGCAGCATTACTACAGCCCTAAACTGGAAATAACCCAAATGTGCATCAACTGGTGAACAGACAGATAAAATGTAGTGTAACCATAAAACAGAATACTGTCCAGGAATAAAGGAAACACAGCGATACACACTGCAACATGCATGCACCTCAAAACGTTATGCTAAGTGAAAGAAAACAAACACGTAAGACCATGTATTATATGATTCCACTGATATGAAATGTCCAGAAAATGCAAATCTATAGAAACAAGAAGTAGATTTACAGGTTGCCTAGGGATGAGGAGGGGGGAAATAGGCAGTGATTAGTGATGGACGCCAGGGGTTTCTCTGGGATGATGGAAATGTTTTAAAACTAGATTGTGGCGATGGTTGCACAACTTAGCTAACTTACTTAAAATCAGTGAATTGTTTATGGCATGTAAATTACGCCTTAAAGTTGTTAAAAACATATATACACACAAAAAGAACCTGTGCTGAAGCCCTGGGTAGCTATGAAGTGTTAAATCTATATTCCAGTTTTCTCTTACTTTCTTGACTTCAGAGTGGAAAAGATGACATCAGTCCATTAGCATTATGAGAATGCAGAATTTTGCTATTCAATTTCCTCTAAAGATAATAAAGGAACACGGGGGAAGGAGGCATGCAGGGGAGCAAATAAATCTGCTCTTTCCTCATTACTGAGTTCAAACTGGGTCACAGCCCTATTAGGCTTAACCACGCAGAGCTTACTTATTACTGCTTGCTGCCGGCGGAGGCAGTGCTGGGGCCTGGGAACTGGCAGAGTCCAGTGACGATCATGACCACTGCCCTAGGAACACAGGACTTTTAGAATGGGCAAACCCAAGCAAGACACCTAGGCTAAGCACAATGGGCACTCTGAACAATTAGGAAATGACACTACAGAAATTCTTATCTTTAGCTCATGTAACCTAAAACCTTACACAAGTCACTTACCTCCCAAACTTCAAAGTTAGGTTTTATTTGTTAAAATCACTATCAACTTAATAATTATACAAAATGAAAATACCAATGTGGTAAGCAGGCAGCCCATGCCCAATAATCTAAGATGACCTTTCTTGCACCTTTTCTCCCAACTCCTGATGAATTAACTTTTGCCAAGTACCTACTAAACTCACTGCTTTGCTCAGTGGGGTCAGCTCTGGCAGCTAACCTACCAGCTCTGCTTTGCAGACTCATCAACAACCCTTGTCTGTCTGACAAGGCACTGAGCTGTATCCAGCACTGTTGCTGTGGACAAGGAAGTAGCAATGGGCCATATCTGCAGTGGCTGTGGGCTGACAGTATCTGTTAACAGAAGGCTGGAAGGAGTAGGGGGACACCAGCATATGTAATGGCCTCTGCTGGGAAAATGGATCATGGGAGAAGGAAGAGCAAGGACAAGCCCGAATTTCTGACCATCCAAAAGCCAGGACACCAAGACTGCCCCAGCCATAAGACCACGACACATGCACCAGGTGCAGCAGGTGAGCACCGCAGACCATCTTTTACTCCCTGTAGAAAAGCTATTGAGAATGGTTCTAGCATAAAGAAAAGACAAATATTTAAGTTGATGGAGATCCCAAATATAATGATTTTTTATAAATTATATGATGGTACTAAATCACATGTACCCTAAAACTATGTATATCTATTATCCATCAATAACAAATAAATAAATATGAAGCTAATAAAGTAAAACAGCTCATTGGCCTAAGGGGAAAAAAGGTTTTGAATAGGAAAGCAAAATAATAACAAGTACATAAATGATAAGAGGGCCAACCTGATAGAAATGGTTGGAATTATTTTTAGCTGAAGTCGATAGGATGAAAATCTAACCTTATGAAAAGTGAAATGCTGTGAAAGAGGAAGCAGGAAATCAGAAACGCTATATTTATCCCCTCCCCTCCCACCATTCCCTTGAGTATTTCCTTTATTTTGAGAAGAAAGTAATAAAATTATTCTCCATACCAACATCCTCCCTCCTCTCAGAGACACTCTGGCAAACAAACTGGCCAAAGGCCTCACGGAACATGGGGCCACATGCTCAGGCTCAGAGTACAAAACTACTGCCAGCTCCTGGGCGGTCGGTACTCGCACAGGGGTCACACAAATACCATATCTAGAAACGGCTCTGGCCAATGACCAGGTGGCGTTTCCCTAGGCCTAGGAGATCCCTGGTCACTCTCAAGGCTGAGGGGAAGAACAGCACAGCCTGGAGAAAACAATGAGAATGTTCCTGAGGCCTCGTGGAGGCAGTGCTGCCAGTGGCTGCTTGCGAGCTTGTGGCTGAACTGCTGCTCTCTGTTGACAAAGGTAAGGATATTCCAACAAGGACATGGACTAAGGAAAACAACTGGTGGCATTCTTCTCATGATTCATTCCTATCCTACGTTCTCTCTCATTCCTGACTCTCCATTTAAAATAAACTTCGCAAGGAAAAGCAGGGATCAGGTGGGGAAAAACAGCAACCTGCCTGGATGACAGAGCCGGCTGGCTGATCTAACATTTGACATGAAAATTATCTGACATAAAACCATAATTTCTTTCCCCATAAAAAATTCAAGGGTGCTCATAATTTACAGGGCATGTGGAGTTTCAGCCCTTAGCAATTAGGAAGCCACTGTCGGTCCACTGGGCTTTATCCAATGACCCTTTTAACTACTTGAAAATGATGTCTGATTATCAAGTAATGTTATGGCTTACCTATGAAAACTTCTTTTCAAAAATATTGATCCTTGACTACATAAGCAAGACCTTTCTGAGAAGCCTTTTTAAATCATGCATAACCCATTACTCATAGCTGGGACAAACACTGGACCCATTTCTTCTGTGACTAAGTGGGTTTCTGTTAGTCAGCACTCAGGGAAACTTATTAACTATCCAGAGCCAATTCCACACAAGAATAATAGTTACTGTAAACTCAGACCTCTGTAGTTGCTGGGAGGCGGGGGTCAGGGGAGATCTCAACACTTGTTGTTGAAAGCTTTCTGGAATTCTTCAGTTGCTCAGGACACCAGCAAGCATTTTTTTGTGGATAACCAGACTTTTTGTAAACTGAGCTCGCAAAGACCTCAACCAAAATCAATAAAACAGCTCTAGTGACTTCAACTAAAACTCCCTTTGGAGGAGCCGACTGGAAACTTCCAACTGAACCTGAGGCAGTATTTGACTAGGGCACAGTGGCCCAATTGGGCAGCTTCCTGGGTCTGCCTGGGAGGCAGGTGTCCTCTGCACCTGTGGCTGGGACCCACTAGAGAAGTGACTGGGCTGCTTTCCCAGTCTTAACGCTGGGGACACTTCAGAGGGCGCACATCCGCCACACTGATGTTCCAAACGTGCCCTCACAGCCATTCTTCCTGCAGCTACACTTCCTGGTCTCTCCTATCAGTTCTCAGGGGCATCTTCTGTTCCCATAACACACCACAGATAACAAATGACTTTAAGTCTGAAAACAGTACTGGAAAAGCCCACTCCCCAGTAATGTTAGTAACTACTGTCTGTGACCCATGATCCAGGGGCAGCTCTGTGCAAAATGTTTTCCCATGAAGTCTGTTTTGCAGATGAGGAAACTGAGGCTTAGATAAGCAAGTCGGTCCAGCGTGAAAAAGCCGGTGAGGGGCAAAAAGGTGGGATTTCAATCAGTTTGTCTGATCACAAACCCATGTCATTCCAGACTGTAGCGGGGAGAAAGGTACTTTAAGATCTCAATTTAACCCTAATAGCACAGGTGACCCACAGCATCAGCTGCAGCCATGGCCGAAGTTCTATGGAAAAATAAGTTAATGGAAACCACACATGTTCTGGGCAAGGGGGGAAATGTGTCCATCCACAACAGACAAACATTTTTCTTGCTAAGAAAACTACATCAAAAAACTTCTTGAGAAGTAAAACTCTCAACAAATAAACTATTTCTACTAAGCTACTGTTAAAACAGCTGCTTTGAGTGATTTCTAACATGATATTAAGATAGACAATAATGAACTGTCTTTAAAAAAAAACAAAATAGGCCAGACATGGTGGCTTATGCCTGTAATCCCAGCACTTTGGGAGGCCAAGGCGGGCGGATCATGAGGTCAGGAAATCGAGGCCATCCTGGCTAACACGGTGAAACGCCATCTCTACTAAAAATACAAAAAAAAATTAGCCAGGCATGGTGGCGGGCACCTGTAGTCCCAGCTACTCAGGAGGCTGAGGCAGGAGAATCGCTTGAACCCAAGAGGTGGAGGTTGCAGTGAACCAAGATCGCACCATTGCACTCCAGCCTGGCGACAGAGACCCCGTCTCAAAAAAATAATAATAATTATAAGGATGTATTCCCAAATATGCTGGCAACAGTTTTGTGAAGTCCACACACGTTTATAATATGCCTCCTCTCTTTCTCTGTAACAGTGTATGATCTCAAAACAGGTTTGATACAAAGAAAAAAAAAAGCTAAGACAAAATCTACAACAATCACTTGCGATTATTCTCTTCTCCCCTCCCACTGAAGACTCTGAACCTAAGAGCAAGAGTCCTGTAGCAGTGTCTGATTTCTTCTCTTCTATGACCTTGAACTCCATCAGGGGTTCCCAAGAAAGTGAAAATGAGGTTAAGCAAATCTAAACAGAAACAGTCCTTCTCCACCTTCTGTTCTAGAGCCGGTCTGCTTACTCCACCTTTACACTTCCCACTGAGCCTCTCCCTGGGATGGCTCCTGATGACAGTGACTCTTGCATAAACCAGGGCAGTTCTCCAGAAACCAAGGCGTCGGTCAGACCGTGAGTCAAGAGTTAGATGCACACAGCGATGTAGTTTCAATCCAAGATGGGAGACTGTGGTCACACAGCAGGCCCCAGCCCAAACCTGCTCCCTGCTCGGAGGACAAAGGCCAATTAGACTCTCTGTGTGTGTGCGCACATGTGCATGCTTGTATGCACACACACCCACACAAGCTACACATGCATGCTGGTACATCACTAATCCTCTGCTGGAAGATACTTCGGCATCATTTAAATTTGTCTTATGATAATCTGATGTTCTGTGATTAGGTAATGCTATTGTTGACCAAGTCATTAAATTAATCTTCAATAAAGACTCAACGATGCCAGGATCCTCAAGACAGGGAAAGGCAGGTGCCTTTTCCCAGAGCCTTTCATTTTGCTAAGAAGGAAGAGAGGAAGCTTTCTGCAAGTCTGAATCAGCTCAGTACTTGCCTTTTCTTGCCATCTGCCCACTTCAGTATCTGCCAGTTGCGTTAGAGAGAAAATATGTCTTTTTCCCTAAGCCATACTATTCCTACCCACTTTGCCCTGCCAGTAACACAGAGAGTTCTGGGGCACTAAACCCTTCACAATCCGAGTTTTGGGGAATGAGGGTAGTTTGATCTGGCCTATGAACAAACAGCCAAGTCAGACAGACTGCAGAAACTCTAAAATTGCAATATATCAAGGTATGAATATATATAAACATGAAAATCAGCTTTGCATTTTAGAAAACAATACTAACATATATATTTACAAATACCAGCACAGACTGGTAAGAAGGTCATTTGTGAGAGTGCCATTACTGCATTTCAAAACAAAATATCGATTTATCTGGTCATGCTTATGTCTGATTTTTTTTTTTTTTTTTGAGACAAGGTCTCACTCTGTTGCCCAGGCTGGAGTACAGTGGCGCAATCTTGGCTTAAATGCAACCTCCACCTCCCAGGCTCAGGCAATCCTCCCACCTCAGCCTCCTGAGTAGCTGGGACCACAGCCATGCACCACCACACCTGGCTAATTTTTGTATTTTTAGTAGAGACGGGGTTTCACCATGTTGCTGAGGTTGGTCTTGAACTCCTGAGCTTAAGCGATCCACCTGCCTCAGCCTCCCAAAGTGCTGAAACTATAGGCATGAGCCATCATGCCTGGCCCTATGTTTCATTTTTTTTTTTAAATAATATTGTCATGTCACAGTTGGTCTATAACAAGCATCACAAAAATGTCAAATAATCTGTGCCTTGTAAAATCCACTAATGCAACAGGAAAAGCACAATTTGACATCAACCCTTGCAGTGAACCCAGCTGTGTTACTATAGAATCCTTATCTGCTCTTTGGAATGACTGATCTCTCAAAACCTGACTCAGTTTACTCCTAGTCCAAATGGAAAAGTCCTCAAGAAGCCAGGAAACAGCCCTCCCTTTGGACGTGTGTCTAGTCTACAAAGGATGGCCTTCTGGGGTACCATCTTGTGTCTCCCAGACCTTTCCCTGTCTCCCTCAGTGTCTGTGCCCCACAATACAACAAAGGCCACCTGGACACATCTCTCCTCACCTGGAACCGAAAGCAGCTTTGCCTCCATGCCTGACTTGGGGAGCTACCTGGGCAGACAGCTGGAAAAAGCAAGAGGAGACCCAGGCTCTAGTTCCAGAACAGCATGCAGGCCTGGGAATCAACTTCTCAGGGCCTCTGCATTCTCACATGTGAAACAAGGACTTGAATTAGAGAAGCCTGTGAGGCCTTTCCTAGCTCTCACAACTCCAGCCTTGGACAACTTCCCAAACGAAGTGGTCAACTGAAACTTTAGGTGTTCCTCCGTGGCAATCCTTCTCCTCTTCCTTCTCCTTAGGACCAGCACATGCATCTATGGAGGACCTCTAGTAGCTTTCATAACATTCTACTCACTAGCACACTCCTCCACGTGCTTGGGTTATAATCTTCCAGTTATTTTAGACAGCTTCTTGCTGGTGGTGACTTTATTTTCTCAAGTTGCCTGAACTTTTCAGTCTTCCTGATGGTCTGTGCAGCACCATGGTACCAAGATGAGATTTCCACAGGTCAAAAGCACTATGCTCTCTTTAACATTTAGAAGCTCAACATGACCAAGAATAATTTCAGAGAAAATAATCATTTCACAGAAAACTAGAGGGCACTTTTGTCATGAAATACACTGCAACACTGCAACTGTGTTTAGCAAAAGGGTAACAGGTAGCTGCAACCTTCCTTTAGACAGAAAACTTCAATGTGATGATGCAGGAGATGGGCCCAATCTTACGTGCCTTTCATTAGCTGGGTATTTGCAAAAGCTCCAACAGTCTTTAAAGGAACTTCAAATCAAAACTGTTCGAACAAAAGAAACAAAATCAGTGACTTACTGCGTATAAAAAATGATGATAGATTATCCAAATGGAGCTCTGATAGAACACAAATCTCATCAACAGCCTGACCACCACCTAGGGAGCTTCCAATTTGGAGACGGGACAAGGACAATTTATTGTACTATAATGGACAAAATGAAGAGAGTGGCAAATAAAACAATACAGTTGCTCTGAGAAACACAACTGGTTTTCTTGAGTAAAGCCAAAAGGCAGGGAATAAACACAACAACTCATAAAGTACTGCTGCTGTACTTGCTGCTGCTATACTTGCTGCTGTATACTTGCTGCTATACTTGCTGCCGGCTGAAGAACAGTTACAGGAAAAAACCAAGCCTGATTTTTTTTTAACGTCTATAAATAAATTTAGGAATGTTTTCCTGCTTCTTTGTCATGGAGGAGAAAAAAACAAACGGATGGCATCGCTATCCACATGCCATCACGTAGGCAGCCTTCCACCGCCTTCTGTGAAGAGGTGCCTTAAGATGCATTAAGTATTAAGTGAGTACTAGCTGCCTTAGAGAAGTCCCCTCACTAACTCCCACAAGGCTCTGACGAGGCACATATCTGCCCTTTCACAGGATGACACGCGGTTGCACAGTCACTGTGGAGCCAACCTCGGAAGCAGGTCTGACCACCCAGCGCCTGTGTGCTGCAGCCAAGAGGCAGAGAGAACCTCTCAACACTAGCATACTTCTGCAGAAAACAAGCTGCATGTCATCAGACACAATTCCAGAGAGGACAAGAACAGATGATTTTGAAAGGATAAAAAGAAAGGCACACCTAACAATGCTACAAGGACAGAGGATTCTGAGTCACAAGAGTTGAGAGAACAAAAGCAGGTTGCTACAACTCCAACTGACGCATGAAGATTCTAGGCTCAGTGACTCATTTGAGAATCTCGGGTGAGACATTTAGATTCCCATTTACTGGGCCAATGCCTTCTGGTCTGTAAAATGGAAGACAAGAGCAGCATTAAGGTATCTAGACACTTTCAAATCCTCTCAAGAAATAAAATGTTAAGTATAAAAAAGCATGTTTGAACACCCACCAGAATGGCTAAAATAAAGAAGTCTGACAATACCAGGAGCTGACAAGGAGGCAAAGAAACTAAAAACCTTAAACACTGCTGGTGGAAATGTAAAATGGTACAGCTACTCTGGAAAACAGTCTAGCAACTTCTTAAAAAGTTAAACATACACCTGCCATATAGCCAAGCCATTCAATGCCTAGGTATCCACCCAGGAGAAATGAAAACATATGTCTGCACAAAGACAGTTACACCAGTGTCCACAGATGCGTTATTCATAATAGCCAAAAACTACAAAAAATATTCCGAACATCTCATAACCAGTAAGTGGATCAACAAAATGTAGTATATCCATACAATGCAAAACTATTTTAAAATAAAAAGGAACTAGTGACACATGCAACACCACTGGAACTCAAACTTTACAATGAAAGAAGCAGATCCAAAAGACTGAGTAGTGTATGATTCAATTATATAAAATTTCCAGAAAAGGTAAACTATAAACCAGAAAGCAGACTAGTACTTGCCTGGGTCTAGGAGGAGGAATGGGGATTGACTACAAACGGACACAAGGAACTTTCTGGGTGACGGAAATGTTCTAAAACTGGATTGTGGTATCAGGTACACAACTATAAGCATTTCTTAACTCAACAAACTGTCTGTGGGTGAATTTCCTGGCATGTAACATATACATGACATATAACTCAAGAAAGTCATTAAGAGCGAGACTCAGAATCACCGTCTTTGCTGTCTGTGGGGGCACTCAGCAATCTTTACCTTTGTCATCAGGAGTAAATGTTGAAGGTACAGCCACACGCTGCATAACGACGTTTCAGTCAACGATGGGTCACATACACAACAGTGGTCCCATAAGAATATAATACTGTATTTTTACTGTCCCTTTTCTATGTTTAGACATGCTTAGATACATTAATAATTACCAGTGTGTTACAATTGCTTGCAGTATTCAGTACAGTAACATGTTGTACAAATTTGAAGTGTAGGAGCAATAGGCTCTACCATCTAGGTTTGTCTAAGTATACTCTATGATGTTCTCACAACGATGAAATCACCACATGAAGCATTTCCCCATAATTAAGTGATGTGTGACTGTATAGCTTCGACACTGAAAAGTAAAGATTATGTATGTGTGACGGTTAGGGAGAAAAAAAACAGAAACCCACTTGTATACGAATAGGATCCAGAGGTACATTCTGCTTTTCTCCTGGATTCTTTCTGCCATTCCTGTTTAATGTCTCATGCCCTTCATAGCTTTTTCTCTTCTTGGACACCAAATTAATGGTAGAAAATTGCCACATTTTATATATATAAAAATTATATATATAATTATATATAATTATAAATTAATAGCATGAGCTATGCGACTCGTAGTTACAAGTGAGGCCACATAAAATGACTACTGTTACCTTATCTAAGAAAATGCCAGGGTCGGGAGTGGTGGCTCATGCCTGTAATCCCAGCACTTTGGGTGGCTGAAGCACAAGGATTGCTTGTGGCCAGTAGTTCAAGACCAGCAACATAGAGACCCTGTCTCTTTAAAAAAAAAAAAAAAAAAAAAAAAAAGCTGACATGGTGGTACACACCTGTAGTCTCACGTACTCAGGAGGCTGAGGCAGGAGGATCACTTGAATCCAAAAGTTTGAGCTTACAGTGAGCCATAATCATGCCATTGGACTTAAGCCTGGGTGACAGAATGAGACTCTATCTCAATAAAAAAAGGTCATGCTAAATCTGTGGTGCTGGAAACGTGTGGGATGCTATCTGAATGACAACCTAACATTCAAAAATCACAAAAGGGCCTGGCACAGTGGCTCACACCTGTAATCCCAGCACTTTGGGAGGCCAAAGTGGGTAGATTACCTGAGGTCAGGAGTTCGGCACCAGCCTGGTCAACATGATGAAACCCCATTTCTACTAAAAGACAAAAATGAGCCGGGCGTAGTGGTGGGTGCCTGTAATCCCAGCTACTCAGGAGGGTGAGGCAGGGAGAATTGCTTGAACCCGGGAGGCTGAGGTTGCAGTGGGCCAAGATCGCGCCACTGCACTCCAGCCTGGGCAACAGAGAGAATACGTTTCAAAAAAAAAAAAAAATCACAAGAGAAGGAAACTTTGAATAACTCTAGAACTTAAAGTTACCATCCCCAATTCTGAAACATTTTATTTTGCCTTAAAACCAAACGTTTACCGTGGGGGAAAAAAAAAAAAAAAAAAAGCTTAATGCAAGTAAAAGGAAAAAAGAGTGACAGTAAAATAGACTGAACTAAGTTCAGAGGTAGCCTAAACTTGCTATGGCACTTCGATTTCACATTTATGAGCCAAAGATAAAAGATCAATTTCCGGGGCCAGGCAAAGTGGCTCATACCTGTAATCCCAGCACTTTGGGAGGCCAAGGCAGGTGGATCACTTGAGGTCAGGAGTTCGAGACCACCCCGGCCAACAAGGCGCAACCCTGTCTCTACTAAAAATAGAAGAAATAAAATTTCATACTGAGTATGTGCTCATGAAGGCAATCTGGATTTTGAGAATACAAATTATGGTATCCTCGATTATACAAAATAACAAGAGTTGAATGAAACTGAACAAATATTTGTATCCTGCTATCAGCCTGAAGGAGGGCTTATGGACAATGAAAACAGCCCAAAGTGATGACTTCCCTTATAGAGATCCAAACTGTTCTGATACCTCCTGCACTTTCCTGCACCTCTGATACAGGTCTGATTCAATTCTGTCTTCTATCCTATAATAGTTTTCTACATCTATCTATAAACTCTCCTATCCTATATAGTTTTCTACTTCTAACTATAAACTATTCTATTCATCTCGGTATTCTCTACTCCTGACTCAGGGTTTTGTATGTTGTGAACATCAAATAAAAATTGTAAATTGTTTGAATAAATATGGAATTTAATAAGAAATGTGTTATGCACAGAATAATCAATAGTATTACATTTCTGGCCTTGGGTTTCCAAATCATCTTGATTCACAGGTGTCAGCAGGACTTCTATAATAGGTTCCAGCTTTACTTGCGAAACACAGATGAATTTTTCAATTCATATATTCAAATAAAGACACTAACACTATTTACATATACATCAATCAAACCCCTATCTGTGCTTACAAACCAGGTAAAAGCACTAAAATGGATTCAGTTAATTCAATTACCCAATTTCCCACCATAATTTCCAGCCTACATGTGTAAAGTGTTGCTTTATCAAAACAAAGACCAGGCATGGAAACTCTAGCCCAGGGTAGCCTCAGGTAAAAATGCATCATATACTCATGTCTTTAGTTTGTGTTATGCTGCTTTGGATTTATTTATCACAGGATGCTTTGTAAGTGATCTTTGATATGCTGTGTGTTTTATCTCCCCATGGCCAGAAATGACATCTCTCATGTCTCTTTGGTATTTTCCAGCAGCCTCTTACGTGGGGGCTTATGTACAATAAATTCAAGAAAATGTACTGGTTGTTCAGGCTGACTTAGGTTTTCAGCAATCCTCATTATCTGAAAAATAGACTACTTTAATTTTTTCTAGTGTTTCTCTATGCACATATAAACTGAAATCATGTAAACCCAGAGTTCTGAGTGGGGAACTAACATGACAGGCAAGAGTGTGAGAAGATAAATGGAAATGGAGTTTTCTAGATGAGGTACTTCAGAAAGTGCCACTTCCTTCAATGCAGTAGTAGTCCTCCATGAGTAGATGCAGAGATCCTGCTCACCACATGGAATCAGGAAAAGGTTATTTACTGTCGGGACACAGAAGACTTACTGGGTAGCCACTGTTTACTTTTCACAGACAGAACATCAACTCAAGTCCATACACTCATAAAATGAAGTACTCTTAAGTTTCTTTTCTCTTTTTTTTTTTGAAACAGGGTCTTGCTCTGTCACCCAGGCTGGAAGGCAGTGGCATGATCTAGGCTTACAGCAACATTTGCCTCCAAGGCTCAAGGGACACTCCACCTCAGCCCTGGAGGAGCTGGGACCACAGACGTGTACCACCACGTCCAGCTAATTTTTGTGTTCTTTTTTTTTCTAGAGATGGTATCTCGCTATGTTGCCCAGGCTAGTCTTGAACTCCTGGACTCAAGCCATCCATCCACCTTGGCCTCCCAAAGTACTGGGATTACAGGCGTGAGCCACCATGCCCAGACAATTTTTGTATTTGGTAGAGATAAGGTTTTGCCATGTTGCTCAGGCTGTCTAAATTTCAAAGTTCCTAACAACAAGAAACTTTAAAGGATAACAAGATAGAAAAATAATACATTTAAAGCACTTCATATACAATACCTTATTTGGCTTCATATCTACTGTGAGCAAGCAAAACAAAAAAGTTATTCTTATTTTACAGACAAGGAAAATAAAGCTCAAAAGCCAAGTGACAACACGGAAAAGTAACCCACAATGAGACATATTAAACTAAAATTATTGGAATATATAGAAAAAATCTGGGTGTCCAGGAAAAATGACCAGGTCACCCCAAGGGAAAGAAATGAGACCAGCATTAGACTTTCTGCAGGATGACAATGGAGTAACAGACTTCAGATAATTAAATTAAAAAATATGAACCAAGGATTTCTTATTTAGCTGACATGACCTTCAGGTATAAACAGCACAAACTTAAAACATGCAAAAAACCAGGGATTATAGCTGTCCTAAGCTCTTCCCGAGAAATCTACTAGAAAACAAGCTTCAGAATTGACCGAAAAGACATCAATCTAAAAGCAGATGATGAACATTAAATATAACCCGCAGAATTAAAACTAAGTGATTTTATAAAGGGTACAGCATAGTATGTAATGCCAATATTCTCTGACATTGTAGACACAGTCCAACCATGAAGAAGGGAATAATGAGATTATATTGAAAATACAATCCGCCAGCTGACTGTCTTACAGGTATTTACAGGAAGTAAAAAAAAAAAAAAAAGGATAATATTTCAAGTTATATGATGGAAAATAAAGAGAGGAGGGGGAAGAAAAGGTAAATGACTGATTTATCACTCACAGCAGAGAATCAATACACAAGAGCAGAAAAAAAAAGTATTACATCAAAGTAACCATTAAAACAAAAATAGAAGCCTTCCTAAATGCCAAAAAAGGATAATACTTTTAAAAAATCATAAAACTATGGGAAAAACTTGAAGTCAAACATATTGATTTTATTAATTATTATAAATGGGTTTAATTGGTCTACTGAGTAAAAGGATTTTCAGAGGAAAGCAAAGGTCACATGACAAACTCAAGGGACACATGATTAGGTGGTACAGTTGGGACCAGTATAAGGTCTTTAGGAATCCAAGCTCTCTTTATAGAAAAGATAAGAGATCACCGCCCCCCCACCCCCCCCCAAAAAAAAACAGGAAAACTCTACCAAACATACTTTGATGAAAATCTCTATCATTAAAAAAAAACAAAATAAATAAAAACCTGAATAGTGAAAAAAAATTTTTAATGCAATAGCCAGGTATGAGTTTATAAAATAAATGCCATTTGTGGGATTCATTCATTTAATTCATTCAACAAATACTTATTGAGGCATGTGGCCAGGCCTTTTTCTAAGTGTTGGAGATTAAAAGCTTGAGTATAACTCTTCTGTGGGCACAGACCCTGAAACAGAAGGAAATATATGTTGGCTAGACTCAATACACGCTGCTGTCAGCCTCCTCCAATACAAGATGAATGGAAACAATGGTAGGCCTGAGCCCACACAGACATCAGTACGTGCTACGGAAAAAAATGCACCTTATTAGTGCCATATGAGACCCAGGCACAAAACAGCAGCTCCTTAAAATGGCGATGAGAATGACTGCCAAGTAGAGCATTCTGTCACAAGAATGAAACTAATACTTCCTATAAAAGTAACTAAAAAGCCACAAAATTTTTCTCTGCCTGCCTCCCTTTTCCAGCCGAACTCTAACATTTTATATAAAAATGGCTTTCATCTCTTATGGCATAGAAGAGTTGATGGCTGCTGGCATCAAACTTGCTAAAATCAATAGTAGTGTAATTATCAGCACACTTCCAAATGTTTTCAAATACATCCCGGCTGGGATTTTCCTGAATTAGATATGTGTGCTTTATGCTGGTGGTCTAGGATTGTCAGTAACCTGCACTAAAGAGAATTTTCAAATATTGCCCAAAGCATCCTTTTTTATAGCAACTGTTTGACTTCTTTACACCTCACCCCTTTCAAAAAGTGTTTGATGCACTCTACCACATCCTAATGTCATATTGCTGGTTGTGATACTACTTCAATGGTACATTTACATGAGCTGCTACATGTAATGGATTTAGAACAGTGCTTGACACATGGGAAATGTTAGCTATTATGATATGAATAGTTCCATTCAAAGATTCTTTTCAAAATATGTGAATAAGTGTATGTGGGTAAGTGGATGATGATACCTTAACTTTCCTTATTATGCTAGTTAAAAATGGGAAGGAATTTTAGTACACAGAAATCTTGGAACTTTTTTTTAAACTATATATTTTTTTTTTTTTTGAGTTTGGGTCTTGCACTGTCACCCACGCTGGTGTGTAGTGGCAGAATTACAGCTCACTATAACCTCTAACTCATCAACTCAAGCGATTCTACTGCCTCAACCTCCTGAGTGGCTGGGACTACAGCCATGTACCATCATACCTAATTTTTACTTCCTTTATGTTTTGTAGTGATCGGGTCTCTCTATGTTGCCCAAGCTGTCTCGAACTCCTGGTGTGAAGTGATCCTCCTGCCTCAGTCTCCCAAAGTGCTTGGATTACAGGCGTCAGTTACCATGCCCAGCAAAACGGCAGTCTTAAAAAAACACATCAGCCGGGCACGGTGGCTCATGCCTGTAATCCCAGCACTTTGGGAGGCCGAGGTGGGCGGATCACGAGGTCAGGAGATAGAGACCATCCTGGCTAACCACAGTGAAACCCCACCTCTACTAAAAACAAAAAAAATTCGCCGGGCATGGGGCGTGGTGGCACACGCCTGTAGTCCCAGCTACTCGGGAGGCTGAGGCAGGAGAATTGCTGGAACCCGGGAGGTGGAGGTCACTGCACTCCAGCCTTGGGGACAGAGTGAGACTTTGTCTCAAAAAAAAAAAAAAAAAAAAAATGGCTAGGGAAATTAGGAATAATAAGTAAATCTTTACAACAGATAAAAATTTAACAGTATTAAATTATACAGATCAGATTTCCTTCCTGAGGCTACCAAAAATACCTTTTATCAGCAATTATTCGTTGGTCCAGCTTAAAAAAATATATAGCAAACAAGGCCAAGACTTTGTGAAACCTCATCTAAAATGAGACCTGGGTACAGAAACTTTAATACATTATTTATTAGGGATTTACAAAGGAAAATCAGAGACCCACAAATAGGACCAAGAATCTCAAATGAGTTCCAAATATTTCAGCAATAAAGTAACGAATTGCGTATTAACAGCACTATAATTACTCCTTTTGTTTGGTTTCTTTGTAATTACTTTTAATAAATTATTCTGCCTCCCCCTATCACTCAAGTAAGTTGTCATCCAAAGGCACAATCTGTACAACACAGGATACAAAGCCACTCACAGTTAGGGAGGAAGGGATGAAGGGAGGGAAAACGGGTAGGCTGGTGCTTCAAGAGCTGTGACTCACTAGAATCCATAAAGCTTTTCTATGGAAATCAAGTATCAATGAAGCTATTGTAAGAGATTACGGCTATATAAATGTAGACTAGTTATGAATTCTCACAGAGCAATGGCACTCTCAAAAAGAGGCAAGGGCACCAACGCCTGGGAAAGCACTCAACTGCAATGTTGCCTCAGTGGCATAAGAGTGGCTGCCTAAGCCTACTGTTTGCTGAAAGCGGGGTAGTTCCTACAAACTGCAGGGACCCTCAGCTCAGCACTCCGTAGGTTCATTCTGTGCCATTTTGCTAAGCTTTGTGTGCTGATGGCTCTGGAGTCAAGCCTACTGCGGTCACCATCTGCTGTTTTCGGTCCAAGAAAGAGCCAAATAATTTTTATTAGTCTTAATATTCATTTTCAGAGATCATAAACTGAACATAAAATATACCTTTGTAACAAAAGACAAACACAGCAGTACTTTGTTAGTTTAAAATTTGTACCTACCTTTATCATTTTGAATAATATCAGTACTGTAATAAAAGTATTCTCTTACAATATATAAAATTTAAAAGGAACAATAAATGCTAAAAAATGCATAAACCAAATTGGATTTTATATACAATTTTTTAAATCTGTAAATTATTATTCAAACTAAGATTATCACTGATTTTGGTTCAGAGTCAAGTATGTACAAGGAACAAATGAAATAAAAGTAGAGTGAAAATACTCTAGAATTTAGGAATCTATTATAACAAGGAAAATCGGGGTTTTTTTCCCCTTAAAGACTTGGAAAACAGAATTTATCATTTGGGCTCAATGAAAATGCCCACTAGATACTATAAAGTCCATACTTTTCACAACCATCCTTCTAGATCTTTATGTTTCACTTTGAATATGTGAAGGAAAATTTCAGGAAATTTTTAACAATTGGAACACTGAGTAGCTCAAGAGTATTGTTTTTTGGGTTCTGGCAGAAAAGAATTATGAAGGTAACCCTGAAGCACGCTGTTGTTGGAAACCATTTGCACCATGTTCGTTGTGACTAATCCTAACAGAGAGCTGACAATCTCACCCCAGCCAAGACCACTCGCTTGGAAACACTCATACACGTAATAGCCAATCTTACCATGGCTGAATTTTCAATGATTTGAAAGTGAGCCAATGAATACTTCTGACATCATCATACACACTTACTGAAGACCTGAAATGAGTACTGCAAAACTAGTTCTCCGCTTATTATATATACAGACTAGGAAGGGTGCTTCCTCTGAATCTGAAAATTGAAATTTTCTTCCTCTAAAGGAATCATATCCCAGTCATATATTTTCCATAAGTATATTCTTTCATAAAAGACTATTCTACTATACATTCTAATCCTATGAATATTGATAAAAGAGTTACTAAATCTTTATATTATTTTATATGTATATATTTATAAAAACGTTCCTTAATCTGTGATGGCACATAATTTTATCTTTGAATCAGCTAACAAAGGTAAAAAAAGAAAAAAAGTGCGTTCCTCTTCCAAAACCAACAGCCATTTAGTGAAATCTATTAGTTTAAAAACACACATAAAATTCACTGTTGCAATCACAACTGTTCATCCTGTCCTTTGCACAGCTGGCTGATCCAATCATCCTAATTGTTCTTCGTTAGTTATTCATACTTTCCTTGTTTTTCTGTTGCAAAAATTATTCAAACTAAATGAAAGGAACTTGAAATAATAAAAAAAAAGAAGAGTATCAGAATAGAAGAAAAAAATATCCGAGGACCAGAACTAGAAGAGGTGAGTTTTGTCATTTTAAACGAAAAACAAAATATAAAAGATTCAGTCATACCAGGAGAACAAGGGCTAAAATATGAAACTAAAATAAAATGGAAATAAATGTCAGAGAAAATATGAAAAGATGCATGAGAGAGAATGATGCATCTTCAGAGAGGTAAGAAATGAAGCCTGTTAGGACAACACAGAAAGATGGCACAATTCTCTGGTGGGTGGGATGACTGGAAGCAGAAGGCGGGGAAAGGCCAGGAGAGCACTTTAAATCACTTTATCTGCATGGTACATCTCAGTCCCCAATTTACTTTATTTCATTATTCGTTATTTTAACCCACAGCTGAGCACAGGGTGAGTTTGTTTTGCTTCCCCTTGTGAGTTCAATGAAAAACTCAACTAGTATTTCAAGTTACATCAGACTGTGCCTACTACTCAGCACCTTCGAGATTTTCTTTAAGGGGAAAACAAACATCCCTGGAAGATGCCGTTCTACCGTGTAGCTCCTTGCCCAGCGCCCGTGGTCAGAGTCCGTCCTCTCACTAGAGCACTGTTTTCCTTTCCCAGGCAGGTCAGAGGTTCTGCTTTCCACACGGCAGGAAAAAAGCTGCCCCTCCTATCGGAGGAAAAAGGTTGTGACCCCCAGCAGAGTTAATACAGACGACTTCACCGAATTTACTCAGAAGCCTGCAGGTGTAGACAGACCCTTGCGGGCTGGAGGCAAGGGCAATGTGGAGGGGATGAACGGAGGCAAGGAAAACAAAGTAGACAATCAAAAGCAACAGCTACATTTCAAAGGGGCATCTACCAAAAATGACTAAGATTCATTTTATTTTACACTAATACAAAATGAATAAAATCAGAAAATACCATAGTTTTATTTTAACATAGAAGAAAAATATAGTGGATGCAGGATAAAAGAGAAATTGAATAATTTGCTTCCACTTGTGACATAGCAAACATTTTTAAAAATAACTTATTAGACTCAACAGCAAGTGAACTGCATCGGCTCCTACTAATAACAGGTTCAAATCCTAGCAAAAGGTTAACACATAGACCTTGGAACGAATACACATGATCACAAAGCTCAATTTCTATTTCAGAATAGGGGGAAGGCCCTTGGAAATATCGCATGCTTTGCCTCAGCAAGCTCTGAATCTTCTCCTAGGTGTGGCAGAAGCAAAACAGTGGGCAAAAGGGCTTGGAAGTGCTGTGCAGAGCCAAGAGAAACATTGGAAACACTGACAGTTCATATTCTCTGATATGACTCTGAAATTTGCTATCTTCTAGCCCTTCCTCACCTCCACCCTCAAACCTCCTCAGCTTTAAGTTTCAATCCATGAAAGGAAGTTCTGAATGTTGGTTTCAACCTACTCCATTTTCATGTTCTCTTTAAAATTGCTGCCCACATTTTCCAAGAAAAAAAAGTCAGAGGCAAATCTTCCCCCTAAGTTTTAACACAAGAGCTTATATCAAGGGGAAACGGTTGGGCAAAGAACGTCATTCTCCCGCAAGGTAAAATAATCAGTCCCCCCCACTTTCTCCCCACTCCCATTCTCAGGAGACCCAGTGGTCAGGTCATGGGTGTCACAGATACGGTTACTTCTAGGTTAGATTTTGGTAGTGACAACATCTAGTAATCCACAAAAATAATGGCTTCCCCTTCCTTTCTACAGCACATTGTGCATTTTGGTAATCTTATTTTTGGCTTAAAAATTAACAGCTGGCAGGGCGCAGTGGCTCACGCCTGTAATCCCAGCACTTTGGGACACCGAGGCGGGCAGATCACGAGGTCAGGAGATCGAGACCATCCTGGCTAACACAGTGAAACCCCGTCTCTACTAAAAATACAAAATTTAGCCGGGTGTGGTGCCACGTGCCTGTAGTCCCAGCTACTCGGGAGGCTGAGGCAGGAGAATAGCTTGAACCTGGGAGGCTGAGGCTGCAATGAGCTGAGATCGCGCCACTGCACTCCAGCCTGGGTGACAGAGCAAGACTCCGTCTCATAAAAAAAAAAAAAATCAACAGCTACGACACATTTTTTAAAAAATACCAAGCAAGCGATAATTCTTTTCCTTCTTTGGGTATTTTATGATCTCATTCATCACCTCACAAACATTTAAAAGAACACCTAAACCATTAAACACAACTTACCATACCATGCTGAGGTATGGTCAGAAAATTCAAGTCTGTTCCAAATCACAACTTTTTCTATTATTCTTCAACTGAAGTGACATATATGACTCTCTGTGGAAAAAGAAAAGGGGTGGGGTCCCCCTTTTCACGCACACTGAAACTCCAGCTACAAACAACTATATTCACAGGCTGGTTCCTTTTCCAGCTCTCTCAGAAGCTGCCCTCTGCTATCCTGAAGTGCACTCTGCAGCTCTGGGATCACCTTTATTCTGATGTGCTTTGTGCACATTCTCGGACGCTGCAATGCCCATACTAAGGCAACACAGCACAGAAATTGGCAGCAATGCTATCAGCAAGAATTTGGCTTCAGAATCAAGAGTGATTCATCATACATTCTAGCAGCAGAAAAACACACCGCTATTTTAATCCCTTGCTGGTATCAAGAATCAAAAAACAGTGAAATGTAATTAAGCAAAAGCAACAAAAAAAATCCTACCTGCTGTAATATTTGTCAAAAAATTATTTACTTCTACGAGCTTTCCGCAAGTCACTTAGAAGACAACGGGCTACTTACCTTATTTCATGATATTTATTGCAATGACAAATCAAGTTTTAATACAAAATCAGCAGACAGGCAGTCCAAACTTCTGCAAAGTAACATACTGAAATTCTAAACTTAGGCAAACAAATTTCTCATTTGCTTTACAGTAAATAAAATTCCTCCTAGTGTTTTAAAAGTAATCCACTTCTTTCTTCTTCTCTCTCCATTTCTTAGATGACTCCAATTTAAAGTCTAGGTGAGAGAAAGTACAGCATGGAAACCTAATACTGTGGGCGATTTATTCGGAACACTTTTCATTTTTCAGAGGTACCTTAACACTGAGATAATAAACACTGCTGATCTAAAATAATAATGGAACCCACTTAAGTCCGACTGCTGTATTTAATGAGCATGAAACAAATCTCATGGGTTACTCTCTCCTTATGAGACTATGTAAATGATCATTAGCCTTATCGACCAATATTTCTATAGAATTTCCCCATATATTAAATCCACAGTTTATTATAACAAAAACTTTTTAAATTAAATGCTACTCTATTGTCATGACCAGGTCCTCACGGGGCAGAAGCGGATTTACCGAGACCTGCACCGAGTACGGTCTCGGGAACCCCTACCTTTTCAAACACCTCTTCTTTCTCCCTGCGCTTCCGTTTTCGGGGTCTCCGGTTCACTCGAATCCATTTCGTGACCTGAGGTTCAAAAACCACAGCATTTCAAACAAGGCGACGGGGTCCTGACGGCCGCCCCCCAGCGCGAGAAAGCAGAGACCCCCGGCCTCGCGACCTGGTCTTCCCCGCACCTCGGGAGGCCACCGGCGCCCGCTCGCGGAACTCGCCGGGCGCCTCAGCGCAGGGGCCGCGACCTTCGTTCCTGGCCGCTCCCCGCGCCCGAGCCGCAGCCCGGCGGGTAGTCCCCGCGCCCGCGCGCCGCAGCGCAGAGCCAGGGCCTCTCGCCAGCCGCGGTCTCGCGTCGGCGCCACCGGGGCGCAGGGACCGCGCCGCCCGCACTCACCTCGGCGCGCACTTGCCGCGCGAGCCCGCACTCCGCCCTGGAGCGGCGCTCCCTCTGCAGCGGCTGCGGGGGAAGAGGACACAGTCAAGTTTACCGCGGGAGCGGCCCCGGCCTCCCTACCCCGCGCCCGCTAACTCGGCGTGCCCGCCCCGTACCTCGCCCGCGGCCGGGGAGGACGCAGCGGCGGCGCCCGAGCCCGCGCCCTGCGCCCACCCGGGTCCGCATCACCTCAGGCGCGGCGCGGGCGGCGGGCGCCGGGCCTGGGCGGCGGCGCGGGCGGGCGGGCGGGCGCCGAGCGGGGGCGGGGCCTGCCTTAAAGGTATAGCGGCCGCGCCGCCTCCCGCAGGTCGCCCGCCCGCGCCGGCATTGTATTGTTCTCCCCCACGAACAGCGTGCTCCCGCTCCCGGGCTCCGGCCGCCCCGCGCCCCCGCGCACCTTGCCCCCGCCACCCCTCCCTGGGCTCCGGCCGCCCCGCGCCCCCGCGCACCTTGCCCCCGCCACCCCTCCCCCGGCTCCGCGCCCTGCGAGTGGCTTCCTGGCAGCGAAAAGGAGCCCGCGCCGCCCGCCGCAGGCTGGAGGGAGCGGTGGCGGGGAAGGAACCCCGCCCGTGGCCAGCCTAGCGCGCTCCTGGAGTTGGAAACCTGGTCCCGGTGGCTTTCGCGGAGGGAAAGTAACTTTCCTAGTGGCGTTTTCTCCGGGACCGGGTTCTACGCCGTCGAGTAGACGTTTCCCAGTGGGCCCTCGGGGCTCCGGGTAGCGGCAGGTGACCTCCCGGGAGGCGAGGCCAGGGCGCAGAGAAACCCAGCCCCGCGCTCCCGCCAGTGTGGACCCGCAGCCCTCAGACTGCCGTGGACCCCCAGAACCAGTGGGTAGAATTTAAAAAGAAGGGGTCAATCTGTTTTCATAATTAGGGAGAAAGTTTACACTTACTTTATAAAAATGTGCGATACCCCAAGATTTTCCTCCACCCGCCAAAGGCCTTCTCATCCGCATCAGCAGCTGCTGTAACCCGCCTGCCGGTGAGGGCGGGCCGGGGCGGAGAGTCGGTTTGTCCTGTTGCTTGCTGGGTCTTGACCATCCCTTTAACTTTATCACATTTCTTTAAAGAAAATCTGTCTCGCCCTCTCTTTATTCCTACTCCATCCTTCTTTCAAGATCAAAAGGTTTAGATCAAAGCCAAGATCAAACTCACTACTTTAAATAGCAACTTTGCCATGGAGTATTTTACACAGAGGAGCTTAATGGAGACATCAGGAATTTATCCCTTCATTCCATATTCATAACTGGACTACTTAAAATTAACACGGATGATGCATGTCTATTTCCTAAAACAAACAACAAGTCTGCTCAAATGAGGGATTCTTACTTTGTTTCCAGGAATACAAAAAAGTTGAAATCTAGAGAGCAATATAAATAGACGTGTTAACCATTTTGTGTCATTATTATAATAGCTAAGTGCTACGAAATTTGTGCTCATTTGCTAGAGATTTTTCAATGTGTTATTATATCTTTTAGTATAGACTGTACAGCCATCATATACAATTTTTTACTGTAAAGGAAATATATATAAATAGTTAATGGTTTGGAAATCTTGCACATAGGCAGGTAAATAATTATAAATGGTGAAGTGGATTACTCTGAGCTGCTTAATTTTAAAGGGAAAGAGAACTTTGAACTCTTCAACCTTCTATGCTGCTAATAACAGTTCCACAATCAATAGAAATCTATCTTGGCAGGCACTTCCTTTTACCCACTAGAATTTTTTTCCTTGGGAGTTCACGATCCCCAGAAACTCTGATATGAGCCATTCGATATTGATGTACTAAAACAGTGCTCTGCTTAAATACAATTTTTCAACATACAGTCTTGGAAGAAACAAAATCCAAAATAAATTCCAATAGTCCAGTAACAGGAATAAAGACAACTATTGCAAATTAAATCTTACAGACTTATATGAAAGCTGCTGTTAACAGCTGGGTACTAGTTACTTGAAAAGTTTTTTATCCTTGCAATTTTTAACTGGTTGTAGAGACACACACACACACACACACACACACACACACACACACACACATTCTTAATTCTATAAATCCCATTGAACCACTGGAAAGATCTTAGAAACTGAGACCTGGAAACCCTGTCTTGCTCTGCTACTGACACATTCTCCTTTCTTCCTAGCACCCAGATCATGGATAACCTAACGGTTTCCGGCATGAGCTGAACAAAGGAAACAGCCTACTGTCACTCTGGTCTTCTAGGATTTTGCTAAGTAGGAAGCAAAAGCTGTGACCCATCCTAATTGCCTCTTGTCTCCTTTGTCCTTTGTCCCCCAACTCTCCTCCCAATTGCCATCCCAGAATCCATCCTCCACAGAGAAGCCAGAATGGTACGTCCAAAGGTAATTCAAATGATACCACTTTGCCTCACTGAGAATGCTTTTCCATCTCTTCTTTGCCTGGCTAGCCCACTTATCCTCTAGTTCTGGGTTTAAGCAGCGCTTTTGCAGAAAGGTCTTTCCTTACTGCCCAGTCCAAATTATGTCACTCCACTATACTTTCTAATAACATTGTTTATTTCCTTTAGAGTGATTCTTAGAGCAGTTTTAAGTTTATAGAAAAACTGAGCAGAAATCAGAGTTCCCATATTTGTACCCATTCACCAGCTTCCCCATATTTAACATATTGCATTAGTATATTTATTATAACTGAGGAACCAATATTGATACATTATTATTCGCTAAAGTCAAATTTACATGAGGGCTCACTCTGTGATGTGCAGTTATTATAGCTCTTTTAAAAATGTACTGAACGTCTCTCTCCCCAGCTGGATTTTATGCCCCAAGAAGAAAGAGATCCTGTCTCTTTTGTTCTTGATTTTTGTTCAGTCCACCAGAAACACTGCCTGGCACATACTAGAAATTCAATAAATATGTTACATAGTGAACGGAAGGATAGAGGAACAAATGAAGGACACCTAAAATTTCAAGGGGGAGAAGTCTTAAAATGAAGATCTTTCTAATTAACTCCTGTTTGTTTCACCACTAAAATGCTTAATTTGTAAAGAGCCTAGAATTTTCCATTTTTACAAAAGGGAGACCATGGGATATTAGTTATATTGCCAAGGTAACTTTATAAACAGGCTGTGCACGGTGGCTCACACCTGTAATCCCCGCACTCTGGGAGGCCAGAGTGGGAGGATCTCTTGAGCCTAAGAGTTCAACACCAGCCTGGGCAACATAGCAAGACCCCTGTCTCTACAAAAAAAAAAAAAAAAAAAAATTAGCCAGGCATAGTGGTGGTAGCCTGCGGTACCAGCTATCTGGGAGGGTGAGGTGGGAGGATCACTTGAGCCCGGGAGGCAGAGGCTACGGTGAGCCATGATGGCACCACTGTACTCCAGCCTGGGCAACAAAGTGAGATCCTGCCTCAAAAAAATATTAATAAGTAAATAACAATAAATTTTAAAAATTGAAATGAGAAAGGTTCCTAATTCTCTCACATATGAATCACTAAAATTATATTCCAGAATGGTGCTACAAGGTGAATTTAATCTATAATGAAAGATTTACATATTGCATGACACTGAAAAAATACTTTTTTATTGTGTTCAATCCAACCTGAACACATTTCTCCTGTTGTCTACCTGAATCTCCCCTTCTTCACAGGCTGATGCCAATGAAGGTAGGGTGTAGAGAAACTGGAAGACCGCTTTTTTAAAAACTGGAATTCTATAGTGGGGGACGGGTATTCTAATTACTGTCTTTGAGAATGTAGTAAAAGCACTTTAAAGCTGTCTCTTAAAACAGATGTTTTCTATCTAAATTGTATCTTTAAAAATGCCTCATCCAGTAGATACGCATATTTTGAAAGGAAGTTGTTCTAAGAAACTTTTTTTGCCAAAGCAGTCCATAATAGCTGAGGACAATGTCCGAGGCTGAGGAAAATACCATTGCTTTCAAATTATTTAACCTCGTGATTGACTGGAGATTACTTTTGGAGGGAAAGCCTTTTTCAGTTTTCTTCCTTTTCTTAGACAAAGAAGAAATTCCTCCTATCACTGGAAAAATACAGTGATACCAACTTCACATTGTTAGGGGTGTGTTTTCTCTTCCTGCTTCTACTTCATGGAGGAGGCACAGGACAGGGGAAGGAAGAGGAGCCAGCCTTCCTAGGCACCAGGAAGGCCACAGGGCAAGCAAGGGGCTCTTCAATGTTCCCAAACAGCCGCAGATGGCAAATTACATTCCCTCAGGCACAGCGGAGGGAAAACTATCCACTAAAAGAAACCGAAAGATCTTTGAATACCAAACAAGGTTGAGAGTTCCAGAAGCTCCACTGGTTTCAGAAGTGTTCTATTGCCAACATACGTTCAGGGTGAATTTAAAAGTAGGAATCTACACATGTCTAGAAATAAAATCAAGGTTGGATTAAGTTTCAAAAATAACAAAGAGGGATTAGGAGCAAAGTTATCAAGTATTTATATCCTTAAATTTGGTTTATTTATTTATTTATTTATTTATTTTGAGACAATGTCTTGCTCTTGTCACCCAGGCTGGAGTGCAATGGTGCAATCTCGGCTCACTGCAACCTCCGCCTCCTAGGCTCAAGCGATTCTCCTGCCTCAGACTCCCCAGTAGCTGGGATTACAGGCGCCTGCTACCACGTCCAGCTAATTTTTGTACTTTTAGTAGAGACAGGGTTTCACACCATGTTGGCCAGGCTGGTCTTGAACTTCTGATCTCAGGTGATCCACCCACCTCGGCCTCCCAAAGTGCTGAGATTACAGACGTGAGCTACCGTGCCCGGCCGTCTATTATTTTTAAATGTAACATCCTTTATGTAATATTTTTGGATGATTTTAGAAAAATTATAAGTTAATCCAAAAAATATAAAAGATGCTACATAAAGGATGTTTAGAGGGTTGTTTATTCCATTAGATAGTACTTTTCTATCAGGAGCCACAGGACAGTCTTCTCCCTGGTGTCAGCATCAGGAATAGTTGGACTTGATCAGCTGGTTTGTTTTTACCTGTTATTTGTATTATTTGTATTTGCCCATTTTGTCTCTGTCTTAAATAAACACCTAGTTGTTGTTGTCGTTGTTTTTTTTTTTTAGGAGGATTTTGGCCCTGCCAAACGGACCTCTTAGTGGAAGTCCTTACAAAGCATAATTTTCGAAAAAGGAAGTCAGTTTCATGCTTGGCGTAGTGGATTGCTGAGGCTATGGTTCTGCAGTGATCCGGCTAATAGACCTTCTTTCTCTCAGTAACCATAACCTGAGCTCACTGCTGCTAAAAACGTTTACAGAGATCAACTGAGGGAACATGTACAATACTTAGTTCTTCCCTTTCTTGACCCCCTCTGAGAATCTAATGAAGGCTAATGGTGCTGTCAGCTCCTTAGAAAAAAATACACCTACAGCACACACACATGCGCGCACACACACACACACACACATACACACCCCCCAATTGTCAGGAGGTTCACAGATTCTTCTGTACCTAAACTTGTAGTCTGGATACTCTAAAATCCCTTCTTGGAATAAGCCAGACCACTTTTAAAGCTGGCCCTGGACTTGGTCTTATGGGCACTCTGTGAAAGTCCTGTTATCGCATTAAGTTCTGGTAAGAAGCCATCAACCTTTATTGAGGTGCATTATAAGAAACAGCCCCATAAAATCCATCACAATGTTTACCGGAAGGATGGGTTTAGAGGGTTGTTTATTCCATTAGATCGTAATTTTCTGTGAGGAGCCACAGGACAATCTTCATCCTGGTATCAGCATCAGGAATAGTTGGACTTATGCAGCTTGTTTGTTTTTACCTCTTGAATACTGCAATTTATCCCTTTTCTCTCTTCTAGAAAGCTTGGAGCTCTGTGACCCTGTTTAACCAGGCACAGGAACTTCAGGGTGTGCATATTATGTGCTAATTTAATTCCTGGCTCCATCCTTTTTTCTACCATTATTTTCATGTTGCTTCATTTTTCTTGTTTTATTTCTATCATGTTATATTTACCTGTTTTGGAAGCTGCCTTCACTCCATTTTGGACAGGGAAGAGTATGACTCAATGAAGTATTCTGGTTTTTTTTTGGTTTTTGGTTTTTGTTTTTTTAATTTCCTTTTTCTCTTTGGATGGGAGAAGGGAGGATCTGGGAAAATCTTATGGTATAATATTTATCTCCATTAACAACGTTTAGAAGTAAAGTACAGGAGTTAAGGATGTATGACTGTTCTTAACTTATAACTCTACTTATAAAATTCTATGAAAAGAACTGTCAAAATATATAATACTATGCATATATAATACTATACAGATATCATCAAATAAACATAATACTGTACAGGACTATTACAAAAGGCTAACCAACCAACTATTTTACCTCTTGGTATCAAAACCAGAAGAAAGGGGCTTAGATTATGGAGAGAATAATGTAAGTTGAACATATGGACAGGTTATTCACATAAAAGACATATTAAATGCCTACTGTGAAACGGAGCACTAGATTTCGTGAATGCAAAGATGAGTAAGCCATTGCCCCTGTCCTCAGGAAACTCCTGTGACAACGCAGTAATACAGCAAGGTATAAGGAGCACACAGCCGGCTTGCCTAGTAGCTGTGTGGCCCCTCTAAGGCTCCTTCCTCATAAAGTTATGATCAAATGACATGTAATTTGCTTAGAACAAGAAGCAGTTGTTATTTATCAACTTCTAAATGACTAGAATTAAGAAGCAATACAACATTACTAGAAGCTGGAGGGAAGTGACTTTAAGACAAAAAAAATATTGAAGCACCCCTACCAGAGAGCACAGGACCTTAGACTGCTAGAGAGAATAAGAGTGGCAGTTACCTACAGAACTGAAGGCTCTACAAAGTGCTTCCATATACAGACTGTTCTGCTCGTTCCTCACACAGTCCCATCTGAAAGATGGAAAAACTGAGTCTCAGGGGATTTCATATCGCTTGGCCCCTAGGTCTCCTGGTTGGAAATGGAATACTCTTTCTACTCCAGCGTGAGTACTTACAGAACATCTAGTGTGACTGTCTCACTTTAACATATTTGTTCATTATATGGATTAGATCAACCCCAGATGACAACATAGGCTGGAAAATATAATTCCATACAATAAAAGTCTACTGAAAAATACATTCTAAAAAGCAGACATTATTATATTCCCTTCAATGCCTGTTACGATTGCAGTTATTTATAGGGCTTGATATTCATGGACATTATAACCTTAAAGAGTTTTCAGCTGTGTGTGGTGGCTCATGCCTGTAATGCTAGCACTTTCGGAGGCTGAGGTGGGAGGATCACTTGAGGCCAGGAGTTCAAGACCAGCCTAGGCAACATAGTAAGATCCCATCTCTATAAATAATGAAAATAAAAAATTAGCTGGGCACGGTGGCATGTGCCTCTAGTCCCAGGTACTCAGGAGGCTGAGGCAGAAGTATCGCTTGAGCCCTGGAGTTTGAGGCTCCAGTGAGCCACTGTTGTGCCACCGCACTCCAGCCTGGGTGATAGAGCAAGACTCTGCCTCAAAAAAAAACAAAATTTCACAGGTGAAATATAAAATGATGTAAGGGTGCCTTTAGATCAGTGGTTTCTACTCTCAAGTGCTTATTAGAGTCACCAGAAGGTGTTTTACAAATCTCAATGCCCAGGTGACCACTTAGGTTCACATCTCTGAGAGTGGGACCCAGACATCAGTCATTTCTAAAGCCCGTCCACCCCTCAGGATTCCAATGTGCAGGTAGCATTGAGAACCACTGCCTTAGATAATTTTAATGATGCCCCTTCTCAAATAGGTTACTATGGAAAAAATTCC
The DNA here is from genome assembly GCF_028885655.2 of Pongo abelii. Classification (NCBI taxonomy): domain Eukaryota; kingdom Metazoa; phylum Chordata; class Mammalia; order Primates; family Hominidae; genus Pongo; species Pongo abelii. Next base: position 86,126,142 of record NC_071998.2, on the reverse strand, counting down.
AGATGCTTGGGAGACATCTAAATTTCAAAGTCAATGCCACAGATGATAGCCACTCACTATGCTTTACTACAGTAAGTCGAATTTGGTAGATGGCAGACACAATGTTGGGCAGGATGGGCTGGCGGTCCAAACCAGGAGTCACTTCCTGCAGCTTATACAACAAGGGATAAAATTTTGGGCAAGATGAGTTAAGCACACACACAAAAAGAACTAAAAAGAAGTGGAAGATTTCAACATTCTACCCAGAAGGGAGGCAACAATGGGCAGATATCTGACTTTTTTTTTCTAACGCTAATACAAATTCTGGGTCCTTAGCGAAAAGTGCATACATCCTTATCTTTAGGAACCCAATCTTAGTGCTGACCTGCAATACTGTAAACATGAAGATGGTATTTCCAACTCATCATCTGTAGATGATGTTCTAATTATGCTGATGGCTGCCATCCATTCACTTGAAATGAACATTTGCATTTGGAAGATTGCTGGCTAGAATTAGGGGACAGTGTGCACCAATGGAAAAGACCCTCTGCTGTGTGCAAAAGGTATTGTTCCATTCAGGAAGCAACCCATGCTGACTTCCTCGAGTCTTGAGCACTATGCTCTAACCACATGGGCTCTATTGTTTAGAAAACACACACACACATATATTGCTGCTATAGGAAAATTATTCTGGCAAAATGCCTTACAAAAAGGGATTAGTTACTATTGAAAAACACAAAAATATCAGATGTTGATATTTCACCAGCTTGAAAAGCAAACAACCATGTCTAGGCACTTTCCCGTTATTTCCTAAGGTAGAGCAGGTGTGGTATCTGGAAGTGTGGGCACATGGACGTGTGGATGCTCCACAGTGCCTTTGAAGGAGGGGATGTGATGTGAGTCTGTGGCCCTGGCATGTCGAGTTTTAAAAAGCTTGGCACTCAGACTGGTGGCTTGTTATATGTCCTCCAAAAGAAAACCAATGAAGTCACAATTTGCAACAAGAGGAATGGGCCTGATTCATCCATCCCTTGATGAAGAAGTAAAATCTCTTTCACACACACACACACACACACACACACACACACACACACACACACACACACCACAGAGGCAAGTAAAATCCACCACATGTGTGGGGGGGGTGGAGTGGCTGTTCCAAATATAAATAAGATATGAGAGAAAGCTATTTTCCAGAATGTTTGTTCACCAAACATTCAGTGCCATACAAGGAGGTGTTTCAGGAAAACAATGGGAAGGGCCAGAATTAACTGGCTGCTAATCTCTTCACTTTTTGTAGGATGTTTTCTCCAGCGGTGGATGAAATCAGTGTTTAATGCTATACAGGCCGAGCTGTGTCCATATAAGGAAAGCCCAGGCTCACGTCTCTCCGTGAAAAAGGACCTGTCCTCCCCTCCCTGTGTTCTGCTTCCACCCCCTGCATGTGGAGGTGGAGAGTGGGAGCCGGGGAATGTGAACTTGATCCAGCACTGATCAGCCAAGCAGCAAACTCTCATTGTTCTTTAGATACCAAACATAACTTCTTTCTACTAGGGATAAACCCAGCCATTCTGTACATAACACAGCTTTTGTGCTCACCAGTATGATAGTTGGAAAGAACCACAAAGAACATTAGAGCTTTATTAGACACCTCCTAATATGCAGGATGTAAGAACCTACCCAGTTAATTTATATTCAGATTAATATTAGGTATGTTAGAATCTTATTAAATCTATCTTCTAGTAGTTTCTGAATGCTTTTATAATTATGGGTTTCAATTTATTATTAAATATTATGGCCTGTTTTGCCTTCTATGGGAGCATTTCTTACCATCACTGCCTTGATCTCTGAGTTTCAAGGATAATGGAAATCATGATAAGAGACAACCAAATATGCTGTTGCTGTTTTTACATGTCACCCTGTAAATGTGACTTAACTGTTTCAGTACAAAGCCATGGTGTCATGGGAAATCCACAGTTGGGAATTTGGACTAGGCACTCTCTGTCATTGCCACCAAGAAGCTCTGTGGCCTTGGACGTGCACGTCACACAACCTCTCTGAGCTATGAAACAGAGATAATGCTGTGGTGAGGATAAAATGAGATGGTGCATATGGCAAAAGGCACAAAATAGACCAGTAAATGCAAATCCCTTCCTCTTTCCCCTCAGAAACAAAAGTCTGGTATTTTGAACCTAAGTAAATTTTCAAAGGTACCAAAATAACTGAGTTGTGATGTCATAATAAAAAGCCTGGCCTGACAAGCACACAGGTTCAATGTCCTTGTACGGAACCTGCAAAGACACAACACATCTGAGCTACTACAAACAAGTGTGTGTCCCTTCCAATGACAACCAATGGACATGAGAAAGCAAGTTCTGTTTCTCATGTGTCTTCTTATAAAGGAGATAATTCCATTTCTGGTCCTGTCTCATTCAAAACAGTAAGCTGACTGTTATTACAAGAATATCACAAAGTGAAATTTGATACTTCTTTTTCTCTTTTTTTGAGATGGAGTTTCACTCTGTTGCCCGGGCTAGAGTGCAGTGGCGTGATCTCAGGTCATCGAAACCTCCACCTCCTGGGTTCAAACAATTCTCCTGCCTCAGCCTCCCGAGTAGCTGGGATTACAGGTGCACACCACCACACCTGGCTAATTTTGTATTTTTAGTAGAGACGAGGTTTCACCATGTTGGTCAGGCTGGTCTCGAATTCCTGACCTCAGATGATCCACCTGCCTCGGCCTCCCAAAGTGCTGGGATTACAGGCATGAGCCACCATGCCCAGCCTGAAATCTGGTATTTCTACATTGCTCTCTGAAGATACCACCATGGTCAGGTGCTAGATGCAAAAATAGCTACAATCCTAACTGGAGCTACATGCATTTAAAACCAGTATAATAATTAAGGATGAAGGCCTTTAAGTCAGACAGATTTGGTTTTCAGTTTCTTCATCTATAAAATGGGTATAATAACAATGTCTGTCTTACGGAGTTGTGACTAGGAGAAATAAATAGCTATTATGTATAATGCACTTAGTATATAGCCTTTTCTGCTCATTCTGGATGTTCTAAATGTAAAATAGGATACTCTAGTCAACTGGAGGCAAGGAGGTGAGGGGAAGGAGGGAAGGGAAGGATTAAGTTAAAAACTACAATTCTATAGAGAGTTAAGACAATCTACATATTCTTAGATTTACCCATTTGCAGCTTAATTGACTAGAGGCATTTATGCAAAACCCAGGCAGATGTCTCTCAATTATGAAACCAATGACAGTGACTAGGAAATACAATTTGAGGAGGAATAACCAGAGGGAATTGTAGAGCAACTGCCTTTGCAATAAACAGAATCCAGAAGCGTCTTAAGGAGAAGTGTGTCTCTACCTGGCTGCATGGAATGTGAAAAGTGGCAGCATGCGTCACTCGGGAGAAGGAGGGAGACACCAGAGAAAAACAAGACGAAGTGCTTGGACAAAAGGCAAGAGACGCTGCCCGACATGGGAGGCAGCTTCTCCGTCCCAGGGAAACAGACCCCAGGAGTGGAGGGGTTATCTCCAGCCGAATCCCATTATCGCTTGTTGCCCTGGAGTCTGAGTCTCAAATTCTGATGTATTGACTTTGGCCTCCCTTCCATGCATTTTCGTGCCAATAAAGTTGCTGAAATTAAAGAAGAACTGAATTGTGAAGTCTTCTGGCATAAATAATGTCACATTGCGAAGTCAAGGCTAATAACAACCAGGATGCTGGTAACACCCTTACGGAAAACCATCTGATCTACATGTCTCTCAGTGCGGTTTGAAACTCCCCTCGGCCTACAAAGGAAAATATTTTTAGCATGTAGCACACTTTGTAACAGACATATAAATGCACCAAAAATATAATTTTAGGAAAGCATCTGGGTTTGATCATTTCAACCCCAAATAGGTTCTACTTTCTCAATATAAGAAATACTGCAACATTTTGCTATAAAATATGCAGCGATCACTGTAGCAATTTCTCACACACATTTCATTACTGGTTCTGTTTGTTTTTTTAAAGCAGCAAATACTTGAATGATTGAGATAAAAAGCAGCATAAAACATGAAGTGCTCTTTCTAGAGCATTGGGCAACAATGGCTTCCCCTCCTCCAAAAGGCAAACTGGACCTACTGGACTTTTCCCCCAAGGTTATTTAGGCAACAGGCATAAATATTTTATCTCTATGTCTCAAAATGTATCTTAGAAATAATAGTTGTCCTTGTCTAAGGTAAAACTGACCTGCAGTTATTACTGACCCATAGGAATTTTAAAACTAAAAAGGCCAGCAAAAATTTTTTCATCTCCTGATCAAACAGGTTAATCTCTATGAATAATTGATTTCAACTAGAAGCAAATGCCTATTCTTCAGTGGTCAGCCAGCATAAATGCTTTTGTAGATTGATTATTGCTCAATTCTCTCAATCATCTCTCAAATAGCAATTTTCCACCGGAAAAGAAAAGAAATGAAGAAACAGGGTTCCCAGATAGTGTAACTTTGTAAAACACCATACAGGACAAAAGTCTATTTAAAAAAACTCTCCCAACACCAGTCCAAACTAAGGGCAACTTTTAAGTCTGAGGGCAATTCTGCAGGTTCCAAGGACAGAAGGAAAGACACACGAAAGTAAATCCCAACTTTCTCCTCTCAGACGCGACCAGGTACACCTGCATTGCAGGCCTCAGTACGGCACCGGACGCAGCCCAGAGCGCCTTCACCCCGACCAGCTCCCCTTACCCCCAAAGAGGCAGTGAGCCTCAGAGAGGGCAAGTGGCTCGCCCACTGCTACACGGCTTCAAGGTGGTAGAGCTGACTCCAAAGCTGGTATTTAATGGATTCACTGACGCCTTCATCCACTATAGGACTAGCCTTGCTGAACAAAACTTCACAATAAAGAACTCTGTGAAAAAAACATGGATTTGGATATAACAAACTTTCCTCCTCTACCCAGCCTCCAATCTTGTTCATTAACTTTAAAGTAATGCTGCCTTGCATGTTATGCACCAAACTGTTTGGAGCCCACTTACAGTGTGCCGGTGGTGGCTGTAACTCGACAGGATCAGAAGCAGAAAATACTGGGGTCGTAAAGGCCCAAGCTGGAGGACTGACCTGGAAGAACAGGGTCTTTTGCTGAATGATCGCAACAGACTCTTTACCAAGCACCAGTGAAAAGTAGACAGCTGCCATCCAGAGATGTGTGACAAGAACGCTGGCCTTTTTAAACACACATTGGGATCTGTGCAGTTCAACAATCATTGACAGTTACCCTGACCTGTGATACACTTGTTGGCTGGCCACCACCTTTGTGCTCTCTGACACTCTTCTGCTCTGGGTCAGCTTCAGGGCAAAAGACAGGGACTCTGGTTGGAAGTGTGCTTGTGAAAGCAAATAAGAGGATATGAAAAATGTACATCAAGATACACTTTTTGTTTAACCATTTACTTTTTCCCATTCGTTTGTTTGTTTGTGTGGCCTGGTATTATCTAATTTAGTTTCCATCTCAAGTGAGGAATGGCTGTATCTTTCCAAATGCAAAGACCTAAACTAATCTCTATATACAAGCACATTCACTCACACCAAAAAAATACCAGCTTTTTCATGCAATGGAGCCCAGTATTTCCTATGCAAAATATTCCATCCAGATACATAGGGCTACCGTTTAGAAATATCTAGTGGAAGACGGGCATGTATATCCATGACACATATTTGTGAAAAGCCCTGGAAAGTGCAGTCCACATCCTGCATCCGTGAAAGAATAGGAACAAACAGCTTCAAGAAAAAGAGGAGTCATTAATGAAAAATCATCACTTCTCAGGGCCCTCTGCCATACTCCTTTATTATCTACTCATAGGTCTTCGTTGAAACTAAGGCAAAGATAGGACCCAAATTACAAAATGCTTTAGTCTGATGGGCTGAAGACTCAGAATCCTGTACTAAAGCCATAGCTCTGCCACTAACTAGTGCTGCAAGCTTGGGCAGATACCACACTTCTCCTGGGGCTCCGCTCCCCCGGTGAGAAGAAGACGCACTGCACTCTAAGACTCATCTGTAGCCTGTGATTCTACAGCAAGCTCAAAGTTGCACAATACCAGAAAAAACTAATATTTAACCATGAACAGCAGAGGCCACACAGGAGAAATACCATGCAGGTATTAAATGTATACCTATTTGGTACCACATAATGGCTTCCATAAAAGAGAAGGAAAAAAAGCTCTGACTCTAAAAGTAGCCAGGTGCTCCTGATGGCTTTCCTGGTCAGCAGGTTGCTCTGGCTGCAAGAGCTGGGACAAGTCACTGTGAGCATTGTGGAGGGCCACAGTGGGAGCAGCGGCCTAAAAAGCCCTGGGTGCTGATCTTCTATCAGCATGTGCCATGATGCTGTGAGATGTCAAACAGCCAAGGGGTCATGCATGTGTGTGCAGCCATGTGCACAACTCACTCAACTACTGCTTCGCAGGGCTTTACCCTCCAGGTGTGGGAAGAGTGCAATGTCAATATAAAATAATCTGCTTTTGGCCAGGCGCGGTGGCTCATGCCTGTAATCCCAGCACTTTGGGGGGCTGAGGCAGGAGGATCACCTGAGGTCACGAGTTCGAGACCAGCCTGGCCAGCATGGTGAAACCCTGTCTCTACTAAAAATACAAAAAATTAGCCAGGCATGGTGGCGCAGACCTGTACTCCCAGCTACTTGGGAGGCTGAGGCAGGAGAATGGCTTGAACCTAGGAGGAGGAGGAGGTTGCAGTGAGCCGAGATCGTGCCAGTGCACTCCAGCCTGGGTGACAGTGAAACTCCACCTCAGAAATAAATTAATAAATAAATTAATTAATTAAATTAAATAATCTGCTTTTGACGGAGAGTCTACCAGAGTATGTCTTTAGCCTAATAAAAGAGAAAATGGGGGCAGTTTTTCTTAAAAAGCAGAATCAGTTATTTTTCTATTGATATAAGGTTTACACTCTAGAGCTGCTATCTTTGTCCTAGTTCTTTGAGTTTGCATTGCTCCTTCCTTCTAAAAAGGTTTCTCTACAAAATAAAGCAGCACTGCAGTGAAATCCTATTACAGGTCCGTTCATTATTAGGGATGCAGTAGTCCTTCCTTCAGTGACTCTTTCTGTGGGCCAACAGTTAAAAGCCTGAAAGACAGGTACTGCCCATGTGTCCAAATATGGCCCACCAGACTACACCTTGAGGACAGTCATGCTGGCTCCTTTGCACAGTGGGCCAGCTGACTTGTGACTGAGTGGGGCTTAAGAGCAGTCTCCTCCCTCCAAGCGTATTTGTTTTCTTACAGATTTAGCCTCCCAGCGGAACATGGCAAACACAAGACATCAACCTCTACAGTTCTTCGCAGGTCTCAAACTCTGGGGTGGAGACCTGTTGGGCAAAGGTTGGTTTGCAGATGCTTCCACAAACCATGAGCTCATGGGCAGGGTCTGTGCCCTTTTGGCTTTATATGCAAACTGCCCAGCGCAATGTTTGGCAAACTGCTTGAACTAATAAACTAAACCACAAAGCCAAATGTTTGGGTTACTCGGCCGGGCGCAGTGGCTCATGCCTGTAATCCCGGCACTTTGGGAGGCCGAGGCGGGTGGATCACAAGGTCAGGAGTTTGAGACCAGCCTGGCCAATATGGTGAAACTCTGTCGCTATAAAAATACAAAAATTAGCCGAGTATGGTGGCTGGTGTCTGTAATCCCAGCTACTCAGGAGGCTGAGGCAGGAGAATCACTTGATCCCTGGAGGTGGAGGTTGCAGTGAGCCAAGATCACGCCACTGCACTCCAGCCTGGGCAAGAGAGCAAGACTCTGTCTCAAAAAAAAAAAGTTTGGGTTACTCAGGAAGGGTATAAAAATGAAAGATTCTAAGGGTTTAGGTTGTACTTAGAAAAGAAACTTCTTGGCCAGGCACAGTGGCTCATGCCTGTAATCCCAGTACCTTGGGAGGCCAAGGAAGGCAGATCACAAGGTTAGGAGATCGAGACCATCCTGGCCAACATGGTGAAACCCCGTTTCTACTAAAAATACAAAAATTAGCTGGGCGCGGTGGCTCATGCCTGTAATCCCAGCACTTTGGGAGGCCGAGGTGGATGGATCACGAGGTCAGGAGATCAAGACCATGCTCGCTAACACGGTGAAACCCCGTCTCTACTAAGAATACAAAATAATTAGCCAGGTGTGGTGGCAGGCACCTGTAGTCTCAGCAACTCGGGAGGCTGAGGTGGGAGAATGGCATGAACCCGGGAGGCAGAGCTTGCAGTGAGCAGAGATCATGCCACTGCACTGCAGCCTGGGCGACAGAGCAAGACTTTGTCTCAAAACAAACAAACAAACAAAAAATACAAAAATTAGCTGAATGTGGTGTCGTGCACCTGTAATCCCAGCTACCTGGGAGTTTGCCCCAGCTGAGGCAGGAGAATTGCTTGAACCCAGGAGGTGGAGATTGCGGTGAGCCGAGATTGCGCCACCGCACTTCAGCCTGGGCAACAGACCGAGACTTTGTCTCAAAAAAAAGAAAGAAACTTATTTTGATAGAATATATTTCAGAATATGAGATAATTACGGATTATGTTGACCAGTTCCAGCCATACCTATGGAGATGCTGACTCAGTAGCAGGTTTGGGCCGGCTCTGGGATCTGCGGTTTTAATCCGCCTCCTACATGATTCTGATGACCAGGTCTCCCTGAGCGCCTTCAACTCAAGCCTGCAGAGCTAGACTTCCAGCAAGAACCCAGCTTGATCCTATTATTAAAACCCACACGTACAAGGGCCACTACCAACTGTCTCCATTAGCTGCATTTTTTCAATGCTAGTGGCCTCTGCTTCCTTTTCCTTCTGGTTATCCTTCGATGTTTGAAGGTAGGACTGGGTTATCCTTCGTACACCTAACAAATATTAGCTTTCTCTCTACAGTGTCATACTTACAATGTGTCTGTGTGCATCTGAGCCAGTTCAGAATTCTTATTCTTTTTACAGGGAAAATGTCTCAAATACCCTTTATCCCTAATGAGAAAGCCATCCTTATATGCCTTCCTCTGTGCTCACCGAAAAAATGTACGTCTAATCCGAGATCGTGAAAGCTGTGGGCAATCGACTCTCCCTGCCGACTTCCCAACGTCCTTCCCCTTCGTGAGTAGGATTTGGGTGCATTAGCTGCATCACATTGATCTGTGCTTGTTTCTCGTGGCTTCCTACTCATTCCCATGGATATAGGCATTCCTCAGCCCACTGCATGTCCTCTCTGGATAGACAGGCACCATTGGTTATCTAGATACTTAATGCTGTTTTTAGAAGTATCCATGTAAATGAAGAGCTTCTGGACCTGAAAGTTCAGTCAGAAACCAAGAAGCAAAAGTCAGTCTAGCTGTTCCACACCCTCCACTAGACTACCTCTTCCCTGCACAGAGGAGAAAAGCATGGCTTTTTACCCAGGGAGCTGTCTTTCCAGGCAAGGCTGCTGACCCACCTGACCATGTTTATCTAAACATGCTGCTGAAGTCCTGTCACTCCTTGCACAAGCATCAGTGGCTACTCAATCTGTAGGAACTCTCTAGCATCACATTCAAGTCCCTGTGTAATCTGTCTGGGTCCTGCCCCACTAACCATTCCCCGTCACAGATCCTGCCCTCTATGTAAAACAAGCAACAATTAAACATGTCCCCAACAAGAAAAACAGAAAGGGAAAAGATTACAACCCCAAATCACAATCAAAATGTGTTCACCCAGTATATTTTATCAGTATTTAAAATGCATTCATCCCTCTATTATTCAGGAGCAGAACAACCTTGGTTAGATTGTTGCAGGGGCTGGAAGGGACCTAAGAATGAGAAGGAGGCTGAATGGGAAGGATTCTTGCCCCCACTCTTCCAGCTGAGGACACCACCTTGATTTCACTGGGGCTGGGATGCTACCCGCTGAACCTTCATCATGGTTGTGACACTAGTTAATCAGCTTCCCAGCACTGAGATTTGACTCTGCCTGATGCTGTTCAAACAGGCACACTGAGTTTTCCAGCAGCACACCTTGGTTATGTCGCACTCCCTGCCCATAAGGGCCTTCTCCACAATCTCCACCTGCCCACGCTCTACCTGCCTGTCCTTCAAGATTGGCTTCAAATGGTACCTAAACTGTCTCTGCTTCCGCAAATCGAAACGGCCTTTCTTCTGAACACTAAGCTTTCCACCACTTATTGCTTTCTGCCTTAGGTTAGTTATTTATGTATCTATTTTTCCTACTGAATTATTAGGCATCTTGAAGGCAAAGCCTGTATTTCTCTCATCTTTGAATCATCCACAGTCTCTCATCAAGAACCTATGTGTGGGCTCTACTCATGGGAAGAAGGATAGGAAAGGACTGGACTCAGAGGTCTGATTTCAGATCCTGGAAGAAGCTTCCTCTTGCAAATATCATCCATCTGGTCTGGATGCTTGACAGTTCTACCGTAGAAGCCTAAGCTCTAAGCTCTGACACTTACAAAGGAAATCTTCAAGAGAGAGGAAACATTTTTAATTCTTGTTATTCACTTGAAGTCTAGTCTTAGACTACTGTGAATGAGATTCAAACTCGTTCTGGAAATCAGGTTTTGAAAGACAGAAATGAAGGAAGGACACAGCTTTCATTTGGGGGCAGGCACTAAAGGAAAATGTTTCTCATTTCATTGTGGTGCCTTGTGCTGTAAAGAGGTCAATATATTTGGACAGTGTCAAATCAGATGCCCCAATGTTACACAACATCCAGCGCAGACCTTCAGCTATTACCACTTTCTGGGGGAATGGACCCTTCCCACATTTATTTCTCTCTCATGCCATGAAGACATGATTTTTAATTCTTGTGCACTCACTAGATACTAACATCATTTGGCACCAAAAAATGTACCCAAAGCATATTCATCCATAGGGGAATAAAATGCAGTGAGGTTGCACTGAGTAATTTTTATTGGCCATTCTGAAGGGATTCACTAGAATGCGGAACTAGTGAGAGACGTAATGTGAATAAGGTAAATAGGAATGGCTAAATTGTGTCCCACCAAATTCATATATTCAATTCCTAAACCCCAGTACAACTCACAATGCAACTGTATTGGAGTTACGGCCTTCAGAGAGGAAATTAAGGTAAAATTAGGTCATATTGGTGGGCCCTAACCCAATATAACTGGTGTCCTTATAAAAAGAGCAGGTAAGGACAGACCTGTATGTGCACGCATACAGAGCAAAGACTACATGAGGACATGATGAGAAGGTGGCCGTCTGCAAGCCGAGGAGAGAGGCCTCACCAGAAACCAACCCTGTTGGCACCTTGGTCTTGGACCTCCAGCCTCCAGAACTGTGAGGAAAAAAATCTCTGTTGTTTAAGCCACCCAGTCTGTGGTACTTAGTTATGGCAACCCCAGGAAACTCATATGAGCATAAAGCCTTAGATGCCAAAAATAAAGGAAATTAAGCTAAAAATGAAAAGATTTTAATAAACCCTCTCCCTGTCTTGTGATTCTGCTGAGCAGTAGAGCAATTTGAAGAGTCTATGGAGGGGGCCAGGTGCTTGGATGAACGGAAGTGACTGTGATGACTCAGGCATTTTGGGTGCTGCCTCAAGTGAGGCCGGAGAACCTATTCCACATGTCTTTAAGGATCCTTGACAAGATGTTTAGTCACTTAGAAAATACAAGTTTAACTACTGGACAAAAATGACAGCAAAATTATTAGCAGCCCAAATAGTATACCACATTATGGCAACTGCTATTATAAAAGAAGCAAAGATATCGTGGTTCATATAATTTGAAAAATATACTTTCTCTGAAATTTGCAAAATAATCAGTTTCAGTTTTCTTGACTGACCATTAAATGTAGAATTCTTCTAGACACCACTGAGATTGAGTATCCTAACAGGCCTTAAAATTATATTGATAATACTGCATAATATGTGCTATAAGAAGTCTACTAGTCATTCCCCTATAAAACCAGCTGGATTTCTCTGTGCTAAAAGCACATCGTGACTACAGTGACATAAAGCCTCTTGCATACTGTCTTATCAAGTATTCTCAATTCTGTGATTGCAGCATTTTCCCTACAAGACTTCAGTTTTCTATCATGTGCTCATGCGGCCTCTGGCAACTTTGCAGGTGTTTGCTCAGAAAGAAGTGGCATTTTCCCAAGATGACAAAATAACCTGTTGTTCTAAATTCTGGGATTCAGGAGCAAGTCTGGGAACCCAAGTTGCTTTCTGCCTATTTCTGGGACACATTATTGTCGGCTCATTTCCCATCTTCTCTCTCCTCCTCACTGCCGCTGCTGTGATGATTTTGCCAGGAACTGGCTTCTGAGCACTTCCTCCAAAGAGGAGACTGAGGTACAGAAGACATGTGAGGTTCCCCTGAGGCGGTGTGCTTGTTGTTCACACCTCAGGAAACCGGTCTACTGGGAGTTAAAACCCACAGCTAATGCAAGGCTTCTAGTTCATGCCCTCTGAATGTCTACTGTGAACCTAGCACTCCCGCCCCGTACCTGTGGATTCTCATCATCCATGCTGTCACAGCAAATTGAAGGGTGTCTATGTATTAACCAGCTCTATCTTTACCCCACATTTGACAAAAATACAGATGATTTCACTCATATCTATTCTGTGGGTGACTTTAAGGCATTATGTACTCAGATTTTAATCCAACTAATAGCTTTAGAACAGCTCTATTCAACAGGAATATATGCAAGCCACATGTGTCTTTTTAAATTTGCTAGTTGCTACATTTAAAAAGAAGCAACAGGTAGGATTAATTTTAATATATTTTATTGGGTATATACATTGAGCTGCAATGTATCCAAAATATTATCATTTCAACATGTAACCAATATTTTTAAAAACATTAATGAAATATTTACCTCCATTTTTGTACTAAGTCTCCTAAATCTGATGTGTTCTCACAGTCCATCTGAATTTGGGTGTTAAATTTTCATCAGAAATGTTTGGTCTCTATTTATATTTCATAACAGTCCGAGATGAAAAAGCAGACTCATTCACATACCCAAGGTATTTCAAACAATAACTAAATTATGAGATTTTAAATTTAAATTTAATTACGACTAAATTAAAAAATCAGCTCTGGCCGGGCGCGGTGGCTCAGGCCTGTAATCCCAGCACTTTGGGAGGCCGAGGCAGACAGATCACGAGGTCAGAAGATCGAGACCATTCTAACACGGTGAAACCCCATCTCTATTAAAAAATACAAAAAATTAGCCAGGCGTGGTGGCGGGCGCCTGTAGTCCCAGCTACTTGGGAGCCTGAGGCAGGAGAATGGCGTGAACCTGGGAGATGGAGCTTGCAGTGAGCCGAGATCGCGCCACTGCACTCCATCCTGGGCAACAGAGCAAGACTCCATCTCAAAAAAAAAAAATCAGCTCCTCAGGTGCTTTCGATATATTTCAAGTGCTTACCAACCACATGTAGCTAGTGCATTGGACGGTGAGCTCCTGAGCATCTACTGTTAATATATGCAAGGCCCAAAAGAGATAAGCACCACAACAGGTACTACAGGATGAGGCTTATAGACATAAGCCTTGTTTCCGGGGGGAGGGGGTAGGGGAGGGGACGACATGGGACAGATACAGAGAGAAACACGTAAGGCAGGTTGTGATGCATGCTAAAGAGAGGGAGAGGAAAGCATGCCAAGGAGCGAAGGGCATGCACAAAGGCAGGCTGATGGAAAACCTTGCAAATACCTGTGCACTGACAGTCGTGAGCGGGCGAATCTCCAGAATGCTGGGAAATAAAGTTGAAAAGGGTGGCTTTGACCAGTCTGCTGGTAGCCTCAAATAGCAGGCCAAGGAGTTTGTTCTGAATCCATTGTCCATGGGGGAAAAGTCTCTGGTGAGAAGAGTGGGTCTGAGCTGGGTTGTGGGAAGATTTACTTGGCATTGATGTGAACAATGAATCAAAAAGGAGAGAGCTAAAAGACCAGTTTGCTATTGCACCAGTCCAAGTGAAATATAATTTATAAATGGCAGAGGTGCTAGGAAAGAATATTAGACATTTGATAAGTGTGTACAGAAGGGCCTCAGGACTTGGCAATTTAGGGAGGAAATCAAAGAAAGGGAGGAGTCAGAGTTCTGTAGAAACTGGCTGGCTTGCACCTGTAATCCCAGCACTTCGAGAGGCCAAGGCAGGCAGATCATGAGGTCAGGAGTTCAAGACCAGCCTGGCCAATATGGTGAAACCCCGTCTCTACTAAAAATACAAAAATTAGCAGGCATGCGTGCCCGCCTGTAGTCCTGGCTGCTAGGGAGGGCTGAGGTAGAAGAATCACTTGAACCCGGGAGGTGGAGGTTGCAGTGAGCCAAAATCGTGCCACTGTACTCCAGCCTGGGTGACAAAGCGAGACTCTGTCTCAAAAAAAACAAAACAAAACAAAACAAAAACGCAGTTCTGTAGTAACTGAAATAAGAAGTGTAGAAGAAAGGCTGGATGCAGAAATTTATTTCTAGTGTATTTGCATATAAATGCTTTAAAAGAAGACTGGAATATATGGTTATGGGGCCGAGGGAAACCTTTGTTTGGACATGAAAAAAATCCAAAATCTATTTATAGAGCTGTCAAATTAGCAGAATGTGCAACTTTCTGAGAATAATTGTACAATATACTATTCTAATAGTGTGGGGTAGGCCCCGAGTAAGTTTGATTATGGTATTATTCATCAGGAAGTGGTGCAGCTCTTTAAAAGTATTGCCCTTTCACTGCAGCCCGGGAGGTAGAGGCTGCAGTGAGCCATGATCATGCCACTGCACTCTAGCCTGGGTGACACAGTGAGACCCTGTCTCAAAAAAAAAAAAAAAAAATTATTTCTCTTGAATTATATTAAGGGATGTGAGAAACTACCCAGTATATATCCTTAAATGAATAACTTAGTTTGGAAGATAAGACTCCAATTTTATTTCAAAAGAATGTGCGCCTACATGCTGTTCAGCACAGAAATTGTGTGGGCGGACACACAGCGGGCTGCTCTCAGGTGCGGGTGATCTCTGGAGGTACGACTGAGGGCAGCGAGGAGTTTCACGTTTTCTATTTTGCTATTGTTTGAATTTGCTACGGAGGGCATGTTATTTTTACTTTTAAAGAGGGAGAGAAAGGAAAACGTAAAATATGTATTTATATACCCAGAACAATGAGTGAAAGGATGTACATAAAAAATTGTCTCTGGGTCATTTTTATTTTCTTAGACTTTTTTATATCCCAAAGTAAATGTGTACTTCTTCTATAACCAAAAAAAAGTCATAAAAAGAAATAATCTATAGTACTGATGGTACAATCAATTTTAAATCTCTTTGTAAGGCCAAAGGTTATAGAGTTGGGATATTCTTTAAAGAGGTTAGGATCCAATTTCTTTTGCTTCTTCAGGGCTCATGCTCACTTTCACTGAAGCTATTTCCACTTTTTAAAAATGATTTCCATTCAATGTAGCCAAAAAGGAAAATCGAGGCCAACCACAAGGCGAGACTTCCTGAGAGAAGACAAAAAGCCTCTGTAACCTGTGGAATGAAAACTCCACCAGTAGAACATGACTCTTTTGTCATGAATGACTTCAATTGCTGGTAGACAGAAATTTTTACGAGAACAAAGAGCATCAGAGCAATTTCAGGGCCCTGGTTGTCATTCCAGGGCAAGCATCCTAGTAACTTTATATTATAATGATGGGGACAAAGAACAAGGTGTTCCATTCACCACAAGCCTCCTGCAACCGGAGGGTCTCGGGTCCTTGTAGAGCCTTTCAATGAAGTGGAAATGGCAAGGAACTCTCAAGGAGTGGGAAAGGGGCTGAGAGTAGGTAAATCAGCAGCAGCCGCAGAAATCATGGCCAAAACAGGTAGAAGAGACGCAAAGACACCATCCGATCACCCACCAATCATGCGCTAAATCAGGGTCTTTTCTGTCTGACACTGTTGTTTTTACTGAACAGTGAAGCACCCCAGGAAATACCAGTTGGGTCTTAAACACAATTTATAGCCGGTTGGCCTCATTGCACCTGGCTGTTTTGACAGCAGGTTTCTTCAGTTTATAGCAGAGATTCTTGTCTACACTATAAGCTGTCACTAATGCAACTAGACCTTTGGAAAAAATGTATAGCTCAGAGGCAAATCTCTCCCTGCCACAGACCCCTCCCTCTTTTAATGAAAACCAAAAGCCTCCTGCTGGCAGCAAAGCCTCCTCCTCTGCAGGGGAAATTACAGAGCCCCCGGCAGTGAGAGAGCCAGCCCCAGCACCACAGCCTAAGTGGAGTGCGCCTGCTTCTGGGCACTGGATTAAGGTCTCTTTCTTTCCCCCTCCCTAGGGGCTAACGGCTGCAAACAGCAGCCTTCTTGTTCCAGGCCAGGAAATTTGGGAGCCAGTTACTGGAGCTCCCAGCTTCCAGGCCACACTAAGAATGTCTGGGAGCCTTGTAACAGCCTGGCTTAGGATCACAAGGCAAACTTCAGCAAATGTCCCCCACCACCTGCACTCCCATCTGAAACATGAAGGGAAAGGGCTGGTTATTCACACCTAGACAAACCTTAACTTGTTTTTCCTGGATGTTTGTCCTCAGTGAGCAGTCTGGTTTGGAAGTCACCATCTCAGAGCTCACGGGCCCTCACTGTCACACACGTGAGTGAAAGGCGCTGCCCCCAACCATGCACTGCCTTGTCCCACCCCTGGTCTGTTTCGTTTGTAAGACTCAGGATTTTTTTCTTTTTTCCTCCCAGAAGGACTGGACCAAAGAAATAATTTGTAACAGGTGACACACATTCCTGAACTGAAGGCAAACTGTCCTTTTTTAGGAATGAGCTTATGGTGGCTGATGGCCGACATTTCCCCTGTGGTGAAAATGGACAAAGATGTGAGAAGGAGGATGAAAAGGTAATGGAGAACAGCCCCTCCTGTCCCTTCATTTCCTGGTTCACAGACATTCACTGACATTGAGACCCTCCTAAGGGGAAGTTCATGTAACCAGCCATGAAACCAGAAACCAGCAGGCTACAGGGCCTGCCTCACCACGCGGGTCCGCCCCCAGATGCCAAGGCCCACGACCCTGGGTCAGGCCCAGCCTGCAGCCACTCTGGGGGCTGCCCCAGACTGAGAGAGCTCCCGGCCTGCAGGGTCCTCTGACCGCGCATCTGGGATCCCACCCTCAGACTTCCCAGGGCCTAGGCTTGCCATGGCCAGCATTTGACTTGGTGAAGGGGCCTGGGCTGTCCAGGGGTCTCTGGGAGGCACAGGCCAGAGGAGAGTGGACGGGGAGAGGAGCTCCAGGCCAGGTGATTTTCACAGAGCTAGGGCTGGCCAGGAAAAGGTTTCTCCCTTAGAGTTGCCCATAGACTGAAAGGGAGGGAGAGAACAACAATCTCCAGCTGGGATAAGCCCAGGTCCCTAAGACAGAGAAACGAATGTAAATGGGTCAGCCAGGTGAGAAGGCCGGCCTGAGACAGGAGCCCGATGCAGAACCAGGAGACGTGGGAGCCGCAGGCGTGTCAGGGAAACAAGGGACAGGGACCTTGGGGCAGGACAGACGACGGCGGCAGCAAACCAACTCCTGTGTCGGGCCACATCCAAAGAGCAGAGCTGGAGGCCGACTGCTCCCCCGCCACCTGCTCCCCTGCCACCTGCCCCTCCACCACCTGCCCCACAGGGCATGGAACTGTTGGCTGGTGGCTCCACCGAAAATCTACCCCACGTTTTGCAGGGCCTCATTTAGCAGGGAGTTCAGGGGCTACCATCACTTCCACGTATACCACGGTCACTTGAAAGTGGCCAGAGGCACACCCCACAACGCAGGGGGGAAATGCGGAAGACAGACTAGTGTTCTGACTTATGGATACTTGCACTCAGTAAGATAATTACTTTCCTACATATATATTAAGAAATCACTGTCATGATTGATGTGCTAAGCAGCAAGCTTTACTACTCTCCATGGATTCTACCAAAGTGGTTATCTTGAGTTACCTTTGGTATTCCGGAACTCTCAAGCCAGTCTTGGTAGATGTTTTCAACAGACAGCTCAAGCCTTTAGAAATAAAACAAAAAGTAAAGGATTAAAAAGTTACAGAGCGCTTATTACACAGACTGGTTCTCTCTAACTGGGCACATCACAGCATTGATCTTCCAGAAGTGCCCGTGCTTTACAGAAAGGGCAGCGCTCCCCTGGGTTGAAGTGTGGAAGGGAGCCCAGTCATATGAGACCGCTCCTCTTCATCCACAGCAACATGCACGATGAAATCTAAGGACCCAGGCACAGCATCACGGTTGCTTTCAGTGCTTTGAAAGGAACTATTTGGTTGGGAAAGCCAGTTTCAGGAGGATAAGGCATATTCATTGCACACATCAGGCATGGCTGCTTCCTGGAGAGTAGTGAAGCAAAGTGAAATCTGAACATCATGGCATTGAGTGCGTCAACACGAAATCTGCACGTTATAGGAAAGATGGACTACAACAAGCAAAAATAATACAAATCACTATCAGACCACAGAGAGGCTCAGGTGCAAGGAATGAGGACCACTTCCACTGTCTCCTTTCAACCGGGCCCCGTTCTGCTTTATTTGAGGTGTTATCATTGCTTGATATGTCCAATCTAAAGTCAGCTGAAATTATTTTGCTTTCATGCCCCGCTGACTTGAGTACTCCTTAAAATCACTAAGTCTTCAGTATATTTAGGATCACCAGATCTCCAGCTGTGTCCTTTTGTCTTCCTTGGCTAATGCAGCTTAAAGCACACCCATCCCATCAAACACTTCCAGGTAACTCTTGCTCATACCCAGGATCTCTGCTTACAGAGAGGCCTTTCTTGACCTCCTCCCAGACTGAAGCAAGGCCTCCCCAGTGCCATAACATCTGTCACACTCCCTGTTCTCTGCCTCACAGCCTCCACCCGAGTTTGTGACTATCTGTTCGACTACTCGACTTAGTTACTGTCTCCTCATTGGATTGAAACCATCTGAGATCTGATCCCTGGTATGAAAGAGGATCCTCATTTTTTTTTTTGAATGAATGAACGCACATTTAATTGTAGACTCATTAAAATTATTCCTTTTAAAGATAATATTCACCTTTCCACCAAGATACTTCCAAGTTGTTAAGCTCTGCCTCTTTTAAATCTTAATGTATTATACACTACATCATATATAAAAGTATGTAACTATATACCTGCTCTCTCCCTCCCTTTTCGAATTCTAGAAGTTATGAAAAGATACAGTGTTAACACAGTGTTAAGGAGCTGGAAGGCCAAGTGCACCCCTCCCCGACCCTGTGGGTGGTGTTGCAGACGGGGAAGTAGTGAGGTAGGGAGGGAAGGACGGGTTGGCTTTGGGAGGGCTGGAGGAAAAGGGGACTGACTGATTTTCTCTTCCTTTCCTTCCCCCTATTGGTCACTCACTGGTGCCCCTCGTCCTCCCTAGCCAACAGCAAAAGGAAAGGCTGCTTAAAAAGGCAATTGCTATTTCAAAACAGAAAAAGTTCATGGAGGGAAAGAGGGCTTACGCAGAAAAAGCGCTTTGAGTTCATATGAAAGATGATGGCCCTCTGTGTGATTAGCAGGCAGGAGAAGGGGAGGGGACTACCTCTCTAGGTCCTCCAGGGTCCCAGACTCAGTGGAATTACTGGGCAGACCTCACAGAAAGGCCTGTGCCACCATCGCTGGGCCTTCCACTGCTTCTTAGTGGTCATTTTCATAGCATCGGCTTCAGAGCAAATGGCCAAGTCCCCCTGTAAGCTATGAGAGTGTGGGAGTGTGCGCATGCATGGATGTGTACATGTGTGTCCGTGTGTGTGTGGTGGAGGCAGGGGAGACTTGAAGAGAAGAGGAAGCTCTCAGAGCACCTTCTATAAGGTCATTGTTCTTTTTTAAGCTTTATTTACCTGGGAGAGAGGCTGGAGATTCCCTTAATGGGCAGTAGCAATTTGCCAGAGCAGTGGGGCTAACTGACCAGCTAGAGAGAAACACCAATGAAGAAGGTCCGAGAAGAAAACAGGCCTGTGCCTCTAAATCAGGGTAGGTGACAAAGAGTACTGCAGAAGCCTCCACAAGCTCTGAAAGCCCAGGGCTGCTCAGGGTTGCAGGCAGGAACCTGACCCCTCCACCAAATGAACTGTCCTCTCCACCAAATGAACTGTCCTCTGCAGTGGCGTGTCCAGCAGCAGATAAGGTGGGGATAGTGCGTTCACACCCACCAAGAACAGGCCTTCCACTGGGCAGCCTTGCCTTCAATGTACATTATAAAATCTGTCTTACCTCCATCTTCACACATTTCATGAGAAAATAAAGCAACTTCAAGCTTACTTGTGCACAGGTAGGAAAGTGTCCTTCACTGGCTTCCTTTCCAGCCAGAGAGGGACGTTTCTGTGCCCAGAACCTTGAGCCCAAAGTTCCTTTCACCCATCCTTCAAGCAATCTTCAGGAAAGCCAGAGCAAGAGGCTGACTTCTGGGCCAGGCACAGTGGCTCACGCCTGTAATCCCAGTGCTTTGGGAGGCTGAGGCAGGAGGATCACTTGAGGCCAGGAGTTCAAGACCAGCCTGGGCAACATGGCAAAACGCTGTCTCTACTAAAAATACAAAAATTAGCTGGGCATGGTGGCATGCGCATATAGTCCCAGCTATTTGGGAAGCTGAGGTGGGAGAATGGCTTGAGCCTGGGAGGCAGAGGTTGCAGTGAGCCGGGATCACACCACTATACTCCAGCCTGGGGAGAAAGTGAGACCCTGTCTCAAACCCCCAAAAAGAAAAAAAAAAAAAGAGGCTGTCTTCTGAACTGAAAACAAGTCTCCACCTTTCCCATAAGATATTTAAGAGGAAGATGCAGAATTTGGAAAGGATTTAGAGCAATAGTGACGATCAAAAGGGGAAGAGCCCACCAGGGAGGTAAAAGGAACTGAGGTTAAATATCCCGGAGAAGAGAAGTCCGAGGAGCGACTTAATTGCTATTTTTGAGTGATTTTACAAAAGACAGTGAACAGCTGCTGTGCATCAGCATGGGGGAGTGAATATGAAGACATGGACATAAATTTCCTTTGGGGAATTTTCGCTTACAGACGCTTCTCTAGGGGTGGCAGGGAGTGGGGGCTGGGGAGTTGAGCCCTGGAATGTTATTAAGTGAGGTCCAAAGTCTTCACCAGAGAAGACTGAAAAACAGGCAACATTCTCTATGTGGCGAACATTCGCTGGATGGCTGCTGGGCAAAGGTTCTGTGGAAGGCTGGGATGGGAAAACCCAGGGAGTGACTGTCGATTAGAGATGTGTAATAGACACCAGGCAGAATGCTACCAGCGCCTGTAGAGATGATGGTCCTCTAGGTGTTGAAGAACCACTGCTGCAGGTGGGATAGGTAAAACAGGACAAGAGGAGGTGCATCAGGAGAGGCTTCCTAAGAAGGCCATGCATGACTGGGTCCTGGTGGGGCAAAGCCAATAGAAATGGAAGAAAAGCACATCGGGGCAAAGACAGCAGAAGCAGGAATGCCATTGCAGTAGTGTGCAGACTCCGTTCAGCTCAGTGGGGCTGGCCTCCAGAATGAGCTGAGAAAGAAAATAGGGGGTCCTGCGGGGACTCTGGAGTCCCTGCTACTGGGCCCTGCCTTTGTCAAGGAGGCTCTGGAGCACAGCTGCAGAGGGACACGGCAGAGAACTGAGTCAAGGAAGAAAAAGCAGAGAAGAGGCTGGAGGCAGGGAGACCACACCAGAACTTGCAGAATGTTTCTGCAGGAGGCAACGAGAGCGGCCCACATGGAAGTGGCGTGCAAGGGACGGATCTACAGGGCAGCACTGAAGCAGTCCAGCTGCAGGGTTGGGAGACTGTGCAGATAGTGGGCCCCAGGAATCTCTGCAAGATGACTTTCCGTAGGAAGTATGTGGCTGCATACAATTTGCCTGTGCCACAGTCTTCGACCAACTCAGAGGGTTAGTTCATTGGCAAATTCTGCTTTAACACAGTACTTGCACACACAGATACTATTCTACAGTGGCACTAAAAGTGAAACAAATAAAAAGTCCTCTATCCACTGCCAAGAAAAGGCATAAAAGTAGAAGTTACTGCTTATTGAACACCTACTGTGTACCAGACACAATAGACAGAGTATCATCTATACTTGACAATAACTGTGCAAGACCAATAATAATAATAATAATAATTATTATTATTATTATTATTATTATTAGAGACAGGGTCCCACTTTGTCACTCAGGCTGGAGTGCAGTGGTTCAATCTCAGCTCACTGCAACAACCTCCTCCTCCTCCAGGGATGAAACGATCTTCCCACCTCAGCCTTGCGAGTGGCCAGGACTACAGGCATGTGCCACCACGCCCGACTAATTTTTGAAATTTTTTACAGAGACAGGGTCTCACTATATTGCCCAAACTGGTCTTAAACTCCTGGCCTCAAATGATCCCAGCCTCCCTAAGTGCTGGGATTACAGGCATGAGCCACCACACCCAGCCAAATGACCAATATTATTGTCTTAATCTTAGAGACAAACAAATACAGGTTCCAAGAAATTGAGAAATGTATCCAAGGCCACACAGATGGTATTTGAAGAGCTGGGATTTGAACCTTTGGTGCCTGGCTATGAAACCCCAGCTTTTCTTTCCATGCTAAACTCAGGCTTCATGACACATGGGTTTCTACTATGGAACTGACAAGCTGGCAGAAGGGGTGGGCCTGTGCCTGCTCCAAACCATGCCGACTTCCCCCTCTCACTAATCTCTCCTGCTGAAGACACCCTGGCTCCTGCTGAAGACGGCCTGGCTCCTGCGTGGTTGCTCTGTTTGTCAACCCTTCGGTTACATTTCTGATTTCTGAAGAGATCAGGAGACCCTTGGGAGGGGCAAAAGTGTGAGAGCAGGAGAACTTGTCAGTGAGCTGCATCCAGAGGCAAAAGGCCCTCTCCGTGAATGAAGAGAACATGTGTTTTCAGATCACTTTTCTTTGGAAAGGTTCAAAGCATCTTATAACCATTATTCATTTCTCATAATATCCCTGTGAAGTGAGTGTCAATTGTCATGTGGCTTCTTAGCATAGGAGCATAGGAGGACTCTGACCCAAGTCAGCAAAGGAAAAAAATCCAGGTTTCTAAACTTCCGGTATCAGTGTCAATATCACACTGCATCATGCCCTATTTGGGGATTGTTAATGTGGAATAAGATGTTAAATTATGAGAGAAAGATGAAAGCATTAATTCCAGCTGCTAACAAAAACTTTTAAGGTACTATGAGTGGCCTTATCTCCCAAGGAATCATGGGACACCATAGGACAATGTTTAATTTTCAGGGAAGAAATGGACTAATATGTTGTAGAAAGAACATAGCATGCAGGTAGCTCAGGGAAGAAACAGGATGTAGGTCTCAGGAAGAAAGATGACATGTGTGCAGGTTCTGCTGTTTGGAGCATAATTATTGAAATGACACTGCAGGTGAATTTTTAGGTCTGGGATTGGATTTATGCAGTGGTTAAACTAAAAGCTGACTTTTTCAAATCAGGATACTCAGAATCCGAGCCAACGGTGAATTTTCTCCCTCTGAGGTCATGTGGCTTAAATAATCGCAACAGACAAGCAGAAGCATTTCCACTTAGCCAGGACCCAGAACTTACAGGAAATTACTCTTCTGCATGTCTGATCACTATGGAAATTGATTTTATACAGAGAGCTAAAAGTACATAGACCCATGACTGCGAGTCCTGCATATCCGTACTAGTGAGCGCGGACTTTCCGCCTCAGTACTGAAACCCAGGCCTTAGCCCTGGGCCTCCTGGGTATGAGGAACAGCAGGTGGCTTTGCCCTCTGGCTGGCTGTTCCCTAGTGCACTCCCACATCCTATAGGGCATCTCTGAGTGTCAATGGTCTCCAGTTCCTCGGAGCTATAAATTTGGTCACACTTAGTTAACACAGCAGGGGAGAGAATATGCTAACCACCTGGCATGATACTGGTTAGAAAAACAAGCTGTGTGTAAAGTCAAAAAGTAACCAATTGTTCATCTCTTTACGAAGTTAAAATAAATCAACAGGCTTGTGTGAAGATGGTGTTGCCCATGCCTGTATTTGCTCGCTCAGTTGATTTCCAAGGTGGGGTGACAAGAATGGGGATTATTGGACAGATCTGCTACTTGTGACTATCAACGTGTTGCTTGATCAAGAGAAATGTCTTCATCACTCTTGGCTCCTGTCTTCAGCTCTTGAGATCCTAAACATCACAGTCTGTCAGTGCCTCTGAAGGGAAGCACACAGCCCCAGCAATTTTCACATGAATTAAATGACAGACTTAAAGAATTTGGAAGTGCAACTAGATAGAGGTAAGGCAGCGGAAACTGCAGAGCTCAGGGTCTGGAATGGAAAATGCCCTTTTCTGGAATTCAATTTATATCTGTGTCGATGTTTACATTTAGTTTACATGTTTAAATTCCCTCTCTACATGTGGGTGGATCTCAAAGCTGTGCACAGTTACTTATTTTCTTCCTTTTTTTTTGAGACAAGGTCTCACTCTGTCTCCCAGGCTGGCGTGCAGTGGTGCAATCTCAGCTCATTGCAGTCTCAAACTCCTGGGCTCAAGCCATCCTCCCACCTCAGCCTCCTGAGTAGCTGAGACTACAGACATGCACCACCACACAGGCTAATTTTTTGTATTTTTGGTAGAGATGGGATTTTACCATGTTGGCCAGGCTGGTCTCCAACTCCTAAGCTAAAAGTGATCTGCCCGCCTTGGCCTCCCTAAGTGCTGGGATTACAGGCATGAGCCAAGGTGCCCAGCTGATTTATTTTCTTGATCAAAACAATTCATTTGTGCTTGGGTAGATAATAAAGATTGCTGAGGTCACACTTATAAAACAAGTACTGTGTAGTTCCGTGGGGGAGAAACAGTATTAGATTAAAACAAACACAGGAACATGCACACACAAACACAGTAACTGATGGGCAAGGAAAGAAGTGGCAGCTGTTACTAACACTGGAACACCAGGCAGCAAGGACACTGGCATAAGGCGTTCCACGGGGCTCTTTAACCAGGAGAGACTGCTGCTCAGGATTGTCTGGGTTTTCTTCTGAGCACTTCTAGTTTTACCTGACAGAATCTTTCTGCCTTCCAATGCTTGCCCCTTTCACTCCCTCTGCCCCATCTAGACTCCCCAAACACCTGCCCTCCTGCATTTCCACTGCTACTTCAGAGTGTGACTTAGTGGCTAAGAAAGAAAGGTCGGACTCAACTTTCACAACCAGTCAACCAAGTCTTTTCTGTGGCAACTCTGAAGTATGCCTTGGCCGTTCATTACTCTCAAACCCACCACCACGGTCACCGTCCCTGCCATAGCTCCAGCTCTCCAGGTCTCTTGACTGAACCACTCTATTGGTTTCTAATTGTTCTCCTGGCTTCTAGTCCTCTCCGCCCCCATCTCTCTGCCACACTGTCCTCGGCAGGTGTCTTTCCAATCTGTTGACGGCACTGCCTTCCTTAAGCCCGTTAGAGGTACAGGTGCCTGAAGGCTCAGAGCTGGGACTGATGAGACCCTCTCTGTGTCCCCAGGACTCTCAACCTCAGCAGAGCACTTCCTACATGGAGTCATAATGACTTGTTTCTGTTTCATCTTCAGTAGTCGGCTAGGAGCCTCCTAGGGCTACTCACGGGATTTATTCCTCTCGGTTCCCCAGTGTCCAGCCCAAAGCCTGGTATGGGAGATGCTCAATAGAGAATGTTGAGTAAATCAAAGCAAGAGAACAATGCAAAGGCAGTAAGGCCTAGAGAGTGCCGGCCCCTGAACACTGACAGACTGGTCTAATCTGAAAAACCTTGCCTCATCAGAACGGCTCACGTGCCTAACAGATGTGCCCAAGGATCAGTTTGCAACAGAGGCCAAAGATTAGAGGCTCCGGGGGGTAGGTGTGGGGCCTTTGGAGACCTAGATAAAATTGGTACAATATGTCGCACAACTAATAGGGTAAACAGTCTGTTTTAATAGCTGAACTAGATTCTGAGATTAGTTAGCAGGCAAAAAGATTTTGAATTTCAAAATACATTCTGGTATACCTGCTGAAATCAATTCATTGTAAAAATGAAATCTCCTTAGCTTTTAAGGAGATTTTTTTAAAAAGAAGCTTAAGCCTGCTAGACAAAACATGATCCTAACCGGGAGAGGTATCCTATCAAAAGGCATGTGATTGGTGATTGGGGGCCACCATTAAGACAGGGACACTGCTCTTAAGTTCCACAATTACAACAACAAAAGTCTCTTTGTGGGCTCAGTGTGCAGCCTCAATAAATATTCACAATGATAAAATCCAGGTTCCCCCAGAGCTAGAGGGCTCAGGGGCCATCCAAACGAACTCCATAACCTTATTAGGAAGAGGATTAAAAGAGAGACCTCCAAAACTAAAAATGCACTTTGTTGCTTCAGTGAAAATTACTATATTTATGCCCTAAGAAGTTCTTTTGAAAGAATGCATAGTCACCACTCAGAAACAGACTTTGGTGACAGCCTAAGAAAGTAATACACCATTTCTATTAATTTTCTTTTTTTCTCGGTTTTAGTTCCTAAGGAAACTGCTTCATTCTGTGAGAGGACCTGAAAAGTTATTCTGGGGTAAGTACGAAGAAAAGGAAAAAAATATATCCTGCAGGTAAACTGTCTTCTTGATCTTAACAGCCACATGTGATGGGATTTTTGCATGAAGAAATCCCATATGTCTGGTTTTTTTTTTCCAAGACAGTAAATCTGAAAACATTTCAGACCTCCCAAAACAAGCCACATTTCCTTTGAGCAGCCTCCTGAAACACTCAAAGTTTTATCCAGGGAGACTGCGTGGGGCCTTGGAAATCTTGGCCAATTTCTAAGGCCCCACGCAATCTCCCTGGATAAGATTTCTTCAGCATCAAAAGGCATGAACATGAAAAGGTAGAAACAAAGAAATTTATCAAATATGGGTATGTTAATCCTTTATGATGCGTGGCTTGCTTTATGTGTGTGTATAGTGGGCATAAAAACACAGTTAGTGAAGTAAGATCTAGTGTTTGATAGCACAGTTGGGTGTTTAAAGCTAACAGTAGTTTGTTGCATTGTTAAAAATTGCTGGAAGAGAGGAAGTGAAACGTTCCCAACATAAAGAAGGGGTGGATGTCTGGGGTGACTGATGTCCCAGCTGCCCTGGTCTGATAATTCCACATGGTATGCATGCACCAAAATACCACATGCACCCACAAATACAGACCACTATTAAGTATTGAAAAACCTGACTAACAATAATACTTCTACTACTGAAGAAAGAATTTGGAGCCATTCTGAATGGAAGGTGAAAGAGAAGTTTACACAGAAAAAGCCAAACAAAAACCCAATGCTTAGAACAAAACTTCCACGTCCTCATGAGCCCTGGATCCTCTCCTGAATCTGCATGTCATCTCCTGCACCTAGTCTGGTAGCATAAACCCTGACACTGTACCCTGGAGACACCCAATTCACACTGCCTACAAGACAGGCTCATTGACATGGAGGTTACTGGCCCTGCATGAATCTAAGTCTATGTCTGTGTCAAAGAATTCATTTCCACACTTGGAAATCTGTTCCATGCATAAAAACACAGCTAAAACTGTGGGTCAGAAATGAGGCAAGCAATGTTAACTCTTCTTCAAAGAAATGTTTACTTTCTCAAGATGCCTCCGTTTAATGTTTGAATACCAATTTTGCTATTAGAAATTATGTTGACCAGGCGCGGTGGCTCACGCCTGTAATCCCAGCACTTTGGGAGGCCGAGGCAGGCAGATCACGAGGTCAGGAGATTGAGACCATCCTGGCTAACGCGGTGAAACCCCATCTCTACTAAAAATACAAAAAATTAGCCGGATGTGGCGGCGGGCGCCTGTAGTCCCAGCTACTCGGGAGGCTGAGGCAGAACAATGGCTTGAACCCAGGAGGTGGAGCTTGCAGTGAGCCAAGATCGTGCCACTGCACTCCAGCCTGGGTGACAGAGTGAGACTCCGTCTCAAAAAAAAAAAAAAAGAAATTATGTTTCAGGGTATTCACTTTTTAACGCCTAAATCAAGATAGGAAATTAGGAGAGAGTTGGAATGAACGTATTTTAACCCCAAACATTGGTTCTAAGACCCCTCTGCAAACCCTGTCGGTGGTCAGCCAGCCTAAAACTGGGTACCTCCAAAAATGAGAATCTCCCTCCTTCCAGGGCAGTGAGCTGGTGCTGAGCAGTGTACTGAAAAAACACGGGCCAGATCCAGATGGGCCTAATTCCATCTATGCTGTTTTGCTTGCTGAGGGATCTTGGAGTCTCAGTTTCCCCATTTGTAACATAGTAGATAAGAGCATAGGTTCTAGACCCAGACTGCTTGGGCTAAAATCCCAGCCTGCCACATACAGCTGTGAGATCCTGGGCAGCTTATTCAGCCTCTCAGTATCTTGGTCCTCTTGTTGGTATAATCGGGATAAAAACATCATGGACCAAATAGTGTTGTTTTGAGGATTAAATGAGTGTCTGTATGTGCTCAACTTCAGTGTTGGCTTATAATAATCACTATCATGATGATGCTGAACAGCACTGTAGTAAGAGTTAAATGATTTCTGTATCTAGATCCTGGATCCAGTGCCTGATACACAGAGGATTATAATATCTACACCAATCATTAATTGAACACCTACTTTTAAAACATATGCTAGCTCCTTTAATCCTCTCTAAAACCCTGATAGGTTAAAAAAATAAAATTTGGGGGGATTATGTGACTTGCTCCAAATGTCACAGTTAAGAAGTGGCAATCCCAGCACTTTGGGAGGCCAAGGCGGGTGGATCACTTGAGGTCAGGAGTTTGAGACCAGCCTGGCCAACATGGCGAAACCCCAACTCTACTAAAAATACAAAAATTAGTGGGGTGTGGTAGCACACCCCTGTAATCCCAGCACTTTGGGAGGCTGAGGCGGGTGGATCACCTGAGCTGAGGAGTTCAAGACCAGCCTGGCCAACATGGTGAAACCCTGACTCTACTAAAAATACAAAAATTAGGCATCGTGGGTGCCTGTAGTCCCAGCTACTTGGGAGGCTGAGGCAGGACAATCACTTGAACCTGGGAGGCGGAGTTTGCAGTGAACCGAGATCGCGCCACCGCACTCCATCCTGGGTGACAGAGTGATACTCCATCTCAAAAAACAAACAAAAGAAGTGGCAGAGCTGGGTTTAAAAATCTAGGAGAGCCTGATTTTACATCCCAGCTCTTACTACTCCACTACATATTTTCTTTTAATTAAACAGTATTTCCTTGTATTAAGCCACATTAACTGGAACTGCCCTGAGTTTTCGAAACTTCCTCTCCTCCATTCTTTCCGCAGCAGCAAAGGCCACATATTGCGCTTGCCTTGCCTCCCATACCACTTTCGGGGCTCCTGACTTTGGGGATCTTCAGTCGTGCACACTGGCTCCCAGTATCCACTGGGGCTCGTCCCAAAGTTTGGCTGATGATCCTGTACTCCCACTGGCAGAACTAGGCCCCTGCCTCTATTAGACAGAAAGACTGAGCTTTCTAGGCTGTGACAAGCCAACCAATGGCAATGTCATTTTTAACATTAAAACTGGGCTCTTAATTCCTAAATTGGTCCTTACCTTTTTTCTTCTGGAATGTTCTCCAGTAGCATTTGAAGAAAATCCTGGGATTAAAAAAAGCAAACCATTAATGATGTCCATCAATAAATAACTCTGCCTGGAACCATGCCAGAGGCTGAGTGCTCCCAGCTACTGACAGCTCACCTGCTAGAGAAGCTAGACCTATGCTGACTTAAAAGACTATAGACTCAATTTATTAATTTCCCAGGGTTTCAATCGAATCATTGAAAGAGATCTGTTTTGTAAAAACCAAGAACACATTAAAAAATGGAATGTTCATTATTCTGACCTAATCCAACAGTCTATTTTGTTTTGTGTTTAGCCATTTTCAAAAGGCTGGACATCAAGTAAAGCATTATCCCTCTCTACTCCCCCATCGCCTCCAATTCCTGAACCTTCCCTAGAGATAACTGTACTCCTGGAGGCTAGGAACTAACTGCAACTCTCTTGCATTGCTCTACCAAATGGTAAAGATAAATATCAAGATGATAAATATGCCATCAAGGAACAAAGATGTCCACAACTCCAAGCATGGCTCACAAGCCCCTGCGTACATCTGTAGCCTCTTCTCATGCCCTTGTACAAGTCCTCGGTCACTGGACATTTGAGATGTTTAGATGATAAGTTTTTTAAACCTAAAGGCATGGCTTACACACACATACACACACACACATTTTATTTTCCTTTACTATGGAAAATTTCAAGCACAATCAAAAGTAGACAAAACTTTCACATACCCATCAATGCACAGCCCATCCCGCCCTATCCACTTTCCCTCTTCCTGTGTTATATACAACCAAGCCCCAAACATTACATAATTTCATCAATAAAGGTTTTAGTAAATATCTCTTATTTACTCTTAAAACATAACCACAAAACCATAAAGACCTAAAAAATTGAAAATATGAATGTTCGTTTATATTAATTTGTACTGTGAGTATTATGACCTCCTTCTCCAGCCCATTTCATTCTGGAATCTTGATTTGTTCTTAACTAGGGTTGTCAGATAAGAAGAGATGCCCAGTAAAATTGGGGGCATAATTACATTAAAAAATTATTTGCTATTAAACTGAAATTTGAATTTTACTGATTTTTCTGTTCTGTATTTTTATTTGCTAAGTGTGTAACCCTAGTGTCAACCTTTCCTCATCTGAAGATTTAATAAGATATACTTTGTATACTTCGGATAAATACAGAACATGAAACAAACAAGAACAATATTTAACTTTCTTGGAACTTGATGATATTGAGTAACAAGTAAGATCTATACTTGAAGTTTTTATTTTAATAAATAGAAAATAATTTTTTAAAATGGGTCTGCCCAAACATGACAGACAAGAGTCACTCCAGACTAAGCCCTCCCAATAGAACCAAGTCTGCAAATACAGACTCCACACAAGACTCTGATGACACCCATTTAACTGCAGACTGAAGCCTACCAGTAGAACCAAGTCTGCAAATACAGACTCTACACAGGACTCTGATGACACCCATTTAACTGCAGACCGAAGCCTCCCAATAGAACCAAGTCTACAGATACAGACTTCACACAGGACTCTGATGAGACCCATTTAACTGTGAGATGGAAGCAGTAGCACAGATCTTCACGTTACAGAACAGCTAGAATTACAGAGGAATAGAAATCTGCAAACCATTTGTATGACGAGGTGTTCTTCTTCTATTATCACACAGAAATACAGCTACCACTACACTAGTGAAGCTGGCTGTCTGATTTCTACATGTTCATGGGTGGTCACAGTCCATTTCTTCCAGAGACAAAGTCTCCCTATTAAGAACATTAATGAAATATTTATTTCTCGTAATGTCTGTTCTCCTTCTGAGACTTGTTTATTACTGTTTGACATGAAATAACAGTACAAACAGTAATAAAACAAATGTTTAAAAAAATGGACCATGCAAAGAAAATGGGAGCGGGGGGACAACCCCAAACTGACTGATGCCTCACAACTGAAGTTGTTCCTTGCACCTGCAGTGGATATATAGAGAAAAATACCAAAGGAAACAAGAGCAGTATTTAGAATGCAAAGAATTATTTGTGCTTGAGGTTCTTAGTTATCATTTTTATTACTTAAAAATTATTTTGCAAAAAAGTTGAATTAGACATTTATTTATCACAATCTAATATATTATTTTATAAATTTAATATCTTAATAGATAACTTTGTAGATTAATTTCTCACTGGCTTGTGGATAGGATTTTTGATTCTTAAAAATCCAAGTCCTTGTAGGGGCCGGGTACGGTGGCTCACGCCTGTAATCCCAGAACTTTGGGAAGCCAAGGCGGGCAGATCATGAGGTAAGGAGTTCGAGACCAGCCTGGCCAACATAGTGAAACCCTGTCTCTACTAAAAATACAAAAAATTAGCTGGGTGTGGTGGTGTGCACCTGTAATACCAGCTACTTGGGAGGCTGAGGCAGGAGAATTGCGTGAACCTGGGAGGCAGAGGTTGCAGTGAGCCGAGATCGCACCATTGCACTCCAGCCTGGGTGACAGTGCAAGACTCCGTCTCAAAAAGAAAAAAAAAAAGTCCAAGTACCTGTAATGATAACTTTTTACTAAGTTTACTTCATTATCTCCTTGTAGCCCATACTAATTTATCCTATATTTGCCTGGTAATTTATGCTCAATTATATGGGGGGAAATTACATTAACTCAATGGCAACGGGGGGAATTTAATTGCACGAGAAGCAGGAAATTCAGAGTTAACCTTAATTCTGCCCTTTTGCATTTTCCAGTTACAATTGGATCCTTCTGTACAGGATTGCAGAGCACAAGTATCCAGAATTGGGTGTTGAGTTCAGGGTAAGCGCAGGAGGCCCTGGGAACCCTGCTTCGTGTTGAAGGAAGATGGTTGTCCTGCCTCCCAGTGGGCTGTGATCCTGGAGCACCTGCCTCTTCCTGCCTCAGAGCTCAGGCCTGCAGGCAACAGAGCAGTGAGCTGGAGGCTGCCAGCGATGCTGGGGATGGCAGGCCCAGGGGATCGCAAAATCCTAATGCCTTGGGTATCTCTAAGACATGGGGCTGCATTCCCACAGGCTATGGGAATGTCTCTCTACAGCGTTCGATATTCTTCTGTTCTGTGTTCCATCCCATTCAAGATAGCTGGTCTCATCCAGGCAGTCTCTGTACCATCTATCAATGGAATTAACCCACTGGCCCTTCTTATTCCTGTCATAGATTCCATCTTTAACCATGAAACACTAGTTTTCCTGTTTCTTTTTATAAATTGGCATATACCTCTAGAGTGGACTTATGACAGAAGCTTTTTCCACTTTCTACAGCACAAGAAAATAAAAAGAAAAATGTCTCTTATGATTATTCCTTCCTGCACCACCTCTTTTCAATTCTTTCACCTGTCTTCTTTCTTTCCTACAGTGTATTGTCAGTTTTGTGAAAGCAAATTACAAATCTTATTTGGACAAAGAAGACTTTTTTCATAGCTGCTTCTAGAATCATTTGACAAAGTTAGCTAGCAACAAATAGTAGGGGCCCCAGTTTGTCACCTCTGCAGTGTGCCTGAACACAAATTAAAACCAAAGCCCACCCCCACTCCCCAAAATCTATTGATAAAATGATAGATTTATTTGAATCTATGAAGGGGATGAAATTCTATCTGGACCCTTAGCAATGGTTACAAGCCCACACTCCAGTCAGAAAATACATTCCTTTAGAATTTTTTTTTCATTTCCTACTCTCCTAATAATCTATATGCCAATCAGTTCCGTCGCATACAGCTTGTTTTGATTAACACCTAACAACACTAAATTAAGCACTACACATTTTTGAAAAACTAACACTGATTTTGGCACATGGCTGATTTGGTAACTATTTTTTAGTCCTGGTGAAAGTATTCAACAGAAAGCAGGTACATGTAGATTCTACTAGATAAACTGACACCGGCTTGACTATTACATGGGGCTAGCAATTTCTGTCAAGTATTTTATGAATAATTATCATGTTCATGGGGAAGGGGTGGGAGGTAGTAGAGGCAAAACAAAATATTGAAGGAAGGACAGCATTGGCAAGATAAAAACTGAGAAGAAATGAAAGTGTCAGGAAGAAGTTATTGTTACACTCAAGAGAGGGCTTTTAGTGGGGACTACAAGGATGATAATATTGGCTGGACACGGTGGCTCACGCCTGTAATCCCAACACTTTGGGAGGCCGAGGTGGGCGGATCATGAGGTCAGGAGGTCGAGACCAACCTGGCTAACACGGTGAAACCCCATTTCTACTAAAAAATACAAAAATTTAGCCACGCGTGGTGGCGGGCGCCTATAGTCCCACCTACTCGGGAGGCTGAGGAAGGAGAATGGCGGGAGAATGGCGTGAACCCGGGAGGCGGAGCTTGCAGTGAGCCGAGATCGCGCCACTGCACTCCAGCTTGGGCGACAGAGTGAGACTTCATCTCAAAAAAAAAAAAAAAAAGATGATAATATTGAAATGCTGGACAGGGAGGGCATTTGGAAGGGAAAGGATTAAGACGTAAATTGGAAAAGGAAGAACTTTAGGGACTTCTGAGTAAAGAAACTGGATCATAGACCTTCATCATCAATAACTAACTAGCAATTTACGCAAAATACAAACCATTAAAGTAATTAAAAACATAACCAGCAGCGTTCAAACAAGGACAGCCTCATGGCATAAACTTCAAGAAGATGCAACTAAGAAAGAAATCTAAGATTCAAACACAGCTTCTAACTTTCCCTCTGCACCAACCCCCAGCCTCATGCTTAGCAATAGTAGTACTGGTGAACTGCATAAACACTGCAAATTCTCACAAATATCCACACATTTGGGAAAAAATAGGAATATCTTTGTCTGTCTTCTTTTTTGCCTGTGGAGGGGCTGGAAGTGTTTGCTGGCAAGAGATGAGTAAAACGTGGGAAATAAACAACTGAGGATGACTCTCTTTGGTGAACTGCTCATGTTCTAGGGCTGTCACCTAAATTGGAGGAACAATATTAATTGAGAGGGAATTAATTAATATTAATGCAGTGGGAAAAAGCTGCACCCATATTAGGTCACAAGAATCTTGGCAGGGGACATTTAACAAGTTTTCAAGAGCAGCACAACCACAT
Organism: Pongo abelii; assembly: GCF_028885655.2. Classification (NCBI taxonomy): domain Eukaryota; kingdom Metazoa; phylum Chordata; class Mammalia; order Primates; family Hominidae; genus Pongo; species Pongo abelii. The sequence continues at coordinate 86,091,476 of NC_071998.2, read as the reverse complement.
TTTCCCAACAAAGCCTGTATACAACTCCAGTGGAGCTTCTCTCCTCCTCCCCTGTACACATAACATCCAAGTTTCAAACTGTAGCTCAGAGGGAGAGAAAAACAGGCAAAGTGCAAGTTGGAAAAGGAATCAAAGATAATGTTCCAATACATATGAGAATAAACGAAAGGTCAGGAGAGTGCTACCCAAGCTGAGAATGAGTAAAAAGAAACGTATGGCAACCATGCAAACTAACACAACAACTCACATAGAGAGAAAGCAGCACAACACATAAAAAATAAGGAATCCCGCCTTGAAGAAAACATAATCCAAGGAATAGAAGAAAATGCTCCATGAATACTTTACACTATAAAATAAATTAACAGCTACAGAAAAAATAAGAACATAAATTTGGTAAAATGAAAGCTCAAAGATAAGTTGACAAAACAACAAAATGAAATGAACATAGAGATTTCATGGCAAAGGTAATAAATTAAGGACCAGTACAGGAGCACTAATAGAAACAGCAAGGAAAAGAACAGACATTAAGGAAAATAACACTAATAATAAAGGGGTTGCTTCGGATTAATACAGGTCATGAAGAAGAAAAAGATAAACACAATTGGAAAATAACAGCTATAGAGGACAAAGATGATATAACACAAGGAAAACTGGTAACCTTGAAATCCAGAACCCTGCAAGGGGGAAAAACGAATTCAAAAATACAATGAAGACATACTTACTGAAAGAGGAAAGAATAGAATCTAGGACTAAAAATAAAAATGCACACTATTTTTCCAGGGGGAAAAAAGATAGAAAACCATAGACACCAAGCCATTTCCTGATAAAATTACTAAACTTCAAAGATAAGGAAAGAATTCTTCTGTCATCTAAGAGGCAGAAAGGGGGAAAAGTAGGATGACTGCAAAAGTTTCCACAGCAGGATTTAATGCCAGAAAGCAGCTGAGCCATGTCTAAAAGTTTTGAGGGCATGAAAATGTGACCCAAGAATATTATATCCAGTCAGTTTATAATTCAAATATAAAGACAACAGGCAAGCGTTCTTTTTTTTTTTTTTTTTGAGACGGAGTCTCGCTCTGTCGCCCAGGCCGGAGTGCGGTGGCGCACGATCTCGGCTCACTGCAAGCTCCACCTCCCAGGTTCACGCCATTCTCCTGCCTCAGCCTCCCGAGCAGCTGGGACTACAGGCGCCCACCACCGCACCCGGGTAATTTTTTGTATTTTTAATAGAGACGGGGTTTCACCGTGTTAGCCAAGATGGTCTTGATCTCCCGACCTCGTGATCTGCCCACTTTGGCCTCCCAAAGTGCTAGGATTACAGGCGTGAGCCACCGCACCCGGCCCACAAACATTCTTAAGCAGTAAGAACTCAGAAATCATAGAGCCTGTGAGTCCGCAACTTGAACACAAATTTGATAATGAAATTCAGCCAGCAAAGAGCTGAATCAAAATAAAATATTCATGAAAAAAGGTAAAATAACTGGTGGTAAATACTGAAATCCTTTAACAAGCCAAGATTACACAACTGTGAAAATTATGGTTATAGTCAATTTTGTAAATGAAATAAACCTTAATATATAAAAATAATAATTAAGAAAAATTTAGAATTAAGGGGAAAGTAGTTAAAGTACATAACTATTTAATTCCTCATCTTTTTTTTTTTTTTTTTTTCCCTGAGATGGAGTCTCGTTCTGTCCCAGGCTGGAGTGCAGTGGCATGATCTCGCCTCACTGCAACCTCCACCTCCTGAGTTCAAGCTATTCTCCTGCCTCAGCCTCCTGAGTAGTTGGGATTACAGGCACTCACCACCATGCCCGGCTAATTTTTGTATTTTTAGTAGAGACGGGGTTTCACCATGTTAGCCAGGCTGGTCTCGAACTCCTGACCTCATGATCCACCTGCCTTAGCCTCCCAAAGTGCTGGGATTACAAGCGTGAGCCACCGTGCCCGGCCAATTCCTCATCTTTTACAGTAGTGAATAAACTGATGTTTTCTACAAATGGAATATATAAGTAAAGGGAAAAAATAATTTCAACCTCTTAATTCTTTTATAATAATGTTTCTTAACCATAAAACATTCTTTTAGAAAATAATCTTTCTTACATTTATCTTAAGTTTGGGAAGTTATCTCCACTTTAGTTGCTTTTTCATTCATTAAATTCAAGTAAAAGAAAATTTAAAACACTTCATTCAAATGCACATATAATATAATCCTATTTTTATAAAATTATTTCTGTCCAGTGACATCAATGTCTGTATACACACATATACCATATATACATACATACACAGATACATATATATATATATCATGTATAACATATAAACATTGAGGGATAAATAGTATGATTTCTGGAATGTCATTCACACAATATTAATTATAGGTATTTCTGGGTGGTGGGATTTTGAGTAATGTTTCACATTCTTTGTATTTTTCTGCATTGCTTATAATTTTTTATAATGAGTATATGCCAGTTGGAAAAGCAATAATTTCCAAAGTTAATACAAAGCTACAGTAATCAAGACAATATGCTACTAGCACAAGAATAGAAATAATGATTAATGGAATCAAATTGGGAGTCCAGAAGTGAATGCTTACATTAATGATCAACTAATTTTTGGCAAGGGTACCAAGGCAATTCAATGGAGGGAAAGAACAGTCTTTTTAACAAATGGTTTATGGGACAACTGGATATTCACATGCAAAAAAAAATTAAGTTGGATTGTAATCATCACAACATATACAAAAATCAATTCATCACACCTGTAATCCCAGCATTTTGGGAGGCTGAGGTGGGTGGATCACGAGATCAGGAGATCGAGACCATCCTGGCTAACATGGTGAAACCCCGTCTCTACTAAAAATACAAAAAATTAGCCAGGCGTGGTGGCGGGCGCCTGTAGTCCCAGCTACTCGGGAGGCTGAGGGAGGAGAATGGCGTGAACCCCAGAGGCGGAGCTTGCAGTGAGCCGAGATCGCGCCACTGCACTCCAGCCTGGGTGACAGAGCGAGACTCTGTCTCAAAAAAAAAAAAAAAAAAAATTAATTCAAAACAGATCAGAGGACTAAATATAAGAGCTAAATGCAATAAAACTCTTAAAAAAAAAAAATAGGAGTGAATCTTTGTGACCTTTAATGAAGCAACAGTTTCTTAGTTATGACACTTAAAGCATAATAAACCAAAGAGAAAATAGATACACTGGACTTCACCAAAATTAAAAACTTTTGTGCTATAAAGGACACCATCAAGAGAGTAAAAACACAAAACATAAAATAAAACAAAATATTTGAAAATCATATCTCTGATAAGGGACTTATATCCAAAATATATAAAGTACTCTTAAAACTCAATAATAAAAGACAATCAAAATTTTAAAATCAGCAAATAATCTGAATAAACATTTCTCCAAAGAAGAAATGGCCCATAATCACATAAAAAATGCTCAAAATCATTAGCCATCACAGAATGCAAATCAAAACCTTCATGAGCTATAATTTCACACCCACTAGGATGGCAATAATAAAAAAATCCAGAGGGCATTAAGTGTTGGCAAGTGCGTGAAGAAACTGGAACCCTTGTGCATTTCTGGTGGGAATGTAAAATGGCACAGCCAATATGGAAACAGTATGGCAATTCTTCAACAAGCTAAACATAGAATTATTGTATAACCCAGCAATTCCACTTCTGGGTATATACTGAAAACAACTGAAAGCAGGGACTTGAACAGATATTTTATTCACTAATGGTCATAGCAGTATTATTCACAATGGCCAAAAGATGAAAAAAATGCAAATGTTCATGAAAGAATTAACGGGTAAACAAAATGTGGTATATACATGCAATGGAGCATTCAGCTTTAAGAAGGGAAGAAATTCTGGTACATGCTGCAACATGGATGACCTCTGAAGACATTATGCTAAGTGAAGTAAGCCACATACAAAAGGACAAATACTGTGTGGTTCCACTTACATGAGGTACCTAGAGGAGTCAAACTCATAGAGACAGAAAGTACAATGGCGGTTGCTGGGGCTGGGGGAGGAAAGAATGGAGGGTTATCATGATGAAATATTAATGGTATGGGAGATGGATGGTGGTAATGATCGCACAAAAATGTGAATGTACTTAATGCCACTGAACTGTGAACTCAAAAATGGCTAAAATAGTAAATTTTGTTTTGTATATTTTATCACAATTAAATGAAAATTAAAATAAAAAAGAATGAAGTACTTATACATGCTATATGAACCTTGAAAACATTATGTTAAGAAAGCCAGACACAAAAGGTCGCAAAGCATATGATTCTTTTATATGAAATGTCCAGAATAGGCAAATCCATAGAGACAGAAAGCGGATTAGTAGTTATGTAGGGCTAGGGGAGTAAAAATGGGGAAATGACTGCTAATGATTTCTTCTGGGTTTGGTGAATATGTACTAAAATTAGATAATGATGACAGTTGAACAATCTTGTGAATATACCAAAAACCACTGACTTGTAGACTTTCAAAGGGTTAACTTTATAGTATGTGAATTTTATCTCAATAAAGTTGCTATGAAGAAACAATGAAGTTATTCAAAAGAGATAAACAGGCTGGGTGTGGTGGCTCACACCTGTAATCCCAGGACTTTGGGAGGCCGAGGTGGGCAGATCACCTGAGGTCAGAAGTTCAAGACCAGCCTGGCCAACATGGTGAAACCCCATCTCTACTAAAAATACAAAAATTAGCAGGGTGTCGTGGCAGTCGCCTGTAATCCCAGCTACTCGGGAGGTTGAGGCGGGAGAATCACTTGAATCTGGGAGGTGGAGGTAGCAGTGAGCCACGATCGCACCACTGCACTCCAGCCTAGGCAACAGAGTGAGAATCTGTCTCCAACAACAAAAAAAACAACAAAAAAGAGAGAAGCAAATGAAGAACTGAACAGTTTGGTTAAGAGAGCAGTAAGAGTTCCATGGGAAGTGAAAATCAAAACCTCCAAAGTCATGGTAAATACAATGCACTTATTTCACACTGCATTCTCTTGGTGAGAAGTGGCTTCAAGCAGTAGGAATTTGTACTAATCAGTCAACCAAGCATGTAAGACTTCTGAACCAGTTTTTAAATTGCCTTTCCAAATATATGCTTAGGGAGGATTTTCCCCACATCCAGTACAAAAATAAAAAGAACATAGAGGAACAGCCATCCGGTCTTGTTACGCTCATGTGATTCTTCCATCTGTGTTCAAATTATACGTGCACATCCTTTACATCTAACATTGTAGATAATGAGACTCACAGCTGTATATGAGCACAATTATAAAATACGAAAAAGGTCCATTAGTCCAATCTATGCTAAGGATGCATCACTTGTTTTCTATTAGTTATGAGTGTCATTTTTCAGAGCCTGCCACTCCTTGTTAACTCCCTTGCTATGTGCTGCTTGGCCCCATACCCATACGAGCTGACAGGGTCTCTCTCTGATAGTTTTGTGGCCAGGCTGTCTGCATATTTCAGTGTATCTTGTTATTAATCTATTGATCAAATATATATGGAGTAGCTACTGTGTGCCAATCATGTGCTAAGTACTGGTGAAATAGAATGGTCTGGCCTTGTTGGGCATATACGTAGAGTGGAAGACAGCGAAAAGAAACAAATAGCCCCATAATGAAAACATAATTACAGACAATGGCAATGACAATGAAGGCAATGGAAAGGGCAAAGGTGTGGGACACGTGGGCCTGGATGCAGATCTGTTTAGCCAGGTGACTTGGAGCCTGTGGCATTCAAACTGAAAACTAGAAGGTAAGAAGGAGGCGGTCTTCCAAAGATAAGTCCAGGTAAAAGGAACGGCAGGATTGTTTTATTTTTGTCTTTAAGGTCACTTAAACTATCACTGTGTACAAGACAGCTTTGGGTTACAGTTTATTTCAAAACTACAGAGGGATCACCTTCCCTGAAGCAACGCTTTCTTTGTGTCCATTTCATTAACTTCCTATTTTTCCCACTGCATTAAATGGGAAACCTTTTCCCTACTCTTTAATACTGGCATAATCTAATCTTCATGTGCCATACCCGCTCCAGTCATACATCATGGACTCAGGAGGACCCATAAGTTACCTGGGAAAGAATCAGCTGTCCATGAAATGTGTGCACAAATTTTCTTAAAAATGAAAAATAGGTTTCATCTCCAAGTCTTTTGGCAAGAAACCGAAGAAGGAAGTAGCCCTAGAAGAAAGAAAGAAGAGAGAGAAAAAGAGGCCTGCTATGAGTTCATAAAAAAATGGTTATATAGTCAGCCCTACCTAACCCACAGTGCACTTGTGCATCTAGAATGTGCTGTCCTACCTGTCCCTGGCTGCCCTTTCCATTTTCACCAAGAAGGCGTGGCCTGGAAATTAATTAGTTCTCAACTCCTTTGTTAATGTTGTCATCATTTCTGTTTGGACTTGGTTCACGTGAAGACTAGTTGTCCATCGCAGATGAAAACAGAGGAGAGACCCAGCTCTTCTCTACTCCAGCTACCAGGAAAGGCCTTTACAACAGAAAACACTTCCTTCTCACCCATGTCTTTCAGTTGGAACCTGACAGCAATGTGAGAGTTCTGCTCCTCAGGCGGGGAGAACAGAGGTACAGGGCAGGGAATATTTCAGCCTTTGTTCATTCAGTCTTTCCTAACTTGGTCTCCTTTTTTGGGCCTGAAGTGCTTTAATTACTGAACGCTCAGATATCCGGCCAGTCAGATATCATTACAGTATTTTCGCCTCAGTCTTGTTACTAATCATCATTGTTTAATTGTGTGGCCTAAAAAGTGCTGCACCACAATCACTGGCTTCTGCAACTGACATGTGCTTACCTTTAAATAATGCACCTGCATGAAGATCTTCTCCAGATTAAGTCCATGCTTGATAACAGATGCTCCTGAGTCACTTGTGTGGCCAGTTTTGTCTTTACTGGGTCTAAAATGATTCAGTAACAATTTATTTAAGTATAGCACATTCTTAAGTAATCAGGTCATAATAGCATCTTATTTGTTATTTTCAGAGTTGCTCAATATCATCCTGATTCTATTCAATAGTACCAGGTATAATTTAGAACAGTTTGTATTACATACTTGTCTACGGGATTTATATTTGGGTTGGGAACCTGAAGTTGGCTATTGGCAAATATTTTACATCAATTTATCCAAAATTAAAGCCTGCCAGACCCTCAAGGGATCTAAGCTCTACTATAAATTATCTAAGAACGTATACCCTTTTTTGATGACAGACTGGGAAATGCAATGGAAAATGGAGCTTTACTTGGAAAAGTAAAGAACTTATATCTCTTTCAAAAAATTTTGAAAGCCTCAATGTTATCCACTTCTCTGGATTTGCATTTAGTAATTAAGGCTCCTTTAATGAATATTTGTACTTTCCACCCATATTAGAATTACAAAAAAAGGTCATAGAAGCTCATGTTTTTAGAACAGGTGGGGACATCAATAATCACATACTTCAACTTCCTCATTTCACACGAGGTAAACTGAGGCACACAGCCATTAGGTCTACACTAAGTTTGTCCAACCCACAGCCCATCCGTGGGCCACATGTGGCCCAAGATGACTTTGAATGCAGCCCAACACAAATTCATAAACTTCTTAAAACATTACGAGATTTTTTTGCAATTTTTTTCTTAGCTTATCAGCTGTCGTTAGTGTTAGCGTATTTTATATATGGCCCAAGACAATTCTTCTTCTTCCAATGTGGCCCAGGGAAGCCAAAAGATTGGACTGGATAGTCATGGTCCACTCAAAGTCTTTTTTTTTCTTCGAGTCAGGGTTTTACTCCCATCACCCAGGCTGGAGTGCAATGGTGCGATCTTGGCTCACTGCAACCTCTGCCTCCTGAGCTCAAATGATCCTTCTGCTTCAGCCTCCCAAGTAGCTGGGATTACAGAAGCCTGCCACCGTACCCAGCTAATTTTTGTATTTTTTGTAGAGATGGGGTTTCGCCATGTTGGCCAGGCTGGTCTTGAACTCCTGAGCTCAAGCCATCCGTCCACCTCAGCCTCCCAAAGCGTTGGGATTACAGGTGTGAGCCACCACGCCCAGCCTTATGCCTTGTTTTGATTTGTAGTGACATTAGGACTGAAACCAGTGACTCCTTATTATCCATGAAGATCTTTTCCACTGTGCTCTATGGCTTTAAAGTTTTAAATATTTTAAATAAAATATAACAGATCCTTTAAGCCATCTAGTAAAGATTTGCGCAGTGTTACAGTATAGCTTCAACAGCTGAATCAAAATAAGTGAGGAGGTATTTACAGCTTTCGGCTATTCTAAAACCGGCCACTCACTGGATCAACACTGAGGAGTGCTGTGTTGAGGTGAAGGAAGGCAAGGAACCACGAGAGGGTTGGTGCATCAGAAAAGCAAGGGGTTATTTTAAAAGGCAGTGTGGTGGTGCAGAAGGTATGCAGCCTTTGGAATATGAGACCTAGTTTAGACTAGCAGCCTTACTTCTTACTACCTGTTACTTACTAACCTTCATTTACTCACTTGCAAAACGGGAATAATCCTACCCACCTTCCCTGATCCTGCGGAGAATAACTGAAATAATACATTGCAAAGCCCCTAGCAAGGGCCAGGGATACAGAAATTACCTAATAAACTTAATAAAATATTCCATTTTAGCAAACAGGATCCCTGATTAAGTCTTAGCTGAATACTCTGGGGCATTAGCCCAGCAGACACAAGGCACAGAATCAGCAGATACCTAAAGGAAAGATGATGATGAAAACCATCAAAGCTAACTGCATACTTCTCATTTTTCTACTTGATCCCTGACTTACCTACATGCCCACACTTGTAAGAATAACTAATCCATTTCATCTTCATTTAAGACTCCCCTGAAAAGAATCAGCTTTTTTCACTGCTCTCAGGTTTGTCCTGCCATGCAATGTTTTTGTAAGAAAGCCACACTAGCTTTGATAAGGAAAGCACATCACCCACTGTCTGGGGGAAGGGAGACTTCTCAAGAGTCAGTCTGAACTCAAACTAGGTTGCCCAGCCCTAAGACAAGCAGAGTTGCCGTGCGTCTTTTTTGCCCTTGAGCCCTGAATTGAGACTGCTCGAAGGGGAGGAATACAGAAGAATGATGTAAATCTCTGCTCAAAAGGCTGGCTTCCAGGTTCCAGTTCCCAATGACGCCTTCAGTTGCTGTTTTTTCCTTTGCCTAAAAATGTCCTTCCCGAAAGCATCCCTCTCTAACTCTCTTCTTCCATCCTCTCCAAATGAAGAAGTGCTCAAGAAAATTCTTCCTGCTGACAGCATTCAAAGCCAATGTACAAGTCCCCAAGAGATTCCTTTGATAGCAGCTTGGTGCTGGAGAGGGCAGTGCACAGGCAAGCTTTGCAAGAAATCAGAGGGGGTGGTTTCTAGGAGGAAAAGACACTCCACGAATGGAAACAGGAAACTTCCATCTCTGTGCTACTCTGGTTCTCACAATGCTACTAATACCAGGTCTGTGTAGAGACAAAGTACAGGAGAAAGCAGATAAACTACAACCACACGCAGTAACATAGATGACTCTCACAGGTCAGCCAAAGAAGTCAGGTCCACGAAGTGCACATACACATGTACAAGTCCATGTCAATGAAATCCAAGAACAGGCAAAACTGACCTATGGGGATAGAGATCAGAATAATGGTCACCTTGGGAGGGAGTGTTGACAGAGAGCAGAGAAATAGGAAGGTTTCTGAGATGCTGGGAATGTTCTATAGATTGATTTGAATGTACTTGCATGGGGATAAATCATAAAAATCCTTTGAGCCATCTAGCAAAGACTTGTACACTTTAATGTATCTATGTCATGTTTCATTTAAAAACTTAAGCGATGCACGTACATGAAACAGCATACACTTGTGAGCAGGAAAGGCCGTCAGTCTAGAAAAGGGGCTTTGCCACTCATGTGCCACTAGCACATGACTAGGATGAACTAAGCCCTATGCACCTGAGGACCAATGCAAAATTTTTTTTTTAAATGACAGTGTGAGAGGCAGGAAGGGCTGTGGCAAATCCAACTGGTCAGTCTACTCCCATTCTCATTTGCCTTCCTCCTTGCCACTTGTATGACTGAATCTGAAAAGTTAATGCTCATTTTCTAAGTGTCCCTTGCAGCTGTGGCACTTAGTCCAGGCCAAAATGAAAGAAGCAGATGTCTGCTGTGATTGCATGCTGGGGTGGGGTTCTGGGAAAGCTTTTGCTTTCCTTATAAAGGGAGAAAATGTGACTGCTACCGCACCTCTTCCCCACATGCCCGGTGGATGGAGCGGTGATCGCCATCTTGCAACCACGAGGCAGCAAACCAGGATTCTGTGGAGAGCAGAATGGACTGAAGGAAGGCAAACAGCCTTTACTAGCATCATGCTGCTCCTGGCCAGCCTGGGGCTGCCTGCCTTCTGACTTTTTATTGTGTGTGAAAGATAACTACCATTTGTTTAAGTCAACCATTGCTTTATTGCTGCAATAATTGTAGCCAGATTCGTTTCTAACTGGACTAGTACTAACAGCTAACGTTTCCTGGTTATCCTCTGTGCCAGGTACTCAGCCAAGCTCTTCTTATTATGCATCACACCCTCTTCCCTCATAAGATCCTGATGAGGCCACATCCTGTTTATGCCCATTTAAAAGCTAAAGAAAGTGAGTCCTAGAGAAGACCACAAAACTGGTTAGTGGCAGAGTCGAGGTAAGAACCCAGGTCCACAGAACACCAAAGTCCTTGCTACAGTCTGGGGCCTCCCCAAGATCCAGGTCCCCATCTTGGCTGTGCCAAGTACTAAGTGGAGAACCTTAGAGGAATTGTTTACCCTCCCTGAAACTCAGCTTCCTCACCTGTAAAGTGTGCAGTGAGGCTCAGGTCATGTGCAAGCATTCCATAAAAGCAAAAGTGTTCAGTATCTCTTAGACATTACACTCTGGTGTTTATTTCTTTGGCTGGAATACATGGAATGTGAGAGATCAAGTTACCAAGGTCATCTGAGCTCAAATGCCCTTGGTTTCTGTTGCACTTGGCACCAAATGCAACAACTGAGATTGACGTGCCCTTTCCCTTCCCCACGCCTTCCTTTTCCACCACAACCACAGAGGCGATGTGGATATTTAAAGAGTGGGCAGGTGGCAGTGATATTTGATACATAATGATTTGATTTGGAATCAGGCCTCCTGAAGAAAGGTCCAATCCTGCAGGATAACCCCAAGGGTGGGATTTGGGAAAATGCCTCTGAACAGTCCTCTGGCATGTCAGCTGGGTCTGAACACCCACCCGCTGCTCTGCCCCCACCCAGATGGGCCCTCCAGCAGCACTCTTCCTCTCACACTCCCAGCAGTCAGCATGAGAGCCACAAGAGATTCTTCATCTATAAACCTGCTGCTGCCACGCCTGAGCCAGGGACTAAGCATCCCAGAAATGAGACAGAAGGGAATTAATGAGCATTTCAACATTTCAGTGTTTCTATTAGTCGCAGCTGCCCCACCAGGTTTGACAGCTTTGAGAGCAGGACCTCACTCACCCTGCAACAATGGAGGAAGTGAAATCTGACCCTTGTGTAGAGACTGGCCTGACAGTGCCCATCTGAGCCCCAGATGCACAGGTGAGACCTGCAGGGGAAGCAGCATGACCACTGGGTGAGGGCTTGGACCCAAGTCTTTCCACTGCCACGTGATCTTGAACATAAGCCCCATGCAGCCCAGCTCCCTCATCTGTGAAAAGGTGACAGCAAGAGTCACTGGGGCAGCTCCCAGAGCTGAGTGGCACCAGAGCACTCAGCCAGAGTTCCTCCTGGCATTCAGTAGCTCAATGTAAATGTGGCCATTATCTGTGTTCTGTGTTCCGACTACGTTCTGACTGAGGCTCCAGCAGCATCAACTAAACCTTCCTCTGACAGGCAAAGACATTAAGAAGACATGGCGCCATAGTTACGCACGTGAGATGCTGTCATGGGGGAAAGCTGGGGGAGGGGACACAGGAACTCACTCTACTACTATAGTAATTTCTTGGGAGTCTAAACCTATTCCAAAATGAAAAGGTTTTAAAGACACCACACACAAATGTAGCCTATACTCTCCCTTGGTGAGACTGCTGATTTTGAATGCAAACCCTTTAAGGGCTGGTCTTTAAGCTTGCTCCTTGACTCATCATCATCAGAAAATAAATAAAAGAAACAACAAATTTCAAGAGCCACATAAAGTCCTACTAAGCTAGGTCTGGGCATCTTCCTTACACACTCATCTCCTTGGTCTACACTGCTCCACGAAGACACCTCTGGGTAAAAAATGAAGGCAGAATGATGAAAGCACAGGAATTCTCTATTCACTGTTTATTTTCAGTGACAATTTTCCTATCTATAAACTGTGAATAATGAACACTTGCCACTGACTAGCATTTGCAGTGCTACCAAAAGGTTGTGAATAAACCTTTAACTAATAAATTTGTATTGTATCAACACCGCTGGTATTTGGCAGGTGTAACTGTCTGTATGCTGTTCAAAATGGATTTAACAGCTACCCAGCAGGAAGGGCTTCTCCACCGGGACCATCAGCCTGCAGCAGACACAGAAAGATATTCTCCTGGTGTTGAAAAAGGCAATTGCGAAGATGATTTAAGACAGGAGGAGGATCCCTCTGAGGAGCCATGGGAAAATAAAGAAGGTTTATTCTGTCCTCCTGATAGTGACAGGACCCAGTGGTGGGTACCCATAAGAAGTCTCAGCGTCCCAGGTCGGCTGATAAAGAAGGTGATAAGGAGAAACTCTGTAGTTAGCAGAACTGTGGAAAATGCAAACAAACTCCACACATTTTAATAATCAGGGTAGGAAAATGAAAGATGAAACTCAGAAAAGCAATGAGTATCAACACAAAACCAAAATGTCCTCAGGTGTTGATTGCCCATGTATCAGAAATTCCTCTGAGAAGCAAAACGCCACATGGAGAAAAAATAAGAAACCAATCAATGCAATGGTCTGAGTGCTATATTGCCCCATTCAACACAGCAAGCGATGATCTAGACACATTCTCAAAACAGACAGAGAAAAACGGAGAGCCAAGACACCCATGTGACTGCACAGGCGGTTTCTGCTAAGGGTGGTTTTCAGAGAACATGGACAATAGTTGAATGGGATGCTGGAGAAAGGAAAAACCCACACTACATAAAGAGAGCTGGGAGGCTGTAAAATGACTGCCAAGAAGGCAAAACTTCAGGATGAGCTAGTGGAGAAGGCCCAGGACAACAAAAAGGGCTTTGGAGGTGAAGTTGGGAGCATAAGGAAGACCAGGTGCCAAGAGGTGGCAGAAAGAACAGAATGACTCAACTCCCATTTTGATTCAGCTTTCCTGCCAAGGAGAATGATTTCCAAGCTACTCATGGTAGAACAAGCTCTAATATGTGGGAACTGCTGCTTGGTACTGGTAGACAGGGCTCCTTCACCCTTTAAAGGAGTTCCCATTCCAAATCCAGGTGAGGGACAGGCTATAGCTCTGAAAGCTTCCACCTGTGATATATGTGATCACAGATCTCTGGGGGGGGATCAGTTCACACAGACAATGAGAAAGAAGCTGAAGGAGGTAGACAGCTATTCCGATTTGCAAAGATAAGAGATGGGGGGGGCAATATTTGTGATGACGTTATTGAACAGTTTGTAAGCACTTAAAAGAGAAAATGATGAACTACAAGAGTTAGAATGGGATCCTGAGGGCCAATTCCAGAAATTCAGTGGGGCATCCTGACTTCTGCAAGGCAGCTAGTAGAATGGATGTGGTGGAGAGCATGCAACGGTGAGCATATGGTAGTTGTTTCACGGCTTTATACAAGGCTAAAAAACAGAGCCTCAAGGGTGTTGATTAATTATTTGCTATAACCTGGATGGAGGTCCTTAGGGCTGTGCCTAAGGAATGGTGATTTACTGGCTAAACAGATTTGCCTATGAGCTATAGCTGGGAGTCTACCTGGTTGACTGACAGCATCCACAGTCAAGAACAGCAACCGCAGGCTGAACTAAGGATCCAATGAATAAGAAGAAAATATCTAATAGAGAGAAAGAGTTTTTAAAAAATTAACTGTTTGCCTATGAAAAATATTTAGTATATTTAATTTTCTGTAAACTCAACATGTAGCAGGAGGTGACTGCTGTGGCTTCCAACATAGTAAGCACAAGGGTGGGCTGGATCAACAGGAGGAATGCAAATGTAATGGGAATCCCGCTGGGGGAGGTGATGTGGAGAGGAACAGTTAGGAGCTGGGCTCCGGGGTCAGATGCGCCTCTGCTTTCACCCCAGTGCTGTTGCTTACTCGCTGTGCAGACAAGGCTGACTGCTTAATATTTCCATGCACCTGCTTCCTCCACTATCAAATGGGGAGGAAAATGGTACTATGGTACCAGCACTTCTCTCATAAGGCCATTTTGGGATCAAATGAGATAATGTACGTAGAATGCTTAGGACAGTGTTTGGCATATTGAAAGCACTCAAAGCATGATATTAAGGAGGAAAAATGCATGGGACTTGGAATGGTAGAACTGCCATGACAAGGTGTATCATACTGAATGTAAAAATGAAATATGGGGCTGGGTGCAGGGGCCCAAGCCTGTAATCTCAGCATTTCGGGAGGCCAAGGCAGAGGATCCCTTGAGGCCAGGAGCTCGAGACCAGCCTGGGCAACAAAGCAAGATGTGGTAGTGCTCACCTGTAGTCCCAGCTACTCAGGAGGCTGAGGTGGGTGGATCACTGAGCCCAGGAGTTCAAGGCTGCAGTGAACTTTGATTGCGCCACTGCACTCTAGCCTGGGCGACAGAGCGAGACCCATCTCTTAAAAGAATAACAAAAGGCCAGGTGCGATGGATCACACCTGTAATCCCAGCACTTTGGGAGGCCAAGGCGGGTGGATCACGAGGTCAGGAGATCGAGACCATCCTGGCTAACACAGTGAAACCCCATCTCTAATAAAAATACCAAAAAAAAATTAGCCGGGTGTGGTGGCGGGCGCCTATAGTCCCAGCTACTTGGGAGGCCGAGGCAGAAGAATGGCATGAACCCAGGAGGCGGAGCTTGCAGTGAGCTGAGATCGCGCCACTGCACTCCAGCCTGGGCGACAGAGCGAGACTCCATCTCGAAAAAAAAAAAAAAAAAAAAGAACAACAAAAAAGAAACATGGTATATGTATCTGAGTGAATCCCACTGGATGAACACTTGTCCTTTCTTTTCTGGATGATCCAGATCCAGGGGTGCAATAACAGTTCCACTCCATGCTTCATGGGTGGCGCCTCAAAGCAGGCTGTGTTCAGTTCAGTTGTCACATTTGGAGAAGACCACTGTCAACAAAGAACAACCAAGGACCAAGCCCAAGAAAGCGAACGTTCTCCCAGGCATGCGGTATATATGCTAAATTCACCCAAAAAAGTGACCTATTGGTCAGGAAAAGAAAGAAGAGCCTTCAGATACGTAGATGTTTTGGTGGGAGCAAGGCGCATTCTGTGCAATTCCGGAGATAAGAGCTAAGAGGACTGCGCAGATGTTACAGGAGGCAGACTCCAGCCCAATCTGAGAAGGGCCATTCTAAGGATCAGGCTCTTCCTACAGGAAATCTGCTGTTTGTTAGTGCAATGAGACCTGGATCCTGGAACTGCTCAGGTAGAAGCTGAGCACAGGAAATCTGCCATTTGCTAGTGCAATGAGACCTGGATCCTGGAACTGCTCAGGTAGAAGCTGAGTGGCCATCTGTCAGGTACAGGGAAGGTTAGGCAAAATCACTTTTAAGGTCCTTTCTGACTCTAATATCTACAATTTTAAGAGACTGTACAGCCCAGAATATACTTCAGATAAAGCATGTGAAGGAAAACATTATTCATCCATTCAGTAGAGTTAAGAGGTTTGCTACATAGCTTTGGCCTTCCTAAATCAGCATCAAGTGTGGTTTTCATTTTAAAAAAACTAAACTAAATGAATTGTTTAGAGGAAGCTTAAACTGAATTGTATTAAATATATATTGTGAGACAGAATTAACTTTTTGAGTATAGGATCCAAGCAGTACAAGGCCTTGACTGTACTTTTCACAGTGTTCTGTTTGGGGCCGGGGAGAGCTGTGCAATGTGCTGAGGCAGGTCTCCCCATAAGCTGGGTTCATCTATCAGGGTTAAGGTGATCATCGTGACTCAGCCATAACTCAGGCTGCTGGTGTGCCATACACATTCAGAACACAGGAATACAGAGAACCTGAAAATTACTGGAAGCAAAAGTAGAAAGAATAAAAATGGAAAACTTTTTCTGTATTGCATTAAAAAAAAAATCACGACTTCTTCTGGAAAGAGGCAAATGAGACAAACATTGGCTTCATTTTACAAGAGGAGGCTCGAAGCCCATTTTGAACACCAACAGCATGTGCAGCGCTGTGTGCCGAGGTAATGGGAAGGATCGCCTCATCTGATGACTCAACAAGGAGCAGATGGCCCGTGGGAGCTGGAGAAGGACTTTTCCCTCCTCAGTGGAGGACAGCACGGCCCTAGGCATGGGGGCGGCAGCGGCAGGGGTGGAGGGCTTGCCTGGTTTTCAGCCCAGTACATACCAGGATGCACAAGAGGACGAGTCCTCAGCAGAGGAGCTCTCTTCTCAGCCTTGCCAGCAACAGTGTGCTCTTTGGGTCTTCTGTTTCACATGCAGTGCATCTAACAGTAAGTGTGAGACCATTCACCATAGCACTGTTTGTGAAAGCAAAAAACTAGAAATGACCATGATGACGCCCAATGGTTAACAAATGTTTGATGGTTAGTAATGGAACATTCATATCTGGGAATACCCACAGCAGTTAAAAAAAAAAACAAATAATTCGCTGTGTTGATGACAGAACACTAGCCAGGATTCTATTATTAAGAGGACAATGGGAGGTATAGCATGGCATGGATAAAACACACAGTCTTGTGTGTATACACTTGTGCTTGAGGGATGCTTTCTTGGGAATGAATTATCATTCCATGGGGTTGTTATATCACAGACCCTATGGAGATGTCTTCCATCCATCCAACGCTAGAAATGGCCCCATGGGTCTCATCCAAACCTCGGACGTCACCAGTCGCCTCCTGCCCTAATTTCTTTTTCCATGTCTCCTCCAGATGATTGTTGATCAACCCCACCAGGCTACAGGGGTGTTATGAGACAGTAGAGAACATCAAATGATTTCCATCAATCTCTCTCTTTTTTAAAAAATTGAGATGTAATTCACATATAGTGGTTTTTAGTATACTCATAAGGTTGTGCAATAAACTTTAGAACATAATCAACTTTAGAACATTTTAATCACCCTAAAAAGAAACCAAATACACACTGGCAGTCACTCCCCAATCTCCTTCCCACCTCCACCCAGGCCCTGACCATTAATCTACTTCTTACTTTGGGAGATCAAGGTGGGAGGATTGTTTGAGCCTGGTAGGTTAAGGCTGCAGTGAGCCATGATTGTGCCATGGCACTCCAGCCTCGGGGACAGAGTGACACCCTGTCTCAAAATAAAAAAATTCAAATAAAAAATCTACTTTTTGTCTCTATGGATTTGCCTATTGTGGACAGTTCACATAAATCAGATCATATAGTATGTGGCCTTTTGTGTCCAGCTTTTTCCGCTGAGCATAATGTTTTCAAGGTTCACCCTTGCTGCAGCAAGTATCAGTACTCCGTTCCTTTTTATGGCTGATTAATATTCCACTGTATGGATATAACATATTTTGATTATCCATTCATCTGTTGATGGACATTTGGGTTGTTTCCATTTTGGGCTATGATGAATAATACTGTTATGAACATTTGCATATGAGTTCTTCATTTCTTTTGGTTATTTAGCTAGGAATGGAATTGCAGGGTTATATGGTCACTCCATGCTTAAGCTTTTGAGGAACTGCCAGGCTGTTTTCCACAGCAGCTGCACCATTTCACCAACAGTGAACAAGGGTTCCAATTTTTCCAAGTCCTCACTGATATTTATTATCTGTCTTTTTCATTGTAGCCATCCTAGTAGGTATGAAGTGGTATCTCACTGTGGTTTTGATTTGTATTTCCTGATAGCCAATAATGTTGAGTATCTTATGTGCTCATTGGCCATCTGCATATCTTCTTTGGAGAAATGTCAACTTAGATTGACCTTTTTTTTTTTTTGAGATAAGAGTCTCACTCTGTTGCCCAGGCTGGAGTGCAGTGGCACAATCTCAGCTCACTGCAACCTCTGCCCCTCGGGTTCAAGTGATTCTCCTGCCTCAGCCTCCCGAGTAGCTGGGAATACAGGTGAGTGCCACCACGCCCTGCTAATTGTTTGTATGTTTAGCAGAGATGGGGTTTCACCATGTTGGCCAGGCTGGTCTCGAATTGCTGACCTCAAGTGATCTGCCTGCCTCAGCGTCCCAAAGTGCTGGGATTACAGGCATGAGCCACTGCGCCCAGCCAGATTGATCCTTTTCTTTTTTTTTATTTGAGATGGAGTCCCACTCTGTCGCCTAGGCTGGAGTGCAGGGGCACAATCTCAGCTCACTGCAACCTCCACCTCCCAGATTCAAGCAATTCTCCTGCCTCAGCCTCCTGAGTAGCTGGGATTACAGGTGCGTGTCACCACACCTGGATAATTTTTGTGTTTTCAGTAGAGACGAGGTTTCACCATGTGGGCCAGGCTGGTCTTGAACTCCTGACCTTAAGTGATCTGCCCACCTCAGCCTCCCAAAGTGCTGGGATTACAGGTGTGAGCCACCACGCCCAGCCCAGATTGACCATTTTTTAATTGGGTCATTTGTCTTTATCGTTGAGTTGTAAATGTTCTTTATATATTCTGAATACAAGTCCCTTAACAGATAAATGATTTGCAAATATTACCTCCCATTCTGTAGGTTGTCTTTTTATTTTCTTGATGGAGTCCTCTGTCGCACAAAAGTTTTTAATTTTGATGCAGTCCAATTTACTGATTCTTTTTCCCTTCGGTTGCTTATGCTTTCAGTGTCTAGTATGTAAGAAACTATTGCCTAATGCAAGATCATGAAGATTTACATCTACATTTTTTCTATTTGTTTTATAATTTTAGCTTTTATATTCGGGTCTTTGATCCATTTTGAATCAGTACCTTATTATCTTTGATGCTATTGTAAATGAATTTTTTTTTTTTTTTTTCTGAGACAGAGTCTCACTGTGTACCCCAGGCTGGAGTGCAATGGCACAACCTTGGCTCACTGCAACCTCTGCCTCCCAGGTTCAAGCGATGTAAATGAATTTTTCTTAATTTAACTTTCAGATTATTCTTAGCTAGTGTATGGAAATACAGCTAACTTTTTGTATGTTGATCCTATATCTCGCAACTTTACTGAACTTGTTTATTAGCTCTAATTATTTTTTTGGAGGATTACTTAGGATTTACTCCACAGAAGATTATGTCTACAAATAGGGACAGTTTTACTTCTTCCTTTCCAATCTGGATGCCTTGTAGTTCACTTTTTTGCCTAACTGCCCTGGCTATAACCTCCAGTACAATGTTGAATAGTACGGTCCCTGTTTCTTATTCCTTCTGTCCTCAACCATCGACTTGAAAGGGGCAAGAAGTCCTGTAAAGCGGATTTGTAACATCTAGCAGGATGTTCTTCTTTCATGTCTTTGCGGCAGGTCCAGAAGAATACCTGTACAGTTTTTGTCGTCCATTCTAGATCAAAACTGTTGGCCAAAACACAAACTAAATGGTAGGAAAAAGGGGCACAGGAAGTAAGCAAATACTCTGTGGAACAAAGTGAATTTGGCGTTACATGAGAAAGCACTCACTGGATGAGAGTTTTTCTGAATGGGAAACCAACGCTCATTAGCTGAACATGTAATGTACACAGTGATTCTTCCCACTGGCTGAGTGCATAAGATATCCTTAGGATGGGCAAAATAAGAGTGAATTATTATGGATTGGCATATGTACATGAATAATTTTGTATGAAATATTTTATAGTCAAATAGCATTATAATGAATCAGTGCTACATGGAGCAGCAATATGGAAGTATGCATGTATACTTACAAAATTTACTTTCCCAAGATTCACAAGAAAACTGTAGCAGTAATTATCTTTGGGTAAGGGACTACAGTGGTAGTAAATGGAATTTTATGCTTTTCTAAACTGCTTGAATTTTCTTACTATGTGCTTTGAAACAAATTAACCAAAGTTAACTCACCAGTGATTATGAAATGCCTTGCTTTTTTATGTTTTTCTATATAAAGAAAAAGGACCCTACTAGATGTTATTGCAAAAATGAAACACCAAGTACTGTAAATATGTAATTAGGGGTCTATGGAGAATTCTCCTCCCCTTAGAAAGACCTGAGTGCTGACTAACCAGGAAATGGTCTGGAAAAATAAAGAGGGAAGGTTATTTGAGTTCAATTATTCAGGACATGTCTGTCATCTTTGCTGTTTAAAAGAGCTGAGAGCTGATGGTGTCCCTCTAACAGGAAACAAACTGAGTGGGCAGCTCAGGCGGGTGGAGCTGACCTTTGAAACAGGAAAGGGCAGAGTCCATTTCTGGCTAGCTGAGAGCTCTAAGGTTTTTCAGAAAATGCTGGCATAGGTATAGCATCCTCCTATCAAGAACAGGTAGAAACACTCTTCACAGGTCGCCTGTTAGTGCATGTGGTTCAAATAAACACACTAGACAGACAGGAGTGGGTAGGGGGATCCCACGTGCCTGACATAGAGAGGTGTAGGGCAGGAATTCTAAGACACACAGTTGAGACCTTAGGAGAGGCACAGGCCAATGGTTAGGTAGGAACTCTCGAAAGCCATAAAGGCAAGAACTTTTTTCTACTCCGGACAGTGGTGAGATTTTGAACAGAGGCCAGAGGAGCTTTATAGAGAAGAGCCAGAGGGGACCTAAGGGTTGCCCTTCAGAGGGGCTGGACTAGATGTAGGTTCCAGAAGGGTAGTCTTAGAAGTGCTGCTCATTCAATTCTTACCTCTAGCGATTTGCTTGAGCATCTCTGTTGAACTTTCAGACTCTTTCCTTTTATGCGTATGCTCTACATTTGTAACCAGGCATTCTTGCACTTTTTTTTTTTTAACATTCTCTTAATTAGTAAAATTAACTTTTTGAACATTCCAGCCAATTATGTTTGTCAGGAAGGGAGGGAGGTGTTTCCATGTTCTGGTTGGTAAAGAGACAGGAGCAGATGCCTTGTGTGGTCCCCAGGGAAGGGTGGCAGCAGGGAAAGGGATGGGCCCAGCTCCAGAGCCTTGCAGACATGAGGGGACGAGCCAGGCTGAGGAAATCAGAATAAGCCAGGAGGGGCAGTGGGGCTGGCTGTGGGGGCTGTATCCTTGTGCCCTCTGCCACTTGTTTGACAAACCTTTTCCAAGTGCCAGAGGACATAGATGATAGCATCAAACGTGTTAAGTACCTGAACTGTAGGAAATTGCCAATATTCTTTCTATTTTATTTTATTTTATTATTTATTTATTTATTTATTTATTTATTGAGATGGAGTCTCACTTTGCTGTCCAGGCTGGAGTGCAGTCTGAGCTCACTTCAACCTCTGCCTCTCAGGTTCAAGAAATTCTCGTGCCTCAGCCTTCTGAGTAGCTAGGATTATAGGCATGCCACCATGCCCGGCTAATTTTTGTATTTAGTGGAGATGGGGTTTCACCATGTTGGCCAGGCTGATCTCGAACTCCTGACCTCAAGTGATCTGCCCGCCTCGGCCTCCCAAAGTGCTGAGATTACAGGCATGAGCCACCGCACCTGGCCCTGACAATATTCATTTTAGATCCGCCAAAACAGCAATTCCCTGTGATTCAACTTAACATACGTGTTCTAAATGGTTTGCATGTATTCATTGTATTTATTCCTCACATCCACCTATAAGGTAGAAACTATTGTGTTAATCATCCCTGTTTTACAGCTAAAGGGACTAAAGCTAAGTGTGGTTGAGTAACTCTCTCAAGGCCACACAGCAAATGTGTGTAAAGACTGAGTATCCTTTATCCAAAATATTTGGAACCGGAAGTGTTTCGGACTTCCGATATTTTTGGATTTTGGAATATTTGCATACAAATGAAATATCTTGGGGATGGGACCCAAGTCAAAATACAAATTTATTTATGTTTCATATATAGTTGGTCCTCCCAATCCTCAGGTTCTCCATGCTTGGATTCAATCAGCTGCAGATTCAACCAACCTCAGACTGAAAATATAGTACTCCAGGGATGTGGAACCCCCAGATACAAAGGACCAGCTTTCTGTTTCCTCAAGTTGCACAAGGCTGACTATGCATCCTGAGATTTTGGTATGGGGGCAGTCCTGGAACCAATGCCCCGAGGATACTGAGTACCTTTTATACACATGGCCTGAAGGTAATTTTATACATTATTTTAAATAATTTTGTATATGAAACAAAGTTTTGACTGGGAGCCACCATCACATGAGATCAGGTATGAAATTTTCCATTAGTGGTCATGTTGTTGCCCAGGAAGTTTTGTTCAGATTTTCATATTAGAAATTCTGAACCTGTAGTAGAGTCAGAACTCATCCAGGCAGCCATTCTCATAAACCCCATCCTACCATCCTGGGTCAAGACCAAGGGCGGATGAGCTCTGGAGTGGAGCTCAATCCATATCCTCAGATGATGCCTCCCTAACACGAGGCAGGATCAACCAGACCTTGGCCAAGGAGGAACATGGGCTGTTGTCTTTCCCTCTTTTCAAAGACTCACAAACTTCACAGAACCCCCAAATTTAACCTTTCTTTTAATGGGTCAATCCTTATATACAACGGGGATGGCTTTACATTGTATTATTAGAAGCCTTCTTTTTTTTTTTTTTTTTTGACACGAAGTCTCACTCTGTTACCAAGGCTGGAGTGCAATGGCATGATCTCAGCTCACTGCAACCTCCACCTCCCAGGTTCAAGTGATTCTCCTGCCTCAGCCTCCCAAGTAGGTGGAACTACAGGCGCCTGCCACCATGCCCAGCTAATTTTTGTATTTTTAGTAGAGATGGGGTTTCACCATATTGGCCAGGCTGGTCTTGAACTCCTGACCTTGTGATCCGCCGGCCTCGGCCTCCCAAAGTGCTGGGATTACAGGCGTGAGCCACCGCGCCCAGCCTAGAAGCCTTCTTTCAATCCATTTTTGATAGCTGCAAATGAACAATTCGGTCAGATCTTTAGGCCAACCAAGGTCTTCTGAACTTACGCCTCTGTTCCTCACACAGCCACCTGATTCCATTTGTTCTCTAGACTCTTTCTCTTTGATCACATGTTATCCCAAACGCTGGGTAATCTTCCTAGAACTCTGCTTTCATTATGTCATTCTTGGAACTTAAAATACCTCACCATTGCCCAGAGGATCACATACGAGTTCTTCAATTTGGCATCCGAGGAGCTCCATGACTTAGCCTAGCCTTGCCTGGCCCACCTTCAGTCTCACTGGTTCTTTTCGTGGCTGTCCTCTCCCGCAAGTCCATTCTCATGTTAATGTCCACATCCACAATCCATTCCTTTTTATGCCTACCAGGCTTTGCTCCTTGAATTCCTCTCCCTCTGCCTCTTCACCAAGCTCAGTGGTATCCTTTCTTACTATCCCAGCTCAAGCCTCACATCCTCCCTGTAGCCCTTTCTAACTAAACCTGTCAATAGTAAACTCTCAGTTCTTAGAACTCTGAGGATGTAGCCTAGGATTACCTATCTATCTTGTGACCAGTATTTCAGCTCTCCAAATAACGTATAAAGAACCTCAGGGACAGACATCATGTCTATGAGATTCATTTTTTCAACACTCACGGAGCACCCTCTCAGTGCCAAGCACTGTCGTGCACTGAGAAACAAGACATAATCCCTAGGGACAAAAGTCTGAGGGTCAGAAGAGAGATATGTATTCGGTTGGACCATATGAAATTGTTTTTGGCCGGGCGCGGTCGCTCACGCCTTGTAATCCCAGCACTTTGGGAGGCCAAGGCAGGCGGATCACAAGGTCAGGAAATCGAGACCATTCTGGCTAACACGGTGAAATCCCTTCTCCACTAAAAATACAAAAAATTAGCTGGGTGTGGTGGCACGTGCCTGTAGTCCCAGCTACTCGGGAGGCTGAGGCAGGAGAATCGCTTGAACCCAGGGAGGTGGAGGTTGCAGTGAGCCGAGACCATGCCACTGCACTCCAGACTGGGCGACAGAGCGAGACTCCGTCTCAAAAAAGAAAAAAGAAATTTGTTTTTGTAGGGCAAAAATGGTCAAATATTGGCAATTTAATGTGGTAAACATAAAAAGAATGATCAAATCATGTAGTAAGATCAGAGAGGGACAGAGAAGAGAGCCTAGGAGTACAGAGGAGGGACAGCAGCTTACATTAGGATAGGGTCTGAGACTTTCTGGGAAGGCAATGCAATCTGTGCTGAGTCATAATGATGAGTCATAATGATATGGAATTATGCAGCAAAGCAAGGATACTCTAAATAGAGACAACATTTTTAAAAGGCATGGAGGTAAGAAAGAGCAGGCAGATGGTAGGAGCTATGACTGAACTGGGTTCCCCCAAATGTATATGTTGGAACCATATCCCCCTGTACCTCAGAATATGATTGTCTTTGGAGATAGGGCAGTTGAGGGCTTCAAGGGGTAGTTAAATTAAAATGAGGCTGTCAGGGTGGGCCTATTCCAATGTGACTAGTGTCCTTTAGGAAGAGCAGATTAAGACATACAGAGGGACACGAGGGACATGCACACGCAGAGAAAAGGCCACTTGAGGACATAGCGAGAAGGTGGCTGTCACTGTGGAGTGTATATTTGGTTTTTGTCCTCGTTTCCTGGCATATAATTCTTAAAATCCTCTGGATCCTCACAATTATGCCTTTGTATGCTAATGAGTTGATGGGTGGCTAGCAGCCCCTAGGTAGCTTCAGGAGGAGCTGGTCACTGGAAAGACCAAGGCAGCATTAGAGGGTTGGGACTTTCAGCCCCACCCCCCAATCTCCGGGGAGGGGCTGGGGGGTAAAGGTCAAGTTGACCACCAAAGGCCAATGGTTTGACGAATCATGTCTGTATAACGAAGCCTCCATAAACCCCCAAAAGGACAGGGTTAGGAGAGCTTCTGGATAGCTGAACGCAGGGAGAGGGGCACATCTGGAGAGGGCAGGGAAGCCTCACACCCCTTCCCTCATACCTCACCCTATGCATCTCTTCACCTGTATCCCTTGTAATATCTTTATAATAAAGGAGTAAATGTGAGTGTTTCCCTGAGTTCCGTCAGCTGCTCTAGCAAATTAATAAACCCAATGCGCCAGCCATGGGAACCCCAATTTATAGCCGGTTGGTCAAAAACACAGGGTAGACAACCTGGGGCATGTGACTGGTGTCGGAGGTGGAGGGCAGTCTTGTGGGACTGAGCCCTCACCCTGTGGGATCTGATGCTCTGGACAGTGTCAGAATTAAACTGAATTAGAGGACACCCAGCTGGTGTCCACTACAGAAGTTATTGCTTGCTTGGTATGTGGGGAAACCTCCTACACATTTGGCCACAGAAGTCTTCTCTGTTGATGGCTGTGGAGTGAGAGCAGATGAAAAACAGTTTGTTTTTTCTGCTCAGTAACTGCAAGCCAAGGAGTGAGGGCTCAGAAGAAACCAAATCTGCCAACACCTTGATCTGGGATCCTGGCCTCCAGACTGTGGGAAGATAAATTTACATTGGCCTTTGGTAACTTATTATGGCAGCCCGAGCTGACTACCACAGTAGGGGTCTCTGAGCTACCTGGAGGGAGAGGGTAAAGCAAAGAACGACAAGAGATGAGATGGGGGACAGAGGTGATGTGCAGGGACTTGCATGCCACACTAAGGGGCTTGAAGATTTTCCTGCAGGTGAGGGGAAGCTTTTGGAGAGTTTTAGCAAGGAGGTGGCAGAACCATGAGGTGTTTTAAGGAGAGCTCTCTGGTGGCAGCAAGGAAGGGCAAGACCAGAAGTAGAAAACACTTTGGGGCTGTTGGACTGCTACAAGCAAGTGGTGAAGAGAGAGACAGTGGTATTAGGGGTGGAGAAGAGGAGTTGAATTGAGGAAATCCTTAGGAGATGAAATTGGCAGTTAGCAACGGCTCCCAGGGGAAGAGTGAAGGAGAGGCAGGAGTTGGAGCTCCCAGGCTCCTACCCTGTTGTGGATGGACCTGTGCCACCAGCGATGAGTACAACTCTATGGGAGGGGAGCAGATGAAGCAGGGTAGAGGAGATGATCAGTAAGGAATGCCTGTGGGGTAATCAGGAGAGATGTCAACAGGGAGTTAAGCATTCACACTTGATCTTTAGAGAGAGTGGGGCTGCCAGTGGAGACTTGGGAGCCTTTGGCTTAAAAGGGGGTACGGCCGGCCATGCCCACACCCCACCCGTGTACACACCAGCCCTTGGCATGCTCTCTGCGACTCTTTGTCAGAGGGTGGCCCTGGGGTTGCCTAAGCCTGTCTTTCCTGTGAACACATGGAGCTGGAAGCACCTGGGACTGTACATTTTTCCAACCAATGAGACAAGTGCAGGGGTACATGCACCCTGGGGGTCCACTGCCTGCTGCGAACAACTGAGGGTGACCCATGCTTCCTCCAGAGTAACCCTGTGTGACCTGGCCTGATGTCACGGCACCCTGGCTTGGCCTCCTCACTTCTATTTCCCTTGCCTTTCCACCTCCTGGGAACATATATTAGTCTGTTCCTGAATTGCCATAAAGAAATACACAAGACTGGGTAATTTATAAAGAAAAGAGGTTTAATTGGCTCACGGTTCCGCAGGTTGTACAGGAAGCATGACGCTGTCATCTGCTCAGCTCCTGGGGAGGCCTCAGGAAACTTACAATTATGGCAGCAGGCAAAGGGGAAGCAGGACGTCTTACATGGCTGGGGCAGGAGGGAGACAGTTGGTGGAGGAAGGTGCCACACACTTTTAAATAACCAGAGCTCATGAGAACTCACTCACTATTGTGACCACAGCACCAAGGGGGGGATGGTGTTAAACCATGACAAACCACCTCTGTGATCCAGTCACCTCCCGCCAGGCCCCACCTCCAACACTGGGGATTACAATTCAACATGAGATTTGGGCGGGGACACACAGCCAACCCGTATCAGAACAATTCCTAATAAATCTCTTTCCCATACACCTTGCATCAGGGTCTGCACCTGGAGACTCCCACCTAAGATGGAGGTTTAGATGAGACCACTCTGGGAGGACACGCAGCCAAGTGTGGAGGCCCCGAGGAAGACCAGCTCTGAAGACACAGGGAGGCAAAGGGCAGACCCCGAAGGAGATGGAGGAGGAATGACAGAGGGCAAGAAGAATCAGGCGAGGGACTGCCACAAAAGCCAGTGACAGAAACTTCCAGAAGAGCTGTCAACAGTACCAAACAAAGCAGAGGAGTCTCATAAGACTAAAACTAAAATTTGCTTCCATAATATGGTGACTGTCAGGGCACAATGAGCCAAGGAAAAAACAGTTTTCCTATACTGGTGAGAGCAGAAAGCAGATTCCAGAGGACTGGAAGTTCTTAAGAGCTGTGGGAATGGAGACAAGAAGTGTTTTGATAATTAGATGAGGGTGCAGCAGTGGTCCCAGCTACTCCGGAGGCTGAGGTGGCAGGATCACCTGAGCCCCGGAGGCAGAGGTTGCAGTGAGCCGAAATCGCGCCACTGAACTCCAGCCTGGGCAACAGAGCCAGACTCTGTCTCAAAAAAAAAAAAAAAAAAAAAAAAAAAAAAAAAAAAAAAAAAAAAAAAAAAAAAAAAAAAAAAAAAGATGGGAGAAGTGTGAGCATAGTCAGCCATTAGAGGGAGAGGGAGAGGGAAGGGAGGGAGAGGGAAGGGAGGGAGAGGGAAGGGAGGGAGGGCTGAGGACTGAGGACCGTGGGTGGCGACAGAGCCAGGTCCTGGTGGAGGAGGGCCTCAGGTAGCTGGTGCACTGGGCAGAGGCCCCAGGACATTTCCGTTTTGGAGCTTCCGCCACCAAAGCAGATGAAACTGAGATTTTCCTCTCTCCTTATCAGACTCTTCCTTGAAGCCTGCAAGCTTTCAATTTAAAAATAAGATGGTATATGGCCGGGCGCAGTGGCTCACGCCTGTAATCCCAGCACTTTGGGAGGCCGAGGCAGGCGGATCACGAGGTCAGGAGATCAAGACCATCCTGGCTAACACAGTGAAACCCCGTCTCTACTAAAAATACAAAAAATTAGCCGGGGTGTGGTGGCGGGCGCCTGTAGTCCCAGCTACTTGGGAGGCTGAGGCAGGAGAATGGCGTGAACCCGGGAGGCGGAGCTTGCGGTGAGCCGAGATCATGCCACTGCACTCCAGCCTGGGCGATAGAGTGACACTCCGTCTCAAAAAAAAAAAAATTAAAAAAAAATAAATAAAAATAAAAAAAGGCTTCCTATTTTAAGTGGAATGTACAGTAGGCATCATACAAATTCACAACACTTGCGGCATGCAGACTTTATTTTGGCTATGGATAGGGTTACATACTTGGGGTTTTCCCTCTATTATTAAGGGATGTTTTTGTGATCAAGGGATGAGGCATTCAGGAGGAAGGTTAGGGAAAGATGCTCGCATTTATCTAGCATTGTATCAAAGTGGAGGCAGCAGCTAAGATTAAGAGTTCCATAGACTCCTGCCTGTCAGCGCCTCCTTAAAGCGATACATTTTAATGTTTTTCTCAGCAGGAGCTTGACTTTAACAATGAATCCAGAAAAAAAGGGAAGTCATAATAAATCACAAACAATAAAAAACAACAGATTTCTTCTGACCCTGCCACCTTAGCTCTTCCATCCCTGGGGCCTGTCAGAGTGTGCTAACTGAAAGCACTTAGGCAGAAGCTGCCAGAATCCAGCTGCACCCTGGAGACAGGAGGCATGGCGAGCCTTTAGGAAGCTCCCAAGCATCTCGGGCAAGAGCCACCACTGCTGCACGAGTCAGGAGGGGACCTTGTAGGCAGGGGATGGACGACAAGAGAGAGCTGAGCAGTGGCAGGACAGAAAGGAACACTGAAATCAGACTTTGCCTGGGGAAGAGTTCTGCCCAGGGCCAGAGAGGAGATGAAGAGTCTGGGAGAGTCCTTGGGGTCTTATGTGTGGGAAAGACATCTTCAATAACTAACAAATGAAAAATGGCATGTGACCCCTAACATTTTGAAAATGAGCAAATCGTCTTGCCTCAGAAGCCTGTAGTCACATTACAGGCTCTCTAGCCAATGAAGGCTGAGAAGGCTAGGAAAACACAAGAAACCTGTTAACAAATGACTTACAAGGAAGTCAATCTCAGACACATCTGATGCAAAGGAAACACAGCAAAGTCAATCTAAGAAACATCTGGGCCGGGCGCAGTGGTTCACGCCTATAATCCGAGCACTTTGGGAGGCCGAGGCAGGCAGATCACTTGAGGTCAGGAGTTCGAAACCAGCCTGGCCAACATGGTGAAACCCTGTCTCTACTAAAAATACAAAAATTAGCCGGGCATGGTGGCACATGCCTATAGTCCCAGCTACTTGGGAGGCTGAGGTGGGAGAATCACTTGAATCCAGGAGGCAGAGGTTGCAGTGAGCAGAGATCATACCACTGCACTCCAGCCTGGGCAACAGAGCAAGACTCTGTCTTAAAAAAAAAAAAAAAAAAGGAAGAAAGAAAAGAAAAAAAGAAACACTTGATGAGACCTCACGACTCAGTGGATGTATGGAAGGCACAAATGGAAAGCTGTTCTTATAAATTACTAAAACTAATAAGTCAGAGCCAAACAAAATTTTAGTTTTTCTCTTCTCACTTTGTTAATACTCCAGTATCTATAACCAAGAGAATGTTGAGTGTTCCTTTTTCTCAATGTCTTTTAAAATAATAAGACACTTACTTCATGTGTTAAAAGAAAAAAGATGCTTGGACCAAGCATACTTTTCACCCTGACCTGTATGTCCTTCCAGAGCCCAAGATACCTGCAGGCTTTTTTGTTTGTTTGTTTTTTGTTTTTGTTTTAATGCAACTAAATGCTCTCAGTTCCCTGAAGACAGGAATATGGTATAGGGAACCGAGAAGGGTTTCCGTCCCTGGGTTTAAATCCCCGTTCTCTTCTTTATCAGCTAGAGGAGGTTAGACGGCGTTACTCAGTCTTTCTGAGCCTTGGGCTATTGAAGTGGAGACTGTTAACCTGCCAGCAAGAGAGGTGAGGAAGGACTGGCCACAGAGGCAGAGGGAACTCAAGGAGAGTAAGACACACAGAAGCCAGGAGGAGAAAGTGCTTTAAGAAGAAAGCGTTTTTAGGAGAGAGTGGCCAAACATGTTGAACAGTGTGGCAAAGATCTCAAGAGAGGCTTCCACCGTGTCCGCCAACATGTGGAAACCTATCAAGACATAAAGCCAGATTTTTACATTGTTATGGCCCATCATTTCAAGACCATGGGGCATCTTGAAAGAAAGAACAAGATAGCATCTGTGACTGTTTTTAAGGGACTTCTTTCCCAAGGTCTCATTGAAAACAAAATCTGAGAACAAATTTTTACAAGTCTGGTTCTTCCTTTTACTTTCAATAATTTCCAGGTTCTCTGTGTCCATTTAAGGGAGAATTCTAGGGGATAGGAGTAAACGAAACCTAGACTACATAATTCAGGGCAGGTTCGGAAACATTTCCTCCTCATTGTAAGTACATCTGATAACAATATTTTCCTTATTGATGTGCAATAAGCCTTTCAAATGCAGTCAATTCATGGTTAGTCTAAATTTAGGCAAACAAAATTTCTGAATACTAAGACAAAGAAAAGCAAATGCCATAAAAAGCTGTCTAGCACAAAGGTCTAAAAATACTAGATTGTTCTCCCAACTCCACACACAAAGGAAAAGATCTTGGCCATCAGAAGCTGGGTTGACTCAGGCTCCAGGGAAGCCAGAGATGAGGCCCTCCTCATGTGTGAACTGACTTCCCAGGGTGCAGTCTAACTTGCTTACAAGTTGGTAACATAGTTCATCAAAACTCACATTCACTGAGATGCCCCTACCCCACTGAAGGACTATGGTTATGCAGAACCAAAGGGATCAAAGGGACTTAGAGACGTAATGGAAATGACCTCTTAGGTGGAGGGACTGAGCCTTTAAGAGGTGAAGGGATTTGCACAGTGAGGCAGCTCGCAGGTAAGCATGCTCCTGGGCGCCCTACCTGAAAGCAAACCTCTCTGGCCCTCATGTCCCTCGGCTACCTTCCCAGTCCTGCTTCCTGGGCCAGCACACCCCCTCTCACAGAGCCTACAGTCACCAGCCCCGCTTCCTGACTTCCCATCCATGCTCCTGTCCACTTCAGCCTGACTTCCTTCTCCACCACCTATGTAGTCCCGCTTCTCTCTCTTTCACCCCTCTTCATCCCCCAGGCAGCTTCCAACATCAGCCACTCCCACCTGCTTGCCTCAGCTTCTTTTCTGGCTTCCATGGCCCCTGGTGCCCTGGTTTTCTCTGGGGAAACACATAATGGTTTCCCCAGAATCCTCTGTTGGCTCCCCCTCTTCCTCCTGACCTCTTCTCTCACTTTCCTCTCTCCCTGAGGATTTCACTGTGTTCAAGATTTAAAGGGTTTTATAGGCTGAATGTTCCAGTCTCTCCAGTGAGCTCCTGAATTGCAGTCTCCAAAGTTCATAATATTGAATATCTATTGGTCATCACAAACTTAACACATGCAAAGCTGGAAACTTCATTTTCCTTCCAAGCTCCTCCCCATGTCTTTACCATCACACAAATGGGATCACCATCTACCCAACTGTCCAACTCAAAAACCTCAAAGTCATTCTGGATACACTCATTTTCCTCTTCTCCACATTCAATCAACCAAAGACCTGCCCGTTCCACGGCCAAAACACATTTCAAATAGGTCTGCGTCTTGCATCTGTCACTGGCACTCCAGGGCCTCTTGCATGGACTACTGCAAGGCTGCAACCGTTCTCCTGGCTTTCCGTCGGCTGCCTGTGGTGCTCTCCACACAGCAGCAGAGCAGCACTGTCCGAACACTGAGCAGATCATACCACCTTCCTGCTGAAGGTCCTGGAGCAGCTTCTGAAGAACTTGGAGAAAGGCTCGTGTGACCTGGCTCCTGCCTGCCTCTCTTGGCCCCTGCCCTCAGTCCCTTTTCCAGCCACACTGCCCTTCTTTCTGTCCCTAAGGCACATGAAGGCCTTTCCCACCTCAGCCAGGCTATGCAGAAGGCAGCTCATTTTCAGAGAGAAATTCCCCACCTCCTTATGTGCCGCCCTCCAGTTAGTATGGACATCACTGAGCGGTCTGCTCACAGTGCTGTGCACCACCTGTGACCGGCTGGTACCTGTAGCCATGTCCCTGCTAAATGGAAGCTCCGTGAGAGCAGGGGCCATGTTCACTTTGGCCATAGGAGTAGCTGTCCTGCCTGGCTCAATCAGCATTGGCCGAGAGAACAGATGCTGGAACAGTGGCTTTAGGGCGGGAACACAGGTCTCCTGGCTCCTGGCCCGCTCCACTTCCCTCCGCTAGATCTCCTTTCCGAAACAATGGATGAGTCAACTTGGGAGGCCGCCTTAGCGTGCAAGCACAGGGAACTTTGCTGTGGGAAGGGTGCAGCTTGCCACACCCCAACATTCTGCAGTGCTGCACAAAAGTCCCAGCCAGCTCCCTCCCTGGGGTGCATTTGCGTTAGGCTTCAGTCACAGTCAGGCGAAGTGGGGGTGTTCATTTAAAAACAAACCACAACAGCAGAACCGTACAAGGCAGGCCTCTGCCTGGGAAGGTAGAGGGGCCTTCAGGGCAGCCATCTAAGAACAGGCGAGGAGAGGAGCAGTTCCTGGATGGCCATCCCTCCCCACCTGTTTGATGGCAGATTACAAACATCTGACTCTAGTGGAGGGCGGGAAGGTGATGGAAGCTCCTGTTGCCATAGCAACCACAGTGCTCCTAGAGCCTAGGTACCAGGTTTCAGATAACCATTTCACAAAGAAAAGGAGCAAAGCAGAGAGGGACAAACATGGAAAAATGGCATGAAATAATCCTGCACATGCCACAAGCCACAGTCTACAAACAAAACTCAGGAGCTGGCCGTGGAATCCTGCTGCACAGGGGACCAGCAGAGGCTTCCCGCTGGGCTATGGTGGAAACAAAAGGGCCCATTGACACACACATCTGTGACCACTAAACACTTAGGAATCAATATTTTCCTAAAGATTTTTTTCCCCTTTGGCTTTATAGAGTTACTGTCTGCCAGGCTGCCAAACCCCAACCCTCGCCACGTCCACAGCCACCACATAAAGTGACTATTAGAACTTCAAACGAAGGATCTGACCCCCGGAAATGGCCTCATGCTAGTTTTTTCCTAAACAGTCACCAGGAAAATGTCGGAAGGCAAATCGAAACGCACACCCTGAAAGACTTAGAACATAACCATCACATCTGGGGGACGAGAAGCCCACCCCAACTTAATTTAAAAAGGAAACACAGCAGATATCATCAGTTGGCAGGGAGGTATCTTGAAGGAAAGAAGGAGGGCAATGAGACGGCTGTGGATCACAATGCAGCTTTACCTTAACACCTGCATCTCCTCGGGGGAGCATTGCATCTCGTCCTGGAGGCGACGCCAACGCAGACAAGCCCTCAGCTCCTGCTGCTCCCAGGCCTCATGGGGGGCCAGCTGCTCAGCCACAGACACACAGACACACATGCACAAAACAAAGTCACTGTTGTGGTCCTGGTGCAATGGCTCACTTTGTTTCAATGGGGGACAACATAGCCTGCCCCTGCTCTCACCTTGCTTCCGTCAGAAACCTAAAGGCCACTGGAGCCTCTTAGTGCCTAAAACAAAAAACCAACCGTGCACACTCGCTTGTGCTGCTGGCAGTGGAGCTGGGCCTGCTGTTTGGCAGAGGTCGCCTTGTTCTGGAACCCACCCATCCCACTGACACACACCTGGTCTGGAGAGACTGGGCTTCCCTTGGGGCCATTTCCACTTTGATCTGTCCTCTTTTCCTGCTTTGTCTTTCTGCACAGGATGGGGAAGGCCCCACCGTTCACCTCCAATTTTCCCCAGCCCTCAATTTTGTTAAGGACTGTTTCCAGGACGGCCTGCTAATGCAACCCAGATGATTCTGTGTGCACATAACTAGAAGTGCTGCCTGGACTCACTCTGGGGGAGGGGAGGCCATCACACTCTGCCCTACTGAGTCAGAACCAGCTGCCGTCCCATGGTGTGCTCACTAGGCCACACGGCCCAGACCTCTGTGAGGGAAGGCAGCAGAGCACCCACTGGGGAGGGAAGACGTCTATCCACGGGTGTTTCTGGAAATCAAACTTTCCTGATAATTCGTTCAACAGATATTTACTGAGTCTCTGCTAGGTCGTGGGGACATTACAGACAGGGCCTGGGGGAGCAGCCAGGGGAGGGAGAGATGGGCAGGAACACTAACATCAGAGAGCAGGTGACGGGAGAGGTGAAGAGAGAGCCCAGATGCCCCCTTGTCCACCAGGGCTTCCTGAGGAGATGGTGGTGACA
Organism: Pongo abelii; assembly: GCF_028885655.2. Classification (NCBI taxonomy): domain Eukaryota; kingdom Metazoa; phylum Chordata; class Mammalia; order Primates; family Hominidae; genus Pongo; species Pongo abelii. The sequence continues at coordinate 86,057,000 of NC_071998.2, read as the reverse complement.
GCGCTGGTCCTCAGGGAAGCAGGAGTCGGCCGGGGAGGAGGGATTTCGGGAAGAGGGAAAGCACTTGGAAGGCACGTCAGGCCAGGCAAGTGTGTGATATGCTTAGAGAATGGCAAGGCACATGGTCAGGCCTGGAGCAGACTACCATTCTGGGAGGGAGCAAGGTGCAGGGAAGCTGGCAGAGGCCAGACGATCCTCAGACCCCATGTGCCTGCTGTTATGGACTAAACTGTGTCTCCGCAAAATATATGTGTTGAAGGCCTTACCCCGGTGTGACTGTATTTGGAGATAGGGCCTTCAAGGAGGTCATTAAGGTTAAGTAAGTCATGAGTGGGGCCCTAATCCTACAGGGCTGGTGTTCTTGTAAGAAGAGGAAGAGCCAACAGAGCATTCTTTCTCTCTGCATGCACAGAGGAAAGGCCATAAGAGAACGCAAAGAAAAAGCAGCTTGTGGCCGTCTGCAAGCCAAGAAGAGTGAGGGGCCTCACCAGAAACCAACCCTGCTGGCACCTTGGTCTTGGACTTCCAGCCTCCAGAACTGTAAGAAATAAACGTCTGTTGTTTAAGTCACCCAGTCTCTGGTATTTATTATGGTAGTCCAAGCAGACTAATATGTCTGTGAAGGCATTTAGACTTTCTCCAGGTTGATGACAAGTTACACCATCCAACCTTGCGACTGACTCGATTCACAAATCCCTGCGGATGCCTCTCTGAGTGGATGGCAGTCTCCATCTCCTTGTTGGGATTTCACACGTCCCCCGCAACCCACCCCCGGCCCCGCCACGCTTTCTACTGCTCAGTGCTGCAGAGCAGTCTCCCAGGCAGCAAAGTGACCCCGGTGACCCCTGTCACCCTGTATCCTCATGCCCTGCTCCCTGGTGGGGCCTGCTGGCCAGGAGTACCTGGGAGGTGGCACACCCACCCCTGCCCCACAGGGCACTCCCCCACTCCCTGGACGGTCTGAGGCAGGCACTCGCCAGGGCCAGCAACAGCCCAGTCTCGTGCTTGAAGGGAGAGGTCAGCCTGGCGGACGTGCTCTGGAAATGTTTCAAACTTTGTGCTGGAATCTAGAATGGCCATTTGCCTCATGGGTGTTCATGTTTTCGCATCTCGAAGAGTTACTGCACGTACCTCCAGGGATGATGAGGGGGCTGACCCCTATCATGTTAAGGGAAAAGAGCAACAGAGCAAGCTCAACTCCTGCTGTCCCTTTAGGCTCACAACAGACGCCACCGCCTCCACAAAGGCTTTCCAGGCCCGCCCAGACCTGTCCTCTCCTACCTCGGAATTCTGACAATATTTGGTGTTTACTTCTCTATGCAAACTTATCAGTCAAGAGGCAGGACCAAGCCAGCAGACTAAGGAATGGCCTCCTAGAAGTCTAGGCAAAGGGAAGGGTAAGAAGGAGCACTCTTTGGGGATGCAGAAGATAAAAGCCAGAGGTGTCATGATCAGATGCCTGGAATGCAACACAATTGCCAGGACCAGCGCAAATCTGGGAATCTCAGAAGGGAGGCACTCCAGGGAAGAGATGGTGATAGAGGCACATTCATATTAAACCCCTGCTGAATCCTGTGTGTAAGACGGAGGGAAACACAAAGAGGAAGGGAACAGGTATTTCTTGCACATTCTCCACCTGTCAGGCACTGTGCTAAGCTCATTCACACCTGATCCCATTCACCCTGCAAGCTTTGGCATTCTTATATCCATTCTACAAATGAGGAAATGCAGGCTTGGGGAGGCTACCTAACCTACCTATACTCACAGAGCCGATGAATGGCAGAGCCAGGACTGGAAGTTTGTCTGACTCAGACCCCAGAGCCTTTTCTGTATCTATCATGTGGCCTCTCCTCACAGGACTCCATGTGGCAGGGGACACTGATGTGCACACTGCTGGGTCCACGGCCAGGGTATGAAAAGCAAGACCCAGCTCCAATTTAAAGCAGGCATAGTCCAGGCGTGAGGATAAGGAAATGACACCGTAGAAGGAAAAGAAAAAATAAAATAAGTTTAAAAAGGTAAGCAGCAAGTATTGTGGGAACCCACAGTGTGGAGGAGGGTAGTGCTGAATTGTGAGCTGGGTAATCAGCCTGGGCTAGCTAGAGAAGGTGACCTCCAGCTGGTTAGTGAAAAATAAATAAGATTTCAACAGACAAAGGACCTTGAACAATATCATGCAGGTATGCACAAACTTGGGAATTTTGGAAAATGCCAAATACTCCAGTGTATAAGGGACAGAGATGACAGGGGAAAAAAAGTGACCCAAACATTAGGAACTTGAGGCTGGGCACGGTGGCTCACGCCTGTAATCCCAGCACTTTGGGAGGCCAAGGTGGACGGATCACAAGGTCAGGAGTTCGAGACCAGACTGGCCAATATGGTGAAACCCCCGTCTACTAAAAATACAAAAATTAGCTGGGCGTGGTGACATGTGCCTGTCCTCCCAGCTACTTGGGAGGCTGAGGCAGAAGAATCGCTTGAACCCAGGAGGTGGAGGTTGCAATGAGCCAAGATCATGCCACTGCACTCCAGCCTGGGCGACAGAGCTAGACTCCGTCTCAACAACAACAAAAATAGGAACTTGAAAGTAAGCACAAAGCAGCTTAGTTGCTTATTAACCTCATTAGAACTGGTGGCCAATGCTTTAAGGTAGAGGTTGCAAACTGGGAGCGTGTGCACCAGGTCTGGCTTCTGGGTATGTTTGTCTTGCGTGGTATTTTTTAAATTAGTAAACGTCACATAAAAGTCCAGAATTATAAATTACCTTAAAAAACTAATAGTGTAGGTTATATTGCGCCCTCCTTCCTTCACCATGACAAATGGTTAGAGCTGAGTAGCAGCTGTCAGTTTGCCACAGTCCTCACCATTCCCTAATCTATACTACCCCTGCTTCATTCTTCATTCATTACTTGTGACCAGACATCTGAGATGACTCTGGATTTATGTTTTAATCTCTTTATTTAAAACACACACACACACACTGCACACACACACGTCACCACCATCACAACCACAAAGAAGTGCTTGAGTATGCTATAGCATGACCTTTTCTTCACATCTCTGCTCAAATATCTCCTTATCAGAGAGGCCTTCTCTTACTACCTTCTAAAATAGGACCCACTGCCCTTCTATGGGGCTCCTTTCTCTTCACAGTACTCCAACACTTGACCCATTACTGATTCACTTGTCTACTCTCTCTCCCATCTCTAGATTGTAAATCCTGTGGGGAGCAGGGGTTCCCTCTCTTATTTATGCAGCCATCTCCCCAGCAAAATTTGTGCCTAGTACATAGCAGGCCCTCACTCCATAGCTGTTGGGTGAGCAAATGACCAGAAATGGAATTTAACTCTGGGTAGTGAAATGCTTAGGGTCACTTTAACCCACCTGCTGTGCTGTGGCCCAAAACACATCCTCCAAGTGAGTGGCGAAGCCTTCACTCAGCCACTCCTCCGTCCAGTCTCGGGCCCCGATGGCTAAGCCAAACCAGGCATGGGCAATTTCATGGCAGAGGCGGGTCCCACAGAGATGGCTCCCTCCTGTCAAGATGCTCTGAGAGAGGAACATGATGTGTGGGCTGTGGATAATGGGGGAGAAAATGCACAGAGTCTTGTTAGAGCCTGTCCTCATGGCCATCCCATGGGGCAGCTTTCCTAGCCTGGCGAGCCTGTTATTATCATGTGCATGCTAGATCATGACTGATAGGCTTGCGGCTTAGATGCTTTCAGACATAAATAAAGTGGCAGTTTATGTTTCTGGCTGTAGTTCAGGTGGCCGTTTCTGCCAAGCAGTTTTCTCCATCATCAAACGGCTATTACCTGTAATAAGTAACCTGCACCAAAGTTTTACACTCAAAACAAAAATTACAAGGCAAAGGAAGCATTTACTCTGAAATCTGGACTGTAAAAGAAGAGCAGGTGTGACAGTGTGAAGCCTAAGCTGTCAGGAGAGTGATCAAAGAAGACCCTTCAGCCAAAAATCTGAGCAGCTTACAAACAAATTGAGAAGTCATGCAGAAGGACAGAAAAAGCCAAGAAGAATGGAGCAAAAAATGTTCCATTCTGCACGGGGACTGGCTATATGTTAACAAACGAGCAGGTGCCGGGGATGGCTGAGGTTTCCAGGAGGCCCGAATAAAGGCCAAGACCATGTAAGGCCAGGCTTTTCCGTCATATCTGCAAGTGCTTATAGATTCACATGACAGAACAAAATTATGCTGAGAAAAGAAGGCAGGGAGTTATCCCACCCAGGTGTGCAAACGGCCCCAGGACTGGCACCAGACAGGGAGATTTATCTAATCTCATTTTCCATATCTTGTGTTAAAACCCAAAATACCACCATTAAAACTGCATAGGTGGAATGGGAAGAAGGGGAGCTGACGAAAGAGGCCCATCAAATACCTTCCATGCCTCCTCCTTCAGCAATTATCCTTTTTCCAGGACTTGTTTACAGTCTTCCTAATGAAGAATTTGCCCTTAAAAAAATCTCTCCTCCATCAGTTGAACAAAAACAGTCGTGAAACCTTCCAAATTAGGAAACTGTAAACACCGGTTCCTCCCTTCAGAAGTCATTTGTTTGCTATCATGTCGGCTCGGCACAAGCCAAGACTGCTCGCAGGTTTTTCTTCCACTCCCACAGCCACCATTAAAGAAAACCCCACCTCGAGTTCCCTTACACAACATCACCCATTCAGCTCAGAGAGCTCAACTGCAATCATGGTAGTCATGTCTGCCAAAACAGACAGCTTTCATGTGAAGTAATAACAGGGCAGGCATGCAAATGAAAAAGCATCTGCCAGGCGCTCTGAAGAGGACACCAGAAACCCCAGAAATTACAAATGGAGTTGGGGCACTCAGGATAAAGGGGTGCGATGCAACAGACACCAACGGTATTGTTCAGAGCACTAACTCAGGGGGGAAAAAAAAAACAAGGAAGGAAGGAAGAAACTGAGAGACACAGGAACTAAACTCCCCTAACTGAGAAAGTCACCCCGTTGAGAAGACAAACTGTGCAACCTGGCATTTTCAAGTAAATGGCTCTGGCATGTGCAATGCTACAAAGAAAAGCCACAGAAATGTACCAAGTAAATAACATTCCAGACATACTGCTGGCAGCAGTTCACCCTTTGGGCTAAAACAAAACAGAAGTAACTTCAGGCCTTATAAACAGGCTGGAGGGCAAGCCTGCGTGGGCAGGGTCTGCAGCCAGAGAGACAGACATGCACGTCCTTACAGAGACTGGAGGGCGGACTCCAGCCAGGAAGCTTCCACGAGCGGATGACTGCAAAATCGCTCTAAGACTATTCATGAAGAAAAAGCCTCCACTGTCCGGGGACCTGCCTGCTCTTCTGTCCCAGTGTGGAAGCCTCACCAGGGCCCATTTATGCAAATATAAGTCTGCGAGGGCCTGAAGGAATGCACAATAGCAGCTGTGGGGGGAGGCGGGTGGCACTTCTTTCTCCCACCCTTTCATTTTTTCCCCTTGAGCAGTCCTTGTTGTCTGCACCACACTTCCCTCCCCACCCTTCAATGTTCTGGAGACACCACCCTGGCCTCAGTCCATCTTGTTGGGCTTGGGACAGGCCCCAGCGTTGCCAGAATTCCACCTAAATTTCCCCTTCCCATCTTCAATCCTTTCTTCTGAGTCAGGGGTAAATGTACTTCCTATTGTCCTCTGAGGGAGGCCAAGCCCGAACATCCCCCCAACTCAGAAGGAAGGGCGTTTAACCATATAAATGACCCCACTATCTGCGGAAAACATGACCTTCTCCCTGAAAAGCAATTTTCCGGCTGGTAACCTGAATCGAAAGCCTCCAGGGCCCGTTTGGCCCTCTAAGGTTGGGTTTGACTTACTGGATACTCTGGGGCTATTTCCCTATGAAGGAAAAGGCTTCTTTTTAAAACTAAACCAAAAACATGGAGTAAGGTTTTGATAACATTTCTCAAAGGCTGTTAACAAAATCCTGACATAAAAGGACCAACAGAATATTCTTTCAAGGAGAATTTCCTTCCCTCCCTTGGACCCTAAATGTCTGAACGTCTCATGTTAAGTAGATTTAACCTCTTTTTTTAGACTGCTTTTTTTCAACGGTGAGTGAAGAAAAGTAATTCTCTTTAGCTCACTTCAAGGAATAATATTAAGTATTTCTTTCCCAACAGATAATCTACCCATGTCCACCCTCAAAACAGAACGGACCTGGAAAACACTGCACTCCTACCTCAGCCTGGACTCAACGGCCCAGCCCGGCTCCTCCTCATCCCTGCATTCTTGGAACTGTGCTCATGGTCCGAGCCGGCCTGCCGGTGATCAGTCTTCCCCCTGACAAGGCTCACTGGAAAACTGTTTCTTTTTTTCCCCTTGAAAGGGTCTGTGTCAACTGCCTCTACAAATGCCAGACTGTCGATTCATCACCATTACAGAGAATGGAAGATAATCACTTCAATGACATCTTCATCCTAAAAACGTTTCTTTCTTGCCTTTTTTTTTTTTTTTTTTTAATCACAGAGTTGATTATTTTTCCCAAATAAGAGATGGGCAGGAAAGTGATATTTCAAATCTCAAAAAGCACAAGCCCTCTTGCTTCTATTCCCCACCATAAATTCTTTTTGGCTCCAAGTGGTGGAGGAGAAGGAGGTGGCAGGCAGGGGTGGCTTGCAGCCACACTCCCGTGTTGTCATTCTTCCCCAGCAGACCACCTCTGGGGCTGCCTCCTCCGCAGAGGCCAAGCGTATTGCATGTCTGCCCGCCTTGCCCCTCGAGATTAAAAATATCATGTCTGGTCTGAAAACACTTTCTCAAAGCTGTTCCTGAACACTACCTACCCACCCAGATTAGAAGGCTGCGTCTGTTAATCTAAAACATGTTTCTAGCAGAGGAGGAAGGAGTGCCTTCATTACTCCCAGGAGCTGCTCCCATCCTTCGGGAGGAATTCAATTTGGAGCGGAAATGGAGAATTTCATCAGATCTTAAGTAGGAGCTGGTGTTTGATTTATTTGTGCTTTTTCCGTGGAGCCCTGACCAGCATGGCCCATCTTGCTGTGGATGGAGCAACCCAGCACTCGGCGGCCCTGGCTAGATGCTGCTGCCACAGCAGGTTCCAGGAGGCTGCAGGGGTGGAAGGAACCCAGAGGACGGGAAATTGCTTGCCCTTAAGGACAAGAGCCCCCAGGCCACCCCTCCCATTTTACGGGAGCAGCCCCAATTCCCCTCACGGAGAGCAAGTTTACTTTTTTTTTTTTTTTTTTGAGACGGAGTTTCGCTCTTGTTGCCCAGGCTGGAGTGCAATGGCACGACCTCAGCTCACCACAACCTCAGCCTCCCAGGTTCAAGCGATTCTCCTGCCTCAGCCTCCCGAGTAGCTGGGATTACAGGCATGCGCCACCACGCCCGGCTAATTTTGTATTTTTAGTAGAGATGGGGTTTCTCCATATTGGTCAGGCTGGTCTCAAACTCCCAACCTCAGGTGATCCGCCCGCCTCCTCCCAAACTCCCAACCTCAGGTGATCCGCCCGCCTCAGCCTCCCAAAGTGCTAGGATCACAAGCATGAGTCACTGCGCCTGGCCGCAAGTTTGCTTTTCACACAGATCCTTGGGAGGCATCATACAGACTTACATTTATCAAGCTGGTACTTCTTATGGATTCAAAGCTTTTCACAATTTCAACATGTGCAGCCCAATATCCCATGATAGAGACGAAGGAAGACCCGAGAGAGGGGGGAACCAGGCTCATTGCCCTCTAAAGTCCAGCAGGATAGTTCTAAGGGTCTTATAATCACGAGCAGCAGCTTCTGCTTGTGTGACTTCATTACTTGCTAATTTAAACTGGACAAGTGAAACGTAGACTCGTAGTAGCCTGGGGCCATCTGAAAGGGAGACAAACTGTCGCTCCGCCCCTCTTAGGTTCATAGCCTGTCTTCTCTTTCCTTCATCAGGTGTGAAGTGATGTATGTCAACACTCTCACCTACACATTTACAAGCCAAACTCTCAGCCCCTGCCCCTTCTTCTAAACGAAATCCCTTAGTCCCTCTCTCCTGGACGCAGCCTAATGTAGGAGATGCTTCTGTAGTCCTGAAGCCAAAGTCAGGGGGTGACCCAGACAGCCTGGCGGGACCCTCCTTCCCTCTGGCCCTGAGACTGCGTGGGAGGGAATCGGCATCTTCCACTTTCCTCATCTGGCACCTACCCGACTGCAGTGTGTATCTTTAAACGGGAGGCTGAGGAGATGAGGGGATAGTCTTCTGGGGATATGGGACCTTCAGTAGCCTAAAGTGGAAACCAGTTCCAAAAACTTGAAGCAAACTTGCTACATCTGATCAATGTGTAAGGGGATCTGGGTTTGAAAGAAAGGCTTAAGGTTAGTAGAAGTGTTTTCTTAAAAATTCTGGAAAACTTTGGGAGGCCGAGGTGGGCAGATCACAAGGTCAGGAGTTCAAGACCAGCCTGGCCAACATAGTGAAACCCTGTCTGTACTAAAAATATAAAAAATTAGCCGGGTGTGGTGGCAGGTGCCTGTAATCCCAGCTACTAGGAGGCTGAAGCAAGAGAATGGCTTGAACCTGGGAGGCGGAGGTTACAGTGAGCCGAGATTGCAACATTGCACTCCAGTCCAGGCAACAGTGTGAGACTCCGACTCAACAACAACAATAAAATTAAAATTAAAAAAAAAAATAGTAAAACATCCACTCATTTGCCTAAATGAATTTTGACTCAAATGTGACTACGGCAGAGAGACTGAGGAAAGCCCCAGGGCCACATTCCTTATTCTTGTACCCAAACATCTTCTCCTTCTGAAGACTGACTGCTCAGTGTTTGCTATGTGCCAGGCACTGTATTTTACACATGCCATCTCATTGCTCTACCCCACAACCTCAGTTTACACACGAGGAAAGTGGGGTACAGAGAGGCAGACTGACTAGCCCAAGGTCACACAGCTGGCAATCAATAGAGCCAGGACTGGAGCTCACATAGTCTGGACTCTAAAGCCTCACTCTGACCCACTCTGCCCAGTGTCACTGGGTTTAGACCTGTGGCTTCTGGGCTCCCGTCCCTCTGTGCCAGCTCAAGCTCATGGGCTTCATGCTCATTACTCTCCCAGGAGCTCTGTCTTCAGGAGGCACCAATGGGAAGCTATCAACCACGTCCTGAGACCTCTGTTCCCTCAATCTACATCATAGCCAGAATTGGCCCAAGGTGAGTAGGCCTCGTCCTAGTGAGAGGAAGGTAGGAAATAAGGGTACAGAGGCCATAGGGGGGCATCACTACTCCACTGTTGATGCCCCTGAAAAGCAATGCCTACTTCCTCATAACCCTGTCCTACGCTGGGAGTCCCCAGTGGGTCACAGGGGCATGCGTTAGACAAGCCCTTACAAAGGTACTTAGGTCAGTCCCCAGGAGGGTGACACACAAGTCTACCTCTGCCTGGTCTCCACCTCTCACCTATATTTGCTAAAGCCTGGTATTCTTTTCAAGTAGAGATGGTTTAAAGCAGGTCACAAACTCAAAGAGCTACAGGAGGCAAGAAGATAAAATTAGGGCCGTAGAGAATGAGATGGGAAAACAGATAAAAAGATGAGGGAAGTAGACAAGCAAAGAAGCAGAGAAAGGAGCTGGGGGAGCAGATGAGGGAAATAAAGATGGAGATGAAGGAAGCAGATAGAAAGATGAGGGAAGAAAACAAGACGAAGGAAGTTCATTACAAAAGAGGCCAACAGGCTGAGGGTAGCAGATACAGGTAACAAAGGGAGGGAGACAGAGAAACTAGGAAGTACAGACAACAAAGGGAAGGATGCAGAAGACAAGCTGGGGAGGCAGGTAACAAAAGGAGGGAGACAGAGAAAATAGGAAGGACAGACAACAAAGGGAAGGATGCAGAAGACAAGCTGCGGAGGCAGCCAACAAGATGAAGGAGAGAGAAATTGAGGTTAGGGAAGTGGCAGTGATACTATAGGGAAGTGGGCAGCTACGTCACGGAAGCAAACAACGATGCCAAGGTTAGGAGCTCCAGCTTTATGATCTGGTTTAACTTCTAAGTGCTCTCAGATGAGGCTTATGGTTTCAGGTCACATGGAGATGTAAATGATGTATACCTGGATCCTAGCAAGGTTCAAGGTGGGTGCTCATGGGGGCCAGGGAAAGGCTCCAAAGCACAGCACAGACGACACTGGGGAGGAGAGAGGCATGAGGGTGGAAGGGGAGGCTGGGGACACAAAACACTGTGGCCAGCTTCACCATTTGCTTTAGCGTTAGTTGTGGCCTATTGCTAGCAGGAAAAACAGCATGGCAATGACAAAACATGGAGACCACCTTGAGTCTAGGAAACACAGAGACCACCTCTGGCTCAGTGGCAGCTGTGCAGACCATACAGAAGGCTCAGCTACTGACCAGCAGAGCAGCGGATACATCCCTTCTGACCCCAGGGCAACACATCCCGAGAGAACGTTGTGGAGACCTTGGCCCTGCATACGGAACAGGGCAGCACTGCTGCCTGAATCTCAGGAGTTGGCCTCACCTGCCTCGGCTGCTCTGCCTTAGCCCGGGGGTGGGGTGGGGGCAGGTTCTGATGGTTATGGTCATCAAAAAAGCTGCATGTGAAAGTCTCAGGTTTCAAAGCTAAAGAATTAGAGGGAGAAACAGTATTTTACCGAGTTTTTCAACTAGATTTGGACTCCTTTCCCTCTCTCAATCTGACAGTACATGTTCTGCCTTAAACATTCCAGAATCTCATAGATGAGAACAAAAAATTTGTTTCTGAACAAATTTTGAACATTCTGTTCATTTAGTTATACATTTTGGAGACTATAGATTTTGGTTGTCAGGGGACACACCCATACCCACACAATATGAACAAATATTTATCGTAACTGAACATGTCTTTATTTATTTTATTTTATTTTATTTTTTGAGACGGAGTCTTGCTCTGTTGCCCAGGCTGGAGTGCACTGGCGCTTACTGCAACCTCCGCCTCCCGGGTTCAAGCAATTCTCTGGTCTCAGCCTCCCGAGTAGCTTGGGACTACAGGCGTGCCCCACCATGCCCAGCTAATTTTTGTATTTTTAGTAGAGACGGGGGTTTCACCATGTTGGCCAGGATGGTCTTGAATTCCTGACCTCATGGTCTGCCCGCCTCGGCCTCCCAAAGTGCTGGGATTACAGGCATGAGCCTGGCCCTGAACATGTCTTTTGAATCATCTATAAATTACTTATGAATGAAAGCTGTGTATTTTCTGCAGGATCTGGGGAACTCTTCTGGTAAGTAAGTAATTAAAGTGAGTAACCAACTAAAACATGTCGGCAGCCTCATTGGAGTGCGCAGATGACAAAATGTGATTCCACTCCCTCACCTCCCCATGGCCCCCACCTCCATCCTCCCCAATCAGGGTGATGATGTTTGTTCCCATAAAAAGAGCTAATAAAATTAGCCTCCACTGTGATACAGGGAAAATCTTTATTTAATAAAATAATGTGTTTTGCTCCATTCCCAGAACAGCAATAAAATGGCACAACTGAGAGCCGTAATAGCTCATCCTGGTGGTTTTCACGGCGAGCACAAGTCTGTCACGTGTGGCGGTGTGAAGGCCTGGAGGGCTGCTTTATGGAGGGACATGTTGGGGCAGCTTGCAGCCATTCTCGGCAAGGACAGTTTGGTGACTGCTTTCCTTTGAAATACACTCTTTGGGTCCACAAATCAAATCTTCCCATGTTCCCTGTCTGGAAAAAGTTGTGGGGATTTCCCAAAGTGTACTCAGAATTCAATTGGTGAGGAAGGCATTCATTGTTTCCCCAACTGACAGCAAGAAGCCAAGCCCCAGTCAGGCCCTCTGCAAATCTGAAAATCCAAGATAGGGTCAGGAAGCTGTTGACTTGCCCTGCTGGGCTGGTAAAAGCAGACACGAAGTAGCAAGACTGGTCTGTACAACAAGAGGCCTGAGCGCAACAGAGGCACTGCCGGCTGACAGAATTCAGGCAGCAGGACGTCGGGGTGGAGGCAAGTGTGGGTTCCCTGCCAGACCACCACACTGCCAACTAGATTTCAAAGCAAGGGTAACTCTGGTCAGGCAGCAGGACGTTGGGGTGAAGGCAAGCATGGGTTCCCTGCCAGACCGCCACACTGTCAACCAGATTTCAAAGGAAGGGTAACTCTGGGTAGGAACAAGCAACAGAGTGGCCTTGGGGAATAGCACATTAGAATCAATCCTGCTAAATCAAAGTTAGATCCAGGAAAAAAGAATTGAAGGAAGATGAGTTCTCATATTCCCTGATGGCTGCGTGGTGGCAGCAGCGGTGATGATTAGAGCAGAAAGAAAAGAAAAAATAAAATAATGATGATACTAAACACATATATTGTTTATTTTCTCCCAGGCAAAGTTCTAAGTATTTTATGTTTGTTAACTCATTCAATTCCAGCAACCACCCCACGAGGAAGATATTATCGTGCCTATTTTACATGTAAGTAAACCAAGCCACACAGAAATTATGTCACTTGCCTAAAATCCCAGAGTTAATATGTGTCAAAGCAGATTCAAACACAAGCAGCCTGGCTCATACACATGTTTTGCTTGATCAACACCAGCGTGTATCAGAAGCACCGGGAGATAGGTCCACTAGATAAGAAAATAGCACACGCAGTCAAATTTGAATTTCAGATAAACAACGAATAATTTTTTGGTGTATGTTCCATGAAATATTTGCTAAAAGCTGGCAGCCCTACCTGAAAGGCTTGTTAAAACAGATCTCTGGGCCTCACCCCAAGAGAGTTTGTTTCAGTAGGCCTGGGTGGGGCCTAGGAACCTGTATTTCTGTGAAGTTCCTGGGTAATGGTAATGTGGCTGGTCCAGAGACCACACTGAGAGCTGCTGATCTGCACTGTGGTGGCTGCACAGCATCAGCTTAAATAGCAAAAACTCACTGCCAAAGTTTATAAATGGGAAGACTGTATCCAAAAATCCAGATTTTGAAATTACATTAAAAATTTGAAAGATGTGGCCACACTAGGCCCAGGTCTTTTTTAGAAGTGGACACATATTTATTCTGTACACACACACACACACACACACACACACACACACACACACGTCTAATGCCAAAGGGCAATATTTTATCATTTCCTAAGAACAATAATAAGCATTACAGAGCATTTCAAAGATAGGAATTTATCAGGTCCCTGTTATGATTCACCCTGGTGAAATCGGAGAAGCAGGCAAAACCTGCTTGGGAGTCCCTCATCACAGGCCTGTATTCTTATGTAGTAACTGCAGCTGAATCGGAGCTGGTCCTTTCAGACAGGGCTTGGGCTCTCCAGTTTGCTGTGGTCCCAACTTCTCCCTCCTGTCTCCCTGCCATTGGCTGAGCCTCCTTGTCATTTATAATCATGTGTGTGGTTTTTTTCCTTCTTATCACAGGATAAAAAGTGAAATATTTCTTATATCCATGTCTCCATCAAAAGTAGACCAAGTGTTTCTTAGAGGATGCTCTATCCAACCCATTCACTAATTTATATTGCTGCCTGGCCCCTTAGAAGCATTAGGATTTAAGCTGTTTTGTTTAGTTTTTCTTATGAAGAATCCTATTTATGGCTATAAGATGATTTAGCAAACCCTTCATGCAAAGGGCAAAGACACAAACTTCTGCCTAGCTCAGGTTGATCGACAAATTCCATATTACTAAGGGTGAAATTAATTGGGTTTATTGTATTTTTGAAATCCAAACACAGTTTCAATTATTACTAGCCACTAATGGCTTATAATGAAGGCAGAGCTTGTTAACTAAGCAAACAACTGGCATGTTTGTTTAAAGTGTAAATAGAAGGAAAATTCATGAATTAAACGAATGAATTCACTGATTGTTCTCCCTTGGCTGTAAGGGGGCATTCAGCTGCCACAATATATATCACCACCTTTGTTAAACAGATTCGCCTGCTCAAGTTATCTTTATCCGGTCAGAGACCGTCTTAGTGGTAGCTTACAAAGTAAATGTCTCTCTTAATTTTTCAAAGTACTCATCTGCATCAATAAATGCCACTAAGTATAAGGGATCACCTGGCTATTGGGGATTCATAAATAATTGAGCTTTTAAGAATAACAGCATATTTCCTAATCTCAAATTATGACTCCATGGATAGACCACCATGGCATGCTTGTCGAGATAAGGAGACAATATGCTTCTTATTTCCCAGGGTGGTCCTGGAAAATATGTGACAGATGGTCGTTCTCAGAGGTATTCAACTTAACAGCATGTCCCTCTGAAAGGTAATAAACCTCACCAGAAACAAAAATAAACAAATAAAAGTCTCTCTAAAGTCTCCTGATTTTAACTAACCTTTTCATTTAAAATTATGAGCCTTCTATTTCTTCTCTCCAAATGGAATGCATCAGGTTTATTGGATATCTACACCTCAATCCCATTTCTCTGGATGGTTCCCTTGACTCATCATTCCTTGCATGTGTTCACCGTGGTGAAAATGTGGGCAAGGATCCCAGGAATTCCTTTCGTTCTAAAGAATTCTGCCTGCCCATGTCCCCATTCCTAGGTGGTTACCCTTTTGTGATCTGAAAGGCACCCGGGTCTGTTTGGAATGTATTCAGCTGCAAGTAACAGAAAATACAATGAACACTGGCACACACTGGAGAGGTTTTTCCTTTCTTGAAACAATACCGCTGGAGTGACAAGACGTTGCTGGGGCTGGTGCAGTGACTGGCAGTGTAGCGGGAGCTGGAGGACTTGCTATACTCCCACTCTCCATCCTTCCTGTGTGCACTTCTTTCCTCATGCTTGCCCCTCATGCTCACGGTTGACCACTACACCTCCATGCACCATGTTCATGTTTAACATGGAAGAAATGCGCTGTGCCAGTAACAACGATCCCTTTCAACAGGAAAGCAACTTTTCCCAGGGAGCCCATAGCCGAGATTCCTACTCTTTAGTCTCTGCTAGCTGTAAGGCAGCATGGGAAAGATGCTTTTTGGTGTTTTCTGACTCTACAGTGGAAGATGAACAAAGAATTGGGTCTCACATAGTCAGCCATGACACCCTAGTGTAGCCCTCTTTCTCATAAATAGTAGAAAGTCATCGCTTAGGTCATCTTTTAGAACGCAAATACTTTAGGAAGAGATAACGCACTCAACTCACACTGAAGTGTTAGTAACATATCACATTCCCTCTTTCCAGGCAGGGGACAATCTGAGCATGGGGGTCGGGGGCTGGGCAAGTCAGAGTACCTCAAAGACACTGGCTACCTAGTACCCAACTTAACCACACACTGGCTGGCACTTGCACTTTCATTTTACCTTCATACCCTCACCAATGACCAAACACCTAACAAAGCTAAGAGCGGTACTATCTATTCTGGTGGTTTTTAAGAACTCGGTCTTTGGGGACAGAGCTGGGGGTCACTCCTGGCTCTCCCTCTTGCCAGCAGCATCACTGCATTGGTTTCCTAGGGCAGCTGCAACAAACCACCACAAGCACGGTGGCCTAAAACAACACAAATTTATTATTTTACAGTTCATCAGGTCAGAAGTCGGACACAGGTCTCACTGGGCTGAAATCTATGCTGCTGGAAGTCCTTGTGTGTGTGGTTGACTGGAAGGGGCACAGGGGTCTTCTGGAGTGCTGGTCATGTGCGTTTCTTGGTCAGGGTGCTAGTGACAGGTATGTCTACAGTTTGTATCCAACCAGCTGTATGCTAAGATGTATACTTTTCTGTTTTACACTGCAATGAAAATTTAAAAACAGACAAATACCCTGGGAGGTCCATCTTTTCCATGGAGAAACTGAGGCAAAGATGAAGTTAGAGCTCTGTCAGTAGGGACAGAACTGAGACCAGGGTCTGGGCAGCCCACCTCCTAGTCTTTTGAGTTTTATGTATTTGAGGCCAATTTCCAACACTAATTATGCATTATATATTTAAAATCTCTTGAGAAAAGCTTTTTAAAAAAAATTTCTTTTGCTATAGAGTCACATTTCTATTGCAAGTGAAAGGTACCTTGTATCCTTCAGACACACCTGTAAAAACAGAACCAATCCTGTCATATATCTCTGTCTGCTTCACTTTTTTTCAGACGCTGTGAACAACATGCCACAATAATAAACCCCTTTTCCATCCTAGCCAGCTGGAAAATTACGTGATGCTTGAAGTGACATCATTCAGCTACGACACCAAGCCAGTGGCTGCTCTGAGAAATCTGGGTTAGACAGTGACAGCATGGATGTGAATGCCACTAGGCAATGAATCCCACCCTTTTTATTAGCAAATGGCTGTTTTTATCACCATGACATTTTAAAAATGAAACTGTGACAGCTACATTGTCTGAGGCCATTGATCACCCAACATCTCTTATCTCCAAAAGGAAGCCCACTGGCCAGAGGTGTCCTGTTTCAAAGCAGGGAAGACAAGAATGGGGGTAAAGGAGAGCTCATTTTTAAACCACTAGTTCCAAAGGGAAAGACCAGGGGCCAGGACCAAGGCACTGGGGTCTTCCAGGGGACAGACAGTCTTCCCTCTATCTCTAGCAATTGTTTCTAAAGTGAGCTCAAGTAGCAGTAGTGATAATACCTTAAGTAGTAATGACAGTAGGATCTACAATAATACTCTTTGCTATAGACACGGATACTGTATCATAAACCCTAGGCAAAACCCCAGGATGCTTATTAGGTAAACATAACATCACGAGGAGGCCCAGACATTCCTCCACTTTTTTGACCTTTAAGTTGAACTACATAAAATATAATATGTGATCCTTTCCAACTTCAAAAAATGGGCAATTTCATATGGCTCATCCTAATAGACTGCCCCCTCCACCAAGATCCTTCTCTGCAGATGTGTTAGGAACTGCCATAAGATCTAGGGAAATGTCCATACTTCTCAAGCGACAGAGAATTAGAAACACTGCTGCATCTCATCATATAAAAGTGCAGAGGATAGCCCTGGGGCAAAAGACGTTCTGCTGTCCTCCAAAAGAGCTGGACCCTCGACCAGTGGGCCCTCTGTCCTTTGCCCACTCAGTGTGAAGCCAGGTGCAATAGGTTAAAAGCACATCCTCAAGTCAACAGCAAAGGCAGAGGCGTGCCCACAGCAGGGAGAGTGGAGTAGCATTAGGTCCCACCCTTGAGGGAGCCCAAGAAGATCCGCGGTTGATGTGCTGTGTGCTGCAAGGCTGCCCAAGACCCAGCCCTCACTCGGAAGCCAGAGGACAAGGAAGCTGGGGTCCTACCCGGGTAGCAAGGTTTCAGATGACCAGTCTGCCACAGGTGCTGGATGCTTCTGCACTGGAGTGCAGGGCCCAGGGTAAGAGAGAGTACCCTGCTTCAGAGCCACTCTCCACAGGTGAAGAGGCATGGCCTAGTCAGTTCACAATCTGCCAGGGAGGGCTCTGGGAAGGAGAACCGGCTGCTTCTGATGCAGGACTAGAGGTGAGGAGGAAAGGTGAGAATGGATGGAGGGCTGCCAGGGAGAAAACTAGTTAAGGGGAAGAAGCGTCCATCTAGGCAGGGACCCACGATTCAAAAGCCTGCATAGCTCTGGCTCACAGCAGTCCTGCCGCAACCAAAATGGGGGAGACAGTCTGGGGAGGATGGATGTGCTAGCGCTGAACCTTGGGAAGGAGTGGGGCTGGTTCTGGAATCCCCAGACACTCGATCCAGAAGGGCTCTTAAGAGGCCCCACCCCCTCCCATTCTCAGATGAGAAAGCAAGACCCAGCGAGCTACAGCCTTCATCCATGGGGTGGGAGCTGCTGTGTGCCATGGCGGACTCATGTCAGCCGTAAGTCTGCAAGGTATTTCCTTCAAAACTCTTTTACAAAGGCCCACTCACCTCAGAACCAACAGACACCCCTTGCCTGAAACTGGTGACTCACCCCAAGCTAGAGGCTTGTGGGGATCTAGGGCAGACATCAGCGTATGCACCCTGTGTAGTTACAGTCACACAGGCTTCTGAGATGGATGTCACACATGTCACAGCAGTTGACTGCGATGCCTTCTCTCTGGGAATACTTGGCCTTTACTTCTGCTGACAAATGGCTACCCTTAAGTTTCAGCCTCATCGTTCCTTTTGTTTGTTTTGGTGGTTGGTTGACCAGTTTCATGTGAGAGGAAAATAACAACAAAGAAAGAAAAGAAAACACTTCATACTATTTTGTAAGTATAAAAGCTGTCATCTTTTCACAGTTGTATAACCATAATGGTTTACCTAACTGTTTTCAAATTTTCTCATTCTTTTTTTTTTTAAGGCTCCAAAAATTCACCTTTGGGTTGAACACATCTGTGTGAAAAAAGCCCGGCGGAAAGAAAAACTGGATTATGCTGGCACTCAATGCGCGTAACCTTAACTACAGCATGTTTGCTTCTGCAAACACTACAGTATATGAAATAAAATATTAATAGCCATCACCTCATCCCTTCAGAGAACAGGCCTGAGTCACAGCTCTTGTGTGGCGTGATTTCCATTCACGGCCTCACTGTGAACGCTGCTCACGTTATGAAGCCTCAAACCAGGCAAGACCAAAGAAAGTGTGTGTTTTTATTCCATAATGTCATGGGGAACATTGCTTATTTTGGAGGCCAAGTTCAGTTCTCCTGAATTTACCACCTATGACACATTTTAAGACGAATCACCTCAAAACGTACTAGGAGAAATGACAAAGTTATTTTTAAGTTAGAAAGGAAAATATTGCAATAAGATGAACATGTCTGTTATTTATCAGTGACGAGATTTGCAGCCACTCGGCTGAACTCTCTGACATTCTAAAGCACCAACATATTTGTATTGGTGAATATATTTCCAGTGCCCCTTATCTGTGCATTGCAAATGGACATAATTAGATTTTTAAACTTTGCATGGGTGGTGTCAAGTATGCCAAAGATATTTAGCTTCCTGAGGGCTTATGGGAGGTCTGGTTTCCCCTCTCTACCTCTGCATGGTCACTGTCTTCTTGATAAGCTTTAGACCCTCAGCGACCTAAACCATTTGACGATTTTGTGTATGATGATTACAAAGCAGAGTTAAAGGAAAGAATGAAAGTCAAGCAGCCAGCCCAGTACCTGGCACGCAGCAAACATCCCACAAATGTTAGTTCCCTTTTCCCTTCCCCACTTCTTATACTCTTAGAGGGATAAGTGCTTTCAAGTCAGTGTTCAGAATTGATTCTTCAAATCCCCCAGGAGATAGTGTAAAGTGAACATTCCGCTTTTATTGGTGAGGGGCCAAGAAGGGGAGGATGGAGAATTTACTCTGTGGGATGGGATCCTGGCACAGTCAGAGACGGGACCAAAGCTCTCTCTGCCACAGCTTAACAGCAGGGCTCCTGGGCTAAATCGCTTCTTTCGGTGGCCTGCCACACCAAGGTGTGTTTTTAAAATCTGCGCAATAAAATTTAGTGTGGTTGGAGAGGTGGCAGCGGATGGGAACCCACCCACAGGCAAATGACGTCAAAAAACCAGAGGGAAACATTAGGCTTCTCTGTTCTTGAGAAGCTTCTGCTCTGTTAAGCAACCTGAGAAGGAAGCTGACTTTCCATTAAAAAACGGCCACTCTGGCAGTTGTCAGAGACAGCCTGGTGTCTTATACTTCCCCTCTCAGGAAAAGTGGGGAAAATAATTTCCACAAGTTGGAAAGGAAGAAACCAGGAGTTCAAAGAATAGAGCTGGAAAGGAATTTGAAGGGCACTTAGAGTAACCTCCACCTCCAGAGAGCAAATGAGGAAAGAGGCCCAGCGCAGACTGGGGACTAATCTTGCCCTTGAATTTGTGGGGCAGCCCACCCTGTAGGCCACGCTGCCTTCACAAAGCTAGCTAGCTGCCTGCACCTTGGTCAGCTGTTGAGAGGGACATGCCTCGAATTCTAGTCTGAAGAGGGGTTGCTGCAAGGGAGGCTCCCAGATGCCTGGAAGGAGAACTGCGCTCTACTGCTGACACCCCGAAGCTGGAGATGTTGCTTTGGAAGACGCTCTGGGGAGGGTGGTGTGGGGGAGGGTATGCATGTGTGTGCACACATGCATGTGTGTAAAGGGGCAAAAAAACAGGCAGCCCTTTCCTCCTTACACCTTTTCCCACGGAAAACGACCTGATGCATGACTCTGTGCCCTGATGCTTGACTCTGTGCCCAGCCAGCCTTCTCCTGGCTGGTCTCTGAGGCCAACACTGTCTACACACAGAAGACGGCTCTCCTTGAAACATGGCAGCTGCACTTGATCTGGACACTAGCCTCTGGGTCTCTCAGTTCTTCAGTTTTCTCCTTTCTAGAGAAGCCCGAGAAGCAGCGTGCCGAAATCAGAGAGCAGGGTTGTTCACATGCTCCAGACATGCCTGCAGGTGTGGGTCTTCCCTGTGTCTGCAGGAAACCAATGTGTCTGATTTTAAAATACGGTGATGTCACTCATAAGACTGTACTTTCCTTAGGAAATTAGTAATGTCCTTATTTCTAGGGGCCCTTCATATCCATCTTTCCTCTCTTTTTCATTGAATCTCAACAGCTTTGTGAGGGTGGTGGCCTTTTGTTCCCTTCAGGTGAGAAATAAAGGCTCAGAAAGAGGAAAATTCCGACCTGGAACAGCAAGCCAGTGATGCAGCAGAGTCAAAACTCGGGCCCACCTCTCCTTTCTAGTATCAGCTGGACGTACACATGGGGGGAACAGCTCTGTGTCTGTGGGTCACCAGGTGATTCCATTCAGGGAACACACACCTAAGTCCAAGACTGGGTTGGGCAAACAGGACATAGAAGGTGGACAGTGCTGCTGCACCATTCATTGATTCAGCAAATATTAACTGAGAGCCTACATTGCCATGCTCTGTCCTGGGGGCTTGGGATACATTAGCAAACCAAACTGATGTGGACTGGGGTCCTTAGGAAGGTCACAGTGTAGCAGGAAGAGACATTCAATAAACAAAAATATTTTTTAAGTGTTTAGAGACAAGGTCTCACTCTGTTACCCAGACTGGAGTGCAGTGGCGCAATCATAGTTTACTGTAACCTTGAACTCCTGGGCTCAAGCAATCCTCCTACCTCAGCGTCCTGAGTAACTGGGACTGAGTAGCTAAGACCTGGTTAATTTTATTAAAATCTATATTTATAGAGAGGGGGTCTATTTTATTATTATTATTATTATTTGAGACAGGGTCTCACTCTGTCACACAGGCTGGAGTACAGTGGCTCACTGCTGCGTTGACCTCCTTGGCTCAGGCAATATTCCCACATCAGCCTCCTGAGTAGCTGGGACTACAGGCGTGCATCACCACACCCAGTTAATTTTTACATTTTTTTTTTTTTTTGTAGAGACAGAGTCTTGCCATGTTGCCCAGGCTGGTCTCGATCTCCTGGGCTCAAGTGATCCATCTGCCTCGGCCTCCCAAAGTGCTGGAATTACAGGTGTGAGCTACTGTGCCCAGCCAGAGACACGGTCTCACTATATTGCCCACACTGGTCTTGAACTCCTGGGCTTAAGTGATCCTGCCACCTCAGCCTCCCAAAGTGTTGGGATTATAGGTGTGAGCTACCATGCCCAGCCAATAAACAAAATTCTTTACTTTTTTATTCTTTATTAAGTTATTCGTTTCTTTCCCTGTCTTGATTCCCACATTGTCACAGTAGAAACTGGAGGTCATGTTTGGATCTGCATTCTGCTGCATGATCTGCTGTCACTTCTGTCCACTGCAGGGCCCCGGCCCCCTCCACCCAGCCCCTTCTGTACTCCCTGCAGAAATGACAGGGATGATGGATGGTTCCCTCAGTGTCTTGACTGCTTTAGTCTGAGTGTTGGCAGTTGTTAGTGATGGGTGTTATCATCTGATCATTGATAGATTTCATTGTTTGTAGCTTTCTAGCAAGGCTTTTTTACTGGAAGTCCTCTGTGAGTGTGAGTGTGTGTGCATGTGTTTCCCAGAGCATACTTTATAACAGATTTTAACAAGATTGGGGCAAAAGTGTGAGGTGAGCAACTTCCAATAAGGGCTCCATGATATGTACAGGAAGGTACATTTGAATGACAAGGCTATCCCTCTAAATATAACAAAAAAAAAATGACAGAAGAACATGCATATTTACCGTTTTGATAAAACTAGAATTTGAAATCAAAATTTTAGTCCTTTTTCTTATTTTATGGAACTCTTAGTTTCTTGCTCCCCCATCTCACCTCTGTTATCTGAGGATGTGGAACAGTTATTTAATGCAATCCAAACCATAACTGTGTTTATAATGTTTTAAAATAATCTTCCTTAAACAATATGTAAGTGTAACATAAAGAAGCCAATATTTTAACTTTACTGAAAGATTATTGATTGCTCTTGAGCTTGTTATTGAGATGAACAAAACTCATTCTTTTATCAGGAAGAAAAGGATGAGAAGAAGAAATCACATAAAAGAGTAAGTAGCAACTCGAAAATTATTTTCTTGGTTTATTTTATGTTGCAGCTACACAAGCCATCCCTTTTTGTGTGTCCATCAATACGGTATCTGTTGTGCTTTTGTACAAAGAACAAAGATGCTTTTATCAATTCTCAAAAGTCTGTAAGACAAACCAATCACGCTGTCAAACCCCCTAAAACCCTTTCAGCAAATAATGAAATCCATCAGTGACAAATGTCAACATACTAATTTGTTAAATGCAAAACAAAAGCAACATTCAGACAAGGCGCTTCATTTCATGTTATATCAGCACTCCAATTTGTACCAAGTTTATGGCAACCCACAGATCATGCAATATTAAACAGGGCTGTATTATAATGACTAAAACTGGAACAATAAACTCCCCTTAGCTAGAATGCTAATAAAGCAGCTGAAATACGTGCTATGATTCTAGTACATTCAACTCCTTCCAAACTACTAGAAATTCTACAAAGATACCTATTGCTAACAATTTGGTTTAACCCAAATATATGGCTTTCAGATGGAAAAGAAACTTGAAACACAAAAGTGAAGTCCCAGAGAAGACTTTAGAAATCATTTAATCCAATAAGACCAATTAGAGCAAAATGAAATTCTTAAAGGTATGAAATATGTAACAGGACATTCTTGATTTTTATTATTGGTCATGATTTTCAAAAACAGATATTTTAACTGAAACTATCCCATTCCACAATTCTGGAAGACTTTTTAAAAAGCCCAAAAGAAGCAACTCACAGATGCCGAGATTCAGAGCTCTATCTGCAGGGTGTGAGGGAGAGGCTCTGAGTAATGTTTCTCCGTGACTTTTTTGAAAAAAACTGCTTCAAATAACACCCAGTGCCCCATGTGACTTCAGGCCAAGTTCTTTACCTCTCTGGCCTCAGTTTCGTATCACTGAAATGAAAACCACAGCCACTGTGCAGGGAAGCTGTAGGATTTCTAGTATCATGTATGTAGTGGGTAGGTATTCCATATCTTTTTGATACATGAATGCCTTGGTCAGGCTTCCCTCAGATTGGTTGATTTCATCTCCTTTACTTTTGGAGGGATTAATTTAGTTGGGCTTTTGGGCAGCTCATATGCAGATGCAGCAAAGGACACTATTCAGATGAAAGGAAGGCAAAATTGAGTAGTTATGGTATGTAGTCATTAAATGGCAATCACAAATGTTTTAGTAATATTTTTTTAAGAAACAGAGTAATATTTTTTTAAGAAACAGACTCTTGCTCTGTTACCCAAGCTGGAATGCAGTGGCACAATCATAGCTCACTGTAACTTTTTAAACATTTTTTAAACTTTTTTTTTTTTTTTTTAGACAGAGTCTCACTCTGTTGCCCATGCTGGAGTGCAATGGAGCAATCTCAGCTCACTGCAACCTCCTTCTCCTGAGTTCAAGCGATTCTCCTGCCTTAGCCTCCCTGGGATTGTAGGTACCTACCACCATACCCAGCTAATTAGCTCACTGTAACCTTGAACTGCTGGGCTCAAGTAATCCTCCTGCCTCAGTCCTCCAAGAAGCAAGGACTACAGGTGCATGCCACCACACCCAAGCAAACTTGAAAACTGTTTTTTTTTTTTTTTTTAGAGATGGAGTCTTGCTGCATTGCCCAGGCTGGTCTTGAACTCCTGGCCTCAAGCAATCTTCCCACCTCAGCCTCCCAATGTACTGGAATTATAAGTGTGAGCCACTGCACTGGCAGGTGATATTTTTACAAGTGTATCTAGTTGGATTTCCATGTATCTTCAACCAATTCGATTACTGTAAAGAGATGATGAGGATGACACCTGCTATCACAGATCCATTTGCTACCACTTTCCCCCACAATGGCGCCTGCTGCCTGTTATAATCTTTGAAATAGAAGCAAACAAGCAGAGATACTTCAAGAAACCTGAAATGCAAAAGGCTATCAAGAAAAGGTTTTACGGCCGGGCATGGTGCCTCATGCCTGTAATCCCAGCACTTTGGGAGGTTGAGGTAGGTGGATCACTTGAGATCAGGAATTCAAGACCAGCCTGGCCAACATGGTAAAACCCCATCTCCACAAAAAAGACAAAAATTAGCCGAGTGTGGTGGCAGGTGCCTGTAATCCCAGCTACTCCGGAGGCTGAGGCAGGAGAAGTGCTTGAACCCGGGGGGCAGAGGTTACAATGAGCCAAGATCGGGCCACTGCACTCCAGCCTGGGAGACAGAGTGAGACTCTGTCTCAAAAAAAAAAAAAAAATCTTTCAGGTTCAAGAGATTCTCCTGCCTAAGCCTCCCAAGTAACTGGGATTACAGGCATGCACCACCACGCCGGTGAATTTTGTATTTTTAGTAGAGACAGGGTTTATCCATGTTGATCAGGCTGGTCTCAAAGTCCCAACCTCAGGTGATCTGCCCACCTCGGCCTCCCAAAGTGCTGGGATTACAGGTGTGAGCCATGGCGCCTGGCAAAAAAAAAAAGATTTTAAAAAGAGCTTTAAATTTTCTTTCAAATGACACACAGATACAGAGCCCCAGGGGAACACACCCACAAGTACACACACACACACACACACACACACACACACACACACACACAGAGCATATTTCTATCTAAGAAAATTCTAGGAAACTGAAGACCAGAAAATGTATGTACCTAAATTGTGACAAATGAGACAGATGAACACATCTTTGCAGAAGAAAAGTGACATAATCACTAGTACTAATGTCTTGGGTAAATTCTCAACTAGGCAATTGGTATTTGAGACAGGCAGGTCTAAACTACCATTCCTGACCATTTCTTTTGGATACAATACATTCTTATGCTTCTAGTCCTCAGAAGGGGTGTGGTATTGGGGGAGATGTTAAAACAGCTGCTGTCTCACCCCCGCAGTAAACTGTGTTTTAGCAGTTGACTCTGCTCACCCTAACCCCACTCCAGCTCAGTTTGCTGAGCTGAGGCACAGCACATAAAGCAAGATCCAGCCAGCTTTATTAGTTTCCTTTCTCACCTGCTGAACATCATTCACACGGAACCCTGTTAACCCTTCCTCACCCTTTCTGTGTGTGTAAGAAATATTAAATGACGTACTCACTGGAAAGCTAAACCATGTTTTTCCTCCCTGCTTAAACACTCAGTCAATTAACAACATACACAAGTCAACTTGGAGTTCTTGATACTCAAAGTGTGGTCTATGACCAGGACCAGTGGTCCTGGTCTAGACACCTGGGCTCTTATTACAAATGAAGAAGAATCTTAGCCTCTTCTCAGAACTGCTGAATTGAAATCTGCATTTTAACAAGATCCTCAATTCATTCATATGCACATTAAGGTATTTTATTAGCACTTTTTCTTTTCTTTTCTTTTTTTTGAGACACAGTCTCACTCTGTCACCCAGGCTGGAGTGCAGTGGCGCGATCTCAGCTCACTGCATCCTCAGTCTCCCGAGTAGCTGAGATTACAGGTGTGCTCAACCATGCCCTGCTAATTTTCTGTATTTTTAGTAGAGACGGGGTTTTGCTATGTTGGCCAGGCTGGTCTCAAACTCCTGGCCTCAAGTGCCCACCCACCTCAGCCTTCCAAAGTGCTGGGATTACAGGCATGTGCCACTGCACCCAGCCTTCTCAGCACTTTTCTACGTGAAAAGTTATTATACACATTTTAAGTGAAGGTTGTTGAAGATGCGAGGTGTTTTGTTTTTGTTCTCTTGTGGCTAGCAAAAGGTATGTGAGATATTGAGAAGCAGTGAGGAGTCCTAAGGACTCAAGGGTTAATCCAACAATCAGGAAAGAAATCCCACATTTAACAAATACCAGATAAACACCGATCATAGGTGGAACCTTGGGCCAGGTGTCAGGGACTTAAGGATGAATGAAGACAGTGCCCATCGTCCCATTTAAAACATGTACTATACTATACTGTACTATACTATTGTAGGTTAAGTAATTAAAGCTGCTACATTTAAAAAATACATTCTTGCTATGGGGGCTCAGAGGAAGAAGCAATCGATTCTTATTTGAGCAAACTTGAATACTCTACTTTTTGGCCATTCTTCATTAAAAGCTGAAAGGGCCATAAATATAAGTCAATTCCACACGAGTCAGAGAAGATTATGAAATTTTTATTTCTTGCTTATTGACAGTAACACATTCTAATTGTTTTGATAATGTCTCCTACCCAACCACTTACTGAAATGATGTTTCATATTATTTATTCAACTTTGCATGAATTACAAATAAAAAGCCAAATGGCAAATGGCAACCACCTCTTAACAGGAGGGAATATTGGAATGGCCAGTTTGCCAGGGTCTGAGAGAAAGTGGGCCGATCCAAGCACAGCATTATTGTAGAAAAGAGTTGAGCAAGTTCTAAAAAAAAGGGCCCTTGGAAAGCATTCAACTTACTTGTGAGTCAGATGTGTCTTCACTGCAAAGCTTCGTGATTTTGTTTAAAGTCAGTTCCCAGAATCGCAGATCTATCCAGAACTCAAAGCTAAGTAGAAAACACACTCTAAAGCCAAATATAGATGACATTTGGATTGTCTACATGCCCCACTCTCCTCAAGCAGGGGAAACTGAAAGTTGACTAAGATACAGACATGCAGAGAAAAGTGTTTCAAAGAATTATTCATATCGGATCCTGTTCCAAAGATGGTAGTCTGTTTCCCATGAAATCTACTCGAGCACGATGAAACACTTTCCTAATGTCAGATGGGGCAGAGGCAGTGATAAATCAGGAAAAAGAAGATGAGGAGGAGGCAAGAGATTCTCCTGAGAGAGGGGGAAGCATGAGGAATACCCAGAAGGCTAAAGATGGTGAGAAAAACAGCTCTGCACTCACCTCCCCAAGGGCTGAAGAATCGCCGGCCTCAGTAGGAGATCATCTACTGAGGAGAATTACTTGACGACCTGGGAAGGATGGTGTTTTGGCCCTGAAACTGTGACCTGAAGAATAGTGCTTACATTAGCAGGCTACTGTGGTCTTCACAATCACCTTGGTGCCATTGAAAGTTTATGGGTTACAATATTCATAAATCACAGAATTTGGTTGCTAGAAGGGTCTTTTACCACCTCCTTTTACCCCCAGTCTCATTTCACAGACAAGAAAACTCAGGCTGAGAGGTTGGCTTACATAGCTAGCTAGTTGGTGGCGGCCAGCAGTCAGTCTGGCCTTCATCCTCTGAGCCCCCTGCCCAGTGCTCTTCATATTATAACTGTGGTTTCTAACCTGGGTTCCCCAGACCCCTCCATCTCATTCAAGTCCACAGGAATCCATGAACTATGACTCACGGACTCATAGTTCAGTATTTCAAAAAGTTTACTTGAATCTATATATTTGGCTGGGGGGGCAGGGGCAGGTAACACATTAACCTGCTTCAGGCTAAATTTAACTCAGTAACTCAATAATTCTAATTATAGAGACAGTAAGTTGGGACTCAAGCAACCTATGTCTAAAAATATTGTAATGCTTATTGAAAAGGGTTGTCTGTACTTTGTTCCAATTTCTTTGTTCTGAGAATTTTATATTTTTGTTTTTCTGTTTGTGTTTTTTTAGACAGGGTCCCACTCTGACACCTAGGCTGAAGTGCAGTGGTGCGATCATGGCTCACTGCAGCTTCAATATCTTGGGCTCACGCAATCCTCCCACCTCAGCCTCCCAAGTAGCTGGGACTACCGGTGCACACCACCACGTCTGGCTAATTTGTAAATTTTTTGTAGTGATGGGGTCTCATTTTGTTGCCCAGGCTGGTCTCAAACTCCTGGGCTCAAGTAATTCTCCCATCTTAGCTTCCCAAAGTGCTGGAAATAAAAGTGTGAGCCACCGTGCCTGGCCTTCATAATTTTAATTATTAATAAGCTAACAGTTGCACGGTTAAAACAAAAAGTCAATATAAAAAAATAGCAAATGTAACATGGTGAAACCTCGTCTCTACTAAAAAAAAAAAAAAAAAAAAAAAAAATAGCCGGGCGTGGTGGAGGGCGCCTATAGTCCCAGCTACTCGGGAGGCTGAGGCAGGAGAATGGCGTGAACCTGGGAGGCGGAGCTTGCAGTGAGCCGAGATCGCGCCACTGCACTCCAGCCTGGGCAACAGAGCGAGACTCTGTCTCAAAAAAAAAAAAAAAAAAAAGGTAAATGAAGAAGCAAATTATCTTCCCTCTTCCCATCAGTCCTCCACTTGGACTTCTTCTCCTCCAAGGCAACCAGTGTTAAAAACGTATTACGAATTGCTCCAGAAAATATTTTAAGGTAATAAGGACAAATGCATGATGGACATTGCATTTTGTTTCTTCAGTTGATACTGTACCAAGGAGCTTCTCCCACATTTGGTCTACTTCATTCTTTTTATTTTTTATTTATTTATTTATTTGAGACGGTGTCTCCCTCTGTTGCCCAGGCTGGAGAGCAGTGGCCTGATCTCGGCTCACTGCAAGCTCCACCTCCCGAGTTCACGCCATTCTCCTGCCTCAGCCTCCTGAGTAGCTGGGACTACAAGCGCCCACCACCACGCCCTGCTAATTTTTTGTATTTTTAGTAGAGACGGGGTTTCACTGTGTTAGCCAGTATGGTCTCGATCTCCTGACCTCGTGATCCACCTGCCTCGGCCTCCCAAAGTGCTGGGATTACAGGCGTGAGCCACCGCACCCGGCCTATTTATTTATTTATTTATTTATTTATTTATTATTTTTTTGAGACAGAGTCTTGTTCTGTCGCCCAGGCTGGAGTGCAATGGCACGATCTGGCTCACTGCAAGCTCCACCTCCTGGGTTCAAGCGATTCTCCTGCCTCAGCCTTCCAAGTAGCTGGAATTACAAGTGCCCCACACCTAGCTAATTTTTGTACTTTTAGTAGAGATGAGGTTTCACCATGTTGGCCAGGCTGGTCTCGAACTCCTGACCTCAGGTGACCCGCCTGCCTCAGCCCCCCAAGGTGCTGGGATTACAGACATGAGCCACCACGCCTGGCCAGCTTCGTTCTTTTTAAAGGCTGCATAGAATTCCACTGAATGGTGCAGCAGAATGCACATATCCTGGCCCCTCATCAGAGAGACACTTAGTTGGTTTCCAGAGCTTTGCTTTTACCAGCAGTGCTGAAGTGAACATTCTTGCTTATTTAGCCACCTACACTTTAGTGGAATTCCTAGCAGTGGAAGTGATGAGTCAAAGAGAGCATACTTTTAGGCTGGGCGCAGTGGCTCATGCCTGTAATCCCAGCATTTCGGGAGGCTGAGGCAGTTGGATCACCTGAGGACAGGAGTTCTAGGCCAGCCTGGCCAACATGGTGAAACCCCATCTTTACTAAAAATACAAAAATCAGCCAGGCATGGTGGTGTGCGCCTGTAATCCCAGCTACTCTGGAGGCTGAGGCAGGAGAATTGTTTGAACCTGGGAGGCAGAGGTTGCAGTGAGCCGAGATAGCGCCACTGCATTCCAGCCTGGGCGACACAGCGAGTCCCTGTATCCAAAAAAAAAAAAAAAAAGCATACTTTTGAAACTTCGGTAAATACTGCAAATGGCCCTCAAAGAAGTCACAACAATTTCTATCCCCACAAAAAACAAATGAGAATGGCAGTTTCATTTGCCAGCTTTACTAATAAGTTAATTTTTATTTGGGGAGAGAGATTTTTATTAAAACATTTGTTAGAACACTTGATAAAATAAGAAACTTAGCCCTTTATTTGTCTACACCCCCTTTCATTTGTTGTATTTCTTTTTGTATTTCTTTCAATAAGAAGTTTGAAGTTTTTATTAAACATGTTTATCACTATTTCTCTTTACAGCTTTTGAATTTTACTTTCTGACTCTAAAAAGTTTCCCACATATCAAGAATGCATTTATTTACTCATGTTTGTTTCCTACTGTGGTTTGATGTGCTTTTTTTTACATTTAATATTTGATGTGGAATTTATTTTGGTGAAAGAAATATGGTATGCAGCTAAATTTCTAAATTGTGAATCGGATGTCTCAATAACATTTATTGATCAGTCCATCTTTTCTTCATTGATTTGAAATGCTCCTTTTATCATATAAAAAAATCTGAATGTATTTGACTTTATTTTTGAGTTTTATTCTTTTACATTTCAAGGGCTTAATTTAACTTCTCAAGCAACAAACTATTCTGATTAATATATCTTTATAACATGTTTTAGATAGAAATATAATAGAACCCCTCATCATTACTCTTCAAAATTTTTTTCCCATTCATCCTCACGTTTAGTTTTTCAGATGACTTTTTTAAACCTTTCCAAAAATATATATTTACATGTACATGACCAGGGAAGTTTATTGAGGACAAACTATACACCTCACGTTTCACATTCAATTTTTGGTGCTTTTTAATTTAAATAAACATTTTACTTTAGTTTTAGAAACACAAAAGTTAAAACCAAAAACCAAAAAAAAAAAAAACCCACAAAAGTGAGACATTTGTCAAAATGTACAATGCTAATACAATTAACCAATATTAATATGTCATTATTAAAGTCTGTAGTTCACTCTGAATTCGTTAGTTTTTACCAGAATACCACATAACATTTAGTCTTCATGTCTCCTTAGGCTTCTCTTGCTTGAGACAGTTTCTCAGACATTCCTAGATTTTGATGACCTTGACAGTTTTAAGGTGTAATGGTCAACTACTTTACAGAATGTCCTTCAATTTAGGTTTGTCTGAGATTTTTCACAGTTAGACACGGGTTATAGGTTTTTAGGAAAAAGAATAGAGATATAAAGTGCGTTCTCATCACATCACATCAAGGAACCTGCTATCAACATGACATCACTGTTGATGCTAACCTTGATCACCCCGCAGAAGCAGCAGTCCAGTCAGTCTGTCAGGTTTCTCCACTGTAACGTTATTCTTTCCCCCACTTTCCCTACTGTGACCTTTGGAAGGAAGTCACTATACACAGTCCACACTTAAGAGGCAGGGCATTATGTCCCATCTCCTCGGAAGGGGAGCATCTACATGCAGTATTTGGAATTCAGTACAGGAGATTCTTATTTATTCATTCCATAATTTATGCATATCATATAGACTCATAAGCATTTCTTTTCTGTGCTTTTCTAAATGGGAGCTCTTCTTCCATTATAACTGTTTGTTTGTAAATCAGAAAATGAATGATTTTTAAGAAGTTTATTTTGTAACCATCCATCTTATTGAGTTGTATTGTTTCTATTTTCCATTCCGTTGATCATCTTGGTTTTCCTATGCATCCTCCGAAAATAATGATAATTTTGCTGCCTTTCAATAATTCTACCTCTAATTTCTTTCATTTATCTATTAGTATTGTCTAGAACAGAGATAGGCAAACATTCTCCATAAAAGGATAGCAAATATTTTAGGCTTTATAACATACAACTTCTGTCACAACTACTCATTTCTGCAGTTGTGGCATGAAAGCAGCCACAGACAATACATAAATGACTGGGCAATGCTGTGCTCCAATAAAACTTTATTTAAAAAGCACAGCCGAGTGCAGGGGCTCACATCTGTAATCTCAGCACTTTGGGAGGCCGAGGCATGGGGATCACCTGTCAGGATCTCAAGACCAGCCTCTCAAACATAGTGAGACCCTGTCTCTACTAACAGTACACAAATCAGCTACTCCAGAGGCTGAGGCATGAGAACTGCTTGAACCCGGGAGGTGGAGGCTGCAGCAGTGAGCTGAGATCATGCCACTGCACTCCAGCCTGGGTGACAGAGGGAGACTCTGTCTCCAAAAAAAAAAAAAAAGCAGCAGGCACTTGGCTTACAGGTAGTTTACTAACCATGAGTCTAGAATCCAAATATTATTACATAGTGATGGTAATGGTAGGTACCTCGTCTTGTTTTAATCTTAACTTTAAATAGAATTTTCTTTTATTGTTTCATTACTAATATAATGCTAGCTTTTGGGTTTTTTTTTCCTTTTTGTGTGTGTGAGACAGGGTCTTGCTCTGTCACCTAGGCTGGAGTGCAGTGGCATGACCACAGCTCACTTTAGCCTTGACTTTCCAGGTTCAAGCAATCCTCCTACCTCAGCTTCCTGAGCAGCTGGGACTACAGGTGCACACCACCATGCCCAGCTTTTTTTTTTTTTTTTTTTTTTTTTAGTAGAGATGAGGTTTCACTGTGTTGCTATGTTGCCCAGGCTGCTCTCAAACTCCCAGACTCAAGCAATCTTCCTGCCTCAGCCTTCCAATGTGCTGGGATTACAGGTGTGAGCCACCACATCCAGCCTCATGCTGCCTTTTGATTACAAAGACACACACACACAAACACACAGAGAGAGAGTTTACATAACATTAAAGAAATATCACTTTGTCCTATTTTCTCTAAAAGTATTTATTAGAAATATTATTGAATTTTGCTAACTGCCTTATTTGCAACTACTGAGCTCTGACATATTTGACCTATAAATATAAGTTTTCCTAACACATTTCTTAAGATGGAACCATCCTTACACTTTTAGGATAAAACCCATCTAGTTTGGGTTTATCATGCTTTTGATATGTTATTGAGTTATGTATGTTAATGTTTGTTATTTTTACATTGATATTTACAAATAAGAGTAGCTTATAGTATGTTATTGTTCTGTCTAACTTGTCAGGTTATGGCATTAGTATTTTGCTGGTCATAAACATAATTTGAAAGCCTCCTTTCTATGAAAATATCTTTATAGTTAGAACTGACCTGTTTATCAAAATTTTGAGCAAATTCACTTATGAAAGAAACTCTGTGGGTCTGGTGTTTTTCCAGGAAAAATTCTTTGCTAACTTTCTTCCATGGGCATTTTTTACTTAGGTTGTCTAATAATTCATTTGATATCAATATTTGGTGACTCATATGTTCTTAGAAAATCATTTATTTCAGTCAGATTGTCAAAATTCTTTGCTGAAAAGTTCACGAAGTACTATTTATGATTCTTTTAATTTCCTCTGCATCTGTTATTATTTGTCATTTATGATTTCTAATCCTCTGGATTAGTGAGTTTTTCTCTTTCCCCTCTTAATGCAGTTAGCCAATGTTATCTCTGTTTTATTGGTTTTGGCAATAAATCAACTTTGGATGTATTTGTCAATTCTGGTTTTTCTTTCATATCTTCTAATTAATTCATATCTGCTTTGATCTTTATTTCTTTTGCATTCTGTAGGTTGATTTTATTGTTGTTTTCTAACCTCAGAAGTGATGTTAGAGTATACATTTTTCATCAAGAACAATTTTGGTGGCATTCCATAGATTGAGCTATATATTGTTTTCTAGATATTCTGCATTTTGGGGTTAATTTATTCTTTGACCCAAAAGTTGAGAGGTTTTAGTAGAAGAGGGATAAATTGTTCTTCTTTTATTATTCCCTCATTTTATTACCTTACTGCATTGTGACCAAAGATAGTCTTATTTCTACTTTTGAGGAACTGATTGACATTTTTAGCAAGTCTTCCAATGTGATTAATTTCTACAAATGTTCCATGAACTGTCAGTTTATAAAGCAGACAATTACACATTTTACATTTTTCTTTCTAAGAATAGAATAATGTTATTTCTGTATTATTGGTTTCTTAAGAGAAAGAGACCTGTCTTGTTCATTTTCTATCTCTAACACCTGGTATTGTATTTGGTACATAGCTGTTGTTCAGTAAAGGTAGGCTGAATGAATGAATGCTGTCTGTATTCAATGGGTTTATGTTTCCGAGGTTAACTGGCTCTGGAAAGCCTCTCCTCACACAAGCACAAGACTGACTACTAAATCATTAGTTTTATAGGGCTGCATGGCAAAATGAGCCAATAAGAAAGAACAGGATTTGACATGTAGGTTGTTAAAACTCTGGCTTATATACCTCTTTTTCTCAAATGACTTCTCATTTCCTCATTTCATACTTACCTTTTCAGGCTCGAGTCTGGACTCATCCATGAAACCAGGCCAACTGCCCTCCCTGACTCCTTCTTCACTCCTCCCGTGCCCTCACTGACGAGACTCACTCTGCATGCCATCCAATGGGCCTTAACACTGCTACCTGGCTATTTCCTGTGTCTTTATCTTCCCGGTAAAACTATAAGCAACTCGAGTGTCTTATGTTCCCTTCTATCCTATAATGCACCCAAAAGGGTGTTCAATAAATGACTGCTGGAGCAACAAGAGAAAAGCTAAGAGAAAATAATACTCTAGAGTTCAGTTGCCATTCTATCACGTCACAGTCTTGTGACCTTAGTGAAGTAATTTCACACTCTAGGTCTCAGTTTTCTATAAGGGTCTTCTCAAGGCTTAAAAAATGCAATCATTCTGTCATATATTTGATTATACAAAGCAGAGAGAGGCACTACATCAAGAAAATAGCATAAAACATCCAGGTGAGGTGGCTCACCCCTGGAATCCCAGCACTTTGGGAGGCTGAAGTGGGAAGATTGCTTGAGGTCAGGTGTTCAAGACAAGCCTGGGCAACCTAGCAAGAAACAATTAGTCAGGTGACGTGGCCTGTGTCTCTAGTCCTACCTACCTGACAGGCTGAGGCAGGAGGATCGCTTGAGTCTAGGAGTTCAAGACTCCAGTGAGCCATTCTGGTACCAATACACTCCAGGCTCAGTGACAGAGCAAGACCCTGCCTCTTTAAAAAATAATAGAAAAAGAAAGCAGCATAAAACATTCTAGTTAGCCAAATGACAACAGGACAACAGCACCTTCACTCTACACAGAAGTCAGTACCTGCTCCATGGTTTCTTTTCTCTTCACCCTCCAAATGAGGCCATCTCACAGAAGCTATCCTCAGCCCTCACTCTTCCTTCTTGCTCCACTCAGAGAATTTACGGCTGTCACTAACATGTCTGTCTCTTAATCTGCCCCTTTCTGGGCCTGCTTCTTCCAGTGAGCTCTATGTAGCCAACTTCTGGGTGTTTTGAGTGAACTTCATAGCATAGTGGAGACAGAATCAATGAATCCGACAGCAGACCAATAAAATTTACTCAATTTGAACAACAGTGAGAAAATAGAAAAAAAATGAACACTGCTTCAGGGTTCTGTGGGAAAATAATAAAAGATCTAAATTCATATCATAAAGGTCTCAGAAAGAGAGGAGGAAGGGAGGAGATTTGAAAACTTCCCAAGTTTGGCAAAAGACATAAACCTACAGTTTCAAGAAGCTGAGTAAGTCCCAAATAGGATAAACCCAAAGAAACCCATGCCAAGATAAATTAGGATTAAACTTCTGAAAACAAAAGACAAAGAAAAAAATCTTGAAAACACAGGGAAATTACACATTATCTATAAGTAAATACTAATTTGAAAGACAGTGGTTGTCCCATCTGGAACTATGGAGGCCAAAAGGAAGATGCATAATATTTTTCAAGTGCTGAAAGAAATATCAACCCTAAATCCTTTCAGCAATAATGGGGAAATAAAGACATTCTAAGATAAAGGATTAAGAGAAATTGTTGCTAGCAGACCTGCCTTTAAAGAATAGTTAAAGGAAACTCTTCTTAACAAAAAGGAAATAATAACAGAAGAAGGTTGGGACATTCAGAAAGGAAAGAAGAAAAGAATGAGTAAAAATGTAATAGACTATTCTTCACCTTATGGGTTTTAAAAATCTTATTTTATGGTTGAACAAAAGTTATAACACTACCTAATATGACACACAATGTATCTAGAGGAAACACCTAAGACAAAATATATTTCAGAAGTGAGGAGGGTAAAGGTATCTAAATGGAAGAGTTCTGCATTTCCCTTTAAGGGGTAAAATGTCAAAAACAGTAGGCTGCCATAAGTTACATATGTATATGTTATTGCATGAAAGAACCACTAAAAAATCTGTAAAATGCAATATGCTAAAAAAATCAAAATGAAAAGCAAGATAAAAGAAACAGAAGAATAACAAAACAAACACAAAATAAAAATAAAATGGCTAACTTAAGCCCTAGCATATCATAATTACATTAAATATAAATGTCCTAAATATGCCAATTTAAAAGTAAAACCCAACCCAACTATAGAAGAAACTGTAAGAAATTCACTTCAAGCATAACAACATAGGTAGGTTGAAAGTGACAGGATAGAAAAAGATATATCATGCAAATATTAATCCAAAAAAGCAGGAGTGGCTATATTACTATCAGATAAAGTAGACTAAGCAGACTTCTGAGCAAAGAAAAGTAAAAAGGACAAACATTACTCTCTGCCAAGAAGCTATAGCTATCCTAAATGTGTATGCACCAAACAAGAGCTTAAAAGTACATGAGGTAGAAACTGATAAAGCTAAAAGGAGAAACCGGCAATCTACAATTGTAGTTGGTTACTTCAGTACCCTGCTTTCAGCAATTCATAGAACTACGTGACAGAAAATCAGCAAGGATCTAGAAAAGCTGACCATCAACCAACAAGATCAAATTGGCATTTAAAGAACGCTCTACCCAACAACAGTAGAATACATATTCTTTTCAAGCACCCATGGAACATTCACCACAACAGGCCCTGGGTCACAAAACAAATATTAACAAATTTAAAATAATTGAAATCATAGAGAATATATTCTCTGGCCATAATGGAATGAAACTAGAAAGAAATCAATAGACAATCTCCAAACACTTGGAAATTAAACAATAACGCACAATAATTCATGGATCAAAGAGTGTCAAAAATTTAAAAATACACAGAACTGAATGAAAAAAACCAAAGTTTGTGGGATGCAGCTAAAGCATGTGGAGAAGCGAATGTATAGAACTGCTGACATTAGAAAAAAAGGAAAGATCTAAAAACAATTTTTAAAAAAGAGCAGAATAAACCCACAGCAAACAGAAGGAAGGAAATAGTAAAGATTAGAACACAAATCACTGAAAATGAAAACTCTGAAAACTGCATATTAAAAATCAAATAATACAGCCAGGCATGGTGGCTCATGCCTGTAATCCCAGCACTCTGGGAGGCCGAGGTGGGGGGATCACCTGAGGTGATCAAGACCAGCCTGACCAATATGTGTGAGGGCAGGAGCCTGTAATCCCAGCTACTTGGAAGGCTGAGGCAGGAGAATTGCTTGAACCCGGGAGGCGGAGGTTGCAGTTAGCCAAGATCATGCCACTGCGCTCCAGCCTAGGTGACAAAGCAAGGCTCCGTTTCAAAAAAAAACCCAAAAAAACCACAAAAATTAGCCGGGCATAGTGGTGCGTGCCTGTAGTCCCAGCTACTCGGGAGGCTGAGGCAGGAGAATTGCTTGAACCTGAGAGGCGGAGGTTGCAGTGAGCCAAGACCATCACACCACTGCACTCCAGCCTGGGCAACAGAGTGAGACTCTGTATCAAAAAAAAAAAAATCAAGTAATACAATTAGAACATGGGCAAAAGATATGCATAGATACTTCAAAGAGGATATACAGATGGCACTTAAGCACATAAAAATATTCAACATAATTAGCCATTATAGAAATGTGAATTAAAACCACAATGTGGTATCACTACATACCTATCTGATTGGCTAAAATTACAAAGTGGTAACACTAAATGATGGTGAGGATGTGGAGAAACTGAATGACTCATACACTGCTAGAAGAAGTGTAAAATGGCACATTTCTTTGAGAAATAGTTTTAAACTGAAAATGGGCTTACCATATGACCCACAATTGAACTGTCTTGGGTATTTATCCAGAGAACTGAAAAATTATTTTCATGCAGAAATTTGTACATGATGACCAGGTGCGGTGGCTCACACCTGTAATCCTAGCACTTTGGGAGGCCAAGGTGGGAGGATCACTTGACCCTGGGAGGTCGAGGCTGCAGTGAGCTATGATGGTACCACTGCACTCCAGCCTGGGTGATAGAGCAAGACTCCATCTCCAAAAACAAACAACAACAAAAAGAAACTTGCACATGAATGTTCATAACAGTTTTATTTGTAACATCCAAATAGGGAAAATTATCCAAATGTCTTTGGTGGTGAATGGTTAAACAAACTGTAGTACATTCGTACCATGAAATTCTATTCAGCAGTAAAAAGGAACAAACTTTTGATATATACAGTAGATTGAATTAATCTCAAAAAAATTATGCTGAGTGAAAAAGACTAATTTTAAAAAGATATAGCACATTGGGAGGCCAAGGCGGGTGGATCACTTGAGGTCGGGAGTTTGAGACCAGCCTGGCCAACATGGTGAAACCCCATCTCTACTAAAAATACAAAAATTAGCCGGGCATGGTGGTGGGCACCTGTAATACCAGCTACTCAGGAGGCTGAAGCAGAATTGCTTGAGCCCAGGAGACAGGGGTTGCAGTGAGCTGAGATCACACCACTGCAAAAAGGAGAACAGAGGAGAGGTTTCCAGAAGTGAGGGATGGAGGGGCAGGGGAGAGGAAGCCGCAGCTAGAGCTCTAAGCAAGTTATGTGAGGGAGCCTTGAGGCAATGGTATACCACAGTCATGTGGTGGTGGTTACATGTGGTGGTGGCAGCTTCATACGTGATAAAATCACCTACAACTATACACATACACATGCAGAGAGAAAATAATGCATGTATAACTGTTGTAGTCTCATCAGTGTACCAAGATGTAATAGTCTCTTGTTGTCTGAGATAGTAGTCCCTTTACTCATGTCCAAGAGAATTAAGGACTAAACATGTTCCTTCCCCTTCCCAGTCCATAAAAACCCTAGACCCCAGCCTCATAGGGGACAACCCATTCAGGCCTCACCCTCCACTACAAAAAACTTTCTTTGACTTATTAAAGTTTCACTCCACCCTTGTGTCCACACTCCTTAATTCTCTTAGATGTGAGACAAAGAACTCCAGGTACCATCTCAGACGACAGACTAGTACATCTTGATACATTGACAAGACTACAACATAACTGCTGAAATCTGAATAAATTGTGGATTACACCAATGTGAATTTGCTGGTTTTGATACTGTATTGTGGTTATACAAGATGTTAACACTATGGAAGGCTGAGTGATGGGTACATAGGCCCTCCTTGTACAGGTCTTTGCAACTTTCTGTGACTCTATAATTCATTCAAAATAAAAAGTACACACACACACACACACACACACACACACACACACACACGGTAAGGTTCTTCATGATTGCATGTCAATTTATTCCTTGATGGATTCACATCACTTGAGGTCACTATGGACAAAATGTTTAAAGTCTCATTTTGTGGAGAAGAGAATAAAACTATAATTGGTTGACACAGTCACCTCAGCTGTTATGGAGAGATTTTCTTGCTTATTTTCATTTTCACTCCTTGACTTGTCATTAATCAAATTAGTTAGGTGCTACTATAATTAAAATAATCCTCTTTTTAAGATGTAATATTGGATAAAAAGGTGAAAGTTTAGTGAACAAACATATTTTCAATAGTCAAAGCAAACAATGGCCTTATACTTGGATAGCTTTCAACATGACAAATCCTTTCCCAATAAAACCCACTGCTCACTGCCTAATGAAGGAAATTTCCAGTGTTTACGCTAAATTTCTGTACCGGCTTGTTTCACTTAAACATGCACAGCCCTAGTTTCTCTGTATGGACTGAAGTTTCAGGAAAAAAAAGCCTAATTTGCTTTTATTACTTCAGATATGTTGACACCACTCCGTGCACAGGTCTATCTGTCCTGTCTGCCCGTGGACAGGAAAGAGAGGACCGAGTTATTTCACTGATTTGGTCTTCCAATGTGACTTCCAGCAAAAACTTATGAAAATTCAATAGCAGTAAGACTGACATGGTACCTGCCCTCCCAACACTCTCAATCTAGTAGCAGCCTCTTGATAGGTTTAGCACTTTAGAGTTTACGTCATTTCACTTCACCTTTAATCCAACTTGACAAGTAAGTAGTAGAAGCCCCATCTTACAGGCATCAGAGGTAAGGCTTGGAAAGGTCAAATGACTTGTCCCAGGTCATAAAATACCAGGACTTCCAACTCAAGTACAGTGCTTATGCCATTATACCATGGAATTCCATCCTGTGTGAACTTAACTTATATGAATTATTATTATTATTATTATTATTATTATTATTATTATTATTTTGGAGACAGGGTCTGGCTCTGTCGCCTAGGCTGGAGTGCAGTGGTGCAATCTTAGCTCACTGTAACCTCTGCCTCCCAGGCTCAAGCCATCCTCCCACCACAGCTCCCCAAGTAGCTGGGACTACAGGTGCATGCCACCATACTTGACTAATTTTTTTTTTAATTTTTTGTAGAGACGGGGGTCTCGCTTTGTTTCCTAGGCTGGTCTCAAACTCCTGAGCTCAAGGGATCCACTCACCTTGGCCTCCCAAAGTGCTGGGATTACAGGCATGAGCTACTATACCTAGCCTTAACTGACATGAGTTAAACTACACCCACTCATAATAATGAAACAGAGACTAATAATTTAAATAGTACCATGAAACAACACTTGGCATGTATATTTCATTATGGACTGTATTTTAATCTATATTACCCATTCATATTAAGCAACAGATTTATATATACAAACCCATATATAACTGTATTTTAATCTATATTACACATTCATATTAAGCAACAGATTTATATATACAAACCCATATATAGTATATATTGTGGGTACTTTAAAGAATTTTCAGGATGATTGCAACTATTGGGATTTTTAGACTTATGAGCTTAACTTAAAATGTTGTACAACATGGATGAAATTGGAAATCATCATTCTCAGTAAGCTATCGCAAGGACAAAAAACCAAACACCGAATGTTCTCACTCATAGATGGGAATTGAACAATGAGAACACATGGACACAGGAAGGGGAACATCACACTCAAGGGACTGTTGTGGGGTGGGGGTAGGGGGGAGGGATAGCATTAGGAGATATACCTAATGCTAAATGGCAAGTTAATGGGTGCAGCACACCAGCATGACACATGTATACATATGTAACTAACCTGCACATTGTGCACATGTACCCTAAAACTTAAAGTATAATAATAAAAAAAAAAGTTGTACAAACCTTGCATAAAATGTGACTGCACTGTCCCACAACAATTCAAGAATGCAAAGTAACAGAAAACAATCAAACTGTAGGAAATCAGTCTAAACACTTTTTCTAAGAAAATTTTGCATAATATTATCTTTTTATTTTTCTTAATCTTAACTCAGAAAGTAATATGTTTGTTGCAAAAAATTTGAAAAGAAAAAATTCATAGTGAGCCATTTCTATTCTGAATTTTAAAAATTATCACAAGTTTGCCTTCTTAAATATGTAACATAAACTAGTGGGATAATCTTCTTCAAGAACATTAGTAAATGCTTAGGCTTATAAAACCACATGAATAAAAAGGATTTTTTAACCTTTTCTGTAGGCTTAATTATATAGGTATCTTTTCTAAAGCATTAAGACTAGGTTTTTATAAGTCAGCTTATGGACATCTCAGGAATGTTCACACACCCAGCACAGCACACCTGGTCCCTGGCTCTATTTTCTTTGTGTACTTTAGAAAGTAGCTAGGAAATTTCACTGCCCAGCACCTGACAGATGCCCATGGCTTCTGCTTCTCCTTTGGGCTAGCTTTTTCATCAGACAATTTTCTATTGCTTTCACCCTTGAATTCCATACAGACCTCTCCATTGTCCACAAAGCTCTGTGGTTTTAATTTTACCAACACTTTTTTTGTAGTACTCTACTAACCTTGGGTCATACTGATACTAATCCTGGCCACTGAGCCAAGAGAGTAAATATGGATTTTATAATGGTGGGTCAGTTGTTTGTCACTGAACAGAGAACTCTGCGATCTTCTGGCACTGCCCTGATTTCATACAATTATATCCTTTTCAATAAAGGCAACTCTTTAAATATACAACCAAATTATTTAATTTTTATTATTTTATAATACTTTTCATACAGAAAGCTTTTGTAAATCAGAAAAAATAATGCTTAGGCCACACACTCCAATTCTGCTAGCAAAATATGATTACTATGCATGTATTTTATCTACTTGATCTCTATCCCAGTGGTTCTTAACCCAAGAATGCAAAATCACGTAGGCACTTATGGATGGGTTTTGGCTTGATGAAGACTACTCAGCAAAATTCACATTCTCCTCTTGTTTCTGGGCTCAAAGTGTTAGGCTGCATGTCCCAGCTTCCCTTGCAGTTAGCTGTGGCCATGTGAGTTCTAGCTGAGGAATGCGAGTAAGGGTGACACCAGCCAGCACCAGGCCTGCCTGATTGAAAATTTCCTGTGTGTATTCCTCCATGCTTTTTCCCTTTAGCCACCTGCATTCAGTAAATAACTAATATAGGATATATTTGTACTTTTCAGTACAAAATAATAATGCTAGCACAATGTCTTTTTTTTTTTTTTTTTTTTTTTTTTTTTGGAGACAGGATCTCACTCTGTCACCCAGGCTGCAGTGCAGTTGTGTGATCTTGGCTCACTATAGCCTCAACTTCCCAGGCTCAAGCGATCCTCCCACTTCAGCCTACCAAGTAGCTAGGACTACAGGTACACATCACTATGCCTGACTAATTTTTGTATGTTTTGTAGAGATGGGGTTCCTCCATGTTGCCTAGGCTAGTCTATAAGTCCTAGGTTCAAGTAATCCACCCTCCTCATCCTCTCCAAGTGCTGGGATTACAGGCGTGAGCCACTGCACGTGGCAAGCACAAATGTTAATATAGCACTTTGCACCAGTGCCTGATTTAAGAGCTATACATGCATTTACTCGCTTCATCTTAACAACCCTGTGAGATAGGTATGGTAGTAATATCATCCCCACTTTTTGGATGACGAAACTGAAGTTTCGGGAGGTTACGTAACTTCCATCACACAGTTAACTAGTAGCAGGTCTGGGGGTCTGGGGTTGGCACCCTGCGGTCCTGCTCCAGAGCCTGTACACTGTGCTGTACAGCCTCCTTACATCCCAAGTCTTTCCAGGTGGTAGTGTTTCCTGTTTGTGATTATGCCAAGTTAGCCTTAATGTGTATTTGGTCAGAACATCCTTACTGGCTAACAGCATCTCATTTTCAACTTTCCTAGTCTCACTGGGGTACCACAGGCCAATTCCGTACAAACTCATTCCTTAGCTGGTAGAATAGCTATCTTGGGTTTGAATTTCAAAGTCTCACGTAAGCACCCTTAATTGTTTTTTGTTAACAATTGTACCCACTGATATCAAGGAACAATCTGAGACAAAGGAAAAAGTAAACAGGGCTATTAGAAGGAATTTAATGGTTTCTTCTTCTCGCCATCTGTCTCAGAATCAGGAGGGCAAAGGCTTCGGATTGGGGCTTCTTTGTGCTGATGAGGACA
Organism: Pongo abelii; assembly: GCF_028885655.2. Taxonomy (NCBI): domain Eukaryota; kingdom Metazoa; phylum Chordata; class Mammalia; order Primates; family Hominidae; genus Pongo; species Pongo abelii. Next base: position 86,013,453 of record NC_071998.2, on the reverse strand, counting down.
GACGCCCAGAGGGCAGGTCCAAGCAGCTCTCTGCATTCCAAGGCAGGTGCGCATGAAGCAGGGATGCCCCTCGTGAAATGTCAAAGTAGAAGCAACCCATGAGGAAACTCTATCTTGGGGTCTAGTCCTGATGGATCAAGGGGTGGCCAGAAGTTTGCTCTGGGTCCCAGTTTTCAGAATATTGACTGGGATGGAGGTCCCACAATATCCACCATTCTGCGTGGTCTCCTGGCTCATCCTCTTCACGTGGTCTTCAGTATGTCAGATACAATTTCTGAGATCTCTAGGTCAACCCTCAACTTATGTTTAACATTTTTAACCAACATCCTCTGCCATCAACTCAAACTGTCTCATAAGAATAAACTTATGTTAGATGAGAGAAATATATTTTTCTGATACTTAGAGGTACTTATTCTTAGAACTTTATTACTCTAATACATCATGATCTGTACTGTTAAATCCAACTAAAATTTGTTCTGAGAAAGCCTTGGTATTAACACTTGCTTCCTTGAGTTCTTCAGTCTGAATTGTAACTTAACTTAGTGTGTAACAAACTGAAAACCCGAGGAGTTTCTTCTGTAACAAAAGCTGAGCCTCAGCCCATCACTCTAGCCACACTTCAACCATTGACAGGCAGCCAACTGTTCAAACTCCCTTAACATACTGGCAAAGTCGAGCTGGAACCAGTTCAGCTGTTTATGTACCTCATTTTCCTTTTTTTTTTTTTTTTGGTCCATAAATCTTATCTGCTCATGTCATAGCCCCAAAGTTTCTCTGAATCTGTTTTGATTCTGAAGGCTGTTCGATTTGCAAATCATTTTTTTCCTTGCTCAATTAAACTCTGTTAAATGTGTCTAAAGTTTTTCTTTCATCAGATCTGGAGTAGAAGTGAAGAGCGAAGTAAAATTCCAGTGACTCCTTGGAACAGCAGGCAACCAAGCGGGGCACCTGCAGAGCCAATTGTGTGTGCTACTCTCTTGTTTGTAACTGGAGGTTTGTGGGTGAGTTTTCTCTCAAATCCCAAGCTCCACTGACTTGTGTTCTCAGCTCCCTGAATTGATGTGAGCAGTATTTATACTGCACTGGGTATAGCATCAGATTGAATTTAGAAGCCCCAGACTTCAGATAAGTAACTTTTTGATAATGTGTTCATATCAATCCAAAGAATCAGAGACTGTAGCTTCTGAGACTCCAGCTAATTTTATCCATAAAAATTATGGGCTTACAATGTACAAATTTTTGGAAAAATGGGTTAACCTTTCTGGAGACAACTTAGAATTAAGATGACCACAATAGGGAAGTTTGGTTTTTATTTTCTGTTTTTTGTTTTGCTTTGTTTTTTTGAGACGGAGTCTCGCGATGCCCAGGCTGGAATGCAATGGCACGATCTTGGCTCACTGCAACTTCCGCCTTCCACGTTCAAGAGATTCTCCTGCCTCAGCCTCCCCAGGAGCTGGGATTACAGGCTCTCACCACCACATCCAGCTAATTTTTGTATTTTTAGTAGAGACTGGGTTTCAACATACTAGCCAGGCTGGTCTTGAACTCCTGACCTCAAGTGATCCACCTGCCTTGGCCTCCCAAAATGCTGGGATTACAGGCGTGAGCCACTGCACCCAGCCAATAGTTAAGTTTTATTTTGGATAAAATTGTTTAGTTGGGAGGTGTATTAGAAAAAAAGGGATTTAAAAAACCCCACAAAACAATGAGATGTGTTCTTTAATTGGTATGCAAGGCATCTAAAAGACTAAACAAATTAAAAATTGCCTCCTTAAATGATTCTTTGCAAAAAGCAAGCAAACATTTTAAACAACAGACTAAGAACATGACGAAAGAGGACTGTACTCTGAAATAACCCTGTTTCCTCTCTTTACCCATCTCTACCTAAATAATTTGCTCCACTAATCTTCTAGTCAAATTACCCTTTCACCCTTTGAAGATGATGAAAAAAGAGAAGTTGGGCAGATGTCTTACAAAGTAAGAGCTTGTGATCAGCTAGGCCTTCCTGCCATAACCACCTTCACTCCATGTTCTAAAGCTGAGCTTAGAGCCATAGTAAAGGACTCCCTAGCCCAAGGGGAAGTCCTCAAAAATTTACGCATAAGAGCTTACGATCCAGGACTCCCTGACCTTTACCAGTTTATTCACATGATACTGGGACCTGTGGAAGCTTGAAAATGAGTGACAGCTGCAGAATGGAGCCAACCTGAGCAGGGTATTAAAGACCCCTCCAAAACCCCCTCACAGGAATGGCTGAAAGAAGCTAGAAACATTGCCAAAATCATTTTAGATTCAATTCCTAAGATTTTTCCACACAAAAAAATTGACTGGTCCACCATACAGACAAAAGAAGTTTTGGACGACAGAACTCACTTAGAAGCACTGCTTGTGAAGCATTTGGGGCTCAAAATAACAGCAAGGAATATTTCCTGCAGGAACTGCATCAACTACTCTATTTATAAATGGACTCTGTCCCAAACTTAGCAGTTTAATTAAAAAAACATAAACCTGGATGGGAAGTTACAGACATGACTGAATTGGTGGCCTTAGCTGAACATTTTGAGAGGACTCTGGAGAAAGAAAAAACCCAAAAGACTACCAAGCTTATGTCTCACCAATTACAACAGTTACAGGGGCTGAGACCAAAGGAACCTTCTTTTTTATTTTAAATCACAACCAAGAGATAGATCCTAGAACAAGAAATTCTTTTCCCCGAGATGTCTGCCTTCCTTGCAAATAAGCAGGACACTGGAAAAGAGCTGTCTGCTTTTCTGTTAGTCTACCAATAAGCCGCCTCCCATTAGACCAGACTGTTTCACCACCAAAGGAAGCCCAAGACAGATCCTTTGTCTTAAAAAAAAAAAAAAAAAAAAAAAAATAGAAGCAGCAGCAGCCACCAAGTTGCTACAAGTTTCATCTGAGCTGGTTTTAGGGAATGAACTTAATTTGCAAATTCCACATGCTGTGGAAAGTCTATTAAATTCCAACCAAGCTCAGCATTTTTCAGCAAGAAAACTAACATCTTTTGATCTTATGAAATTTTCTCCTGCCTCCTTCTGACCTCCATCTAAAATGCTACTCCATCTAAAACCTACTTAACCCTGCTACTCCATTACCTCTGACTGACTGTGGTAAAGATCACAATTGTGTAGGTGTAGTATCCAAACTAGTAGCCCCTTGTGTTGATTTATGAGATGCTCCATTGGATAATCCTGAGTTGATACTTTTTGTTCGTGGGTCCTATGCCAAAGTCTCAGAAGGAAAATATCAGGCAGGGTATGTTGTTATTGCCCAAAATGAGTTAATAGAGAAGGGAACTCTTCCTCAATTTAAGTCTGCTCAGCTGGCAGAGCTTTTTGCTCCCACCCAAGCTTGTCATATAGTTAAGGACAAGTCAGTAAATATTTAAAAAGATAGCAGATATGCTTTTAGAGTAGTACACAATTTTGGCACGTTATGGAAACAATGGGACCAGGTGCGATGGCTCATGCCTGTAATCCCAACACTTTGGGATGCCAAGGCAGGCAGACTGCTTGAGCCCAGAAGTTCAAGACCAGCCTGGGCAACATGGCGAAACCCCTTCTCTACAAATTATCTTGGCATGGTGATTTGCACCTGTAGTCCCAGCTACTCTGGGGGCTGAGGTGGAAGGATGGGTTGAGCCTGGGAGGTCAAGGCTGCAGTGAGCCATGGTCACGCCATGGCACTCCAGCCTGGGGAACAGAGAGAGACCCTGTCACAAAAAAAAAAGAAAGACAAATATGTATAATAAAAATTACATTATTAAAAAAATAAACAATAGGGATTTCTCACTTCTAGTGGGACTCCAGTTAGGTGAACTCCTTTCAGCTATCCTGTTATCATTGTTATCATCACAGATCGTTATGATTAAGATTGAAGATGATACCTGTAAAACTGAATCTGAATATCAAAGGAATACCCTAGCCGATTTGCATGTTAAATCAGCTAGTGCTGACACTGTGAGAATATGCAATCTGAATGAACTCTGTAAGACTGATCCAAATCAACTCCCTTACGGTGATCTATTTAATAAATAGTGCAATGCATTTAATTTGGAAAAACAAAGTTGGTATCTAAAAAAATGTAAACTCAATGTTAAGCATGGATTCACAAAGGGCCTGACAACCACTTGGTCCTTCCTGAGTCTTTAAAGCTTCCGTTGTTAAAAAGCCCTGCACACCACAACTCATCATGGAACACACAAAATGATCCAAATTATACAAAAAATTGGTGAGGTATATGTTCCAAAATTGCTAAAATGGGTTACAACCAATGTTTGATTTGTCAAACTCATAATCCTAGGAAAACAATAAAAACTTCAGATAGTATATTTCCACCATCTGATGGACCATTTGAACATTTACAAATGGACTTTATTCAGTTATCGCCCTTGCTGAGGTATCAGTTTTTGTAATAGTTTGTATGTTTTCTGGTCAAATAGAGTCTTTCTGTGTAGAAAAGCTGGTGCTGTGCCAGCAGCTAAGAAATTATTAGAAAATGTTTTTCCTTTACGGGGTATTCCTGGAGAAATCTCCAGCTATAGATAGGGAAACTCATTTTACTGGGTAAGTTAAAAGCAGTTAAATAAGGTGTTGTGGATGCAGTGATACTACCATTGCCTTTATCACCCTCAGTCTTCTGGAAATGAAACCACACTTGCAAAATTACAACTGAGACAGTGAAAGAGATCTGAGCTAACCAACTCCATCTTGTTTCTAACCTCCAAGCTGTCCTTGTTCATTCCTGGACATATGCTGAACTAACTTTGGGAATTACTTAGTTTATAGTTTAAAACAAAGATGCTAACAACCCTTTCCCAAAACAAACCTCCTTCTTGCCTGGGTACTAGACTGCCTTTTTAGGATTAATAAATGAGCCTCAAGATTAGAAATTGTAGTTTAGGAGTCATACAGCTGGAGGCTACAAGATTCCAACCCTCCCTAAACTGCTCCTAAGATCAGTGCTTGAGATATTTTGCAGACCCTGCACTTGATGGATCAGCTGGCACCACCCAGATTGATAAACTGGCTCATCTGATCTTGTGGTCCCCACCCAGGAACTGACTCAGCACAAGAAGACAGCTTCAACTCTCTATAATTTCCTACATGACCTGACCAATCAGCACTCTTAACTCACTGGCCTTCTTCCACCCACCCAATTACCCTTAAAAACTCTGATCCTCGAATGCTGAGGAAACTGATTTGAGTAATAAAACTCCGGTCTCCTGCAAAGCCAGCTCTGCGTGAATTACTCTTTCTCTATTGCAATTCCCTTGTCTTGATAAATCAGCTCTGTCTAGGCAGCGGGCAAGGGGAACCCACTGGGCAGTTACAGAAAGGCTGAAAGAACAAATGGTATCTTAAAACTGAAATTGGCAAAGTTAGCTGAGCCAATTGGGTTGTCTTGGCCAAAGGTACTACAATTAGCATTAAATGGCAATCAGATCCACTCCCACTGGAAAACATAAGTTGGCCCCTTATGAAATAGTCACTGGAAACATATGCCCCTAATAGTAGAACCTAATAGATGTTCCACTCTCCTAAACTCTGATATGACTAAATAATGCAAGGTTTTAACGCATTATGCCAAAGTGTATTTTTACCAGGTACAGGAAGCTTTTTGTGATCCACTGACTAAGTACAATCAAATCTTTCATGGTCTAGAGCCTGGAAATTGGGTCTTCGGGAAATAACATCAGAGGAAGACTGCCCTTGAACCCTGTTGCAAAGGACCACACCAAGTTCTTCTCACACCCACACCTGTAACCATGGGTCCACATCTCACAACTCAAAAGGGCCCCTTCAGACTCTTAGAACACCTGTTGGAGACTTTAAGGTAAAGCTGACCAGGAATACTTCTCCCTGAAAGTGGACAGCATCCTAGATGTGGACAGCTTTCCCAAGATCACAGATCAAGACTTTTCTGCCATTATGAAAGCCTGGTGCTTTTTGCTTTTTTCCTCTAATCTTTTATCCCAATATTTTCCTTTTTTCCTACAGGAAAATCCATGGGACCATAATCACTAGATGGCATTAGCTCTATCTTATGTTCTAGCACAAAACCAGAGTAACTGTTGGGTTTGTGGGCAAATGCCAAAAAATCAGAAAACAATTCCATTGATGCCTCTCCATGTTCCCAATGGCAGTGATTCAAACTCCAAAGGAGGAGGGAGTGGAAACCTATCCTTGATATTCTAAACATGACTGCTTCATTTGCTTTCCTGCACTCGCTAGAAACAACACTTTAACTTTTCCAATGAATAACCTGGTTGTTACCAAACATAGAAAACCTATCCAAGTGATGCCTGCAAAAGGTATATTGTGCTTCTAGACATCACGCACTTGAGACCTGGGAATTAGCTATATGGATACAAGTAATTGTTTGTATAATGTTACCAGATTAAATCCAGTAGGAGGCTGGGAACAGTGGCTCATGCCTGTAATTCTAGCACTTTGGGAGGCCAAGGTGGGCAGATCACTTGAGGTCAGGAGTTCCAGACCAGCCTGGCCAACACAGTGAAACCCCCTCTCTACTAAAAATACAAAAGTTAGCCGGGTATGGTGGTGGGCGCCTGTAGTCCCAGCTACTCCAGAGCCTGGGGCAGAGAATCGCTTGAGCCCAGAGGCAGAGGTTGCAGTGAGCTGAGATCGCACCACTGCACTCCAGCCTGGGCAACACAGCAAAACTGTCTCAAAAAAAAAAAAAAAGAAAGAAAAAAAATCCAGTAGGGTCACTTTTTTACTAAATGTGGCTATACACCCTTACCACATGCTATAAACGAACCCAAAATAGTACATTACCCACTGAAACTTGTTCAGGAGCTATGCAGATTTACAGGCAAATAAATTTAACTGACCCTTGCACAAATGCAACTAGGTAACCCTCTTTTCCAATCCCCATGGGCTTCTATTGGGTCTGAGGAAAATCTGCTTCCTGTCTGGTTTGGATGTTGCTATTTGGCCTGGCTCACTCCTGCCATTCAAATAGCTTCCCCTACAAATTCCCGTAACAGCTCCTAGGATCAGAGACCAAAATAATCAATAACTGAAATTACCTCCAACCTTAAAATAGATAAACTATTTTCAACTAAGAAGAAACTCCGGTGGGGCTCCTGGGGGCTCACTGTTGGCAGTAGTGGGGTATCAGTTGTATAGAATTTAAAGATAATCTGTAAATTGGGAAAAATCTTGGATTTTGTAGACAGTCAGACCTCCCAGGGGTTCAGATGGGTAGATGTCCCTCTCTGAAAGGTGGATAACAATATATGCATTCAACCAAAACACTTAATGGAACATCATGCAACTTTAGGGCTCCTTTTTGCTCTAGTTGGGGGCTTATATTTGGTACTGAGGAAAACTGAATATCTCTCCCCTGATTTTGTTACTACAGAAGGCTTAATTTAAAAGGTGGCCTTAGATACTGCCACCAAACATACTAAGGAAATTAATCTCCTAAAAGAAAGGAACATGGCTAGGTGCAGTGGCTCACGCCTGTAATTCCAGCACTTTGGGAGGCCGAGGCAGGCGGATCACGAGGTCAGGAGATCGAGACCATCCTGGCTAACACGGTGAAACCTCGTCTCTACTAAAAATACCAAAAATTAGCCGGGTGTGGTGGCGGGTGCCTGTAGTCCCAGCTACTTGGGAGGCTGAGGCAGGAGAATGGTGTGAACCCGGGAGGCGGAGCTTGCAGTGAGCCAAGATCGTGCCATTGCACTTCAGCCTGGGGGACAAAGCGAGACTCCGTCTCCAAAAAAAAAAAAGAAAAAGAAACTGATGTGTTTACGAGAGCAACTAACAGCTGGTCTGCAGGCATCCTCAATGGTGGATGGCAAGCTTGGGTTTTCCAAGGTTTTGTCATCTTTAAATATATTCTAGGTATGTCTCTGGGTTATTATGACTTGTGTTACCAGGCTAACAATGAAAATGAATACCTCTTTCAATCAGGCCATTATACAGGCAACTGTGGTCCTTAATCACCATCAAACCCTGAACAAGGACTATGACCAATTAGACTCAAATACTGTTGAACTGCCTATATTGCCTCAATTGTGACTTGTTCCTTTTGGTTTGGTTTGTTTCATAAGAATGCTTGTGAACTCCTTGGTCTTTTGATATCATCCTCTTGGAAGTCATCATAATAGTAACTCTGGTGCTTTGTGTCCTCTCACGTCTTAAATGTTGTGTATGCAGCTATCTATTGAGTGTTGAATGGTCTCACTTCAACTAGGTAAGTAAGAAAGAATTATTCAGCTAGTTTCACATTGTCATCTGTGAATTCCATACTCAGAACAAAGGAGTCATTTACAACTGTGATGAGAGTGGTGCCCATGCTCAGAATTTAGGTTAATCTCTCAAAACTGAGAGGCTGACCAAAAGGGTGGAATTCTGAAATCAAACTAAAATTTAGCCTGAGAAAGCACGTACTCACCTACTTTAGTTCTTAGAAATGAACTACAATCTTAGTACATAACAAACTGAAAACTTAACTGAGGAGTGTACTTCTATAACAATGGCTCAGCCAACCACTCCAGCCTTACTTCAACCACTCACAGGTGGCCAACTATTCAAACTGTCTTCAAATAAGCAAAGGTCGAGCTATAACCAATTCAGCTGTTTCTCTACCTTCTGTTTTCTGTATATCACTTTCCTTTTTCTGGTCCATGAATCTTATCTGACCATGTGGCAGCCCAAGTCTCTGAATCCGTTTTGATTCTGGGAGCTGCCTGATTTCATGAGTCTTTTTTTTTTTTTTTTTTTTTTTTTTCATTTTTCTTGCTCAATTAAACTCTGTTAAATTTAATTTGTCTAAGTTTTTATTTTAACAAAACATATAAACAGTACTTTCACACCATTCTTTAACTGGAAGTGAAGTAATTAAAAATCATGTGGGTGAAAAAACATGGACCCTGGGTTGAAAAATAACCCCCAACACAACTCACTGCTTTAACAACCCAAAGGGCAGCAGAAAGGCCACTGATTTTACCTATCAAAGAAAATTGGAAAGATAAGGCTAAATCTTGAGACTATTAATAAATAAAATCTTAATGCATACTTCATAAAACTTCCAATTACTGGCAGCCTATTTTCCCACCTTTGGCCTGGGAAATATTTCCAGAGGAATTCTTCAGCCAAGAATCCATCCTTGAGCCCCTTACACAGGTGAAAGGCATACATTCATGTTTGGCAGGATATTATAAATAATATAGTTGCCTTGTTAAAAAATAAATAAGGAAATACTGATTAAAATGCCAATTCAGCAAAGCAAGTCTGCCTTCTGTATCTTGGAATAATTTAAGGCTCAAATCTTCTGAATGCCTTTCTGGACTGTTCAAAATATGTAGAGATTTCCGTCTCTGGTTTTTAAGTTGTAGCATGTGTTACTGGGAATTGGAAGAACTTTTCTGTGGCTCCTGCCTTCATCACACTGAGTTCCTAGTGGGTTGGGACCAAGCCATATTTCTTCTAGCCTTTAACAAGAAATAAAAAATAAAGTAAAATTTAAAAAAAGAAAAACGGAAGAAGTCAAAACAATAATTCTTTTAAAAAAAGCGTCCACATACCTTAGGACACAGTGAGTTCTTTGAAACCAAATGGAAGCAGAATTACTGCCCAATCTGCTAAGTGTGTCACAGATTGATGAGTCAACATTTCAAAAGTGCTTGAAAGTTCTTAGATGAAAGACCACAGATCTGTATAAAGTATTATCATTATAAAAATAACTCGATTTTCCTGTGGCTTTTTTTTTAAAGGAATGTTCTTTTAGATGCTGTTTGTAACCAACTTTCTCTTTAAAAAATAATAAAAACCTCTGAAAGTGGGATATTCTTGTAGAAAAATATTAAATCATTAGTACTTTTCCTGGATTAAAAAAGGGAGTGGAGACTGAGCAATGCCTTTGAGAACACTCACAGTGCTGCCTGGTAGATAACATTGGAGAACTGTATAATGCTTTTTGAAAAATGTATAATCATATCTAATGACTCATTAAATACAAAAATTTCTAATCACATTTTTATTTTTTCAATTCAATATTAAAGGGAACCCATGTTTCTCCATGATCACAAAATAAAACATAGTTATTTCTAATATACTTTACATGTTTCCTATCATTCTTCCTTTTTTGTGTGTATACATCCCAGGTATACACAAAAAGGAATGTACTGAATAAACTACTAATAGTTTATTCATCCTCCATTCAGAGAGGATGTATAATCTTCTCACTTCACTGTGTGTAGTGGCTATAACTTGACTAAACTCTGTCAGCAATATATATCATTTACTGAAACTTCTATTACCTGAAAATTTGTATAGCATCTTGATGAAACAAAGAATAAGACAATATCATATCAAATAAGTTGCTTGAAAAAATATTAAGCATTTGGTCACTCTTTGTTCAATCAATATATTAAATATGTAAATATAATAAACCAAAGGAAACTAAATTTGTTCTTTAAGGTCTACAAATAACTGCTCAGATTCTTCAGGTTGATTCATAATTTCTCATGAATAAACCAGATACAAAGGAAGGGAGAAATGATGTGAAGGCAGCAGTTTCCCTCTTCTGTCTCTTCTTTGAATCTGTGCAAAGTCCCCAGCTCTTTCTCAGAGTTATCTCCTAACTACTCATGCAACTGTTATTTATCAAGTTACGCTCTGGCTCCAAAGATGTCAGGTGCTTCCCAACACAATAAGATAAGGACCACACCACATATTTGTTAATTCCAAAGAATTCTGGAATCAGGACTTTAAAATTATATTCTTGGTCAAAAGGTATAACACTGTCTTTTGTAGTCTTTCAAGTAAGAGAAGTAAAAATAGAGACTTGCGGAAAGCATTCAAGCATTTTATCTGGGAGGTTTCTCCTAAATTTCCTTTGGCCACGAATCCAAAGCATTTCTGACAGATAACTGGACTAGAAACAGTGCCCCTGGAAACCATCAGCCAGTATTCCCACCCATTAATTAGGTGATTCATTTTCAGTTTTTTCCTCCCTGTTTTTTTTCCCCTCATATCCTTTCCCCACCCTTTCCTTGTTGCCTTCTCTTTGGATCATCGGCTCCTCTGCTATCCGCCTCAACCTATTTATTTGTGTTATACTTCACTGCCCCTGGATATATTTCCTTTCCTTATTGCCTCTCCTGGACTCTGGGTTCCTCTTTGACAAATCTTCCTGCCTGGCCACTTAACCTGCCAGTAAAGACCTTAACCCTCTTGCGAGTGAGAAAGCTCTCTGGACACCTCCCGTGACTGCCCCGACTTCCAGTGATTTTTATTTTCCTTAAAGTTTTAAGGCACCAATGATTGCACTTAATTGCTGTTTGTTCATCTTTCACGTCTTTTCTTTCCAAATGAGTGGGCAGCTACTTGAGAAGAGGAAATATTTTATCTAGCTCTTGGAAAATATACCATCCATATAAATGTAATGAAGCACTCACAAACTGAGCAGGATGGTGCACACATCTCACTGAGTAACTTATTGCCTCATTTGGGGATAACAGGATTTGAGGTTAAACGAGTTTTAGATATTAAAGTCTTTTACTGAAGAATACAGGAGACACGGTGGTATGAGAAGCTCACTGATGGAACATAGAACTTTTGCCTTAAAGAGGCATGTCTGCTGCTTCTTGAGTTAATGATCCAGAATCACGTGGGACTTGGGTTTTGAAATCCCTCCTAGGGGTTCTGAGAACATGCACTCATGAGCCCCGGGTTTGGGCCCATTTTTGCCATGTAATTCTCTGAGTAGCGATGTAAAGCAACCTTTCTTGGCCTGTTTCCGCCTCTGCAACATGAGGGGTTAGACAGATGACCTTTAAAAACCAACCAACCAAAACAAAAACACGACCGAAGAATGACTACTGCCCCCATTTAGATCTCTGACAGAGTGCGTGATGGTTCGCCCTGCCATCAATCCATTTTAAACACACGCCTCACTTGTAGGATCACTTATTCATATACCCAGACAAACTCATCCCAAAAAGACCTGGGGAAGGAAAGTGATACAGAAATTCTTGACACTACTTTTGCTGACTCTAGAACCATATGTTTCCTATAGGTGTCTTATTGAGCTAGAAAAAACTAGGGGGAAAAATTCGTCTTTTTTTTTTTCTTTGAGACAGGGTCTCCCTCTGTTGCCCAGGCTGGAGTGCAGTGGCACAATCAGGGCTCACTGCTGCTTCGACCTTCCCAAGCTCAAAAGATCCTCCCACCTCAGCTTCCTGAGTAGCTGGGACTACAAGCACATACAAACATGCATGGTTAACTTTAGTACTCTGTATAGAGACAGGGTTTTGCCATGTTGCCTAGGCTGGTTTCAAACTCCTGGGCTCAAGTGATCCACTGGCCTCAGCCTCCCAAAGTGCTGGGATTACAGGCGTGAACCACCGTGCCCAGCCCATATTTCTTGTTACTTGGATGAATGAGATGCAAGATAGGAAAAAAAAAATTAACCAAACTTCAGTACCAATAAATATCAGATAGGCAAAATACTTTTAAGTCTGTAACAATCAAGTTGATAAGAGGTTGCAGAAATTCAAGTGTGCTAGAATGCCAATCTGACACTCCAACATTAGTAAAACCAAAAACAGCACATGCTGAGCTACTTTCTTCAATCAGACAATCTCTGTGGTAAAGGAAATGGGATCAAAATATCAAGATGAGCATGCCATTGGCTTGAGGTATGTGTCAGATTTATTGTGGCCAAGAAGATTAAAATCAGCCACCATTACTCAGGGTGGTATGTCCCGCACTCAGATGTCGGGAAGTCTGAAAATCATGTGATCAAACCAGAGAGGTTCCTGGGTAGATGATAAATAAAAGACATGTTTAAAACAGAGGCCTGTAGATAAAGTGATCACTTGAGTGGTGGCATTACCTGTGCCTGTGGTTAAGAGAGCAAAGCTAAAGATAGCAAGTTGAATCAAGGTCATATGAAAGGATATAATAAGAGTGAGTAGAAAGGCTGCTGACACAGGCTCAAAAATATGGTGTCAGGGTGGGGCATCAGAATGCCCTCCAGGCTACAGACCTTTGCAGAGAATGGAATTGGGAGTCGCGCTCGCGCCCACACCCACATTAGGAAGAGTGGAGGAGGAGGGCTGAAAAAGGAGTGGAGAAAAAGAGGAACAGCCCACATGTGCACTACTTTATTGCTGAGGGAGCGGACAATGGCCTAGTCCAACCAGGGTAGAGAGAGGAGAGCAGCAGCCCGAACACCCTTATGAAGGCCAGCCAGACACAGACAGACCTCAAGTAGGGCAGCAATCCTTTTGAGGCCAAAGACAGGTCTATAAAAACCCAAAAGATAGTGACTTTAATTTTTCTGGCTCTTCCTTAGAAACCACATAACCACTAACATTTTACTACTTTTCCCACTTGGCCGACCCAGATCCAACTTATATCTTCACTATCCACAAATGTCGCAGTGTACATCTAGTCATCACCTGGCACCAGGCACCAGTGGTGACCCCTGCCTGAGACAAGGCTGGCTCACTGCTAAACTGTGGCATCAGCAAGCTTGGCTTACTGGAATGTGTGCAGTCCTGCCTCTGTGGCCTCTGGGTTCAAATACCAGCCTTCCCATCACCAATTCTGGGACCTTGAGGGAACTCTCTTTGTGTCTAAACTTCTCATTTATAAAATAAAACAAATACCTATCATTTGGGGTTGTTGTGAGGACTGCATGGGATTTGAATGTATGTAAGCCACTCAGCATCTGCCAGACAGACTGGTAGTCTAGAAATGAAAATGATTATTACTAATTCTCGATACTCTTCTCCTTAAAAAAATTCATGTTTTGACCGCCCCCCTTCCCTTTTAAAAAAATTAATGGCTTCAGCTGGGCGCGGTGGCTCACGCCTCTAATCCCAACACTTTGGGAGGCGGAGGCGGGCAGATCACCTGAGGTCAGGAGTTCAAGACAAGCCTGGCTAACATGGTGAAACCCCGTTTCTACTAAAAATACAAAAAATTAGCCAGGCATGGTGGTGCGCGCCTATAATCCTAGCTACTTGGGAGGCTGAGGCAGGAGAATCGCTTGAACCCAGGAGGCGGAGGTTGCAGTGAGCCGAGATGGCACCATTGCATTCCAGCTTAGGCAATAAGAACGAAACTCTTTCTCAAAAAAAAAAAAAAAAATTCATGGCTTCTATTCCTCCCTCTCCTGCCCGAGGACCAAGTGCCCAATCATGTTCCATCTTTCCTATTAGGGTAGAAATCAATTTGATAATGCCACTCCTATCAAAGGGTCACACTTAATATTACAAACTGTAAAAAGTAATGAGTATAATGAGATTGGGCAATGATTACCTAAAGGAAAAATCTGTGGAGAGAGATTCACAGCAGATACGCTGTCCTCAGATGACATTCTACAGATAAGTAATCATTCATTCTGCTTCTGGGTAACACGAGCCGTATCTGGCTTTGATTCTATATTTCTACAGGCTTCCTTTTACACTAATTCAATTTCATTTGAAGGTAAATGGTCTAACCCAAAAAACATTACCCACCCCATTCTATGTGGGCTGTGCCATCCCACAGCAATTGATTGCCAAGAGACACTAGTAAACTTTTCCAGCCCACATTCTGCCCAGACAATGGGCTGAGTGGAAACTCAATACAACAGATAAGGGTTGATGACTCAAGTCTCCAAACAAATTTTTGGTTAAATACAGCCTCAAAAGCTAATCACTACATGCACCCCACCCAAGCTAGAAATAGGGCATTCACTAACAGTCAACAACTTAAAGGATCAAAAACTTGGAACTTCAGACACATAAAATTAAACTGGACACAAAGACTATTGCCACAGCAACATGGACAAATTTTTAAAACATACAGCAAACGTCTTTATTTTTATTTATTTTTTATTTTTATTTTTTGAGATGGAGTCTTGCTCTGTCACCCAGGCTTGAGTGAAGTGGTGCAATCTTGGCTCACTGCAGCCTCTGCCTCCCAGGTTCCAGGGATTCTCCTGCCTCAGCCTCCCAAGTAGCTGGGATTACAGGTATGCACCACCATGCCCAGCTAATTTTTGTATTTTTAGTAGAGAAGAGGGTTTCACCATGCTGGCCAGGCTGGTCTCGAACTCCTGACCTCAAGTGATCCACCTGCATTGGCCTCCCAAAGTGCTGGAATTACAGGCGAGAACCACCATGCCTGGCCAAAAACATACAGTAAACGTTTTGAGAGGAAAAAACAAGCTGCAGGTTCCTAATGACACTGTCCACATTAAGTTTTAAAATATGGCAAGCAATACTAAATACATTCTGAATACACATGAAGTAAAATAATAAAGATACACATGAGAATAGAAAATTATAGTGGTTGCTGGGAGAGGGGCAGGGAAAGGAATGAAATCAGGGAAGGTAACATAGGGAGCTTCCACTGCACTGGCCTGTGTAGTCACAAGGCCCCACTCACCCCACACTTGGTTTAATGATCTGCTGTCACTGTCTTGAAACTCCTGTTAATGTTATCCTTGGACCTACGCTTTGTACGTGAAATCTGATGCAGCAATGGAGCACGCATGGGAGCAAAGAAGCTTGGTGCAAAATGAAAATATGGGACACACAAATTATGTGTGTCTGCCACCATTTCTCACCACCTCATCCATACTAGCAGTCAAAATGCCCATGAACAAAGAATTCCAGTGGACCCTCAATGCATGGGAATTCGATGAGACTCAAAGTGAGTACAAGGTAACCGTGTTACATCTAAAATTGAAGAAAATAGATGTTCTCAAGTCAGCAAGCACAGTCCTTGAGATCAAGTGATTTGCAGGTATGATTACTCCCAGCCAACTGCCTTCCCCACACTGGTGAACTGCACTATTTCTGGTACATCTCAGTCTGGAAAGAAGAGGAAGTCACCTGTAGCCTCCAAGCTGCTTTACTAGGGAATGAGTGACACAGGCCTGCTATCCCAGTTCTTATGACCGTTCATGCTAAAGCAGCCTAGGAATTAGTAATTTTGGTCAGTTGTTTTAGTCAGCATTGGATTCATTCATTTGCACCTTTGGAATTTTTCTTAGTCATCAACAAATCTTTAAATTGGTGGTCACTGTCTGTAGGCAAATCTCCAGAGTGTTCTGTCAGAATGGAAAACAGCCAGGGGAGCATGGGTTGAGAAAACAGGAAGGATTTATATTATAAACATGTTACTGTCCAGCCTCTCATTTTCCTGGCTGGTCTGAAGTTATAGCTTTATTTGATACTTTGACATGGTTGAAATGAAAGGCAACTGGCTTAAATTACCTTGTTACAGGGAAGTGACTGCACCAGTATATAAGAAGCCAGGTTTATTCACCAAGAAATGTTCCCTGATATTCCGAATCAGAACAGATCCTATCAGGGCTGGGAAGACTTTCTGAAGAACGATAAGGGGTGCTGACCACAGTTTCATTCTAACTTCAGGCCAAGGTGTTTGCAAAGGGAGCATTCAGCTATCCTGGCTAGAAAACTAGGTGTCTTCCAGTCAGGAAAAGAGTCTGACAGAATAAGAAATCAGACAGAAAAACAAATCTACTCTTCAGTATATGAGGTGAATGTTATCACTGTTTTCATGTACATTCAAATAATATGGGATACGCAAAGTAGGAAGAATGCCTCAGATACAGTATTTTCTTTCCCTCTGTGAATCGTGTGAACAGGCAGACTTATACGTGGACTGCTGAGGCTGACATTGAAGTGACCTCTGAAAGCAAACAGGCCAGGGAAACTGTTATGTAAACTGAAATGACTAGACATTCCAGGCCACCTCGGCCGAGAGTGGGCCGTGCTGACTACAGCCTGGTACCTGGAAATAGCAAGTACTTCTAAACAGAAAGGGGATAGATGCAAATCTTCTGTGATTTTACATTAAGGGTTGTATAAAATTTTGTAAGTGATGGAAATCTAAAACACTTCAAAATTTTAGAGAAAGGCTTTATAAACTTGATAGGTAATAACAGAAAGCCTTTGCTGTTTCAAATCTGAATGGTAGGAAGTAAATTTAATCAAAATAGCAGGCAGCAGACTGAAAAGTATATAATACAATATGGACTAATGTGTCATTAGCTCATCTTCACTGCAATGAGATTAGCTTCCCATAGCATCATAATTAGATCTTGGAATTTTGCTGGGTTAGATTTATGTCCAAATGACACACAGCCAGAAATAAGTTTCATGCATTTCACACCAACATTTTGACTTATTTTAAATAAGGCTGCTATTAAAAAATCCTCACATTTTATAAACTGATTATGAGTCATCAAACTCTTCAAAATCCCTTAAGTAAAGTCTAAAAAATCCAATTTGAACACTGGTTACATTGATGCTGGCTGTATTTTTAATCAACCAATAAGCTTTATTTGTAAAACCAAAGATTTGGTTTGAAAAAGACTTATATTTGATGTACTTCACACCAAAAATTTCCATATTCAAATACATTGTTTTTAAAAAAATCCTCCAATTCTATATACTGACTGAAATCATCAACCTCTTCTAATGCCTTTTCTTAAAGTAAACAATCTAAAATTTTGAAAGGTAGCTTCCTTGATGCTTGAAGCTACCTTCAAATTTTAAATTTTACATGTAAAGCCTATTAGTTTATTAAAAACATTATTATGATTAGTTTTTAATGAACTAGTAGACGTAATCTGTAAAATTTAAAGTTTGGTTTCCAAATGCCAGGAGGCCTGGGTAGAATCATCAGAGAGGAGTCCTGTATTTCCTTTGTGCATGAGAGTTAATAGGATTAGGGCTGGAAGAATTGAATAAACCCTGAGCTGGTTAAGATGGATGTATCACATTTCAGAGTTCCCATTTCATAACCGGCATGCCCCACATTTCACAAAATAAAACACACTGGTGAGCTTATTTAAGTGATTCTTCAGAAATACACTGATTTCGGAAACTTGAAAAGGGCACGCATGTCCATTTCCCCCTTGAGCCACACGGCTCTTTGTGTGCTCGGCCCGCCTGGCTTCAGGCAGACTCCTGCTTCCCAGTCAGTGACTCCTTGCTACAGTCCGGTTACATGGAAAAAGAGAATAAAGACTTTTGTGTTCGGAGAATTTCTGTATGTAAATTAATAGTTTCTAATTTTCACAATGATGCCATTTGCAATGGCCCTAATCTTCTGTAAATGTAGCAAATCTGAGCTAAAATGCCAAAGACTTGTTACCTTCCTCTAGATCATGTCATGGAGCGGGGGTCTGCTGCTTTCTGCTATCAAGGTGGTTATTATCAAGTATAATTTGCGGTTGGAAATGTTTGGCATTCCTGTCTAGCAGTAGCCCAGATTGTTTAGAATGGATTTTTACATAAGAGTTCCAACATCTGTCTGTTTTAGGTCAGATTTCTGTGAGAACCTATGCATATAGTCTCTAAACATATGCAGCTGTCCAAGATTAAACAGGAATGGTTTCTTGCATTACAGTGACAACAAAGGGTCAAGTTTAAATTAAGAATATAAAAATAAGGCTAAGAATGGTAAGCAAAAGGCATTTCCACTCTACAAAATGCCAAGTAACGTTACCAATTAAAAGTGGGCTTGAAAGCAGTTTAAGCGCTAGCCTAGCAAAAGACTCACTAATTAGCAATTTATAACACCAATATGCCCATGGACTGAAATGCAGCATTTCAATTTCATTACAGATTCCTTTCATTTGTAATTCCTCTGTTACAGAAATCAGTTCGTTTGAAGTGTAGACTGGTTATTAAATAAAAGCTGTATATAAAACTGTGAAGAAACATAACATCAAATTTTGGAAAGGAAGTAAAAAAAGAATTAAAACAAGCTGCAATGCTCTTAACAAAGACACACAAAACCTGTTACTAGGAAGAGTCGTTTGGTCAAATTTCCTGTTTTTTCCTAAGTCCTCATTTGTTTTAAATATGTCGTCAGCACAGAGTTTATTGCTGTTGATTAACGTTTCTACATGTAAAATCCAGAACCGTTCTCTAGGATTTCTTATTTAAAGATATTCCAAACAATGCAGATTCTCTTTTTTCTCCAGATTCTGGTCTTCATCATAGTTAGGAGATGATAAACCATGGATTTAAATAGCTGAAAATTAGTGTTAGACACTAGAAAATTACTCAAATGTATGTTAATGAAGGAGTCATAAACTGAAGATTGTATAAAATAGCTCCTTAACCCTAAGCAATTTAGTACAAGACTCCAGAAATCAGCGTGGAGTGTTAAAAAGTACATCAAATCAAAGCCACACAAGTGTTGCTGATGGCTCTTTGTTTTACTCACATTTTTAAAAAATCTCTTCTGCAAAGACAGATCTGGCTCTAACAGCAACCTATTATAAAATTAAAATAACTGAATTATACTGCTGTGTATGAAATGTAGGAAAATAAAAATTCCTACCTTGGGAAAAAAGTATAAAATACTAATATTTTTCTAAGTATTTTATAAATTACATTGCTTTATTAAACACATACCATTAGAAGTCTCTTCTATTACTGACAACACTTTTCTTAATGGTCTTTATATGTTTAAATAAATGGCTCCTGAAAATGTGCATTCATATTATATAAATAAAACCTTAATTAATATAAACATACCCAGATATAAACTTTTTAGAAATGTCAGCGTAAAACTTTCCAGTCTAAATAAATGCTCTTATGAATGGTCCAGCAAAGCAATTTTTAATGCATTTTTTTTCCCCTCTAAAAAACTCAGAGAGATTTACTGGCACAATCCAAAAGAGAAACCAAAATAGCTTTGATGAAGACTGAATGTCTCATTCATATAATAAGCAACTCTGAGTGATAGCCAATAAATGGAAAAGTTTTTAAACCAAGACCATGTGACTTTTTTCATATAGTACTTACTATTCTCATAATTATTTCGTTCATTTATTTGTCCTCCTGTGTATTGTCTCCCCATGCTGAACTGTCATCTTTCTGAGAGTAAAGGCCATATCAGTCTTTTCTCTGTTCTATCTCTAATAATTACCACAGAACATAGCAGATGCAAAAAGTGGCTCACTGAGGAATTCATGAAGGGTCTGATAAGGCTAAAAAGACAGTTATTTCAACATACCTTATTTCATCCAAATTGGCCCATGTGTCGGAGTATCCAGCTATTTTCCCCCTTCTTCCTTAGTATCCCCAAAGTTTCCACTGAATACATGGCTATCTAGAATGAAGTCTGTATTCTCCAACCTCCCTTGCAGCTAAGTGTCACTAGGTTTGAACGAGTAAGATGCAAGCGAAAGTATTCTGCAGCAGCTTCTGGGAAAGCTCCTTGAAGGACAGTTGGTGCAGGCCTTTCACTCTTTCTTCTTCCTCCTTTCCTCCTTCCTGCTGCCTACAATGTGCATACACATACACTTGATGCATTTCCAAAAGCTATTATGTACTATGAGTTGACCTTGAGAATGAAAATCATATGCTATGGCCAGGCGTGGTGGCTCACGTCTGTAATCCCAGCACTTTGGGAGGCCAAGGTGGGTGGATCACTTGAGGCCAGGAGTTCAAGACCAGCCTGGCCAACATGGCAAAACCCTGTCTCTACTAAAAATTCAAAAATTAGCTGGGCGTTGTGGCACGCACCTGTAATCCCAACACTTTGGGAGGCCAACGCAGAAAGATCACCTGAGGTTAGGATTTGAGACCAGCCTAGCCAACATGGAGAAACCCCACCTCTACTAAAAATACAAAAAATTAGCCAGGCATGGTGGTGGGCACCTGTACTCCCAGCTATCCAGGAGGCTGAGGCAGGAGAATGGAGTGAACCCAGGAGGGAGAGCTGGCAGTGAGCCGAGACCTCACCACTGCACTCCAGCCTGGGTGACAGAGCAAGACTCCATCTCAAAAAAAAAAAAAAAAAGAAAGAAAAAGAGAAAGAAAAGAAGAAAGAAAAAGAGAAAGAGAGAAGAGAGAAACAGAGAGAGGAGACGGGAGGGGAGGGGAAGGGAGGGGAGCGGACAGAAAGAAATCATAGGCTAGGATGGTAGAGCAGCAGGAGAGAAGCGAGAAGCAGCCCCGGTTCCCACTCCACCCGGGTCTCTCTACCTGTGCCCTTGTTTCATATGGGGAAAGAAGGAAACTTCTATCTTACCTAAGTCATTATTTCAAGTGTTCTGTCACGCGCAACCAAATTAAATCTTACCATTATGCTTTTGAAAATAATTTGAAAAACAAGTCCATGTAGACTTTATGTGTGTCTTTTTAAACCTATTACTCGGCGAACAGACTGAAACTCTTTTCTAGTGAATGATCAAGTATTTGTGCGCATATACTTTGTCCCGAGAATTAAGCCTGACACTATGAGAGAATATAAAGAAGTCCAAGGGGGAGTTCTTGTCCTTGGGAAGTTAGTGAGTTTGCCACTGAGAAAGGACATGCACGCACCACCTATCCTCTCTCCCAACACATCCACCAGAGGAAACAACATGAGGCAACAAAGTGCAAAATTGTGCAGTGTGATTGCAAGCGGGGATGGAATTCAGAAACCAAAAACAGGGAGGACGGGGACTTTGGGAGAAGGTTCCAGGGAGGCGCTGGCCCTTGAGGTGGGCCTTGCAGGAGGGGCAGAACCTGGAGATGCAGTGGAAACTGGCTGAGCATCCTCAAGGGTGGGGACCAGCTGCAGGCAAACCGCTGTTTCAGTAATGAACAGAGCATGTTCAAGGAGACTGGAAGGAGGTCAACCAGACGTGTGGCCTCTGGAAACAGAGCCCTCCCTTTTCTCAGACATGATCTCTCAGCCTTGAAAAAGAGTCCCTTTAAAGGATGATTTACCCCCCCCCATTCGCCCCACATCTAAGAGATCAATCCGTGCTCCAGATCCTCCCTGCCATGCATCTAACACAGGCTTGACATTGCTCAGACATCCCTGAGCATCGCCCTGAGGTACGCCTGAGACCCAAAGACACTGTTTTTTTGTGGGGGTCCTGCTCAGCCAGCCCAGTGACTTTGAAAGAAACATCCTTTTTACTATGCAACAGGCACATGTGAAGTCTCACTCACATACTCTGATGAGGTGTTTCAAGTTAAACTGTTAGGTAGAGGTGGTGTGCTCTGCTTCCTATGTTGTGAAATAGTAATAAACCAACAGAATGACCGGTCATTGCGTCCAAAGAAGAGGCCAGGGAATTTAATCACTCACAAACTAGCCACGATCACAGGATGAAGCAACTTTCCTAGTAAGCTGCTTTTCATAAACAAAGCCATTGTTGAGTTTTTAAAATCCAACCAAACAACAAACAACTTTGAGGACAAGAAGAGCACCGTCTAGCCTCATGAAAGACATGGTGCAGCCTTCATTCGCAGAACGTGCTTCAGAAGAGCAGGTCCTACAGAAGCATGGAGGACCCGACCCATGCAGTTACAGGGAGGATGGCTGTGGAATCCAGGCTGCGCCAGGTCTACTACTCATCAAGCACTGGCTGATGAGAGGGCCTGCGTATAACAACTTACATTCAGTGGTTTTATATCGGGGGTTGGGAACAGTAAATAACATCTCTGGGGTCTAGTCTAAGACAAATGAAACCAAACGACTCTTTTTCCAAAAATGGGCCTAAAACAGCTCATGGGAACCACCCCTGGCAGCCTGGTGGAGCAGGAAAGCACAGGCCAGATGTGAGGAGACCTGAGTGCCAGCTTGGCTCTGTTGCCATGGAAGTCGTTGTTGACCTTGGTTGCTTAATCTGTAAATTAAGGGAGTTCAACTGGAGATGACCCATCCCTGATACTCACTGTGGTGCTAATGATGACTCTGTGTCAGTAACAGATGAATACACAGGAAAGAACCAGTATATGTTTCTCTCTTCATCTTCCTTTCTGCCCATCACCATTTCTCCATATGCCCCCACATCATATTAATTTGCCAATCAATAAACAGCCATCCTCAGTTGCAATGTCATCTGAAGCTCAGTGGATTTCATGCTTGTTTGGTGACAGCAGCTGCTGCTGCTGCCCTCAAACCACGTCCTTCCCCTTCGTCATGAAGCCTCCTCGAGAGCCACAATTTGCCTTGGCCAGAGCTCCCCGTACGTCAGCTTCCACCAGAAACTGCCACCCATATGCAGAGTTCTGGTTCATCAGCCCCTCTGAAGCAGATCCAGCTGGCCACAGTGGATTCCAGGTGGTCAAGACCAAAGAATCTCATAGCATTGTCAGCACACTGAAGCTGAAAGGAATTGCAAAAAGCACCGAATCTGACTGCCTCTGATTTGTAGATGAGGACACTGATGCCCTAAGAGGTTTATTTATCTAACATGGACTAGCCAGAGCTAGAACCCAAGTATCCTGACTCAACGGTCAATTATGACTTTGAAATGGACAGAATTAGAAGCTACTAAAATCTACTGTTTATGGTATGCTCTGTGTCAGGCACTGTGCTAAGTGGCTTCTTAAACCTGACATGTACAGAGAACTCAGAATCTTTTCTCCTAATCTGCTCCTCTTCCTGTCCTCCCCACATTAGTCAATGGAGTACCCATCCATCCAGCGGCTTCTACCAGAAACTTGGGAGTCACTCTTGACATCTCCCTCTTCCTCATCATCTCCCCATATAAAACTCTCAAGTCCTGCATTCTCCAGAGCATATCTTGGAACTCTCCAATTTTCCCCACCAGCACCCTCTCCACCCTGGTCTAAGCCACCTTCATCTCCTGCCTGGATTGCGGCCACACATCATCTCATCTCACCATTCCACTGCCACTACTCCTGTCACTTCATTCTCGAACCAGAAACCTGAGTAATCTTGTCAAAACATAAGCCAGGTCACGACCTGCCCACCCTGTCCCCACCCTTGCCACTGCTTAAACCCGCTGGGCTTCCCAATATGCTCAGAATGAAGCTCAGATTTATATGAGGCCCTGCTTGGTCTGACGCCCCCATGATGCTGCCAATCTCATTTCACGCCAATCTTCCCATAGGTCACTAAATTCCATGAACACTTCTTTCGGGTCCTCCAAAGTTTCAAGTTGCTTCCAATCACAGCCTGTCCTCCTGTATAATATGCCCTTCTTCCTACTCCTGGCCTGGCTCACGTTCCACTGCCCTTCAAGTTTCAGCTTCCACATCACTGCCTCACAGGCACCTGCCCCAAGGCCCTGCCAGGAGCATTTCCTCTAACCCTGCATTCCTCCCACACAGGACTGACCAGTTTGTCGTACTCCATTTTTGAGAATATTTGTTTAATAACTATCTATCTCCCCAACCAGACTATAAGCCCCTTGAAGACAGGGACTGTCTCTATTTGTTCATCACTGTAGCCAAAGAATTTAGTGTTAAGTACATAGGATGCCCTAAATAAATGTCTGCTGAATTTATTTATCAATTAGTTTACAGAAAACTTGAGTATAATAGTGCCTGTTATTTACAGATGAGCAAACAAAAGCATAAAGAACTTAAGCAATATGCCCCAGACCTAGAATAAGTAAGTAGCACAGAAGAGATTCCAACACAGGTTAGCTGACCCCAAAGCCCGTGCCCTTAACTCAGATCACACCAGGATGGAATAGGCTGAGAGAAGATATAAGAGGCAGTAAGCCTTGATGCTTACTTGATTCATATGGAACAAATGGAGTCTGTGAAAGGCTGAAAAATGGCTCCCCAAAAGATATTCATATCCTAATTCCTGGAACTGTGAATGTTACCTTCTATGGGAAAAAAAGAAAAGAAAGCAGGGGTCTCTGCAGATGTAATGAAGTTAATAAGGATCTTGAGTTAGACAGATTATCCTGCATTATCTGCATGGGCCCTAAGTGTAATCACACATGTCCTTGTAAGAGGCAGGCAAAGGGAGATTTGGCAGACAGAGGACATGGGGATGTGAAGACAGCGCCGAAAGAGATTTGAAGATGACCTTAGTTCAGGCTGCTAGAACAAAGTACCACAGACTGGGTGCTTATAAACAGAAATTTATTTCTCACACTTCTGGAGGCTGGAAATCTGAGATCAGTATGCTAGCACAGTCAGGTTCTTACTGAAGGCCCTCTTTCTGGTTTACAGATGACTACCTTCTCATTGCATCTTCACATGGTAAAGAACAGAGAGGGAAAACAAGCTCTTGTGTCTTTTTGCTTTGAGACAGAGTCTCACTCTGTCGCCCAGGCAGAAGTGCAGTGGCACAATCAGGTCACTGCAACCTCCACTTCCAGGTCTTCTTTTTTTTTTTTTTTTGAAATGGAGTCTCACTCTGTCGCCCAGGCTGGAGTGCAGTGCTGCAATCTTGGCTCACTGCAAGCTCCGCCTCCCGGGTTCACACCATTCTCCTGCCTCAGCCTCCTGAGTAGCTGGGACTACAGGCGCCTGCCACCACACCCAGCAGACGGGGTTTCGCCATGTTGGCCAGGCGGGTCTCCAACTCCTGATCTCAGGTGATCTGCCCGCCTTGGCCTCCCACAGTGCTGAGATTACTGGTGTAAGCCACCGAGCCCAGCCTCAGTGTGTTTTATAAAGCACTTATACCATTAATGAGGGTTCTACCCTCCACCCTCATGACCTAATCACCTCCCAAAGGCCCCACCTCCTAATCCCATCACATCAGTGAGTTAGGATTTAAACACATTAACTCTGGGAGGGATATAAACATTCAGTCCATAGCAAAGATGTTGGTGATGTTGGCTTTGAAGACTGGAGTGATGTGGCCACAAGCCAAGGAACATCAGTGGCCACCAGAAGCTAGAAGAGGCAAGGAATAAGATTCTCCCCGAGAATCTCAGGAGGGAGTGTGGCCCTGCTGCCACTTTGATTTTAGCCTACTGGTCGTACTGATTTCAGCCTTCTGGTCTCCAGAACTGTGACAGAATCCATTTCCATTGTTTTAAGCCACCAAGTTCGTGTTAATTTGTTACAGCAGACACAGGAAACTAATATAGAATCCATAACGTTATTTTGCTAAAACACAGAGGTTTACATCTGGAAAGGTTTTACTCCCTATTTCCCCCATCTGTACAGCACCAGACATTTCAGACACAGATAAACACAGCACCTCCATTCTTAGCACCATTTCCACTATACATTCCCTAAGCCACGAATCAGCATTGAGGAATCGGAAAATCGGAAGACAAAACAATGTAACAATTAACCAGGGTTCTAAATGCTTTTTCTTTTTTCAAACTAGCACTAGAAATGCTTCAGGCCAGACGTGGTAGCTCAGCTACAGGCTGAGCTGGGAGACTTGCTTAATCCCAGGAGTTGGAGGTTGCAGTGAGCTATAATCACACCAGTGTACTCCAGTCTGGGCAATGCAGTGAGATCCTGTGTCTTAAAAAAATTAAAAATGCTTCAAAGCCCAGCACTTACGTGAAAACCAACGTAAATGATGTCTCAACATAACTTCCAAAATGTTTTTGGATCCACAGAGATCTGTGTTTTCATTTTTGCCATACAATAAGTAACCTGTAGTAGATAAGCAACTGCTTTAAAATAGCTAAATAATCATATTCCATGAAATGATAAGCCTGTACTTGCAAGTTCACCTTTCAGCCTCACTTTGGGTCCTTGTTCTGCATCATATATTGGGGTTTGGCTTGAAATACTGATAACTCACTCTGCTTGAAGACAATCTGTAATTTTATAAGATAGATACATAGAAATACAAATTTTAATGGCTTGTTTTAACATCCTAAGAAGTCAAATAATATTTACAAGGTGAGACACACTGAGAAGAAACACATTTTAACATACTCTCAATCTCTCCTCCCAGAAGACAAGGAAAATGCGCTCCTACCACAGCAGTCATCTTGCTATTATTCCATCCAGTTTCCAGATGGGAAAGGAATATTAAGTCGTTGGAGATTAATCCTACCAAAGCAAATCGGAAATTTCCAAAGCTGTTGTCAATATGGCTCTGCAGTTTAAGACGAACATACATGAGGTGAATTCACAGCAGTTAAAACATGGTTGAAGAAATGATGATCATAAGAACTGCTATAAGAGAACATAACAGGAACTCTATGATGAGAGGGATGGAGAAAAGATGGTTGAGGAAATTAGGTGAGCTGACTTCAGGTTGCTGAATCTTCACAGAGACAGAAGAGTGAGGATATTTCCACGTAAGAAAATGTCCTGAGCAAAGATATTTTTTCAGAGAGCCCAGAGCAGCTTTGGAAAGCAGTTAGAAAAACTTTAAAGTACTTCACTTACAATAATATGTCCAGAGCAGGAAAGAACTTTAAGTTCAACAGCCCCATTTTATAGACGAAAAACTGAGGCCAAAACAGGTTAGGTCACGTCCCCAAGGACAAGCATCTGGTAAGTGGCCAAGCTGGGATCCAAATTCGGGCCTTTTAGACCCTCTTCTAGTACTGTCTGTTGGGCCATGAGCGAACCCTTTGCCTCTCCATGTTTATTTCAGATGCTAGAGGTGTGTCTACCAGCTTAAATAATGAATGACAAGCTACCTTTTATTTCTTATAGGCCAATTAATGTTTAAGCACCATGAATCTATCCTATGAGTCGCTTCAACCAAATTGCTTTTTACCAATTCTTTGCAATATGACATTTACGCAGATGCCACCCCTCATCATCTTCCTGCTTTTTTTTTTTTTTTGAGACGGAGTTTCACTCTTGTTGCCCAGGCTGAAGTGCAATGGCACGATCTCGGCTTACCACAACCTCTGCCTCCCGGGTTCAAGTGATTCTCCTGCCTCAGCCTTCAAAGTAGCTGGGATTACAGGCATGCACCACCATGCCTGGCTAATTTTGTATTTTTAGTAGAGACAGGGTTTCTCTATGTTGGTCAGGCTGGTCTCAAACTACCAACCTCTGGTGATCCGCCCGCCTCAGCCTCCTAAAGTGCTGGGATTACAGGCGTGAGCCACTGCACCCGGCCTTCTGCTGCCTCTTTTACCCTGGCCTCCCCTTGATCTCATGGGTAGTAAATAGCTATTTGGCCCAATTATTTTTATTGAGACTACCTAGCTTTTATACCTGAGCCCTTACCCGCCACACTGAAGAAAGAAACCTGTGCTAACACTATATCTGAGTACAGACACTCAGCAGGTGTGGACGTGTGCATGCTGGTCTATGAACACGTGGCCTGAGTCAAATGCACAGACGTGGCACATTCCCAGCCATTCATGGTCAGGGCCATTAAGCTCTCTGCTGCTGTGCCTCCACCCTAGAGCTGGTACCTGGAAAAGTTGCTTTGTGGCCTCAGTAGATAGAACACAGGGTGTGAGCAACCCCAGGCAAGAAACCTACGTATAAGTCCCATTGCTGGGGTTCTTATTCTAATGTTTCCTCAATGGTGACATCTGATAATAGAAGCATGCCTGTCCTTTGTCACACATATTCTTTCAGTCTCACCCCAGAATCTAAGAAGAGGACACCTGTGACTTTGTATAATGTAGGTTACATAAGGATAATTTATATATTTTCTCTATTTCTAGGCCATCATTTATCAAGCTTAATGAGCATTTGACCCATATGCGAACCACCAGTTCTAGGCAAATTAAAAACAAGATGCCCCACAATTTCTTTTTTTTTTTTTTTGAGACGGAGTTTTGTTCTTGTTGCCCAGGCTGGAGTGCAGTGGCGCGATCTTGGCTCACCACATACAACCTCCACCTCCCGGGTTCAAGCGATTCTCCTGCCTCAGACTCCCGAGTAGCTGGGACTACAGGCATGCACCATCATGTCTGGCTAACTTGTATTTTTAGTAGAGACAGGGTTTCTCCACCTTGGTCAGGCTGGTCTCGAACTCCCGACCTCAGGTGATCCACCCACCTCAGCCTCCCAAAGTGCTGGGATTACAGGCGTGAACCACCGCGCCTGGCCCACAATTTCTAAATAATAAACTAAAACACGGCCAGGCCCGTTGGCTCACACTTGTAATCCCAGCAATTTGGGAAGCCGAGGTGGGCAGATAACCTGAGGTCAGGAGTTCAAGACCAGCCTGGCCAATGTGGCGAAACCCCGTCTCTACTAAAAATACAAAAATTAGCCAGGCATGGTGGCACACGCCTGTAGTCCCAGCTACTCGGGAGGCTGAGGTAGGAGAATCGCTTGAATCTGGGAGGCAGAGGTTGTGATGAGCCGAGATCATACCATTGCACGACAGCCTGGGTGACAGAGTGAGATTCTGTCTCAAAACAAAAATAAAATAAATAAAATAAAATATGCTAATTCTAAAATTATTTTAAAGAATAGGTTCATATCTATGAGCAGGATGATACTGTTTACAGTACTGTTTAGAGTATGTATAGAATCTGACATTTTATACATACTTGTTACATGTATAATGACAAACAGTTTGAGTTGTCCTCCAGGTAGTTCATTTTCTTACTTTTTGTTTCTTCTAAGTTAGAACATCCTAACTCATATGTAGAGCTCGTTTGGTGCCTTTGTCAGATACATTTGGATGTTCCGATCCAACATAGTCCTATGAATTATGAGGTGATTTCATGTTTATTATGGTAAACATAAATTGATGGGCACATTAAATTCAAGAGCTAGAATGCTGGGTTAAATGTTCCATCGGGGAAGAGAAATCAACAAATAGATGTGTAACCTACTTTTGGTTGCAGTTAGCAAGCATGTTTTAGCATTTGGATGTCGTTTTAAAACATAACTTATAGTATGTCATCAGTTCTTTGACTAAGGAATAAAAATCCATTCATTCAGCAAATATTTAGTAGCTACTGGTGACACTGCTTGGCACTAGGGATACAGTTGGAAACCAGAAGATAGTCTCTGCCCTCACATATCTATAACAGGATTTCTTGTACTTAGCATTAAAAATCTTAATGTTCAGCCTTAAAATAGCACATCATTTGAGAAAGCCACCTAAATAATAGAAATGGCCTTTACAGACACTGTTCAGTGTCATGTTTTTAATTCATACCACATTCCAAAATTTTTCGTGAGGCACCTTTGCCTCCAGTACATGACTTGCTGCCCATTTTCTTCATTTTTATAAGAAATTGTCACATTTTCACAATTCCTTTCAACTACAGTGTCAGGAGGCACAGTACAGACCACCACCTGCTCTCTGAAAATAAAATACTGCCGTCCACCACATTCTAATGCAACTTCTTTGAGTCATGTAACAATGTCCTTTTTGTCCTTTCTTACTGGTTGCCACTGACCCAACTTACCTTTTTCATTCTCCTTCATGACTCACAATATAATCATTAACCAAATCAAACAAAGCAGTCTCCTCTTATGTGCGTTTCCATTGAACAAAAACTCATCAGGCAATTCCCTTTCACATAAGTGCTGCACATGTGCTAAGAGGTGATTGATAATCTGCACATCACTGGTTCTGCCCAAGTGTGAAGTAAAAGCTCTGCTAGCATGTACCTATGAGAGTAACTGCTTCTCCATGCATGTACCATGGATATTATACAATATCTGTCTGATGAAGAATACCCTATTCTGCTTTCTCTGCACATTAAACTCGTCGTTAACGTCAAAGCTAATCTTACTAAGCTTTCCAATAGTACTGCGACTTGTACCTTGTTTTCTCTGTGTGGAGCAGAGCTCTGAATATTGCCTCTGACAATTTTACCTAATTTCTGATATCACTGTAGAATCTCAAATTCAACATTTTCAAATCTCACTTTGAAAAACCACTATTTTAGATATGTTCTAGAAACAACAGGTTTATCTTTGTGTTTAAAAATAATAGAAAAGCTTCATGACTTCATGTCACCATCTGATAAAAGGACAGTACACAGTGAGTGAGGTGAGATTGAATGGACCGCTTGTTCGATAATATTTTTTTTTTTGAGATGGAGTCTCACTCTGTTGCCCACGCTGGAGTGCAGTGGCACAATCTCAACTCACTGCAACCTCCGCTTCCGAGGTTCAAGTAATTCTTCTGCCTCAGCCTCCCAACTAGCTGGGACTACAGGCACACACCACCACCCCCGGCTAATTTTTGTATTTTTAGTGGAGATAGGGTTTCACCATGTTTACCAGGCTGCTCTCAAACTCCTGACCTCAAGTGATCTGCCCACATCGGCCTCCCAAACTGCTGGGATTAGAAGCATTAGCCACTGCGCCCAGCCTTGTTCAATAAAATCTAATTTCATATAGTCATTATTTTTTCCTTTTTTGGCTGTTTTTGTTAAACCATTCTACTCAAAGGAATCATTTGTCTCATCCACAACATATACATTTCTATATCTGTACTGTGGTCCTAGTCATTATAGTTCTAATATTTTTGTGAATTCTAATATTTACTCGATTCATTCTATCTCTGCTTTTGCCCTTCAACACTGAGCCATTGAGCTATTTTTTGGAATTGGCATAGAATACCTATAATCAATGAAAATTTGTGAATAAGAATGGCAGATAATGGAAAAATATATCAGCTGAGGTGAACTGCACTCAGCTGACCAAATACTAGCCAAGACAAAATGATTAACACTCTTTTTGGCATATATATAATCTTAAAGATGATTAATAACAGTATTTCTACAACAATAATGATTCACACGATTTTTAATTAATAAAATATGTAAGAATAAAATGACTGCATTGATTTTTCCTCTGAAACTGCGAAAGCACCTGCAGATCACCTAACTGACTTTGGGGTATGGTGGTGGGGGGATCCCCCAGTGGTCTATGAGCCACATTGAGAAACTCTGCTCTCAGTCTTCCAGCTTACGTTAGTTAGGCCTGTGTAAACACACAGCCAAAAGTTGTCATGATATCCGATCCCACTGTCAATTCAAACTGAACTCCATGAAGAAGTATCTGTCTTCTCTCCTTGTTCTTATCCTATGTCCAACTCCCAGCCACTGCTCTTCCCACCCTGGTCTATGCAAACCTCTCCTCAACATCTCAAGTCAGGAAGCCTGTGATACTAACATTGAACTAGGGTTGAATCCTACTGCTGTTCTTCTAAGGCAGTAATTCTCAACCTTGGCAACTCATTAAAATCATCTCGGGGAGCTTTAAAAAAATTTCAAAGTACTGCTGCCTAGAAGCTACCCCAGATCAATTTAATCAGAATCTCTGGGGTGGGATCCAAGTACTTGTATTTTTAAAAGGCTTCTCTGGTGTAGGCAGGATGAGGAGAACTGCCTAAAATGACACTGACATAAGGCATCTCCCATAGCAGCTGCTCAAATTATTATGTCTACGGGGTCCACCCTTGTTCTAGGTTCATCTCTCGTCAGGGCTACTGTGACAAGCTTCTTGTTGGATTCTCTGGATCCAGTGACATCTGCTGTCATCACAGTTGTCAAATGGTCTTTGTTGTCTTTCCCTCTGGCTATGTCACTCTCTTCCTGCAACTCTCTTCCCAACTTGACTGCACACTGGAATCACTGGGGCCTATAAAGCACCAATGTCTGGGCTGTACCCCATACCAAATAAACCACCACCTCCAGGGATGGGAATCATGAGAGGGGTTAAAAAGCAGCTAGGATTGAGAATCAGTATTCTAGGACTTGCAGTATCTAGTATGACTACCACATCTAGGTTAATTTAGCTACTACAGATGAGCTTGTTCTGAGCTGACAGCCATTCTCAACAAGGAACTACTTTCTCTCAAGAGCTTACAGTCCACTGGCAAAGACAGACTTGAAAGACCAATCATCAGATCACAGTGATGTAAGTGCCAACAGAAGGATTAAACATCTTCTGAGGAGAGAGCAACTAATGGCCGGTTAAGTTAGGGAAGGTTCGTCAGAGGAAATTATACTTGAACGAGTTCTGGAGGGAATCATCCAGCCCAAAGAATGAGGGGCAAAAGACGTTTTCTTAGAAACATACATTCATTCTTTAAAATATTTTAATTACCTATGCATACTGACACAGAACATTTCTATTACATGTTTTTGATCAGTTAAGACAATGCTTCCCACTCTTTCAAATGCCATGATACAGAGAAAATATCTGCATATTCCCTAATTAAAGGAGGCTCCTAGTGGTGGAGGTAACGGGCGTGGGACTCTGGCTGAGGGCATCTAGATCTCAGCATACTGGTCACCCTTTGCATGCCAAGGCACGCCTGCAAGGATGCTCCAAATGAGCACCCCTTTGGCTACCAGTAACAGAAAAGCCAGTTCAAACTGGCCTAAGCGATGATGGGTCTTTTCCTCTCACAGAATGAAAGGCACAGGGATGGGCACCTCGAGGTATAGACTGTCAGAGCTCCACTTCTCCATCATTTTCTTGGCTGTGCCTTAGCATTAGTGTCATCCCCAGGCTGGTACCAGATCGCTGCCACATTGCTGGATGTGATCAGGTCAGGGGAGGAAGAGAGGTGTCCTTCCTTGTATGTCTATGTCTCTCTGTGAAGAAAGTTTTCTGAGAAGCCTGCAGAGAGTTACTCCTCATATTCCCGCAGCCAGAATCTTGTCAAATGTCCCTGCCTAACCGAATCTTTGGCAAGGAGAAATGGAACACCATGATCAGCTTAGATGAACCAGGATGAACTCACAGAAATGTGGACCAGATTTGCTTTCACACAGACACATAGGGAGGGGTAAACAACCACACGAAGTCAAGGCTTTTCCAGCAAGGAAGACAGTGGGACTGGTTGTTGGGTAGGCAACCAATAGCGTTTGCCTCATATCAGAAAGAGGCTGTACACCATCGTAATTAAGGGCACCACTCTGGAGTCGGGTGGTGAGCTCAAATTCCACTCTACCATTGCCAGCTGAGTATATGGGCTTCAGTTTTTTTGTCTCTGAAAAGGAAATGATACAAGTTCCTAACTCAGGGGGTTGCTGGGAAGATGAAATGAGGATTAAAGGTACATTGCTTAGAAGCAACTCTGGCATATGTGCACATTATGATGTGGCTCAATGTTAGTGGTCATTTCTGTAGTGTCTGCCATGGGTTATAACAGCCAACAGGCAGGACCACATCTGTGGGTAAGACAGGTTTTCTCTGATTAGCACTGAGCCAGTGCCACACTCAATCAGACATTCAATAAGTTCATTTTTTTTGCATATTAATAATTTAATTTAAAATCTATGTCTTCTTCTTGCTAATAAAAAATATGCTACTAACTAAAAAGTAACTTTTTTACAATTAGAAATACTTCTAAAGCAGAGGTCTTAACCCCGCAGGCTGGGGACTGGTAAGAACCAGACTGCACAGCAGGAGGTGAACCTCAGGCAAGTGAGCATTCCCGCCTGAGCTCTGCCTCCTGTCAGATCAGCAGCAGCATTAGATTGTCTTTTTTTTTTTTTGAGATGGAATTTCAATCTGTCGCCCAGGGTGGAGTGCCGTGGCACGATCTTGGCTCACTGTAACCTCCATCTCCCGGGTTCAAGCGACTCTCCTGCCTCAGCCTCCCGAGTAGCTGGGATTACAGGCTCGCGCCACCACGCCTGGCTAATTTTTGTATTTTTAGTACACACGGGGTTTCGCCAGGTTGGCCAGGCTTGTCTCGGACTCCTGACCTCAGGTGATCCACCCACCTCAGCCTCCCAAAGTGTTGGGATTACAGGCGTGAGCCACTGCGCTCCGCCTGGCATTAAATTCTCACAGGAGCACAAACCCAGTTGTGAACTGTGCATGAGAGGGATCTAGGTTGCAAGCTCCTTATGTGACTCTAATGCCTGATGATCCGAAGTGGGACAGTTTCATCCCTAAACCATGCCCTCCTCCCCACCCCTGTGGAAAAACTGTCTTCCACAAAACAGGTCCCCGATGCCAAAAAGGTTGGGGACCACTGTTCTAAAGTATTTGAAGATATTACTGCAAAAAAAAAAAAAAAAAAAAAAAGAAAGAAAGAAAAAAAGAAAGGTTACCAAGTAAAAGGTAACATTTAACAATTGGGAATACTTCAAAAAATCTACTGCTCCCTGGAAAGTATATTAAGATAACAGTAATTACAATTTACTATGAATATTTATTAAGCCTTCACTATGTGCTGGGAACTGCTTTAAACGCCTTACATACATTATCTCATTTAATCCTAAAACCAATCTTTGGAGCCAGGATTATCAGTAAAACACTTAAAACTAAACTTCAATGAAAATATGTTTGTTTTTAAAGGACAAACTTTTCCAGAATTTCATGTTAAACAAAAATTTAAGCTACTCAATTCCTAGTTCTAAGACACACTTTCTCTCCTTACTATTCCTACCCCCTGCTCCATTTTAGCATTTCTGAACTCAGGATGCATCTTAAAATATTTAGACTTGGCCGGGTGTGGTGGCTTATGCCTCTAATCCCAGCACTTTGGGAGGCCGAGGCGAGTGGATCACCTGAGGTCAGGAGTTTGTGACCAGCGTGGCCAACATGGTAGAACCCGTCTCTACTAAAAATACCAAGAAAATTAGCTGGGTATGGTGATGAATGCCTGTAATCCCAGCTACTTGGGAGGCTGAGGCAGGAGAATCACTTGAACCCAGGAAGCGGAGGTTGCAGTGAGCCGAGATCGTGCCATTGCACTCCAGCCTGGGTGACAAGGGTGAAACTCCATCTCAAAAAATAAAACAAAATAAAATGCTTAGACTTCACTATAATAATGCTTTCCCCTCTTACCTGGGTTATTAGCTTGGTAGGGCATTCACAGGAGAGGAAGTGCAGCAGTTACAACCATCTCCGAGTCAAGCTCCATGTTTGTTTTTGTGTTTTTTTTGGTTTGTTTGTTTGTTTGTTTGAGACGGAATCTCCCTCTGTCACCCAGGCTGGGGTGCAGTGGCGTGATCTTGGTTCACTGCAACCTCTGCCTCCTGGGTTCAAGCGATTCTCCTGCTTCAGCCTCCCAAGTAGCTGGGACTACAGCGTGCACCACCATGCCTGGCTAATTTTTTTTTTTTTTTTTTTTTGAGACAGTCTTGCTCTGTCGCCCAGGCTGGAGTGCAGTGGTGCAATCTCAGCTCAATGCAAGATCTGCCTCCCAGGTTCATGCCATTCTCCTGCCTCAGCCTCCCGAGTAGCTGGGACTATAGGCACCTGCCACCATGCCCTGCTAATTTTTTGTATTTTTAGTAGAGATGGGGTTTCACTGTGTTAGCCAGGATGGTCTCGACCTCCTGACCTTGTGACCCGCCTGCCTTGGCCTCCCAAAGTGCTGGGATTACAGGTGTGAGCCACCGCACTGGCCCAAGATCCATGTTTTACTCATTAACCAAGTATATGCTGGCGAGATCTTCTCTTCCACAGAGGGCCTTAAAATGGGAATCTAATAAGTAACTGCAGTGTTACATTTCCCCTGATGCTGGTAGCCAAGTAATCCCCACTTTAGATTGTAGAAATTATGTGAAATAGTGTGGACCTGAACATTAAAGCCTAAGTGATATGTCCCCAGTCCTGCAGGTGGTTTATCGCCAAGATTTCTCACTTTGCTTCAGTCCAAGGACCAAGCAAAGAACTAGAAATTCAAGAACACCATTTAAATCCTAGGTCTACCAATTGATTTTCTGGGTGCTATGAGCAGTGACTGAAATGCCCTGGACTCTCCTCCTTCATCTGTTAAAAGATATCAACAGTGCCTACAGAAGGTCTAAGGGTATTAAGAGTAACTAATGAGATTGTTGTGGTTCCAACATACCTCACATTTTCTCCCACTCCTATCTGTTTCCTCCCCTACCGCACACGAAGGCCTAAATCTCCCAACCCATTAATGATTCATCTTATTAAAGGAAATCAGCTGCTTGCCTGGCAGCTAACATAGTTCTGCTTCATTACTACTTGAATTAATTTGATTTTCTTCAATCATCTATAAGAATCTATTCAATTTCAGAAAAGTACGTGTTAACAACATATTGACAGAATAAAGAAGTAGAGTTCACTTGGCCCCGGCAGCAGCCTCTGTGCCCCAGGTTTTCCCAGCCAGCCCTGCCCCACTGGAGTTCCTACTGCCTCCACATCCCACAGAAGATCAGGCTCTTCCAATACTTACTAGCCACCAGGGCTCCCCTCTGCCCAAGAATGAGATCCAAACTCCTTAGGTGGATGGAAGAGCCTCTCCACAATATCCATTCCCCACCACCTTTCCAGCTTCACATCCCATCATTTCCTCCTTGTACCCTGCCCTGCAGGCATGGCGGGAGGGTGGGGGTGTGTGGGGAGAGAGAGAGAGAGAGAGAGAGACAGAGAGAGAGAGATAGAGAGGGAGAGAGAGAGAGAGTGTGTGTGTGTGTACAAAGGGAACCACCAAATCTACCAACCTCCCTGCAGCCACCTCCACATGTGCCTCCCCATCTCTGATAGTGGGTAAACCTTCTGTGTGCTCATCAAAGACCCATTTTACTCCTATTCTAGATCCCCACCCCTCCCACCACCTCAATAAATATGGTCACTACAATCATCCACTATCCGCTCCATTCTCATCAGCTTCATTCATTCATTCAGAGACAGAGTCTTGCTCTGTCACCCAGGCTGGAGAGCAGTGGCGCCATCCCTGGCTCACTGCAGCCTCAACCTTCTGGGCTGAGGTGATCCTCACACCTGAGCCTCCCAAGTAGCTGAGAACACATGTACACACCACCACGCCAAGCTAACTTTTTAAAATTTTTGTAAAGATGGAGTCTCACTTCGTTTTCCAAGCTGATCTTGAACTCCTGGGTTCAAGCAATCCTCCCACCTCGGCCTTGGAAAGTGCTGGGATTACAGGCGTGAGCCACCGTGCCCAGCCAGCTTCTTTCTCTTTGCCCAGGTTATTCTCTTCAGCACACAAATGTGCTCTGATAGACTGTTCCCTTAAAACATCCTCACTTGGCTTCACATCCGTCTCCAGCAGTTTCCTTATTTCTTTAATCTTACAGTAGGACTCCCGGAAAGAGCTGCCTGTACTTGATGTCTCAACTTTCTTGCCCCACCTTCTCTCCTCAACTCACTCCAGTTAAGCTTCTTTTCCCAATATTCTATCACAATTGTCTTCTTCCAGGTCACCAGTGACCCCCACTGAACCAAATTCCACAGTCCACCCTCAGTCCTCATAACTTCCACTTCTCGGCAGCTGATATTCCTGACACCACAGCTCAGTCCGCACACCACTGATCTTCTTTCCACCTCCTTCCATGTTGTGCTTCTCCAGTTTCATGACGTCAAATACCATCTGTATCCTGAAGGTTCCGCAGATTCAGATCTCTAGTCATGGGCTGCCTCGTGAACTACAGCTGTATTTCCACTAGCCATTTCAGACTCAATTTTTTTTTTTTTTTTTAAGATGGAGTCTCGCTCTCATCGCCCAGGCTGGAGTGCAATGGTGCCATCTCAGCTCGCTACAACCTCCACCTCCCAGGTTCATGTGATTCTCCTGCTTCAGCCTCCCCACTAGCTGGGATTACAGGCACCCGACACCATGCCTGACTAATTTTTGTATTTTTAATAGAGATGGAGTTTCGCAATGTTGGCCAGGCTGGTCTCGAACTCCTGACCTCAGGTGATCCACCCCCACCTTGGCCTCCCAAAGTGCTGAAATTACAGGCGTGAGCCACTGCGCCCGGCCCAGACTCAATACATTTCAAACCAACCTTGATTTTCTCCTGCAACCTTATTCTTCCCCTGCCCAGCCCTCCCTCAACAAAATGGCACCAAATCTTGAAATTGTTCTTGACTTCTTTTTCTCTCACATCTTAGATACAATCCACTCCAAAATCCCAACAGCTCTTCAAAATATCCCAAATTTGAACATTTCTCACTGTTACCAACCCTAGTCCAAGCTACCATTATCTCGCACGTAGATTTCTCTATTAGCTTTTTAACTTGTATGTCTGCTCTTCCCTGCCCCTTCCCTCTCCCATTCCCCCAAACGTGTATCCACCCAGCATGATCTTTTCAAGGCACACCTCAAATCACGTTACTCCTTACTTAAAACCTTCAAATGGCTCCCCACAAATTGCTCAGAATAAAAACCCTGTAAGGCCCCATGGAATTGGGTCCTCAGCAACTTCTCCAGTTTTACTTCCTACCAGTTTTTCCCTCGTTCATTCAACACCAGCAGCCTGGCCTTCCTGCACTTCTCCGAGCTTGCAAAGTGCTTCCCACCTCGGGGGCTATGCCCCACCTGACTCTGTGTCTTGTCTGTGCTGGAATACCACAGTCTCCGAAAGTCCCACCTGAACATCCCACAGAAACCAGCAGGGTTCCTTATTCCCAAGTTTCCTTTCTCTGCTTTATTTCTCTTCATAGTGCTTTCATTACCTGAGAACATATTAAATATTCATGTGTCTGCCTATTGGTCTCCCCTAGCAGAATTCAAGTTCCATATGCAATGGGCTTTGTTCTGAGCACCTGGAATAGTACTTGCACATAGTAGGTGTTCCATAAATATTTCTTAATTGATTGAATGAATAATTAAATTCTTGGACTTCTTCATCTTTTTTTTCTGAAATGGTCACTTTTCTATTTCCACAAGGCACTCACTGACTGCCTCACGTAACTTGTACCCTGGCCTCACAGGTGCCATACCATCCCACCTGAACCCCACTCCCACGGACAGCCCACATCCGGCCTGCTCCAGTCTCACAGCAACCCTAGGAACAGACCCATCTGCCCCCTGAGACTATGAGTTCTTCCAGGGCACAGATTTTGGATTTGTCTGGTACCCCAGTGTCAAGAGTTTCTGGTACCCCAGTGTCAAGAGTTTCTGGCACAAAGTGGCTATTCAATATGTGTCTGTGGATTTAAATAATATGCCAGCATGCGGAGGAGGGACAGGAAAGGTTGGTCAGCGGGTACACAGTTACAGTTAGACCGGAAGAGTAAGTTCTGGGTTCCATTATACAGTAGGGTGACTACAGCAAGTAACAATGTAGTATGTATTTCAAGATAACTTTAAGAGAAGGTTTTGAATGTTGTCACCACAAAGAAATGACAAATGCTTAAAGTGATGGACATGGTAATTACTCCGATTTGACCATTATACTATGTATACATGCACTGAAACATCACATTGTACCCCATAAATATGTACAATATTATGTATCAATTATAAATTTCTTTTCAAAGTAATTGGATTTTTTGCCTTTTTTTCTTAGAAGGGTACAGGGGGCTTCTCAAAAATTAAAACTACTAGTTAGTGACCAGCCTGGCCAACATGGTGAAACCCCATCTTTACTAAAAGCAGAAAAATTAGCCGGGCATGGTGGTGAGTGCCTGTAATCCCAGCTACTCGGGAGGCTGAAGAATAAGAATCAGTTGAACCTGGGAGGTGGAGGTTGCAGTGAGCCGAGATCGCATCATTGTACTCCAGCCTGGGCGACAGAGGGAGACTCTGCCTCGAAAAACAGAACAAAACTAATAAATATCCTCCTTTAAGAAAATAAATGATATGCTAGGCATGACTGTGCAACTCCATGGAGAAAAATAAATAGCCCAGATATAGTCAGATGAAGTAATAACTTTACCTAAATTTAACAATAAAAGATAGCAATATCTTTAAATAACTTAAAAACAAAAAGCAATAACTTAAAAAATAACACCAAGGCATACATGAGATGATGGGAAGGTATATTGGAGGGAAACCAAAAGTCAAGTGCAAATACTATAGTTTGGATTATGAGAGAAAAAACAATGAAACAGTACAATCTTTTCCTTTCTGAATAGTAATGGGGTATTCAAGAGTCATAATCATTAGAGCAGTAATAGATGAGATAAAAAGCAAGTTGGGTTAAATTGAATGAGTTTAATATCCACTAAAAACTTGGTTTCAAAGGCTCATGGGTATTCTATGTCTGGTCCCCAACCTACCTAGGAGGCTGAAGAAGCCATATGGTAATAATAGCAAACTGACTGCTCATCCTCTGGTTGAGCCTATTCTAGGTGCCAGACACTGTGCCCAGCACTGAGGACATAATAAGACACAGTAGACCTGAGCTCCTGAGAACCAAGGCTCAGAGACACTGACACAGACCCAGCAAACTAAAGTACAAAAAGGTCAACAAGCACACACGGACTCTACAAGGGTTGGAGGCTGGAATTAACTCACTCTAGGTGATCAAAGACAGGCCACAGAGGATGACATTCCTGAAGCGGATTTTCAAGGATGAGCAGAAGCTTGCCAGGCAGCAGGAAAGTGGGGTGGGGAAACAGGAAAGGGAGGCTAGGTAAGGGAAACAAGATGTGAAAAATGCAGAGGCCTGAGAAACCCTGGAGCACGGAGGAATCTGGACGGGAGAGAGATCAGCGTTTCTGCTGAGTGAAGCGCACCAGAGACACTGGCATGGGGAGGCAGGGAAGGGCCTGTGTGTCACGCTAAGGTGACAAGAAACCAATTCTAGTTGCTTTTCAGGCAGGTTAATCAGGTCTGCGTTACAGAAGGAAGATTCTGACAGTAGTACTGAGAATGAACTTGAGGGGAACACGGCCAGAGGTAGGGACCCCAAGGTCCTTCAAAGGAAGCCATCTGCAGAGGGGAGAGGAGAGGACAGATTTCAGGAAGACTTTGAAGGAAAAGGAGACAGTGCTTGCTGCCTGACTGACAGAGTGAACGGGAGGTTAGCAAGAGTTCAGGCTGACATGGAAGTTTGTGTCTTAAGTTACTCGATAGATGGAAGTGCCACTCATAAGACAGAAGAAAAGAGAGGTGACAGCGATTAAAGACATGGCTGCATCAGTGCCTGCTCACCACGGCACAGGTGTGGCCAGTGGCCTCCCTTACACTCCAAGTGTTTTCTGGAACTTCCAGGGCAGGCCTGGAGCACAGGACCAAGTTCCCTGGCCTCTGACCTCCCTGAGAGACCTAGTGTCACAGGGTGTGGGTACCACTTCCTTGACGATGTGCCCCCTCACACTGGTGCACCATGGAAAGGCCACATCAAGGCCAGGTGTGGTGGCTCACGCCTGTAATCCCAGCACTTTGGGAGGCAGATGCCGGCGGATCACAAGGTCAGGAGATGGAGACCATCCTGGCTAACACAGTGAAATCCCCTCTCTACTAAAAATACAAAAAACTAGCCAGGCGTGGTGGCGGGCACCTGTAGTCCCAGCTGCTCGGGAGGCTGAGGCAGGAGAATGGTGTGAACCCGGGAGGCGGAGCTTGCAGTGAACCGAGATCGGCCACTGCACTCCAGCCTGGGTGACAGAGCAAGACTCCGTCTCAAAAAGAAAAAAAAAAGAAAGAAAAGGCCACATCAAATAAAGCAGAGGCAACCCTACCTGCTGACAGAAACAGTGAAAATCCATAGCCCTTGTCACCCCACCCCCCAGGCTCTAAACAACATATACTTACTGGCATACAATAAGTTTTGGGGACAAGCACGGAAATTTTGAAGATGTCAACACTTTCTTATCACCTACATTTGTTGCTTCTTAAGCATTACAACTATGCATTGGATGAGAACGTTTCATCAATGACGGGCCACATATGTGACTGTGGTCCCATAAGCTTATAATACTGTATTTTTACTGTACTTTTTCTATGTTTAGATACATGGTTACCACTATGTGTACTGCCTACAGTAGTCAGTGCAGCCACATGTTGTACAGGTGTGTAGCACACCATTTAGCCCAGGTGCATAGGAGGCTATACCAGCTAGGTCTGCATAAATGCACTCTATGACATTCACACAATGACAACATCACATAACGCTTTCTCAGAATGCATCCCCATCATTAGCGACACGTGACTGTATTTCTTCCACGTAAAATAAACATTCCACTTACAGTTTGAAAATATTTCTCAATTTTATTCAGTTTTGGTGAATAAAACTGGGTAAGTTTTTACTCCTGCTGCTTGGCCCTGGAAATGGGCACAGCTATGGAGAGTGTGTGACAGAGAGGAGTAATAAAAGCCTCAGTTTTCTTGCCACAAGACCAAAAAAAGAGGCTCAGAGAATGAGAAAGTACTAGGCAGACTGCAGAGAGGGAGGGTCCATGACCCCATAAAGACGTCTATAAACTCCTGAGCTCACCCGCAAGCTACAAGGTGGAGATCTGATCCTAAGCAGTATTCCAAACACTACAGGACAGAACACCACCCGGGTCCCAGACTGGCCACTGGGTGGTGCGCACGTGGGACAGGTCCCAACAACACTGCAAAGTCTTTAAAAACAGAACAGACTCTGAAAGTATAACTTACAGAAAACTATTTAGCACTTGTAGCCTAACCTTAAATGCATTGATCATTTGCTTAAAACAACAAAAATGTTATCTTTAGTTTTAAATAAGACCCAAAGTCTCATAATATTCAAAATGCCCAGGATACAATCCAAAATTACTTGGCATATGTAGAATCAATAAAATCTTGACTCATGTGAGAAAAGACAGTCAACAAATGACTTTGTGAAATGACAGAGATATTGAAATTATCTGACAAAGACTTTAAAGTAGTTATAAAAATGTTCAAGGAAGTAATGGTTAACTCTACTGATTCAAATGAAAAGACAGAAGATTTCAGCAAATAAATAGAAGATATAAAGCAGAAACAAACTAAAAACTTAAACCTGAAAAATATAATAACCAAGACTTTTTAAAACACCTCACTGGATAGGCTCAATAGCAGATCAGAAGTAACAGACTTAAGCAGCAGTCCTCAACCTTTTTGGCACCAGGGACCAGTTTTGTGGAAGACAATCTTTCCACAGACCCGGGGGATGTTGGGGGAGATGGTTTTGGGATGAAACTGTTCCATCTCAGATAATCAGGCATTAGATTCTCACAAGGAGCATGCAACCTAGATTGCTCACATGCACAGTTCACAGTAGGGTTTGAGCTCCTATGAGAATCTAATGCCACCACTGACCTGACAGGAGGCGGAGCTCAGGACATAATGTTCGCTTCCAGCTGCTCACTTCCCCAGTGCAGCCAGGTTCCTAACAGGCCACAGACCAGTACTGGTCCACAGCATGGGGGTTGGAAACCCCTGGACTAAAGAGTCAGTGAACTTGAAGATAAAGCAATAAAATCCAATCTGAAAAACAGAAAAAATTTTTGAAGAAAAATGCTCAAAGCCTCAGGGATTTGTGAACCAATACTAAAAGGTCTAATATTTGTGTCATTAGAGTCCCAGAGAGAGAGAAAGGCTGTAGTACAGAAGAAAATATTTGAAGACATAGAGTCAAAAACCCCACAAAATTGGCAAAATACATAAACTTACATACCCAAGAAGATGAGCAAAGCTTAAACGATAAACTCAAAGAAGTCAATTCCAAGACAAATCATAATCAAATACTGAGAACTAAAGACAAAGTAAAAATTCTTGAAAACAGTCACAGAAATCCTTCTATTACTTATAAGGGAAGAATAATTTGAATGATGGTGGATTTCAAAATAAAAACTTTGGAGGCCAGAGGAAAAAACATAACGTTTTTATTTTTTATTTTTATTAATTTTTATTGAGATGGTGAAATAAACATATTCTCGAATGTACATTGAGATAATTTCTTGTCAACAAATCTTGCTCTAAAATAATTTCTAAAGAAAGTTCTTTAAATAAAAGGAAAATGAAACCACAAAGAAACCTCAAACATCAGAAATGAAGAAAGAACAGAAATGGTAAATATCTGGGTAAGTAGATTATCTTTCTGTTATTCAGTTATTTAAAATGTGTTTGACAACTGAAAGCAAACATAGGATTGTCTGATGAGATTTTCAATCTTTGCAAATGTAATATATAAGACAACTATAACATAGAGGG
Source organism: Pongo abelii (assembly GCF_028885655.2). NCBI lineage: Eukaryota > Metazoa > Chordata > Mammalia > Primates > Hominidae > Pongo > Pongo abelii. Next base: position 85,968,976 of record NC_071998.2, on the reverse strand, counting down.
AAAGGGGAAGGAGAGCCTTGGATAGGCAACTCCATCCAATAACAGCAGAATAGACATTCTTTTTTATAAACTTAGTTTTGGTTTTCTTTGTTTGTTGTTGTTTTTCTTTTTTTGTAAGATGGAGTCTCGCTTTGTCGCCCAAGCTGGAGTAAGTGGCACAATCTCGGCTCACTGCAACCTCCGCCTCCCAGGTTCAAGCAATTCTCCTGCCTCACCCTCCCAAGTAGCTGGGACTACAGGTGCACGCCATCATGCCCAGTTAATTTTTGTATTTTTAGTAGAGACAGGGTTTCACCATGTTGACCAGGCTGGTCTCAAACTCCTGACCTCAAGTGACCCTCCCACCTAGGCCTCCCGAAGTGCTGGGATTATAGGTGTGAGACACCACACCTGGCTTCTTGTTTTCTTTTTGTTTGTTTTTTAGAGGCAAGGTCTTGCTCTGTCACCCAAGCTGGAGTTCAGCGGCACAACCATAGCTCATTGCAGCCTTGAACTCCTAGGCTCAAGTGATCCTCTCACCTCAGCCTCCTAAGTAGCTGGGACCACAGGCATGTGCCACCACACGCAGCTAATTTTTAAAAATTTTTGTAGAGACAGGGTCTTGCTTTGTTGCCCTGGCTGGTCTCAAACTCCTGGGTTCAAGCAATCCTCCTGCCTTGACCTCCCAAAATGTCGGGATTACAGGTGTGAGCCACTGTGCCCAGCTAGGAATAGATATTCTTTTAAAGTACACATGGAACATTCACCAAGATACACCATATCCTGAGACAAAAATCTTAAATTAAAAAAAGAAAATAATTTAAATCACAAAAAAGTGTCCTTTGACGTAAGTGAATTAACTAAAAATCAATAATAGAAAGGTAATAGGAGCATCTCCCAACAACTGCAACTCAAACAACACACATCTAAATAGTCCATGGATCAAAGAGAAATCCCAAAGAAAATTAGAAGGCATCAAAGTGAATAAAAACGGAAACGTAATATATCAAAATGTGTGGAGGGGCCAGGCACATTGGCTCACACCTGTAATCCCAGCACTTTGGGAGGCCAAGGCAGGCGGATCACCTGAGGTCAGGAGTTCAAGACCAGCCTGGATAACACGGTGAAACCCCATCTCTACTAAAAATACAAAAAAATTAGCCAGGCATCGTGGCACGCGCCTGTAGTCCCAGCTACTCAGGAGACTGAGGCAGGAGAGTTGCTTGAATGCAGGAGACGGAGGTTACAGTAAGCTGAGATCGCACCATTGCAATCTAGCCTGGGTGACAGAGTAAGACTCTGTCTCAAAAGAAAAAAAAAAAAACGTGTGGAGCACAGCTAAAGCAGTGCTTAAAGGAGATTTATGTCATTCAATGTTTGTACAATAGAAGAAAGGTCTCAAATCAATAAGTTAAGTTGCTACCTTAGGAAACTGGAAAAAGAAGGGCAAAATAAATTCCAAAGCAAGTAGAGGAAGGAAATAATAAAAATAAGATCAGGAATCTATTAAACTGTAAGCAAGAAAAACAACATGAAACCAAAAGATGATTCTTTGAAAAGATCAATAAAAGTGACAAACCTCTAGCCAGATGGACAAAGAAACAGAGAAAAAGAACAACTTACCAACATCAGGAATGAAATCATCATTAAAAACCATGAAGACATTAAAAAAAATGGGGAATACAATGAACAACTCTATACAGATAAATTCAACAACTTAGATTTAAAAAAAAAATGCATGAATACTATAAACTTCCAAAACTCTCCCAGGATGAAGAGATAGCATAAATAGTCCTAGAAATTTAATGAAATTAAATTTGTAGTTAAAAACCTTCTGAAAAGGAAATCTCTAGGCCCAGGTTTCACATGTGAATTATATCAAACATCTAAAGAAGAAATAATACCAATTCTACATAATCTCTTCCAGAAAACATTCCCTTCTAGAAGGGAATACTTCCCAACTCAGTTTATAAGGCCAGAATTACCCTGATATTAAGACCAGTCAAGAGTACAAGAAAAGAAAACTGCAGGCCAATATCCCTCATGAACACAGATGCAAAAATACTCAACAAAATATTAGCAAATTGAATCCAACAATATATAAAAAGAATAATACATCAGAATCAAATGTGATTTTATCATGGCAATGGAAAGCTGGTTCAATATTTGAAAATCAACCACTGTAATCCAACATACTGACAGCCTAAAAAAGAAAAATCATAGATCCTGTCAATTAATACAGAAAAAGCATCTAACAAAACTCAACACCCATTCATGATAAAATTTCTCAGTGAATTAGGAGTAGAAGGGACTGCCCTCAACCTGGAAAGGACATTTACAAAAACCTACAGCTCAGGTCATACTTAATGGTGACAAATCAAACACCTTCTCAATAAGATGAAGAATAAGAGGCCAGACGAGGTGGCTCACACCTGTAATCCCAGCACTTTGAGAGGCCAACACAGGAAGATTGCTTAAGCCCAGGAGTTCAAGATCAGCTTGGACAACATAGCAAGGCACCGATTCTACAAAAAATTTAAAATGTTAGCCAGGTGTGGTGGTGTGCTTATAGCACCAGCTACTTGGGAAGCTGAGGTGGGAGGATCAATGGGGCCCAGGAGGTTGACACTGTAGTGAGCTATCATTGCACCACTGCACTCCAGCCTGAGCGACAGAGTGAGACCCTGTCTCAAAAAAAAGATCAGGAATAAGAAAAAGATGTCCACTCTTACCACTCCTGTCCACATCATATTGTAAGTCCTAAAAGTGCAATAAGGCAGGAAAAAGAAAAAGTCATATTAGAAAGAAAGAAATAAAACTGTCCCTATTCACTGACTCATAGAATAAATGAGAAATAAAATGACTGGATACAAATCACCCACAAAATGAATCATATTTCTATATACTAGTTATGAAAATGAAACTAAAATATAAAAAGAATACCACTTATAGGCTGGGTGTAGTGACTCACACCTGTAATCCCAGCACTTTGGGAGGCTGAGATGGGCAGATCACGAGGTCAAGAGATCAAGACCATCCTCGCCAACATGGTGAAACCTCATCTCTAGTAAGAATACAAAAATTAGGCCGGGCAGGGTGGCTCACGCCTATAATCCCAGCACTTTGGGAGGCCGAGGTGGGTGGATCACATGGTCAGGAGATCGAGACCAACCTGGCTAACACGTGAAACCCCGTCTCTACTAAAAAAAATACAAAAAAATTAGCCAGGCGTGGTGGTGGGCGCCTGTAGTCCCAGCTACTCGGGAGGCTGAGGCAGGAGAATGGCGTGAACCCGGGAGGCGGAGCTTGCAGTGAGCCAAAATCGCGCCACTGCACTCCAGCCTGGGCGACAAAGCGAGACTCCCTCTCAAAAAAAAAAAAAAAGAATACAAAAATTAGGTGGGCGTGGTGGCTACTACTCGGGAGTCCCAACTACTTGGGAGGCTGAGGCAGGAAAACAGCTTGAACCCAGGAGGCAGCGGTTGCAGTGAGCCGAGATCGCGCCACTGCACTCCAGCCTGGAACAAAGTGACATTCCGTCTCAAAAAAAAAAAAAAAAAAAGAATAGCACTTATAGTGATTAATTATAGTAATTCCAAAAAAAGTGAAATACTTAGGTATCAATCTAGTAAAATACATACAGGACCTCTATGTTGTAAATTACAAAACACTGATGAGAAAAACAATAGAACCTCTAAATAAATGGAGAAACATGTTTGTGGATCAAAAGATTCAAAGTAAGAACCATCATCTGAAAGAGACACTGGGAATAACCATGGTCAAGATGTCAACTCTTTCCAAATTTATCTCAAGATTTAATGCAAATCTGAACCAAATCCCAGCATAATTTTTTGGTAGATATACACAAGTGAATTCTAAAATTTATATGAAAAGGCAGAAGACCCAGAACAAAACAATTTTTAAAAGAACAATAAAGTTGGAGGAATCAAATTAGCTAATATTGAGATTTACTAGAAAGCTTCAGTGATCAAATCAGATGTGTTACTATAGAAGAGAGAGACAGAAATCAATGGAAGAGATGAAAACATCCAGAAATAGACCCACACAAACATGGTCACTGATTTTTGATAAAGATGCTAAGGCAATTCAATGGAGAAAGAATAGTGTTTCAACAAATAATGTTAAAACATTATTGGGTTTTTTGGCCAGGCACGGTGGCTCACGCCTGTAACCCAGCAATTTGGGAGGTCAAAGCGGGCAGATCATGAGGTCAGGAGATCAAGACCATCCTGGCTAATGCAGTGAAACCCCATCTCTACTAAAAATACAAAAAATGAGCCGGGCATGGGTGGCGGGTGCCTGTAGTCCCAGCTACTCGGGAGGCTGAGGCAGGAGAATGGCATGAACCCAGGAGGCGGGGCTTGCCGTGAGCCGAGATTGCACCACTGCACTCCAGCCTGGGAGACAGAGCGAGACTCTATCAAAAAAAAAAAAAAAAAAAAAAAATTATTGGGTTTTCTAGATATACAATCATGTCATCAGCAAACAGTGACAATTTGATTTCCTCTTTACCAATTTGGATGACCTTTATTTCATTCTCTTGTCTGATTGCTACGGCCAGAACTTCCAGTACTATACTGAATAGAAGTGGTGAGAGTGGGCATCCTTATCTTGTTCCAGTTCTCAGAGAGAAAGCTTTCAACTTTTTCTCATTCAATATTACATTGGCTGTGGGTTTGTCATAGATGGCTTTTATTTACACTGGGGTATGTCCCTTGTATGCCAATTTTGCTGAGAGTTTTAATGACAAACGAATGCTGGATTTTGTCAAATGCTTATTCTGCATCTACTGAGATGATCATGTGATTTTTGCTTTTAATTCTGTTTACGTAGTGTATCACATTTATTGACTTGCGTATGTTAAATCATCCTTGCATTACTGGTATGAAACCCACTTGACCATGGTGGATTATCTTTCTGATATGCCATCGGATTCAGTTAGCCAGTATTCTGTTAAGGATTTTTGCATCTATGTTCATCAGGGATACTGAACTACAGATCAGTATCTTTTTTTGTTATGTCCTTTCCTGGTTTTGGTATTAGGGTGATACTGGCTTCACAGAATCATGCAGAGAGGATTCCCTCTTTTTTTGTATTGTGGAATAATGTCACTAGGATTGGTACCAATTCTTCTTTGAAGTCTGATAGAGTTCAGCTGTGAATCCGTCCAGTCCTGGACTTTTTTTGTTGGTAATTTTTTTTATTACCATTTCAATCTCACTGCTTGTTATTGGTCTGTTCAGAGTTTCTAATTCTTCCTGATTTAAGCTAGGAAAGTTGTATATTCCTAGGAATTTATCCATCTCCTCTGTTTTCTAGTTTATGTGCGTTAAGGTGTTCACAGCAGCCTTGAATGATCTTTTGTATTTCTGTGGTGTTGGTTGTAACATCTCCCATTTCATTTCTAATTGAGCCTATTTGGATCTTCTCTCTTCTTTTCTTGGTTAATCTTGCTAATGGTCTATCAATTTTTTTATCTTTTCAAAGAACCAGCTTTTGTTTCATTTAAAATTCATAAAACAAATTTTAAAAATAATTAGACATGCATAGGCAAAAAAATGAACCTTGAACTAATTCTCACACCATACAAAATATTTATCTCAAAATGACATTAGATCTAAATATAAAGCATAAACTGTAACATTTTTGTAAAAACACAGCAGAAAATCTCTGTGATCTGGAGTTAGACAAAGAATTCCTACCCATAACACCAAAACCACAATCTATGAAAGAAAAGACTGATAAACTGTACTTCATCAAAATGGAAATTACTTGCTCTATGAGAGATACTGTTAAATGAATGAAAAGGCAAGCTACAGGCTGGGAGAAAATATTTCCAAATCATACATCTGACAAAGGAGTCTATCTAAAATACATAATGGAACTCTCAAAACTCAACAGTAAGAAAACAATCCAATTAATATTGGGCATAAATGACCTGAACAGATATGATGCCAAAGAAAATTAGCATATGAAGAAATGTTCAATATCATTAACTATTAAGGAAATACAATGAGAAACTACAATGAGATACCCCTAAATAACTAATAGAATGACTAAAATTTTAAAAACTAATAATACCAAGTGCTAGCCAGGATGCAGAGCAAGGAAAACTCTTGCTCACTGCTGATAGGAACACAGTATTATAAAGCCAATTTGCTAGGAAATTTCTTAAATATATACATACCATATGATCCAGTAATCCCTCTCCCAGATGTTTACTCTAGAGAAGTAAAAATTTATGTTCACACAAAAGCCTGTACTATGACTGTTTATAGGAGTTCTATATATGTCTTAAGTTACATGGCAATTACATTTTCCTTGGAAAAGGTGCATGTGCTTGTACATGTATACACACACACACACACACACACAGAAGCAGGAAACAAAAATCAACCAAATTCAGGCAATCTGATCAAGGTCCTTTCTTCTGTAGATAAGCATCCCTATCCTGTACCACTGCATCTCAGACCTCAAGATCCCTTGCTTAGGGATTGACTACTGATTTGGGTTAGAGGTATGGAGAGGTATAGGGATAGAACAAAGACAAAAACAAAGAGCGGTAGAAGAATCTAGAAAACCCACTGAAACATCAATCAGTTGATCAAAGGAGCCTTTGAACCATGGTCTGGAAGAGACACTGGGAAGAGCCATAATAAAGAAATACCTTGGCCCTACTGCACTCCCTCCACTCACCCACTCTTTGGAATTTTGCATAGATACCACTTCAACTGAAGCAAAAAGAAAAACCGTTCAGACATTTGCCTATAAGCTGTTAAAGTCTTTGCTCTGGTCTGGTTTAAACAGAAAGAGATAGAGCAAGATTTCAACATAAACAGGAGTCTCAATGCATTTCTCAGAAAGGCCTTGCACCCCTGTACTAATTTAAGTCACTGGGACATGCAGGAAACCAGTTTGAGACAATGAGAGCAAGTTCAACTTCTTTTAAAGGAGAAAAAAATAGAGGTTATTATTTGATGGTTGAAAATTTTCTGTATCCCTTTCCATCCATCACTAGATTCTCCCCACTGTTCTCGCTGTTTCTAGTGATATGCAGAATAAAAGAAAATACTGGCCAAGGTTAGGAAGACACAGACCAGGGGGATCACAGGTCGGACAACAGATGAGCCAAAGCAAAACCTTGACCACATCAATCCTTAGTACAGAGTCAAAGTACTCATTGTTTTGGGGAAAAAATTACTCCTGTACATCCTGTGGTGGCCTCCCCTAGCTAGACTCTTGTCCAACCAATCTATTCTGCCCACTTACGCACAATAAAATGCACTAATGGGGGGAAGGGGAAGTTATTCCAAAACAATACCCTGAAAAGATTGTCCTTTCCCCCTATGAAATAACTTAGCATTTCTGTTGAAAAGCAAATGACCATACATGTGTGGGTCTACTTCAACACTCTACACTCCCTATCCTATTACCATGCCTCTTCCTTTCTCAGGTACCCATAAGGATTATTCAATGTCTCTCAGATGAAGTATAAATTTCCCATTCTGACATTTGAATTACTTCAATCTATCAACAGAGTTTGTCTCCCTCAAAAAAATATTTAGGTATATAGCTCTAAAAGATAAAAACTCTTTTTTTGTTTTATTGTATGTATGTATGTATGTATGTATGTATGTATGCATGCATGCATTTAGAGACAGTCTCGCTCGGTTGCCCAGGCTGAAGTGCACTGGTGCAATCTCTGTTCACTGCAGCCTCTGCCTCCCAGTTCAAGTGATTCTCCTGCCTCAGCCTCCCGGGTAGCTGGGACTACAAGTGCACGTCACCACAGTGGGCTAATTTTTTTATTTTTAGTAGAGACAAGGTTTCGCCATGTTACCCACAATGATCTCAAACTACTGGCCTCAAGCGATTCGCCTGCCTCAGACTCCCAAAGTGCCGGGATTACAGGCATGAGCCACCAGGCTCTTTTTTAAACAAAGACTCTTTTTTAAACAAAACCACAATACCATTCTTGTACCTTAAATAATGTAATAATTCCTTAATATCATTAACTATCCAGTCAGTGTTCAACTTCTTGATAAGCTCATGTTTGTTTATATTTGGTTCATCCAAATTGGGATCTAAATAAGGCCCACACGCTGTAATTGGTTGGTATTTCTCTAAGTTTCTTTTAAGTTCTCCCGATCTCTCTCTCTTTTCCTTGCAATGTATCTTTTGAAGAAACCAGGTTGTTTATCTTACAGAGCCTAAGATTGCCTGGATTTTGCCCACTGTACTCCTGTGGTGTCATTTAATTTGTTCCTCTGTACTTCCTGTAAATTGGTAAGCAGATATTCCTGATTGCCTATCAGATATTTCTATCCTCTGTATTCCGGTAGTGTCATTTAATTTGTTTCTCTGTCCTCTTTACTTCCTGTAAGCTGGTAATCAGATCTCGGGGCTTGATCAGATTCAGGTTGGTGTAACTTGGGCAACCTGGGCAAGAGTATTTCAACAGGGGTGTTATGTACTCCCATTAGGAAACACAAAATGATCATTGCCTAGATCCATTAATGATTTACGAGTTGCAAAAAATAATACTCTCATTCTACCATTACTTCTTAATTTATTTGCTACATTCTATAAAGACAAACTCCCCTTCTCAATGATTTATGCTGAGATGTTGTATACAGGAAGACAAAATAAATGCCTGAGTCTCTTTATTTACCAGTTTTCAAAATAATGAGTTAATTCCCTGGTATCCTTAAAAGGTGGCTAATGACACGAGTTTATTTTTATTATTATGAACTCATGGACTTGATGCGTTTCAAACCATTGCAGTTATCTTATTGATGCTCAAATTGTCCCAGTAGAAACTTCAATTTGGTTCCTGAGTCCCTTGGTTGTGGCTCTAATAATCTTCAATAGCTTCTTTGCTTCCTGGCATAAGAAACTTCAGGCATGGCCAGGCGCGGTGGCTCACACCTGTAATCCCAGCACTTTGGGAGGCGAAGGCAGGTGGATCACCTGAGGTCAGGAGTTCAAGACCAGCCTGACCAACACAGTGAAACTCTGTCTCTACTAAAAATACAAAATTAGCTGAGTGTGGTGGCACACACCTGTAATCCCAGCTACTTGGGAGGCTGAGGCAGAACCTAGGAGGCAAAGGTTGCCGTGAGCTGAGATCATGCCATTGCACTCCAGTGTGGAAAACGAGCAAAACTCCACCTCAAAAAAAAAAAAAAAAAAAAAAAAAGGACGGGTGTGGTGGCTCATGCTTGTAATCCTAGCAGTTTGGGAGGCAGAGGCAGGTGGATCACTTTAGGTCAGGAGTTCAAGACCAGCCTGGCCAACATGGTGAAACCCCATCTCTACTAAAAATACAAAAATTAGCAGGGCATGGTGGCACATGCCTGTAATCCCAGCTGCTCAGGAGACTGAGGCAGCAGAATCGCTTGAACCCAGGAGGCGGAGTCTGCAGTGAGCAGAGATCATGTGCCACTGCACTCCCACCTGGGCAACAGAGCGAGACTCTGTCACAAAAAAAAAAAAAAATCTAATTTACAAAACAAAGTATAGTGAGGAGAAGTCTAACTCTTACTCTCTGTACCCCCGACCTTTACCCCCCTCTTTCTTCTACTATAGGTAACCACTTAAAATTTTTTTTATCATTTATATTTCCATTGTTTTTATAAAATTCCAATGGAATTGACATTTAACATATTGAATAAACTCCACCTTGCTCTTTTTACTTAACAAGATATCCTGAAGATTACCACAGTCTTAGAGATAGTGAACATTCATTTTTATAGCTATAGTGCTGCATTGTGTGGATATCCCACAGTTTCTTTAAACTGGCGCAAACTGATGGGCATCTGGGTTGTTTCTAGTCTTTTGCTATGCCAAAAAACAACTGTGTGTGTATGTGCATATTTTCACATTTTTGCCAATGTATCCTTAGAATAAATTCATAAGATTTGGAGTCAAAGTCTATCTTGTTTTGCTAGATACTGTAAACTCCTTCCCATGGAGGTGAAGCCCCCTGCATTGACGCTTCCCCTGCAACTCCAAGAGAGTATGTTGTCAAACTCTTGGATGTTTGCCAACCTCATAGGTAAGAAATGATATCTCAGTGAAGTTTTAATTTGTATTTCTCCTATGATGAGCAAAGTTGAACATCTTTTCATAAATTTAAGAGACAGTTGCATCTCTTTTCCTGTGAACTGTTTGTCCTTATCTCTAGCTCATTTTTCTATATGACTGTTGCTTTTTCTGTTCTGTTTTCAAAAGCTCATATTTGTCTGTGTTATAAATTAGGAATATTTTTTCCCAATGAGTCATTTGTTTTGCTTATTTTTTTACCTGCAAAAATATTTTGTATTCATGTGTCTAATACATCAACCTTTCCTTCTATTGGTTCTGGGTTTTAAAACCAGAAGTTTTCTCCACTTTCAGATTAAAAATAAATTCACCCATTGGCTCAACACAATATTTTTAATGATCATCCCCATCTCCAAGGGATCTTCAGTCCCTTGGAGAATATACAAAAGCAGCCTCCTGTCCAGTCAGTTCACTTAATGGAAGCAGTCCACCTCTCATTTTAAAAATTAAACACCTTTGTTTGTATCCTCTCTGATTTCCTTGAGCAGTGGTTTGTAGTTCTCCTGAGGAAATCCTTCACTTCCCTTGTTAGCTGTATTTCTAGGTATTTTTTCTCTTTGTAGCACTTAGGAATAAGAGTTCATTCAAGAAGAACTACAAAACCCTGCTCAAGGAAATCAGTGAAGACACAAACAAATGGAAAAACATTCCATGATCATGGATAGGAAGAATCAATATTGTGAAAATGGCCATACTGACCAAAGTAATTTATAGATTCAATGCTGTTTTCATTCAACTACCACTGACATTCTTCACAGAATTAGAAATAACTATTTTAAAATTCATATGAAACCAAAAAAGAGCCCATATAGCCAAGACAATCCTAAGCAAAAGGAAGAAAGCTGGGAGCATCACACTACCAAACTTCAAACTACACTACAAGGCTACAGTAACCAAAACAGCATGGTATTTGTACAAAAACAGACACATAGACCAATAGAACAGAACAGATAACTCGGAAATAAAACCACACACCTACAACCATTTGACCTTTGGCAAACCTGACAAAAACAAGCAATTGGAAAAGGATTCCCTATTTAATAAATGGTGCTGGGAGAACTGGCTACCCATATGCAGAAAACTGAAACTGGAACCCCCTCCTTACATCTTACAAAAAAATTAACATAAGAGGGGTTAAAGACTTAAATGCAAAACCCAAAACTATAAAAATCCTAGAAGAAAATCTAGGCAATACCTCAGGGCACAGGCACAGGCAAAGATTTCATGACAAAAATGCCAAAAGCAATTGCAACAAAAGCAAAAACTGATATATGGGATCTAATTAAACTAAGGAGCTTCTGTACAGAAAAATAAACTATCAACAGAGTAAACAGACAACGTAAAGAATGGGAAAAAAATTTTGCAATCTATCCATCTGACAAAGGTCTAATATCCAGAATCTACAAGGAACTTAAATTTACAAGAAAAAAACAAACAATCCCATTAAAAAGTGGGTGAAGGACATGAACAGACACTTCTCAAGAGAGGACATCTGTGCAGCCAACAAACATGAAAAAAGTTCAACATCATTGGTCATTAGAGAAATGCAGATCAAAACCACAACAAGATATCATCTCATACCAGTCAAAATGGCAATTATTAAAAAGTCAAGAAACAACAGATGCTGGCGAGGTTGCAAAGAAAAAAAGAATGCTTTTACACTTGGTGAGAGTGTAAATTATTTCAACCATCGTGGAATACAGTGTGGCCATTCCTCAAAGATCCAGAAACAGAAATACCATTTGATCCAAATAGGATGTAAGCAATACCATTACAGGGTATATACCCAAAGGAATATAAATCATTTTATTATAAAGATACATGCATGTGTATGTTCATTGCAGCACTATTCACAATAGCAAAGACATGAAATCAACCCAGATGTCCATCAAAGATAAGCTGGATAAAGAAAATGTGGTACATATACACCATGGAATACTATGCAGCCATAAAATAAAACAAGATCATGTCCTTTGCAGGGACATGGATGGAGCTGGAAGCCATTATCATCAGCAAACCAACACAGGAACAGAAAACCAAACACCACATGTTTTCACTTATAAGTGAAAGCTGAATGATGAGAACACATGGACACATGGTGGGGAAACCACACACACTGGAGTCTGTCACGGGGAGCAGGGATAGGGAGAGCATCAGGGAGAATAGTTAATGCATGCTGGGCTTAATACCTAGGTGATGGGTTGATCTGTGCAGCAAACCACCATGGCACATGTTTACCTATGTAACAAACCTGCACATCCTGCACATGTACCCTAGAACTTAAAAGTTGAATAAATAAATAAATAAATAATAAAAATTAAACACCTGATGTAGTTCATGCAGTCACTCTCCTAATTTTGTTCTTTCACACACATGAACCCTTAGATCATGCAGACAAAGCACAGAGATAGGTGTGAATATGTCATTATGTTTCTCCTTCACAGAACTCCCTTGGGCCACCTGTAGTCATGACGTCAGATGGTAACTAAACCATCAATTGCTCCAAATGCCAAGAGAGCTAGAGTCAAGGCATTTGTTCCCTCTCTATTCAGGGAGTGAATGGCAAAGGAAATATAGGTGTAATGGGGTATTGGATTCTCTCCAGGGTTAACATATCTGACATGTGGCCAGGGTGAGTGGAGGGGACTCACAAGGGTGTTTTGTGGGAGCTTTTATGAAACAGAGAATTTCAGTAGAAAAAGCAGCTGCAGCCAGCTGCTGAGGGAAACTGCCCCGTGCCCTGGCATCATGGGCGTGGCCTGTTTGTTTTGTGAAGTACATCCAACTTAAGAAAGGGAGAAAAGTTTCTTACTTCTCTTTCCAGAGATATATCATGTTTCCCATCAAAATATTTCTTTGTCAAGATGCTTTTGGAAGAATGACTTCCACAACTGCAGTTGGGTATGTGGTTAGACAATGGCTTCACTTCTTTGGATCTCAAACTAAGGCCACAGAAAAGGCCTGAATTTTTTCACATTGAAAATAAATAGGTATTCGATAATCATCTAAGAGGAAATAATAAACAGGCATAGCTAGCTTTTTTATATGTATTTCTTATATGTAATTATGTGTGTGTGTGTGTGTGTGTGTGTGTAAACTGGTTTATATCTTGAAACTTAGTGGCCAGGCACAGTGGCTCATGCCTGTAATTCCAGCACTTTGGGAGGCCAAGGCGGGCAGATCACTTGAGGTCAGGAGTTCAAGACTAGCCTGGCCAACATGGTGAAACCCTGCCTCCAACAAAAATACAAAAATTAGCCAGGTGTGGTGCCAGGTGCCTGTAATCCCAGCTACTTGGGAGGCTGAGGCAGGAGAATCACCTGAACCTGGGGGGCAGAGGTTGCAGTGAGTCGAGATTGGGCCACTGCACTCCAGCCTGGACAACAGAGCAAGCCTCCATCTCAAAAAAAAAACAGTAAGAAGAAATACAAATAAGATGTGAGAAATTATGTAAGAAATACATATAATAAGAAATATATATAAATAATGTGTTTATTATATAACTAAAGTACGTGTTTTATATATATTGTGTATATATATATAGTGTGTATATATGTGTATAATTGGTCTGTTTGCTTTTTTAACAGGCAATCCAGGTAATTCTATGCAGTTTTCCTCATATCACACTTTTTGAAAAACTCTGCTCAAAAGCTGAATTCCTCCAAAAGTCTACCTTCTCAAATTTCTTGAATTGCTGTCTTTGCCTCCAGGTCCTGAGACACTATGACACTGATGACTGTTTTGGTGACTGTTCTATCCCTGGCGTCCAGCACAATGCCTGGCATTTAATATGTACATAATATACATTTGATGAATTAAGGAATAAAAATCTGGGATAAGTGGATATCCACAGGCAAAACACCCCTCCTCACACCATACACAAAAATCAACTTAAAATGGATCAAAGACCTAAATATAAGAGCTAAAACCATAACACTCTTAGCAGAAAACACAGGGAGAAATCTTTGTGACTTTGGAATAGGCAATGAATTCTTAAACATGACACCAAAAGCACAAGAAACTAAAGAACAAAGTAGATAAATTGGGCTTCATCAAATATAAAGACTTCTGTGCGTCAGAGGACACTATCAAGAAAATGAAGCCAGCCCACAGGGTGGGAGGAATAAACATCTATCGCAGCGTTCTCCTCCACGCCTCCTATAAAAATATTCCCCGTGCTGACCACAACCACTGCTCCTCCTCCCTGCTTCCCTCGCCTTCTGCCTCTGGTCCTTTCTTTGCCACTACTTCTCCTCTTCTTTCTTTCTTTTCTCTGTTCTCATCTGTTTCTCTCTCTTGTTCTTATTCTGTGTTCAGGAAATGCAAGTTATATTTCTGATTTTTATAAACAGGAATCTTTTTAAATAATATCACTAGAGAATCTGAGAGTTAAACAGCCTGGGTACCAGAGTCTACACTACAGCCTGCCTACTTCTGTACCCCTCTCCCTGGCTTATGAACAGGCACACACAAAGTAGGCCTTTGATCTTGAAAGCCTAGGGATCCCACTGGGACGAGGATAACTATTTATCTCTATTTGCTTTTTTCTGCTGGGGCCTGGTTTCTGGCTTGCTCAATGCCCTATTTGGACAAAGACCAGTCAGGTCAGGAAAAGATCACTCCACAGTTCCAGCCCTGAAAACATGCAGGAGGCGCCTCTAAACAGTTCCCATATAAATTTTAAAAGAGTCATCTTAGTACACTATCAATGTAAGGAAATGTGTAGGAAGAAAAGACAGTCTATGTCCTCATGATAAGTTAGAGAAGAAACCAAATATGGAACATTCTCTTATGAATTTCTTCCCATACACTCACCCAAGACAACAAACATTTTAGAATGTTCTAAGAAGCTATCTGGTGGCTTCAGTGGATGAAAATGTAAAGGGTTTGAGGCTCAAAGACCAAGACTTTCAAATCCTATGACCCAAGCCTCACTTTCCTCATCTGTAAAGGCAAGATAAAAACTTACTTTACAGAGTTGTTAAAAAGATTTACTGATTTAATGTGTGTCAATCACAGGGCATGGTTCCTAGAATGTGGTTAAGCACTTCAATTTTGGTAGAAATACCACTGTCTCTCTACTAATGACTCTGGGGTTCCAGAGCTCCAGGTCACCGTGTTCTTTGCTCCTAAACGAGAAGCCATAGAAAAGAAGAGAAGCTGTTCTCTGGCTCTAAAATGGAGACCAGCTTCTGAAAAGGGGGCATGTATCCATCTCTTCCACAAACCAAATTTTATCATGCATTGGTAGACAAGATCTACCAAAAGCCAGTTCCAAGTTCCATTGGGGCATATTATGTAGAGGGAAGGGACAACGGCAGATTCCCTAAGCTGCTGCTTTCTGCAAAGATGAACAATGACTTGTGCAAACAGCTCAGGCAGGCAGGCAGAAGTCTATAGCCCCAACTGTTGCCATGACCACTCATCACCACTGTCACCTCCCCCACTTCCACTGTACTGCCACCACTACCCTTGTGGCCATCACCACCTCCACTAATATCATCAGCGCCATCACCATGACCAATATCTCTTCTCCTTCCCCACATTACAACCACCACCACCACCACCACCATTATCATCACATGACATCAATCAAGACCCTAGCTGCTAGAAAAAGAATGGCTAAAGGTAAATCTGTCTAGCACGAAGTTTTAAAGAAAGTTTTATTGGAGAACTTTTGAATCACCTGTGCAATGTGTCACACCCATCTCTCAGCATGTACAAAAACAGCCCCACCTATAGCTACTTACTGCAACAAATGCCACCAAGCTGAAGAGAGATTCCTAGAGAGGCAAACTCCCTCCTCCCCTTCCCCACCATGTGGATCAGGAAAAGGGAAAGAAGAGGCTCTGTGGTCCCTCCAGTGGGTCTCTATTATAGCTCTGTACCTGTGCTGCTCACTGTGTCCCAACATGTAGGGCCAGAGGGACAGGGCTGCGGGGGAGAGGAGAGTGGCCATGGCCTCATGATGGTTGGTCATATTTCTTCTATCTGCCAAGAGGCTGCTGTGCACTCCTTGGCTAGGAGTTCTGTCACAATGAACTTGAAGCCCGTTGAAGAAACAGCTTTGCCGGCAGTCCTATGGGAGGCTCATGTCTTCGGAGAATGAGGAGGGCATGTTCTGGTGCCCTGCCTGCTGCCACAAGGAAAACTGAAACAATACCCTTTTAAAATAGCTTTGACACAGATTTCACCATATTTTCCTTTGAAGACATAAAAAAAAAATCTAATAACTTTGTCCACATTAAAAAAAAATGGGTCACAGGTTTTTGCTAAAAAAAGAAAAAGCTATTTTTATTTCCTTGAATTCTTGTAACAATGGTTATAAACAGCTAAACAGAATTTTTTAATTATCCTTTTAAAAATACTTTTTAAAACGTAAAGGTTATTCCTAGGCTGACACTGAATATGCCAGGTCTGTAGCTAGAAGCAAATTTTTATAGCTAGTTATAAACCCCTGAAATATGAGTTTATATTGGAAAAGCTGAAACAACCTTAACTTTAACCATGCCGATGGGCGCCACTTTAATTATAGTCCCTGAATGGAATAAAACAGTCTCTCTTCCACGGTAGCATCACAAAGAACCCTATTAACTCTCCAATTACCAAATGAGGAAACAACATTCTCTAGAACCCAAGCCAAGGAAAAAAGAACACTGCATGTTCCAACTGAAAACCTTAAAACTGAGCTTCAAAGTGACAGCGCCTAGGGAGGGCGCTCCCCTGGAAGGGAATGTTTACTTCACTTATTTAAAATGACTGAACATCTTCACCAAGGCTCACACAACACTACTTGTTTAACAAATAAAGATGTATGTTTCCTGGAGTGTTTCTAATTGGGATTTGAGGTCCCACCTCCTAAGAAATTCCGGGACTGGCTATCTCCCTGGAGATGCCTTCGACAATGTGGGTCTCCCCTCTCAAGGGGAGAGAAGGCCCAGCCTTCGTAAGTAAAGAGGCACAGGCAAAACAGCAGGATGCAGGGCTTGTCTTCCACCAAGGCATCCATCACACTTTCAACAGGAAACAAAAATGGGGAAGCACAAAACCATATCCAGTAGGATTTGTAAATTGAGCTATTCAGTAGGCAAGCAAACTTTAAAAATAGTAACTTGGAGGAGGCCAATATCCCTCCTCTCCTCCATTCTCTCCCTCCTCCCTCCCCAGTCTGCCGTGCTCCCCTGGCCATCTCTTCTGCAACAGCAGTTAAACAGCCCTGTTTTCAAAGCCATGCTAACATCTTGGGAAACGCCAGGGCAAAAATCAAAGATTCTTTGGTAGGGCGTGTAATATAAAACTTGAAGTTGTTTCTGTTAAATAAAAACAGCCATGTTAATTTTGGTGCCATTAAAAACACAGGAAAATGCTGTTGCCAAATGGGAAAAAAAAAACAAAACAAAACAAAAAAAAACCTCACCAAATGGGAAGCAGTTGTATTTTCGAGACTTGAGAGTGGTATTACAAAAAGTAGAGAGTAAAACTGAATGAGAAAAAAGAAGTGTAAAAGAATGGTTACTTTCTCGATTTTATTATGTTCTTTTTCTCCATCAAGGTAAAAGAATGCATCCATCATTTCAAGGAGCCCTGAAATTCAGGTCTCAGGAGTTTCATTCTCTTGCTCTGCAAATAATGAAACTTTTTCCTACTTGAGCCATGAGCTCCTGGTTTCACCCTTCTGCAAATGCTCTCAATAACACACTCCTATGGTATACAGATTAACTGAGCTATGCAGCAACCAGGAAAAATGTTCTGTACTCAAGATCCTGTTTCGAGCTGAATTTGACAAATGATCAGAAGAACAGAAATTTTCTCTTTTCTGGTTCCACCTGAAAGTTAGAGAATATTCCCAGTAGTGTTTCTAAACACCTCTGCATTCATAAACACAAGAATACATCAAGCTATACCTACAACGATGGTAATCATCTCAAAGGGTCCTCAGGAGTCATCCTCAGTCAATTTGACATCTTAGAGTATCCAAAGAGGCAGGGGCCATGATGTCACAGAAGAAGCAAGATCTAGAGAGAAGAAAAACTAAAGACTAAAGGCTCTTGAAATCCTCTTTTTGGGGGCTTAAGGAGATTCTAGAACACTGACTATTTGTTGTTGTTCCTAAAAAACGTGTTGTGAGAGATTTTTGACTTTCATTTTAATTTGGAGGATAACTGCCACAGTGATTCCTGTTGTACCCTCCTCTGGTTAAATTGGTGTACATTGGGGAAATCACACTAGAGGCCTTCAGCAAAAAGCAAAATAACTTCAATCACCACTGCGATTCCTATTTCTATATCCCTTCTTTCTCTCATTTAATAAATAGTAGCAAAGGGTCACTTCCATGCCAGGGACTGCATAGTAAGCTGGGTGTGATACAATTCAACGTCACGTGACTCTTTCATAGATGGTGTTGTTTTCACTCCAAAGGCATGGCTTCCACAAAGTGACAGCTTGGCAATGCCTAGGGTTCTCAGTGATAGCAATGAGTGACCGATAACTGTGGACTTGAAACAAAATCTAAGTGAGATTTCGCTACTTCTGAGGCTATGTAAAACTCCGACGAATTCTCCAAATTTGAAAAGATAGCTACTACCTAAAAATTCACGCTCCCAGACAGCTTGCTCAATCTACACCTCCTTCCACTCAGCCTGGTGTGGGAACCTGGGGAAGAGCCGAGGTAAGTGTGAAGGATGACATCACAAAGGGCAGTGGACACCTAAAAGCCCCCAGGAGGCTTGCCAGTTAAGAGACTTCATTAGATCCTCCAGAGAATCACGCTACAGGAGGTGAACATGCTCTAGAAGGACCAAATTAGAATTCAGTGAGATTCAAAGAACCTGGAAAAGTGGTTCCAGAAAATGAATTTCCAGAAGGACAGGCAGACCAGTCTGAAGGAAGGCATGACTAACCATGTGTTAATAAAGGAGTAAAAGGTAGAGAGGTATACCGACCTTTAAATAGAAAGCGAGTCAACTGCCCAGCACAGCTGTTAGCATTTCATATAAGCCAGGCACGGTGGCTCACGCCTGTAATCCCAGCACTTTGGGAGGCCGAGGTGGGCGGATCACCTGAGGTCGGGAGTTGAAGACTAGCCTGACCAACACGGAGAAACCCCATCCCTACTAAAAATACAAAATTAGCCGGGTGTGGTGGCACATGCCTGTAATCCCAGCTACTCAAGAGGCTAAGGCAGGAGAATCACTTGAACCCAGGAGGCGGAGGTTGCGGTGAGCCGAGATTGCGCCATTGCACTCCAACCTGGGCAACAAGAGCGAAACTCCGTCTCACAAAAGAAAAAAAAAAGATTAGGGGACAGGTGAGTGAAATTGTGGCACCAAGGATAATGGTTCAGACTGCAGGCTCCACAGGCAGGGACCTGGGTAGAATTTCAGCACTATCACTTAGGAGACGGGTGAGATACAGAATTAATCTTTTCTCAGTTTCCTCATCTACAAAATGCCCAAATGGA
The DNA here is from genome assembly GCF_028885655.2 of Pongo abelii. Taxonomy (NCBI): domain Eukaryota; kingdom Metazoa; phylum Chordata; class Mammalia; order Primates; family Hominidae; genus Pongo; species Pongo abelii. Next base: position 85,949,412 of record NC_071998.2, on the reverse strand, counting down.
ATCTATCCCATAGAGGATGCAAGTCTTAAATGGGATGATACATGATGTGTACTCAGCGCAACACGAGGCACAGAGTTCAGAGCTCAATAAACGGTTCCTATCATCAGCTATGGAGACATCTTTCCAGCTTGTTGTGTCTGGTTTCAGACTTTTTAACTTCCGAGCAATGAAGAGAATCAGAAAATGCTCCAGCAGAAAGCAACTGAGATGACTAAAGAATAGGAAAATAGAAGTTATAAAAACGGAACTCAAAGCTGTTGGGATTATCTAGCCCAGAAAAGAAAAATCTGGAAGGTAGCAAAGCAAATAAACAACAGTGCATTATTCAGCATGAGGTAATCAGATATTCTGCTGTTGGAATTAGGCTGTGCAGGGAGGTGTTTTGTTAAAGCAAAAACAGCAAAGCTTAGCCATGAGAAACAAAACAAACAAAAAACTTCCTTAAACTTCTTTTTAGGAAAAGTCATTTCCCTTGGTCTTAGAGACTAGACAAGCACAAGTCTATTTCACAGCTGATCAGGCATTCATTTGAAAGCACAACAAAATGACCCTCCTGCTGCTGTTTCAGCTTCTAACAAGATCAACACATCCTTAAAGGGGTCAAAGGGCCCTGCAAAGGGGCTAGAGTGTGTGACACAAATGACCAGTGGCTCGTCTGCCATGTTCTCTGGGCCTCTCAGCCCTTCTGTGATGTTTCTCTTTGTCTGTTCCCTCTATGCAATGAGTGCCCTGCCAAACCAGCCTGGGGATCACTGTATTTCCGTGTGTCCATAGCAAACAGCCACGAGTGGGGTCAGTAGGCTGAATGCCTGTGTGTGTGCGTGTGTGTGTGTGTGTGTGTGTGTGTGTGTGTGTTTACACACACAGGGTGCACAGGTCTATGGCTTATGTTAATTTTGTATCCACTAAAATGATTGCCTTTTAGAAGTACAAAAAAAACTTGCCATGCTGGTAAAGAACATTTTCTGAATTTGTTCTTATTGTCATGCCTTACTAAGGCTGAGATAAATCACATCTATTGCTTGCCTCCCATTGATGTTACCACCAAAAAAAATAAAATAGATTAGTTAAGCCAACATGAAACCATAACAGGGTAGCAGCATAGGCTCTGCCTACTATTTAAAATTGAATTTTGGGTGGTATGCTCTAGAATTACATGTCAGGGGCGTACGGATGTTCAACTGAGGCTTTAAAAAAGGTTTCAGCAACTCAGCTCCAGCTCAACTCACTCTTCCTTGAGGAGCCTGGAAATTCGAACACATCTGGTTGTTTCTGGAAGCCACCACTTTCCACTTCCCTTTCTGTCATGTCACTCCACTTTCTCTGTATTCAAATCATGCTTGGCCTCTGCCCAAGTCTTAAGATTAAAACCACTGAAAGTCTCTGTCTTCTCAACATCCTTCTATTTTAACAAAAAAGACAGCATTAGCCTTCCCCTTCATTTTTTCTCAATGTGGTAAAAAATACTTTCCCTTTAGTTCGTAAGACTGGTGGCTGGTCTTTTGGGCCAGGATCTGGGCAACCTCTTGCTTGCTCACCACTGAAACTGTGGGGTGAACGCTCTATCCTGAAAGCCCTGCTGCAGGTCCCCACACCAGCTAGTGCCATTCACTCAACGCCAAGGCACCACCTAAATAAATAAACCCAAAAGCCCAAAAAAGCATAAATAATACTTACTTCTCTTAACCAGAAAAATAAATGGCATTTCTCCATGCTATTTAAAAACACTTGGTATGTGGATTTACTTTTTTAACAGAGTTTCTCTTTAAACTTCCAAAGGTAGTGAAAATAGGATGAACACAACTTTATAGAATTGTTAAAATTAGTGAAACCTGAAGAACTACATCATTACAAAACTGCTGAAAAGGAGTCATTACGGCTTCCACTTGGTTTATTAAACAAGGTCTTAGACCTAAATGAGCAAGATCTTCATCAAGACACATTAGGTTGGGGGCGAGAGACTTCTTTTTCTTATCTCCATCCCTGCTATGGGATGTAGGTTTCTCTAAATATTAGTGAGCTACGCAAAAGGCTGATATTCTACTGCTTTTAAGATTTCCCCAAACAGAAATTGCATGTGGTTCCACCTACAGTTACCAAGCACTAGTGAAGGATAAATAAGATGCAGGCACATCCCTACCTCCCACAATATGGCGGGTATGTTAATGAAATCTTTGTGATTCACTGACTATTTAAATATACCAGGTGCTCAAGCAGCATTGTTTACAACAGTAAAATTTTGGAAAAAGTCAAAGATCCATATTTTGGAAAAGTATAACTGAGAGCATCCATAGAATAGAATACTATGCAGCTAAATAAAAGAGAATGAGAAACTCTTTAAGGCCTAATATTATATCTAGGAGATAATGATAATTGACAAAAAGCACAGTGTAAAATAGGATGTGTGTTCTATCTCCTTTTAAGAAAAGGGAGGGAGAGTAATAATCTTTATCGTCTAATTGGCCTGCATCTGCATGAAGGAACACAGGGGGTTATACAAAAAGCTCATAAAGTACTATACCTAAGGAATGGAAAATCGGAACAGAGGTGGGGAACAAAAACATAAAAGAATTGCACTGGCCAGGCGCGGTGGCTCACACCTGTAATCCCAGCACTTTGGGAGGCCAAGGCAGGCAGATCACCTGAGGTCAGGAGTTTGAGACCAACTTGGCCAACATGGCGAAACCCCATCTCTACTAGAAATACAAAAATTAGCTGGGCGTGGTGGCGGGCACCTGTAATCCCAGCTATTCAGGAGGCTGAGGCAGGAGAATCACTTAAACCCGGGAGACAGAAGTTGCAGTGAGCCGAGAGTGCGCCACTGTGCTCCAGCTTGGGTGACAAAGCGAGACTCCATCTCAAAAAAAAAAAAACAAAAAAATGAATTGCACTAAAGAAACTTATTATTCAAAGCTCTTTTAAGGTTGGTCCTTTTGCAAAATTAAAATCCCTTTTGGGCTGGGCACAGTGGCTCAATCCTGTGAAGGCCAAGGCGGAAGGATTGCTTGAGCCTCAGAGTTTAAGACTAGCCTAGGCAACACAGTCAGACCCCGTCTCTATTAAAAAAAAAAAATTAGCCAGGCATGGTGGCACATGCCTGTAGTCCCAGCTACTCAGGAGGCTGAGGAGGACTGATTGAGCCTGGGAGGTGAAAGCTGCAATGAGCCCAGATCGTGCCATTGCACTCCAGCCTGGGTGACAGAGTGAGATCCTGTCCCTAAAACTAAATAATAAAATCCCGTTTGCAAAGTGTCTTGAGACATTCCATTCTGGCCTACAAGATTATCTCAACAAAGACACACAGGTACTATTTACAAAATGCTGTGTATGCCCCCGGGAGGGCTGGCCTGTGAACACAGGCGGAGAGGGCTAGGCATTCAAAGGAAGAGTGGCGGGCAGGAGTTGCCCTGGCTCCCTGCAGCTGCTGGCCACACACTTGGTCTTCTTAGCCTTCTGACTCTGGGCCTCTCTGGCTCCATTTGGAAGATGTGGGTGGGGTGACAGAGGGTTCTTTCAGAAGTTTCCATCACACGGTCCTTTCAGACACAGGTCAGATAATGGCTCGGATAATACTGAGAACAGATCAGAGACAGCTGTTTCAGGAGCTGACAGGCTCAATCTCTGGTCCAAAAGTGATGGGAAAAGAGGTCAAGGACAGAGAGCTTTGTCTAACTGGTGGGACCAGAACTCCAGGAGGGCTGGAAGCCAGGCAAATAGGGCTTGGATAGTCTAGTTTAATTCAGGTGGGATCCCAAATCCCTGAAGATCAGGTACAAGATTTCTTTTTGGTTTTTTTGTTTGTTTGTTTTTGTTTTTTGAGACGGAGTCTCACTCTGTCACCCAGGCTGGAGTGCAGTGGTGTGATCTTGGCTCACTGCAAGCCCGGCCTCCTGGGTTCATGCCATTCTCCTGCCTCAGCGTCCCGAGTGGCTGGGACTACAGGCGCCCGCCACCATGCCCGGCTAATTTTTTGTATTTTTAGTACAGACAGGGTTTCACTGTGTTAGCCAGGATGGTCTCAATCTCCTGACCTCGTGATCCGCCCACCTCAGCCTCCCAAAGTGCTGGGATTACAGGTGTGAGCCACTGCTCCCGGCCTTTATTTGTTATTAAATGTGGAAAAGGAACTAAAAAATACATTTTGAGCTGAATCAAATAATGTCTGGTTTCTTTACGATTATTGCCTTCTTTACCCTTCTTTTTGGGGGGAAGAAAAGTGAGTATGTATTATTTAAAGTTCAAGCTACAGCCTTGAAGGAAAACCTAACAAAAATGTAGGTGCTGCTCTAAATGCTCTTCTGAAACGGAGAAATTCCAATGTGTACAATGTAAGGAATGTGGACTCAACAACTCTGTAACAAACCTTTCATATTGTCATACTACCATGCTAAGTCACCACATCTATTTTTATTTTCTCCCTGGAGCTATTATTTTAGAGAACTATTTTAGACATTGGGTTGATAGGAACTGTAGAATTTGTGATTCACACTAATAAGCCACAAAACTTACGTGTTTATTGACCCATAAAACTACCAAATTTTCCTAAGCCTACTGAAGCAAGGAACCAGTATCTGCTGAGGACCTAAGATGTAATGGCATCTACACATAATCTTATCCACAAGAGTTCTGGAGATGAGTGGTCTACGGCACCTCACCAGGGAGTAACAGGGCACAGCAGTCAACGGCAGAGCTGGGGATAGAGCACTGACTGCAAAGCAGAGCTCTCTCTCCATCATCTTGGGCGACAAGCAGAGGTGGCAGGTCTGAGGCACCACGGTAGGGTGGTAGGGTAACATCCTATAGCTTGTACCGTGCAGTGGCTGGATGGCTTCCAAGGAACATGATGACTTTTGCCCGGGAAGAGGCTTCCATTCTCCCAAGGGACCAGCTGTGCCAAAATGCTGACCCTGGCTGGGAACTGTTTTCTCTTTCCCATTTTCTTTAAACTCAGCTCCTGAGATTTTCTCTTCTCATGCTTCTTCCTCATACTTCACATGAAAGCTTAGAGAACTCTTTGGACCCAGCAAGACAGGTATCTTAGATACAGCCCTCCGGAATGCCAAATCTAGGCCTAAAGTTCTTAAGGGGTCCCTTCAAGGTCCTTGGTTTATTGGCCATGCTAAATCACTTCTGTTCCCAACTTTTACTTGAGGATAAATATTCAGACGGATATTGGCATGCTTGCTGCTTTCAAATTATGCCATAACTCGTCCTACTAGACCTCAAAAGCCTTCTCATTTTCAAAGCCCCAGGGGCCAAGGATGCCTGGGCAATGCTAGGGCTCCAAGGACACCTGGACTCCAAGGATGGCTTGTCTCTCAGGCATGGCCATGGAGCTGGCCAACTGTAAGCACCACACTCGTGCATGCAGCATTTCATAAATACTGGGACCAGTCCCTCCATGAGGGAATATGTTAACTTTCCTCTTCTTCTTCTTCATTTCATGCCAAAGACAAATCAAGGCCTTTCTTTTAGAACACAGGGTACAAGGGCCAGGTGTGGTGGTTCACGCCTATAATCCTAGCACTGTGGGAGGCCGAGGCACACAGATTGCTTGAGTCTAGGAGTTCGAGACCAGCCTGGACAACGTGGCGAAACCCCATCTCTACAAAAAACACACAAAAAATTAGCCAGGCATGGTGGTGCACACCTACAGTCCCAGCTTACCCAGGGGGCTGGGGTAGGAGGATCACCTCAGCCTGGGAGGATGAGGCTGCAGTGAGCCATGATTGTGCCACTGCACTTCAGCCTTGGGTAAAAAAGTGAGACCCTAAAAGAAAAAAAAAGGAAAGAGAATGCAGTACAATGGTGACAGAATATGACCCTAAATTGTAACACCATCTTGCAATTAGATCTTTTTTATCAATGTCAGGAGAACTGAACTGAAATACCAAGTGCACAGGCTTTCGTGGCCCTGTTAGAACCTTGACCATTGCAGGAACTGCTGCCTTTGTTAGACTCACACACATCCCTTTAGGAGAACGAAATGGGAACCAGATATCCTAGATGATACTCTTTTTGGGAATATATCTCTCATAGCCTTCCCCCATCTCCTAACCCAGACCTAGGTCTAGCACTCCCTGCTCCTCCCTACCACCCAATTCCACCTCCAACTCCCCAGTCTTCTTCTAGCTCCACCATTTCCAGCCCTTAGTCTCCCGTTAGCCCACCTCCTTACCAACCTATATGCCGTCCCTACTGAAGGAACAGAGACCTGCCAGGGTCACCTACAGTGTCATTTCCTACCTTCCTAACCATTCTAAGTTATGCTCACTTAGGGAGGTGGCCAATGGGGATGCTGGGACCATCCAGATGCATGTACCTTTTTCAGTGTTTGATCTAGCATGATGTAGCCAAAGGTTGGGCCAATTTTTAGAGGACCCAACTAAATTCATGGAGGAATTTCAGGCTCTGTCACTCTCACCTGAGTTAACTTGGGGAGTTATTCATATTACCTTGTCCACATGTTGCACCCTGGAGGAAAAGCAGTGTATCTGGGTGGAGGCCAAGGCTTATGCTGACAACTTATTAGCTGGGGACCCTGAATTATACACTGTGGGGGCCATGCCTGTGCCTAACAATGACCCCAACTGGAACCATCAACAAGGCCAGGCTAATCCAAGAAAAAGAAATTGTATGGCAACTTGGTTAGTGGAAAGAATAAAAAATGTACACTAAGCCTGTGAACTATGATAAAATAAGGGAAATAAGGAAAGGATGAAAACCAAGCTTTGTTCCAGGGTCACCTTGTGAAGGCCCTAAGAAAATATATTAACACTCGCCTCAGTACTGATGCTGGCCAAATTTAACTAGGGACACACTTTATAAGCCAGTCAGCACCCAACATCAGGAGAAAATTACAGAAATTGGCTTTGAGACCCCAAATACCTATTAAACCAAAGCTTGATGAGGCTTTCCAGGTATTCAGTAACAGGGACAGGGCTGAAAAGGCTGAAAGGACCCAGCGTGGCAAACAATGGGATAGATAGCAGGCCCAAATGATGGCAGTTACTATGAGCAGCACCCTGCAACCTCAGGGTCACCCAGAGAGATGCTTCACCCATGGACCAAAAAGGCCTAACAGCAACCGTGCAGGCAATGGTTGCTGCTTCAAGTGTGGGAAGCCAGGACATTGGAATAAGATCTGTCGCAGCCAGGGGAGCCCACCCAGACGCTGTCCTCACTGCAAGCAGGGGAGCCATTGGAAAAGGGATTGCCTTCAACTCCAAAGGAAGAGGAGGATACCCAATCCATAATGGCCATAACTGAGGCCTGAAGGGGCCCGAAGTTCTCGGCGGCTCCCATAAAAGGCCTGGTCATCATAACTGACGAGCCTCAGGTGACTCTTGACATGGCAACTAAGAATATCAATGTCTTAATTGACACACAGGCAAGTTACTCTGTCCTAAATGGCCACTCTGGGCCCTTATCTTCCAAAAGCCGCACTGTCATGGGTGTCAGTGGCACCCCAAAATCAAAACACTTTACAGTGCCTCTGAACTGCAGGCTAGGAAACTATATGGTAACTCATGAATCTCTAGTTATGCCACAGTATTCTACTCCTTCATTGGGATGGGACTTCCTAGCCACCCTTGAGGCCACTTTATATTTATCAGGCCCCGGGGGGGCCCTCCTTTTTGGCAGTGTTGTTTCCTAAGCCAGCCTCGGAATGACAGGAGATCCCTCCCAAAATAAGGTCTCAAACCCACAAATATGGGACCAAGAAAGCCCTGGCAAAGCAATTTATGCTCAGCCAGTGATCACCTCTTTAAAAGACAAAAATAATTTCCCACACAAGCGTCAATATCCTCTCAAACCAAAAGCCAAGCAAGGACTCCAACCTCTAATTGACAAGTTTTTAAAACATGGCTTCCTGATTCCATGTCAGTCTCCTTGTAATACTCCTGGTCCTTCCCATCCAAAAACCAAACAGAGTATCGTCTAGTTCAAGACTTGAGAGCCATTAATGAGGCTGTAATTCCCTTACGTCCGACAGTGCCAAATCCTTATGCCATACTTACCTGAATACTGGGAGACCAACTGGTTCACAGTATTAGATCTTAAGGATGCTTTCTTTTGTATCCCTTTGCATTCTGACTCTCAGTATTTGTTTGCTCTTGAGAGGACTAATCCTGGAACTAATATTACCCAGCAGCACACCTGGACAGTACTGCCTTAGGGCTTTAGGGATGGCCCTCACTTGTTCAGAAATGCCTTGGCACAAGAGTAAAGGGAGCTAGAGCTAGAAATGGGGAGTCATTCTCCAATATGTGGATGACATCCTTGTATGCAGTCCCACTAAAGAGGACTCAGAGAAGAATGCCATTCAAGTCCTAACCTCCTGGGAAAGTCCTAACCTCCCTCTTTGGGTATCAGATCTCTCCATCCAAGGCCCAGATTTCTAAAACCAAAAATTAAATACCTGGGGTACATCCTAAGCCCAGGAAACCAGACCTTCTCCACAGAGTGAAAGGAGGCTGTCTAAAAGGTGAGACTGCCACAAATGAAGAAGCAACTCAGAACTTTCCTGAGTACAGCAAGATTTTGCAGGATTTGGGCTCGCTATTAAGCCATCATTTGAGGCCCCAACAGGGCCAGAGCAGGAACCAATTGGAGGTGTTTGTGTGGTAATAAACTACACCTGTTGTTCTTATACTAACAATTCAGGATTAAATTGCAAGTTTGAAAGATTTACCAACAGACTACCTTGCTACATAATTTCAATAACCCCACTGCTCAACATAGATATTCCACCCCTGGTTCAGAAACCCATAGAGATAGAAACCCTAGCCCCCCTTGTGCATGATTCTCTCTCTTTAGTACACCAAACTCCCTTTTCTTGAGTGTGTACTTTATCTTACAACTTGTCCTTGAATTCCTTCTTGTGGCGGTGTCAAGAGCCTGAACACAGCCAGGGTGGAGGTCCCTCGAGCATCAGTCTCACATTGCATCCTGTGGGGAGCAGAATATGAAATGTTCTTGGTTGTCTGGGGCTTGCCCTTGCTCATGCTCCAACCCATTTCTGCAGCTCAGCTCAAGCAAACAACTCACCATTAGGATCCACCTGCCCTGTGCTTCAGAGGCCAAGAGCTATAGAAGCCCAGGCCCTGATCCACTGTCAGCACCTGCTGGGACTCATCACCCTGCATGAGAAACTCCTTAGGGAGGCAGAAAGCACAGCTTGCCCTTCCTGGTGGATGGAAAATCATGGGAGGGGCAGAGCAGAGAGGTCTCTCTGAGTAGCAAGGATTCCAGGTCTTAGCACAGGCTGGTGAGGGGGAGGACAGGGCTAGTCTGGAAGGAAGTTACAGGAAGCCTGTGATAGCAGGGCTGTGGAAGGACTTGGAGCTTGTTTGTGAGAGGAGACATATCTGAGGACACCCCGAAAGCTATAAAGTCAGGTGGTATCATCATTAAAGAATCTGAAGGCCAGAGGTGGACCTTCATCAATCCAGACAGTGTCAGGTTTACTCAAAGCAACCAAGATCTTTAATCTGAAGAAAGTGAGTTCTTTTAGATTATCAGGTCCAGAGAGACATTAAAATGAGGCAGCAATCACGTCCTACCCCTCCCTTTGAGCTATGCACTCATCTCTTGTAACTGTTTGCTACTGCCAGAAGTAGCTATAAATCAAACTAATAATGCCACAGCAGACTCTATAACCCACCCCCTATAGCTTAACAACATATAGCCAATCACTAATCAATGTTATTTCTAAAACCCACGAGAATTCCTAATAAACCACTTTGTACAGCCCACTCCTTGTCCCCTTTTTTTTGCCTCTAAAAAACCGCTTGTAACAAAGGCAGGATGGAGCTCATATCCAAGGTTCCTTGGGTCTGAGTTTTCCAGGCAGCCATCCTCACTTTGGCTCAATAAAACGCTTTTAATTATATTTGGTGCTTCAGCTTCTTCCTTTTAGGTCCACACCACTGACTCCCCTTTCCAATCCTAAGGTCTAACTGATGCTTTTGCTTGTAAAACCAAAAGGGAAGTGTCCCTTTGTAAATTATTCAGGGCTGTGGGTGTAAAAAACAGAAACTCAACTCAACCAGCTTTGACCAAATAAAGTCCTTATTTGAAGGCTCAAAGACCCATAGGAAGGGCAGGGGCACAGAATGAATGCCATTTCTCTCCCTTAATCTGCTTCTACATTCTCTGACACCAGGCTCCTCCCAGTGGTAGGAAACATGGTCCAGTCATTCTTATACCACACATTTCTCAGCCTCCTCTACTTGGCATTCTAACTGGGAAATCCCAGGGCAGGACTTGTGCCAAAGGTAAGTAATAAGATTCCCTTACAGAGGTGCCCCTCAGGCAGGGGGTATAAAGAGAAAGTGGTTTGAGTACCTTGGAGTGAGACAGTGTGATGCACTTCTATGGCCTTGGGAAGACTTCCGGATTCTGGGGAGGACAGGTTGGCAAGCACTGGTCTTCCTCTTAGATTCTAAGTCAGATCTCAGCAAGATATCTAAGGGGCCAGGCAGGGACCCTCTCCTTCATATGTTCCCGTGAGCCCACCAAACAGTTGAGCACATTGCTGGTGGTGTTACCCATTAGAGAAGTACATATCTAGCTCTGGGTCTACTTCTTCCCAAGTTTAAGGAAGTATTACAGTGAGAAGATGTGCACGTGGTCCTGAGAACAAGCACCCTTTCCCTCATCTCTACCTTTAGAAACATAGTACAGGAAAATCTAAGCCTCATGATCTAATTAGTACAGGTCTCCTTCCTTGGACAAAGAAGCTAAAGAAGAAGTGTTCCCTGGATAAGGGACCACCAATTGTACCCTCAAATAACTTGAAACTATCGAAGTGTTGGTAGGCAACAGGATGAATCCAATAGGTTCCTTTCATCTGTCCATTTATTCTCCTCACCCCAACTTGCCAGCAGAAGCATGTGTGGCCTTTGAGGGTATGGGAGACACTCCAAGTTTAAACAGGTAAAATTCAGACAGATGAACCTGGACCATCGGAAAGGTCAGAATAATCCTAAGAAGTTCTCCCCAGACAACACTTAAGCTGAGGAGATGCCGCCTCTGGGGGCTGCACCTGAGTGGTTACCGGGACAGGCACAGGGGCCTGGGCAGGCTTTCTGGGTGCAATTTCCTGCAGTGGCCTGGAGACTGGGGCCCAGCCCCCTACCAGGCAGTGCACGCTGCTGAGCTCTGGGACCCAGCATCTCCTGGTTGCTTACTGCTCTGCAAGGAGATATCAAAGCCAGGATAAATGGTTTGAAGCCAAAGTGGTGGTGGGGGGCAGCTGTGGTAGAGAAGGGAGGGCTGATGGGGAGTGGAGAGAGCCCAGACGGAAGAGGTCTGGGGGCAGGGAGGGAAAGGCCAAGGGAGAAGAGAAATCAGAATTAAATGAAAACAGGGTTTGTAGCTGGGCCCCTCTCAGTAAAGTTCTGCCATGCATGCATTAACCTTCTATCAGTGAAAACAAAATCCAGGGACCTCATGCCTGCCTGCTGGGGCACATAAAGCCTAGGGGACATAATATCTTCCAGGTGGGTGTGCCCAGAAGCACACATTGGTACTTGACAAGTCATTTAAAACTGACTGTCAAGGTCAAAACAACACCACCTGCAGGCACAACTGAAAAGTCTTCATCCATTCCCCTCCTCTGAGTTCTCTGTTGTTGTTTTAAACTAAAGCACAGTTTGAGCAGCAGACAAGCCTGACAACTGTTCAAACATATGTATGTGCAACTTATTAGCTTGCAAATGGAGATATCTGGAAGCTAAAGACATGTGAGAGGGGTGGGGGGCAGGTTAGCCACTGACTCTGAGGGGTCAAAGGAGGAGGTCCTTTGATGGGCTGAAGGAAGAAGGCCTTCAGTGATGGAACCCACTCCTGATGGAGTATTTGAAAATGATGCTTTTCACTGATGACACACAAAACAGAGGCAGTTATTATGAAAAGAAGGGGCCCCTGTCCTTGAGATCCATTTATTTTGCAATTAACAAGGGTTAAAGAGACCCCCTTCTGGAACTTGCTTGAGGGCCTAAAATTTAAACACCTACTACTGCCTAGGTGCCCACAGAGTCCAAGAAAATCCAAGCCTCATGATCTAACTAGCTCTTACATCAAAAAGAAAATATACATGTATTTTAAATTGCTGAACAAAACTGAATCACCCCCATGCCTGTTCAAATAAAAAACCTGATTAAAGGCCAGGTGCAGTGGCTGACGCCTGTAATCCCAGCACTTTGGGAGGATGAGGTGGGTGGATCATTTGAGGTGAGGAGTTCAAGACCAGTTTGGCCAACATGGTGAAACCTCATCTCTACTAAAAATACAAAAAGCCGGGTGTGGTGGCACGCACCTGTAATCTCATCTACTCGGGAGGCTGAGGCATGAGAATCGCTTGAACCTGGGAGGTAGAGTATGCAATGATCCGAGATTGTGCCACTGCACTATAGCCTGGGTGACAGAGTGAGACTCTGTCTCAAAAAAAAAAAAAACCCTGATTAAATCAAATGTAGGGGCCCTAAGACATTCTACAGGTTATTCTAAATCACCCCCTTACTTTTCCAGAGAAGAAAATTAGGCCAGGGAGGCCCAGTGACTTGCCCAAAGTCCCCGCCTGTGACTGGATGCAGTTCCTAGGAAGCACGGCCTCCTTCTAAGCAACAGACAAGCAGGAAGCATCACCAGGGAGCTTTCTCACCCATTCACTGGCACGTTCCAGCCTCTTCCTGACCTTCTTACCCGTGACATGACAGCAGGGTCTGGAGTCAGTGCAAGCTGTCTGGGTGATACCTGTCCACACAGTCCCCACACAACACACACTGCCCTCCAACACCTGCAGCAGAATCAGCTGGGAAGACCTGTTAGCCTTCCAGATACCAAGACTGCGGCTCAATTCACTGAGTCAGTCTCCAGGGTAGGGCCCAGGCAGCTGAAGGGATCCCAGGGCACGTGCCAATTCTTTGGGATAAAAGTGACAGAATTTACTTTCATAATTTTTTTTCTCATCCTTTTACATTTTCTATTTTGTGTATGTGTTTTATAGTGTACCTAATATATTAACATTGTATTAAATGCATATAACTTATAAATAAATAAATATAGATATATGAATTGGGTAACTGCTCAAAAAGAGGTCTATAAACAGAAAAGCATGGGGGCCTCCTGCACCAAACTGTGAGTCCCAAGAGGGCAGGACCTGTGCTTCCTCACTGCTATAAAGTAAAGCCCTTGCCCAGGGCCTGACGCAAGCAGGTCAGGTCCTCACTTACCACTGACAGAATGAAAGGCGAATTCCATCTCCAGCTGTATCATGGACTCCCAGATATTTCTGAATAGAATCATCTCCCAAAGTGTGTTTTGAGGAGGTGGTTTTTTTGAAACCACAGTGGTTCCATGAAATGCTCACTGTAAAAAGGGCTCCCTTGACACAAGAGTTGGGGGAATATTGCTTATCCTGTCTCTGTCTTCAAGATGCACAGATATACCAGGATATTAAATCAAGATCATAAGAATATTAAAGGCTTTCTTAGAAGCCCTCCAGTAAAGAATCTCTTTTAAGTTTGTTTAATCCATTTATTTCCTAAACTAATTAACCTACAGTTCCTTTTCCCACATTATTAACATTCCACAAAACTAGTCTTTCTTGAAACCAACTTTAGAAACTCCCAATTTAGATTTAGGCTAAAGGTCTATACTTCCTCGTGGCCACAGCATCATCAGCATTCATCACACCTGTCCGTTGATACATGTTTATCGAGTGAGTTCTTGGCTTTGTCCATCCACCCTTTTCCAACTGCCAGCTTTCAATAGGATGTTCTAAGACTGCACATCTATGAAAGAAGGCAAAAACTGCAGCTGGCTCATTCCCAAAGAAAAGCACCATCCTTAGATCCTCAAGATATCCTTTTAGAGGAGACCTACTCAAAAACCAGGACCTGCCAACCACAGTTTCCAACAACTTAGCAAGGTGGGCTCCAAGGAGCACAGGCCAAGGGTGGGTAGTACCAGGCTCACAGGCGCACCTCCTCCTCCTTGCCTACCCCAAAAGTCTTGGCTGGGGAACCCAAATATCATTCACACTTTCTTAGAATGAAGTTCCAAGATTTCCATTTTATGGTGAGAAACAGGGAAGTGATTATTCTTAGCAAGCTAGCTGGGAAGGTAGGAGCAGATTTGGTTTGTTCAATGACTGCAGATTTGGCATTCTGTCTTCTGGGAACAATGTCTAGACTTTCCGAGGAGTCACCTCTATAAATAGCATGGTTAGTTAACCAAGAAATATGTTCTACTCTGAGCTCCACTCTGGGGTTAAATCAGGGCAGATTTGTGCAATGTACCTCAACTCCCACTTGGTATTCAATTTTTTTTAAAAAAGTAATCCATTTTTGAAGGGTGCATCCCCCTCACATTTGTGGCCTTTTAATATAATCAAGTTAACACTTCTCTTAAAGAAAAGCTGAGGCTGGGCACGATGGCTCATGCCTGTAATCCCAGCACTTCGGGAGGCCGAGGCAGGTGGACTGCCTGAGCTCAGGAGTTCGCGACCAGCCTGGGCAACATGGTAAAACCCCGTGTCTACTAAAATACAAAAAATTAGCCAGGCGAAGCGGCATGCACCTGTAGCCCCTGCTACTCGGGAGGCTGAGGCAGAACTGCCTAAACCTGGGAGGCATAGGTGGCAGCGAGCCTAGATTGCGCCACTGCACTCCAGCCTGGGCAACAGAGTGAGACTCTGTCTCAAAAAAAAAAAAAAGAAAGAAAAAAGAAAAGGTGGCTGAGACACTCTTCCAATTACTTATTAGGGGTGAAATGCAGAGACAAGGCAATTTCTCACCTACTTTATGCAAACAGGCCTCTATGGAACAGAGGTGGGCTCCAGCTGCATCTTGGCAATATTCCCTCCAGCAGAGCTGTTCACACATTGTACCTTGCCTGAGGACTTTCCAGAGTTGGTGTTTTCCCTAAAAGAAATCTACCCTTAAAAGAAATACTTACATAGCTCCATGCCCACATGCATACATCAGCAGTACAGAAGCTGGTAGTATTTGCTCACTCTGTGTAGTGGTCTAAGGAGAAAGAGCTTGCAAGATTGGGAATATCCCAAGTTAGGCAACTTTGTGCACTGAACTCCATTGTTCTTCTTCACCCAGGGAATGTGTATGTTCTATTCAGTAATGATGCTCCGGTAAAGAAATAAGTGGCAAGGCGGGGAAAAAGCCTTTTCTTTGCAATGGAAAAAATGGCAAGGTGGTGCTGACTGGCCATCTCAGGCTCAAGGACTGGAAGACATTAGGAATCTAGGATGACATCAATAGAGAGATTACAAACGCAGGTAGAGGAATGATTGCTTCCGGAAGGCCTTTCAAAGGCCTGACAATTTCTCTTGAAGGATGGCCCCAGCAGTGTTCTCTGAAGGTAGGACTGTCAGTCTTTGTGTGGGGAGAACAGTTCAAAGAAAACCAAACACTGAAGCGTAATCTTTCAGAGGGTGAAGAATCATGGTATAATGATGATAAGATGCCACTTCTCGATCTGACAAGCAACACAGCTGTTTAATGGCAAAAAGAAGATTGTAGCTAACCCAAAAGCTGTGAATTCACTCTCCCTGTTGCTCCAACAGAAGAGAGAGAGCCTGGCCCCCAAGAACTCATGTGATCCAGGAATTTTCCTGGTATCCAGATTCTGTGGCTGCCTCAAAGCCAGCCCACAGTGAATGCTGATCTTCAATGATATCTTCACTCACAGGGTCAGTATGGTTTCTGTGTGGAGACCCTAAATCAGGCACTCACTGCCTTAGAAACAGTTACACATCAGCCTTGCCTAAGTCTGGACCACCAGACTCTGACAGCCATCACAAGATGAGGCCATTTTACTTGTCTTCCTGACTTCCTGCTTCTAAGTGACTTTGGGACATTATATATCCTCTTAATACCCGCTCTGTAAAAAATGGAACATACACACACATTCTCACTACCTACCTTGCTTAGTACAAACTGGTATTGTCAAGACGAACAAAATCATCCCGGCCAAGGGCTTTCAGAGTCCCAGAAGAACATCACTTTATGAATACCAGTTACTATTTCAGGAACACAAAAACGAAAGAACCAGAACACATTAGAAGGGGAAAGCCCCTACCTATAACATAGGATGCAAATAAAGTCAAATAATTTTCTCAAGAAGGATAATTGAAATAAAAGTGAAAATGGAGAAAGTGAACACAAAGAAAGCAACAAAGGGGAAGCACACATGGGCATAAATCACCTTGCATGTGCCTCACAGCTCACAACTCATTCTGTTTGTTCATTTCTACAGCAACAGCAGGGTTGCCAGTAAACAAGGGATTAAAATTTTACAGAAAAAAAGGATGGTATGAGCTGCTTTCTATCATTCACACCCACCTGTTTGAAAAAGCAGCGAAGAGTTATACTGCAAAACAGGGGAAAGAAATGCCCATTCAACATCTTTTTAAAAAACAATCCATGCAGAAAGAAAATTGAGAATTTATTAAAATCTGAGAAAGAAACAACAACAATAACAAGAAACAAAACCCACACACAAAACAAAAATATGCAGCACATCAGAGAAAGTAGAGAAGTTGGCAGCCATGGTGAATTGAAAGGCATACTAATTTAAGACTCAAAATCTGATTCCTGAGACAAAGAATCACTATGGCTGCATCTTGCCTTGAAATCAGGGGGTCACATCCCCTGAAATCTAAAGAAGGATTGTTTAAAAGTATGGTGGTTTTGGTTTGAGGGATCAAAAATTCAAGTAAAGCCAACAAAGAACAAGCAAAGAAAAATTCTCAAAGCTGTGAAACCTTGCTACTTAAGATAATGACAAATTTATGACTGCTTCCTTCCCCAGCAGAAAGGAGTACAATTAGAAAGCTGAAAACAACAGGCCCTTTGTACTAGCATGTTATGTTTTGCTTATTCTATTACACATTGGCTGGGAGATAAGAATAAACAGGACAACACCCTGTCTAACCCGGGAGGAGGGAATGGAGGAAAAGGCTGGTTACATTCATTCTTGGGCATGTACGTGCATACCATTTATTTGCAAATTGAGGTACTTAAGAAAATTGTGCATGCAATAGTCAGGAACTAGTATAAACATTCAGAAGTCTTTTATTGCACAATGAAACCTTTTAAGAATAAGCCTTGTGTAATAGGGAGCTTTATAGTTTTTCCTTAGAGTGAAGCATGTTATGAAGATTTTAATAAGTGATAATTTTCTCTATGGTCTTTAATTGTCGATCGTATTTTCATTCAGTTGTTTTTTTAAAAAAAAAAACAAAAACAAAAACAAAAAACCTTTAAAACTAGGATGAGCAAATATATAGACACAGCTTCCCTCTCTGTGACCAATGATGTCAAAAACCCTTGCAAAGAATCAATCAACAGCTGCCAGGGGAAGAAAACGTGGTGATCTGAGACTTCTCCCTTCTCTACAAAGGGACGGTTGCCCATCTGTGTGCCAGGTGTTCTGACAGCTTCAGCCATGGAGAATTCTGCTCAAGAACAGCAGCTGCTAAGCCAATCAGGTTCTCATTAGCCAGTCGGGAGATGGTATAGGTATCTACGGTCCCAAGGAAAAAAAAAAAAAAATTTGATCTCTTCCCATAACCCGTCTGCCTAGAATGATGGACCTGACTTAATCTTGCCATTCCTTAGTGACTCACTTGCTCCTGGCACCCAAGCTCACTAAGAACGGGGCTAAGGAAAGCCATTCTAAGACCTCACTGACCTGCCACCATCCTGGCCTTCATTCTGCTCCTCCAACCCATGAGAGTGGTTCCCACCTTGAGGCCTATGGACTGGAGTGCTTTTCCACCAGATGGTCACAAAGCTGATTCCTTTTTATTCTTCAGTCTTAGCCCAAATGTCACTCTTTAAGGAAGCTTTTCCCTCTCACCCTAACAATGCTATTGATTCTCCCACTGTGACACTTGATTTTATTTTCTTCATAGCATACATCTTAATTACTTGTTTCACGTACACTAATTTTCTCCCCTGACTAGAATGTCCATTTCATAAGGACAGAGGCCTCCTCAATCTTGTTCACCCTTGTAGGCTCTGCATCATAAGTACTATCTGGCACACAGTATACGCTTGATAAATATTTATTGCAAGAATAAATAAACAATAACCAAATTATCAAGACTATCTGGTATAGAACGGGTGAGGAAAAGGTCAAAGAATCTGTCACCTGTCATCGGCCACACTAAAGTCATTTTTTTCCCCTCAATTTTCCCAGTGGGATGAAGGGTGAAGATGCATGTGAACAGCTGAGCCATGAAGCAGAACTACAGAGCACATGATTTTTTAACTTCAGTGCTCTTCACAGAAAACCACTCTGAAATAAGTTGCAAGAGATTCTTGAAATTCAAATACAAGGAAAAAAAAGAACATATCTGGACGTCAGCTAGGTAGTTCTGCCAACCTAATTATACCATGACATGTAATTGTGAACTGCTGAGAGACAAATGCGAAGCAAAGCATTTCCTATATACACATACAAAGGTAAGATTAAGGTGTTAATTTTTAAGCAACTGTCATAAGCCTGGTTCTAGAATATGATTCCATTAATGTTACTGATGTTATAACAGAGAGTGTAAGTGTGATGATGAGCTCCTTTCATGTATTTCTCAAAATTAAGAAACTAGGCTTGCCAGTCAATCCCCAGCAGAGACTCTGAGAACATACGAGGACACAATGAAAACGGTAGAATATTAATTAAACCAACAGGAAGAGAGCTGTATGTACTTCAGAGATGCATTTTAAATGCATGCATATCTTCATACAGACATCATAGTAGTCAAGTCAAGAAATGTATACTTTACGGTTCCTGATATGGCAGATTCAGTCTTCATGGAAGGCAAAAACACAATAAAACAAAAACTGAAAGCCCACACACACCCACTGAGGAAAGCATCTGAAAGGCAAACTAGTGATTTTTCTCAGCAAAGAATTAAAGCCCCTCTCCCCTGGAACAGTGATTCGGAAAAGGACTAGGGTAGGGGAGGGGGTCAGTTAGTAATGGCTCCTGTTATATTAAAAGGTGACAAAAATCATGAAGAGCAGTACTGATAAATGTTCTAGTTACTGCCATGTTTGAAAAGCATTCGAAATTCTAAAATATTATTTGTGTATTATTTACCTTCTTATAAACTGATTTGTCATTATCACACATTCAAGTTTTATAAATGTGTTTTTCCTCACTTCACTGAATCCTTCTCAAAACAGAATCAAAGAGGAGACTTTTAAGATTATTCAATAAAAACTATGATACGTAATATTTAAAATTGTGAAACAATTATGAATATTATCTAAAATTCTCAGAAACTCCTTAACATGATTAATAATAATTTACCCATTTTAGTTCATGAGGGAATGTTTAATATCATTTGGCAAAAAAGAATACTGATATGGTATAAAATGGTATTCATTATAATTAAGACCTAATCACTAAAGAAGTCCAGAGGTATGGAATTTACGATCTTGCATACATGTTTATAAAATATGGACTCGAGAAAGAGCCATTTAATTTACCAAGAAGTCCTTTGATCTCTCAGCATATTATAACTAAGAGGACAATGGCCGGTTTCAGTATGGAGGTCTTTTTGGATGACTCCTCCTAGCCTTGAGGTTTCTCTATTCCTGTTTAGGGTATGAAGTTGACTTACAAAACCATCGTTTTTGTTCTAGCTTTGCTTTATAAAACCTCAAGCAAAGCCTCGACCATAAATAAAGCAGCAGGGCCCCAGTAGCCAGCTGAGTCATAAACCCCACTCAGCTGCATGTGGCCCAAGGTGTTGGGATCCCGACAGAGTCAAGCCAAGCAAGTGGAATCAATTGAAGCCAGAGTTTGGAAAAACAGAGCACCCCCCTTCCCCACCCCACCTGGCAGTGGAAGAGACCACAATCCCCCTTCCACAGCTCTCATCCAGGGAATGGTAATAAGTCCAGAAAAACATCTAGACCTGGGCAGACTTTACTTCCACAGCCTAAAAGGAAGGAAAAAAAAAAATGGTATTCAACAACCAACCACAAATTTTGAATATAGGGTTCTCCTGCTTTTAAGCATAAAAGCAGTCTTGTTGTTGCTAAGTTATGATCAACACCATATTTTTCAACATTTGTGCCCAGGACCATTTGGCCTTATGGTACTCAGGCTTACTACTCTAAAAATACAGAGTTAAGCATGTTTAAATCACTTCAAATATTGCAAAAAGCAGCAAACACACAGCCTACCTGCTTGGGCATGCAAACTTGAAAAGAGAAGCTTTAGAGAATGGCCTGCAGGTCAACTCATTCTGGCTTTGGCAGACTGATGTCAGGAAGGAGCTATAGAAAACAGAATCCTGTGCATGAAAAATACTCTGCCTTTGGTTCCCTCAGGCCAGAACTTGGAACTGCTAGCAAACATGTCTTAAAAAACTGCAATTCTCATGAAGTGCTAAAAACTCCCAAGTAAATAGGGCCCCTCAAACCCGTGTACAAATAAGAAACATTTAATGAGTATTTGGTAAATCCCAGTAGGCTTTTACCATTAGCATAATTTTGTGTTGTACAATTAAGTTACAATTACATCTCTAATTTTGGATAATATTCATTGGTTAACAATAAAGTGACAAAAGCTCAAAAAAAAAAAAAATGAACAACTCTTTTTTCACCAACACTTCTACTACTTAAATTAAGTCCGGCAGACTCTTCAAAGGGACAAAAGAAGCCCCCCCTCCATTAAGAAAAATTCTATATATAGACATCCAAGACAATTATATGATGCACATAACCAAATATATATAATTATCCTAGTTTCTGCATTCCCATTATCTTCATAAATATAGGATAAAAATCAGTCTAAATGACTTTCTCAGACCTCCTCAAGGACTAAGGCAAGCCAGCCAGTCTTTAAAGTACATACATGTAGTAAAGATCAAAAGCAAATGTTCTGGTCAGTTCTTTTCTGCTCATAGTTTTACTAAGAATGTGTGCAGTTTTCAGGGAAAACACCACAAATGACAGCTGCTCAAAAGTATGGGAATTAATTGGCAGCAGGAATTTCCTTGACTAATAGGAAAAAACTTGAAGTCACATGTTTTGATGAGCTTATTTTTCCCATCCTTAGTCAAGCATATTCACTGTTAATGATTAAGATTTTTAAAATGGAAATATAACCAAGTACATTCTCTATCTTTTCTCAGTGGAACACAGATACCCATTAATGAATGAACAATGGCATTAATTAATAGATTTTAGCTTAAATAAATACAGGGAACCAAACCAGGACACAACGGCAAAAGTGCATTTATTAAAAAATAGTAGCACATGACTCCTCCTTCAACCCCCACAGTAAGCCATCTGCTTTGAGCTGTTTTTCTAGCAGTAGGGATAGATTTACACTGATCCATCCACAGTCTATCTGACTCAGGGGCTCTCAAGTCATTGCCCTTGTGACCAGTGGTGAGAATGGACAAGACAGCTGGTCAGGATTAGGTGAGTAGCCTGTGGTCTTGGGACCAAGTCATGTTACTGTGCCCAGAGCCTGATGCTATAACCTTCGGCTCATTAGCATTATGCTGTCATCATCCAAGTTAACAGCCACTGATCAGCCATGATCCAACAGTCACCACTCAGGGGGCACTATGTATTCTCAATCCCAGCAACAATGTGAGCCTTTTCTTTTCAACACAGTCTGAACTGAGCCCATGACACTCAAAGGCTCGTGCATGAGGGAGTCTGCATTAAAATTGTCCCTCAAGGCAGCAGTGAGATGTCCAAGCATGAGCAACCATAGCCCCTCCATTCTAATCAAATGACAGCTCTGACAGAGCTCAAGGAAAGCAAGACATAGTCAAAGAATTTCCAAAATGTATGTACCCCAAGTGCCACAATGGAACAACATACCTGGCCATCCCCAGACTTGGAAAGTTGGCAGGGACGATGAGAACATCCAGCCGAGAGAACGGGTGTGTTCCCAGAACAGAATGTGCTGCTGAGAGGCAAGGAGGGATCAGCCGCAGAAGGGTCTCTTGGCAGGCACCCGTGAGGCACACAGGGGCAAAGACTCGATGAGGAATGATCTCCTGGGTGGTGGCAGAAGCATTCTGGAAGCGGCAGGGGTATTCCGTGTGACTGCAAACACCAACATGCCTGGGAACAACATAAAATAAATGGTAAAACATGTTTATTATTCTTGCTGTGGAGGTGAGGCAATCTTGCAGATGTAGACAACTTTTAGGAGACAGAGGTTCAGACAGACTCACAAGCAAAGACTGTTCATTTCAATTCTTGGCTTGACTGGCTCTCTGCAGCAGTGAAAATTTACAGGACAAAAACATATTCATGTGTTTGAATCAACAGACTAGCTTCAATCTAAGATAAGTGAAAGCAGTAAAATCTTGTTTTACAATAAACTTTGTTGTGGGGGGACCTCTAAGACTCAAAACAATAAAACTTCTCACCAAATACAAACAATTCCTGCCCTCGGTTAGATGTTATCAAGTATCACCGTATGAACAATCTCCAAATTAGAGACAATTCATAACTCAGAAAGGAAGGAGCAGTACACACAAATTAAAGATCCAATTCTGGGATTACCTAGAATAAAAGACTTGGACTGAGGTAGAACCATGAACCAAATGAAAGTTACAGGCCCGAACTCCTCGAAAGAACACAAACCATTTTACTGAATAGTAATCTAAATGTTCTTTACACAGCCCAT
Source organism: Pongo abelii (assembly GCF_028885655.2). Taxonomy (NCBI): domain Eukaryota; kingdom Metazoa; phylum Chordata; class Mammalia; order Primates; family Hominidae; genus Pongo; species Pongo abelii. Next base: position 85,926,711 of record NC_071998.2, on the reverse strand, counting down.
CAAAAGCTGTTATTAAGGAATACAGAGGCACTTTTGATACAGTATTTTTCCCAACACACTTTCAGAACAAATTTAACTGAGCCAACCTTTTAAGGAAACAGATCAGACCCCAGCCTGCTTCATCTGACCACTGCCAGTTATTCCATCAAAGGCGGAACTGAAAGAGAATTCCTAGAACCTGACTCACAGGACTCAAGAGAACTTATCTACTCAAATCTACATCCAACAGTACTCCATTTTTTCACCTGCTAACATTCTTTTATTCAAACACAATGAAAAACCCCTCTAATCATTATTATTTATTTTATTATTATTATCATTCTTTTTTGAGATGGAATCTAGCTCTGTCTTCCAAGCTAGAGGGCACTGGCATGATTTAAGCTCACTGCAACTTCCACCTCCCAGGTTCAAGTGATTCTCTTGACTCAGCCTCCCGAGTAGCTGGGATTACAGGTGTGTGCCACTACGCCTGGCTAATGTATTTTTAGTAGAGACGGGGTTTTACCATGTTGGCCAGGCTGGTCTCAAACTCCTGACCTCAGGTGATCCACCCCCGCCTCAGCCTCCAAAACAGCTAGGAGTACAGGCATGAACCACCGCAACCGGCCTATTATTATTACTATTTAAGACAGGATTTCACTCTGTTGCCCAGCTTGGACTGCAGTGGCAGGGTCATAGCTCACTGTAGCCTCCAACTCCTGGGCTCAAGCAATCCTCCTACCTCAGCCTCCTGAGTAGCTAGGACTACAGGCATGTTGCCATGCCACATCCAGCCCTTTTTTTTTTTTTTAAGAGATAGAGTCTGGAGATGGGGTCTCACTTTGTAACCCAGAGTGGTCTCAAACTTCTGGCTTCAAATGATCTTCCTGCCTCAGCCTCCCAAAGTGCTGGAATCATAGGCATGAGCCACTGCACCCAGCCAATTATAACTACAGGTGCTCACTTGATTCACACTGAATAATGAAAAATCTTAAGATGCTGGCATGTCCCAGTATGGGCAGAATGCAACAATAATTCCTCTCCAAATGTAAGAAGTACCTTTCACTTAGCCAATGCCAGCGCTCAGGAGACCAATATGGCTAGGTACAGATAAGCCTCACCTTCTAGCAGCATGGTTCATAGAACACAGCTTCCAGCACCGAAGGCATTTCACCACAACGGAGAGTAAGAAAATGGATGGAGGCCCACAAAAACTTGTCAGAATAAGATGACATGAAGAATATAATTCTTGACATTGAATTCTGGCCAAAGTCCCTGGATTGATAACCTTGCTTTGTGGAGAGAGTGAGTCAAGGTGCCTGTTGGTGAACATTTAACTAAAAAGGCTGCAATGCTCACCTAATGACAAGTACTGTGCTTGTGCATGAATGTGGTCAAAGGTCTCGAAAAGTGAAAAAGGGCCACTGATTAAATCAACCACCACAGTATCTTTTTCTCATGTATTTATACAGGTATATAATGTGTTACAGTAATTTCAGTTCATATAATCTCTATTGCAAAGCTTTCAGATCATGTTAAACCCCAGAGAAACTGGAGTGTGCAGGCATCTTCTGGACAAAGCTGAGGCATAAGCTTAAATTATATCTACCACAGCACAATTTTGCAAAAAAGGTCATTCTAATGGCCTCTCTAAACACAACACAGGGAAAGATTATTTCTTTCTGCCAAGAACCCTAAAGTTAGAGAATACTGAGGTAGCCAAAAATACACCCAAAAGTGTTTGGCTTGATGAATTTCTGGTGATCGTATACAACCTAAACCTGATAGACAACATTCTGACTCCATGATAAGTTTTCTCATATCCTTTTCCAATCAGGAACAAGGCGAGTTAGAATCTCTCTGGGCATAAAAGGCACTAGCTCAGATGACGAAGATGATTCTAGTTGTGTGAATTAGTACCGTTGTAATCAAAGCCTGGGAAAAAATGCAGGACTTTAAGGCAATCAAGCTCTGACCAGGTGAGAAGCGTAAGGCTCCCATAGAAATGGATATGGAAATGGCATCAGGAAAGCCACTTCTGCGTTCTCACACAGGGATCAGGAAACCTGGGCTTCACTGTCTTTTCAGACTGGCTCACTTGTGACCAAGGCAGCCAACCCAGTATCTGGGGCTTCTTTTTCCCCATCTTTAACATGGTCTCACCAAAGTGGCTGCTGGAGGAGGTAAGGAATTGGTTAGAAAAGGATATGAGAGGCCAGACACAGTGGCTCATGCCTGTAATCTCAGTACTTTGGGAGGCTGAGGCAGGTGGATCACTTGAGGTCAGGAGTTTGAGACCAGCCTAGCCAACACGGTAAAACCCATCTCTACTAAAAATACAAAAAAATTAGCCGAGTGTGGTGGTACATGCCTGTAATCCCAGCTACTTGGGAGACTGAGGCAGGAGAATCACTTGAACCCGGGAGGCAGAGTTGCAGTGAGCTAAGATCGCACCACTGCTCTCCAGCCTGGGCAACAGAGCATGACTCTGTCTCAAAAAAAAAAAAAAAGGATATGAGAGAATTTACTAACTTACTGCGGAGACAGAATGTTCTCTATCAGGTTTAGGCTATATACAATCATCGTAAACTCATCAAGCTGAACAATTAAGATCTGCACATTTTGTTGTATGTTAATTATACTTAAAATATAAACAAATGAAAATGTTTTCTAAGGTTTCTTCTGGCACTATGATTCTATGATAACTCAGCATATGAGCCATACTTCATAGAATAGGCTTGTTTCTGAAGAGGTCAGGGGATTCCGTACTTTTTTTTTTTTTTTTGAGACGGAGTCTTGCTCTGTTGCCAGGCTGAAGTGCAGTGGTGCAATCTCGGCTCACTGCAACCTCCGACTCCCTGGTTCAAGCAATTCTCCTGCCCCAGCCTCCTGTAAGCTAGGATTACAGGCACACGTCACCACGCCCAACTAATTTTTGTATCTTTAGTAGAGACGGAAGTTTCATCATGTTGGTCAGGATGGTCTCGATCTCCTGACCTCGTGATCCACCCGCCCTGGCCTCCCAAAGTGCTGGGATTAATGGCATGAGCCACCGCGCCTGGCCAATTCTGTGCTTTTTACAAAGTAATAGTCTTCCATAGATTCAGCACCGACTCAAAGATGCTGTACTTCCTATCAAAGCAACTTTTCATACACTTTACAACTCTAAAGAAGACCTGTTCCTCACCAGATTCTTCTTTCAAATAATCAGTCTCAATGCGTTTTCTTCTTTGTAGTGCCCATTTTCCATGCCTTTAATCATTTTTGCTAAGTTCCTTTGGACTTTATCCAAGTTTCTGTGTCGTGTTTAAACTGTATGGCCCCCACAAAGGCCTCAAGAGGTTAAAGAAACATAACACAAAGATTCCCCTGTGGCTGAAGGTTACACTACAGCTGAATAAAATTAATAAACTTTCAACAGCTTATCTGAGAGCCTTATAATCAATGTATTTACTAAAATGCTCACCCAGAGTGGCTGGAGCATGTGTGAAAGTGGAGCTGGAAGAGGGAATGTTCTTACTATAATTTTACCCACATGAACACTGATCATAAAAGTTCAGTGACCAACACTTTGGCCAAATTTCTGGAACCCAGATGAGCACTTTAGGCAAATGAAAACCTGTGGTATAGCAGGCCCCTGTGAAAGTTGGATTTACATGAATTTGATTGGTGGTCTTAGGAAGGTCTGAAGTAGAACGGGTGCTGGGGAAGGCAAAAGGGACCAGATGTGAACATAACCAAAAACGCCACTGTGACTGGCACTTCAGAGCACCTTTGCTGGCAAACTTTGCATGCAGTCAGACATGTAATGATGAAAACAAAGCCACTTTCTGACAACTAAAGACAGCACACGTGAAGCGCACAGCCAGGGCAGGACTAAGCAAATGCAAGCTATGATTTTATCAGCAGCATATTCCTGAAGGACAAGCATATTGATAAAGGAAGGGAAAACTCAGCCATAGTTTACTGGACATGGAAGGGGCATGGGAGGAACCCCATTCACCAGGCCTCACAGTTCCATGGAAAGATGCGCTTCCCTAGAGTGGCACCCGGACCTCTCCCCAGCTTACCTGACTGGCTGGGCCATTCCAGGCTTTCTCTTTTGAATCTGCTTGCCCACAGAGGGTGCACTTTGGGCCTGCTCCTGCCATGTGTCAGGTGGACTCTGCATCTGTGTTATAGAGGACAGCAGCAGTCCAGCTAGGCTGGTAACTGGGTGGGTAAATTTGTCTCATTTGGAAATGGAGTCTCAGAAACCCCACTGAGACCATGCACCTGAGCATTCCTTCAGTCCAGCTTCTGTCAATAATAAAACCTTTATTTTTATCTCCTCTGTCTGTTCCTCAACTGGTGAATTTAGGAGGATGAGAGAGGAGTTGTACTTGCTTCTTCCCCTAAAGCCCAACAGGAATTTTAGACATCATCTCTTCCCAGAATCTTCATTTGATTTAACCATTTCTTCCTCCTTTCAGAATAGTGGATGCAAGAAAACTGAGAAGCCATTTAAGTTGCTTCTGAGCAGGAAGGAGAGAGCACAGAGTCAGTGGCTGCTGCCCACTCCCCAACCCCACATCTCTTTGTAATATGGCCAGAAAGGCAAAATAACAAATGTCTGTCTTTGCCTTCCCCTAGCCTTCCGAAGGCACACATTTTCCAACTGCACAGCTCCTCTAACAATCAATCAATGCTGAGGCCTTAGATGAAAAAGAGAAGAGTACTTCTTCACCATCAAGAATTTGAGAACCCATGGACAAAGCCTTCATTCTACAGATAAGGAAAGTGTGGCTTTGTCCAAAGAGCTATATCCAACCACCAAGAATGGCACTTTCAGGCTCAAAGGCATTGCTCTCAACTTCTGTTTTCTGTTCCAACACAACACACTCCAGTCAATAATGGTGGCTCAAATCATGGCAGTAACTCTCCAGATGGGAAGGTGGATCAGACTCCAGGTGAGGCATTAATGTTACATATAGTTATTTAAAGTCTCCAGGTAAGATTCTGACTCACCTCTCTCTGGGGTCAGGCCTGGATATAAATCCAGGTATTGCTACTTAGTAGGTATATTAATGTTAACAAGTTGCTGAGCTTCAATATCCTTATCTATAGAATGGGAATAATAATCTATCCAATCTGTTTTGCAGGCTTATCCTTAGGACTAAATGAGATTATATTTAGATCAAGACTTAGTTTCTGACTTGGAACAACCAGTGGCTACTGTATCAATTCAGGATAGGCTAGGATATGCTGCAGTAACAAACAACCCTGGTGTTTCAGTGGCTTAACACAAAACAGTGTGCTTCTTGCTAATACCAAGTCCACTGTAGATCTAAGTGACTCTCCAGACTACCTGTCATCCTCACTCAGAAATTCAGACCACCTGAAATTACAAAACGAAGCCTCCTCCGTGACCCTACCGCAGGGAAGAGAGCACAGGAGGATCTCACATGCAATTAAAGTTCCCACATGAAACTAGAATATGTCACTTCTGCCCACAATTCCCTTCTTCCCTCAAGAATACAGAAGTAAAATCTAATACGCAATCTAGGATGTTCATATAGCTCAGGAAAGACAGTCCAAAATAGGCAAGCTACTGAACAGGAAGTGGAAATTACCTCCCTTCTGCCAAAAAACGCAAAATGCAGGCAATAATACATGCCCATCAGAAGAGAGAGAACATAGCTTCATCTCCAAAAGATGAACACCAACTGCCACAGTTACTGTGGTACTAGTAAAAGCAGCATGGCAAAATAAAACCAACACAAAAGGAATCTGCATTAGGAGTATATCTTAGCTGGTTTTCAAGGAGTAACTAATCACCTCTACCATTACTCTGGGCTTTCTCCACCAGAAGGTACTGACTTAGTGACTGTCTGTCAACAGGAAAAATGGCTCAATTGAGCCGGGTATAAAATCCTGGGAGTGCAGCATGATGCATGTGCTGTGCACCTTCTGAGCGTCCCCCTTCTCCCTCTTTTGGCTCTCAAAGCTAGAAACCATTGAACATCTAGACAGGCTGCCAGTAAATATCCAATGGCCTATACTAATTTTTTAAAGCCTCAAAATGATTTTATCTGGTTCATACTTCAAAAAAAAAGAAATCACTACTGATGTTAACAAAGCCCTGACCAAGCAGGATTCCCTTAACCCAAGGGCTTTGCATCAGTTTCCTTGTGTCCTGTGCTCCTAAAGCGGCGACTAGCCCCACTGAGGGAGGTGTTGTCCCTACAGTGCACCGCTAACAGCAGTTGGTACAACCAAAACAGCAGAGTAGCATAGAAAGTAATCCATCAGAAGCTATGTTTTTGACCACATAAGCACTGAAAACCAAACTTAAAAGGTATAGGAGGAGAGGAGGCATTGAATCTGAGGATTCCTTGAATTTAGCCAAACACATATAAATATTTCAGCAGACTTCACAGGATTTCATATATACTTACCTTCTTCTCTCTTTCTGCATAAATAATAGGCTCACATCTCTTCTTCTCAACTTGCTTTCCTTTCTTTTTTTCTTTTTTTCCAAGACAGAGTCTTGCTCTGTCGCCAGGCTGGAGTGCAGTGGCACAATCTCGGCTCACTGCAACCTCTGCCTCCCAGGTTCAAGCAATTCTCCTGCCTCAGCCTCCCAAGTAGCTGGGATTATAGGCATCCGCCACCATGCCCGGCTAATTTCTGTATTTTTAGTAGAGATGGGGTTTCACCATGTTGGCCAGGCTGGTCTCGAACTCCTGACCTCGTGATCAACCCGCCTCAGCCTCCCAAAGTGCTGGGATTACAGGCCTGAGCCACCACGCCCAGCCTCTCTTTCCTTTCTTCTTCGTTTTTTTTGTTTGTTTGTTTGTTTGTTTTGAGACAGAGTCTCACTCTGTCGCCAGGGTGGAGTGCAGTGGCGCAATCCCAGCTCACTGCAACCTCTGCCTCCCAGGTTCAAGCCATTCTCCTGCCTCAGCCTCCCGAGTCGCTGGGACGCCCGGCTAATTTTTTTGTATTTTTAGTAGAGACGGGGGTTTCACCATGTTGGTCAGGATGGTCTCAGTCTCTTGACCTCGTGATCCACCCGCCTCGGCCTCCCAAAGTGTTGGGATTACAGGCGTGAGCCACTGTGCCTAGCCCTCTCTTTCCTTTCTAATAGGGCTTTTCCTGCTTTAATTAATCCTATTTTGGTTCAGTTTCTCAGCAGAAATGACTCACATTCCCAGTGCTTGGAAGAAATGCATCATACCGCTCCCTCAAGTGTTGTTTTTTTTTTTTCCTTCCCAGCAAGTCCCCAAACACAAACCTGAAGTCGGCCTCAGAAGGTGAGAAGGGTCCCTCTGTTGCCAAATCATTTGATGAGCAGGTCTCCATCTTCATTTCTGTCCAGCATCCCACTGCAATTGTGAAGGTGGAGGCTGGCATTGGCATAGTTACATAGTAATACCAGCTTGAGCACCCTGTAAACAGGAAGAGAAAAACCATAATGAGGCCAATATATGATTCTGGGCTCCGCTGTGTAATTTCCTCTCTTGAGGCACTTGAAGAGCTTTTGTGATAAGCTGGTAAGAGCCAACTCTTGGAGGTCGGTCACATCAGCAGAAAGGGCATATTTCAGGGCTCAGGGAAAGCACAGGAGGGATGATGGCTTCAAGGCAACCAGGAAGGTCTGGGTCTCTTCCACGGATCAGTTTGAAGCCCTTCACGTGAGGGTGGTAGTGCAGGGGGTCCCTCACAGCTGTAAACACAGAAGGCCACAGGCTGTATGCTCCTACAGAGACAGAATATGTCTCATTCATCCAACACAGTATTTAGCATTAAAAAAATGCTCAATTGATACCTGTTGAATGAGTGAAAGAGTGAGCAAAGCAGTGATTGCTTTGTGCTGTAACTATTTTGTCCAAATGAAATTCAAGTCAATATAAAATGAATACAGTAGAAAACACATGAGACTAGGGAAGGGAGACACTTGGGTTTTCATCCCAACTCTGAAATTAATTAGCTGTGGGAGTTCAGGTCTTACCCTTAGTCCCTTTTATCTGTTTAGCTGGTCTTCCACTCCTTGCTGAGCAGATGAAAAGCACGTGTAGAGGTTCAATGGAGCCAAGGACTCCTAACTAGTTTGTAACAGGACTGGGATTAGAGCTGGGGCTCCCCATTCCAGTTGAGGGTGTACTCTCCACTTGGTCCAAACCTTAGAGGCTTTTTATCAAAGGAATGAATGGCTGATAACTTGCAACACTATACTCCCCTCATTTCTGAGATGTAAAAATAATTTTCATGTTTCTGAAATCTGAATGTGTCATACAACCTGATTTAACAATGGTATTTTTTCTGAGCATCTGCTATACATTAATCGCGTGTCTTAAGAAGAATTTATATCATCTTTTTTTTAACTTTTATTTTAGGTTCAGGTGCAAGTTTGTATAACTTGGGTAAATTGCATCATGAGGCAGGGTAAGGGTAGGTTTAGTGTATAGATTATTTTGTTACCCAGGTAATAAGCATAGTACCCAATAGGTAGTTTTTCTTTTTTGAGACAGGGTCTCACTCTGTTGCCCAGATTGGAATGCAGTGGCGTGATCACAGTTCACTGCAGCCTCAACCTCTTGTATACCCAATATCCAATGTCTCAAGTGATTCTCCCACCTCACCTTCCAAAGTAGCTGGGACTACACGTATGTGCCACCACACACAGATTAAATTTTTTTTTTTTCTTTTTTTTTTGAGAGACAGGTTCTCACTATGTTGCTCAGGCTAGTCTTGAACTCCTGGGCTCAAGCAGTCCTCCCACCCTGGCCTCCTGAAGTGCTGGAATTACAGGCTTGAGCTACTGTGCCCAGCCTGATAGGCAGTTTTTCTGTCCTCACCCTCCTCCCACCCTCCACCCTCAAGTAGGCCCTGGTGTCTGTTGTTCCCTTCTTTGTATCCACGTGTACTCAGTGTTCACCTCCCACTTATAAGTAAGAACATGCAGTATTTGGTTTTCTGATGCTGTGTTAGTTCACTTAGGATAATGACCTCCAGCCCCATCCATGTTGCTGCAAAGGACATTATCTCATTCTTTTTTATGACTGCATAGTATTCCATGGTATATATGTGCTACATTTTCTTAATTCAGTCTAACATCGATGGGCATTTAAGTTGATTCAATGTCTTTGCTATGGGATATCACCTTATATTATGGAACACATTTCTCCACTCCTCGTGTTCCCATAGGGAGGAACTTCTGTTAGCGTAAATGTCTCTTTCAGTCCCTTCACAAACTCCTTTATAGGAGCTATTATTCTTTTTCTTGCTTTAAGTTTTAGAGGGTTAAACACATTTGACATCCAATCACTGACCAAATTGGCCTGTGGTTGTCCAATTTCATCTGTGATTGGATGTCAAATTCAGAGCTGAAATATTAACATGCCCCTACTGGCCGGCAGACCTAACACGACATTTTTTAAAGTGCTTTACCAGTAAAAACCAATAATAGAGATTAAATTTTGATCTCCACGTGCATGGTTCCTTTGTCTATCTCAAAACAAATTCTGAACTCAGGAAGGTAGGACTTAGTAAAAGATAAATAATATTTCAGTAAGATTCAAGTTTGGAAGCCATGAAGGGAGTTACTTGAAAGAGAGATACAAAAGATGTGCTCAGAACTGCTGGAAACCCACCAGAGCCAGCCATTCTCTCCAACTTGCCTGGAAGCTGCACCCTGCTTCTGGAACCAGAATGGCCACTCTTGAGATCCCTCTCTTTGTAGCTAAGAAGTTGAAGGTAGGCCGGGAGTGGTGGCTGTAATTCCAGCACTTTGGGAGGCCGAGGCAGGCAGATCACTTGAGGTCAGGAGTTCGAGACCAGCCTGGGCAATATGGTGAAACCCCATCTCTACTAAAAACACAAAAATTAGCCAGGTGTGATGGCACGTGCCTGTAATCCCAGCTACTCAGGAGGCTGAGGCAGGAGAACTGCTTGAACCTGGGAGGCAGAGGTTGCAGTGAGCCGAGATCGCACCACTGCACTCCAGCCTGGGTGAGACTCGGTCTCCAACAAAAAGAACAAGTTGAAAGCATACTCCTCCTTAAAGGGACAATCAAATCCAGAGACACTGAAGCCAATCCAGTGATAGCTTCTACCGGGCATGAAGCAAAACCACAGCCTCAAAGAGAATCACTGCTCTGATTCCAAGCCAGTAAGAAGGAGGTAGGGACAGTCACAGACATCTTGATGAAAGAATGACATGGATATGATATGATGGGCTATAGGGACTCCACCTCTCCCATTTTTCTGTCTTTCCATAACTACCTACATTACCTGGAACCCCAATGTCTCCCATGACTGCTCCATAAAAACTTTCATTTTCTACTGGAAACATAATGAGACCTGAAGCAGGCAGAAAGGAGCGTGCAGATGGAAGAAGAAGAAAGAAGTTATGGGTAAGGAACTAAATCTTTTGAAAGGTTCTGGTTTTAAAAAAATCCGAAAAAAAAACACATTTTCTTAATCAAAGGGCTGTGGTCTGTCATTCCTTCTCTGAAGTACATTTTAGAGTTTACCAAGAACCATTAGAATTTCCTTTTTAAAAATTCAGACCCTTGGCAGTTCAGTAAATAAGCAGCAATGGTGAAGCTTTCAGGTAAAAAGAGAGGTTTAACTGTATGAGGCCGAGGCCACCTTTGCTTCCTCCCCAAACTCTATTCAGGAACAGTAAAAGAATTTCTTTTCTAAAGACATGAACCAACAAGGAGAGAGAGAATAAAGCAGGAGATAATTGCTGCAGAATATTGGAAGCCAGAATGCAGATGGAAGAGTGGCAAATGACACAGCGGACCTGAATCCAGACCTGAATCCTAAGTTGGCAATAAGGAAAGATAAGACCCACCTCATTTTGCCCCTTAGAAGCTCCAAAAGTCTCTAGGGTAGAGGAAATGCTAAACTAAGCAGGCCCAGCTGCACATCTAAGAAGTGGTCAGATCCACAGATGGTCTCCCCAACGCTGCACACCTGGGCTATTTGCCCTTCCCACACATATCCCAACAAATAACTGGAAGTTTATTTTCTAGAAATACTAAAGGGAGGGCCTCTGAACTGGCAGCTGTGGTGTTGGAGGAGAAATGGCACAGTTGAAGGCAAGTGAATGGAATTAGATGAATACATGCACATAGGATGCTGAGGCCACCAGCCATCCTCCCTTATTTGGTTCCAGAAGGCTGGCAGCCAGGCTTTCACTGTCTAGGCAAGAGACTGAAAGAAGGGGATTAGCTTAAGAAATCAGTCTATGGTGAAGCTGATGGTTGACAAGCCCTCCAAATATATTCACAGCTTCCAATTCATATTTCAGTCCCCTGCTCCTGAATGCTTGCATGCAAGCTTCCAGCCATCCCTAGAAAGCCTCTATTACAAAATCAAGATCCAAAAGGACAAGCAAATGGAAAAAAAAACAAACAAAGCATAAGACAATTATTAATTTCAACCAAGAAAAAAATTAACATGTACAGAAATAATAATGAAGTCACAGTTTTGCTACAAGGCTTAGCTCTTCATAACACACAAAAATATAATGATATAAATGAAGGCCGGATGTGGTGGCTCACCTGTGTGATCCTAGCACTTTGGGAGGCCTAGGTAAAAGGATCACATGAGACCAGTAGTTCAAGACCAGCCTGGGCAACACAGGGGGATCCCATCTCTACAAAAAAAAATTTTTTTTTTATTAGCCAGGTGCATTGGTGGTGCCGCCTGTGATCCCACGTACTTGGGAGGCTGAGGGAGGAGGATCACTTGGGCCCAGAAGGTCAGGCTGCAGTAGAGCTGTGATCACACCACTACACTCCAGCCTGGGCGACAGAGGAAGACTGTCAAAAATAATAATAATATAAATGAAGAATACTGATCTAATCAACATTATGATATTAATTACATTGAGAAGACAGGATTTTAGGAAGGGGACTTGTGTATGATGGAGTTTGGGGAGGGAGGAGGACAGCTAAATTACTTACCTGCCATAGTGGGAAGAACAATCCTGAACAATAAAGCATCTTACTGAAGGACATGCAGGTAAATATCAAGTAATCAGCCAAAAGAGGTGAAAGCGGTTACTTCTAAAAAGCAGGAAAAATGGAGGAATAGAGATTACAAAGGACTGCTGCTTGGGAAAATGGTTATAATAAACCCATCAGAATTACTTGACTCTTTAAATATTGCATCTTTAATGTAAAATAATTGAACTAATCAATTAATTAAAAGGTAATCTTAACAGAAAAAGAATAACATGCCTGGTACCAAGGTACTATTAAAATGATGAAATGTAACTCAGAAGAAAGAAGCAATTTAGAGATAAGGAGCAGGCACTAGCCTATTAAGAAATCCTTTTAAGAATGAAGCACTATGCACAACAGGTTTTCTCCCTACATTTGCGTTGAATTTTTGACCTGATTTTCTTGCTGCCTGTCTGGTTCTTGTACCATCCACCTAGTCCATGGGCAAGATGATACTTGTGGAAACAGCAGAAACTGAAACTTACTTCCAAGAGAAAACACTGCTAATGGAGTAAGAGGTATTTGTTAGATCCCTGCACAAGGTCAATAGAAATCCACATAGAGCGCCCAATCCTATCACAACCCAGCATCTTCAACAGAATGTCTGTACCCTCGAGGTGACGTGGGGAAGACACTGGAAGTCACAGCAGGATGTGGCAGGGGAGAGAAATGGAGATTAGCAATTAAAAAGTCAGAAACCTTAAATGACCCAGAGTTTGAGAGTGAGATAGCAATAGTGATAACAGAACCTGAGGTGAGTCCAATAAAAATATGTTAAAACTGTCATTGTTTCCTCACAGTCTTCTCTGAAGTTCAATAATGCAGATAAAATAATTGTTTTTTAACTATCACTCAAATTCATACTTTAAGTGCTCAAGATGATTTCCTCCTATACAGCGCACAAGTTTTTTTTTATTTTCTTAGATTCCTAAAGTTCCTCTACTTAGTGGAGCTCATTTGGAATCAACTGTTTCAGACTTCAAGCTTTTAAAAGCAAAAAGGTTTTCTTGGCTACCAAGTGACAGTCAAATCGGGGCAGATCAATTGGCTGAGCCAAATAAGAACCAGCCAGAAACCCAATTCCTGGTCAAACTCTTCTCAGAAGCTTCTCACTAGAGTCTGGCCCTGGGCTTCTTGCCTGGATCCTGGTTGAATGCTAGAGCCAGCGCTGAGATCACGGAGTGCTGCTAGTGCTCTGGAGAAGGTTTTCATTAGTTCCCTGCTATGAGGACGTTTCTAGTATCCTCATTTGATAGAAAAGTCTCTTTTGAGTTGTCTATTCATGGATTATTCCAATGAGCCCAATCTTACATGAAGACTGCCCACTGCCACAGGGAACAGCACCTAACCTTATCTTCCAATCAGCCTACAAAAATTGCAAAGAATAAGGTGGAAATACTGCCCCAGAAAGTAGAGCATGCATTCCCAAGACAAAGATAAATAATTTCGGGATTGTCTATTGTTTGAAATAAGCCTACCTTGCAAGAGAATTAATGAGAGTTTATTGCTTTTGGATATGTCCATTCATTGAGTTCCACCTCTGGAATCTTGACAGCTGGGGTTCGATTCCCTGCTCTGCATTTACCAGTTTGGGCACATCACTTAATTTCTCTAATGCATCAGTTTCCTCATGTATAACAAGAGAGTGATCATAGTATCTTGCTGTGAGGATTAAGTTAGGATTAAATTAGATAATCTATAGAGTGATCACTAGGCATAATAATTGGCACAAAGAAACGTTAGGTGCTGTCATCATCTGTTGTTGTTGTAGTCTTCATCTGCAAGCTCTCATCTTTACAGCTGTCTACCCTTGATGCTCACTCAGGCTGATTTTCTGAAGGCAGAGGCAAAGAATGCTGAAGGTATGGCTGCCACATGTGTACTGAAAACCGCGACCTGATGAGGCCCACATATGGGGTTCAAGGTTGAATGGCATTAAAACACAGTCCACACAAAGCGATCCATTTAAAGAATGACAGCCTAAAGGGGGCATCCTGTATGACTTCATATAGAATGGGCCATTTGGAGACTATTTAAATGGTGTTTACTTTAAATGAGCCATCCTTGGTGAAACCGACAGTGAATGCCTTCATTTTCCTTTTGATTCAATCCACTTGCACTAGACTCCCTTTGCTACACCAGCTGCAAAACAAAGAGAACACACTGTACTTGAATTAACCCAGAGTTTTTCCTCTGCAGAGGCCAGAAACCCCTCACACCACTGGATGATTTCACAGCCAGGCTGGGATTCATTAGCAAGACTAACAGAGAGGGGTGGTAGGAAGGGATGCAGAGGAAACAGCACTCCTTAACTTCAGGCACAAGCCGCCACCCAACTTGCCCTTCTTTCTGGGCAGATTCTGTAAAGCTGGACTTCTGACCTCCTCAGAAAGAGACCAGAGTTCTCTAACGCCCCTACATCACTTTCTCCTATTGGACTATATTTAGGGGGAAAAACTCTCATACTTCAGTTGTCTCACTAGTAAGATACATGTATCATATGACGTATTGACAATAACAGCTGTTACAAGACCCAAATAGACATTTTCATCTCCACAACAGGACTGAAATTTTCCTTAGATGACCGTGCTTTTTGCAGCTATAATAGAACTTGAAATGGATCAATTTTCAAATCACAAGAGGCAATTTAAAATTTAGTTTTTGGGCCGGGCGCAGTGGCTCAGGCCCATAATCCCAGCACTTTGGGAGGCCGAGGCGGGTGGATCACCTGAGATCGGGAGTTTGAGACCAGCCTGGCCAACACAGCGGAAACCCCATCTCTACTAAAACTACAAAATTAGCCGGGCGTAGTGGCGCATGCCTGTAATCCCAGCTACTCAGGAGGCTGAGGCTGGAGAATCACTTGAACCCTGGGAGGCGGAGGTTGCAGTGAGCTGAGATCGTGCCATTGCACTCCAGCCTGGGCAACAAGAGCTAAACTCCGTCTCAAAAAAATAAATAAATAAAATAAAATATAGTTTTGGGCCAGGCGCAGTGACTCACGCCGGTAATCCCAGCACTTTGGGAGGCCAAGGCAAGAGGAACACCTGAGGTCCAGAGTTCAAGACCAACCTGGCCAACATGGGTGAAACCCTGTCTCTACTAAAAATACAAAAATTAGCCAGGCGTGGTGGCGGGCACCTGTAATCCTAACTACTCAGGAGGCTGAGGCAGGAGAATCACTTGAATCCAAGAGGCAGAGGTTGCAGTGGGCCAAGATTGCACCACTGTACTCCAGCCTGGGTGACAGAATGAAACTCCATCTCCAAAATAAAAATAAAAATAAAAATAAATAAAATTAAGTTTTGAAAATAAGTATCATAACTAAAGAGTGTTAAAACAGTTATCTTAATTATTTTTTCAATGACTATTCTAAAAACTGTCCTGTGAGTAGTTTTGAAGATTCTATCTTCCATAGGAGGAAGAATAATTCTCAGTGAAGAGGGAAAAAGGAAGAACACAAAGGAGTAGTCAGTTCATGAGAGGAGAGAGAACTTATTATACTAAACCTGTGAGAAACTTAGCTAACTGAGATAATCATTTTCCATAAAAAATTTTAAGAGAAGAAAAATCAAGATACGGTAGTCATTTTTACACATCAGTCATGCCTACCAATAGTAAATTAAATAAGAAATTTATGAAAAGTCAGTGTCCTATTCGTAGGTGAATCTTGGATAAACCCACTTAATATAATTAAAAGCACAGCTATAACCACACACACATAACCACTCTACTTGTGCAGAGGCTAAGGTAGATCATAGCTCTGCCAAGTTAAGCATCTCATGGAACTTCTCGTATTAAAGAGTTATTGTTTTCACTGAAAATTAAAACAGGCACTTAAATTCTTCCTATGAAAACCATCCATTTTACTTTTTCAACCTCTCCACTATAGGTTAGACAAACAGCATGAAGCATTCGGAAATATCAAATTGATACGTGCTTTTATTTAACATATAATCTTTCTTTCCTCAATCCTTCAGTAGCCCCTGCTACTTTGCTACCTCAAAATTGTTTCTTTCTCTAACCACAATTCCTTATTTCAGCAATTCCTATCCAAACTATTATATATGTTATGATTACTTTGGAATACCTTTGTATCACAAATTAAAGATGCCTAACAATGTTTACAGGAATATGTATATTCAGAAAGATGTACACTTATAAGTGTATACAGACATACTATACAGAATGTATATATCATATATTTTAAACATATAATATACACACATCTGTACAATAAATATAATATATTCACGAAAAGGAGAGAGAGCTCCCCATTTTGGCTGCTCTTCCCCTCTTGGCCTCCTTCTCCACTGCTTGGGTCTTTCAGCAAACTCTAGCTTTCTGTCAGGATTTTGCAGATGCCGAGTCTACACCTTTCGGTTTTCTAAGTGAGTGCCACCCTCGTGAATACCCATAGCGTGACTGTCTCTTGTTAGTTCTTCTCCACAGTTGCTCAAGGGTTGTAACTGGCACCAGAACAAACGAGACAGTAAGACGCCCTGGGCACCAGCATTGCCTAACCAGGGCGATGTGCCAGGTCAGGCCACCACTTTGCAAGCACTGATGCTACCCAGCAAGGCTTCGGTTTTCCTTCCCTGCAACATGGTACCGCCTCAGGCACAGGAGAGGCAAGAGAGAAGAATGACCTTCAAGATCATTCTTGTGAACTAGGTAAAAGAGCGCCACCTGCTGAACACAAGAGCCTCTATAGGTTTTCCTTGTTGGCTAACGGGATACCTAAAGGAATATGCTCCACCAGGCTTGTTACTGAAGTCTCACCGGCCACTCTGACCTTCGATGCAGGTGACCCAGTTCCCCTTAAGCTGGATCAGCTAACTGGACACCAAATCATACTGCTCCAGGTGGTCACAGGTAAACTTGAGTGCTTTACTCACATGGAACATTCATGAATGTCAAGTCGAAGACAAAAATCCACAGCAATGAGAACTGGTATATACATGCCTGCCAGAATCATCAATGTCTGAAAGAAACCATGATGACTTTCACATATGTCGTGTATGGTAAGCGCAGTGCCAGGAGGGTAAGCAAGAACTAGTCAACAACAAATCACAAAACAAAAGAATTAACTGACACAGATTTAGAAAGTATTGGCTCACCGGCATCTTTCTAATGGGAAAAGATGAATACGTTTACCCTTAAAAACATAGGAATGTATGTGTACTGGCATGGAATAAAGTTTCCCTAGTTCTAGAAACAAGGAGCTTTCTCTACTTTGCATTCTTTCTTTGTGAGGAAAATACTTAAACATAACCATTCCTAAATGCCTCTTAATTTACCATTTCCTCATACGTAATTCCTGGTTGCATACTATGGGAGCAGTCTAAATAGTACTGCTCATTTTGAAAAGTTGGCTTTCAGTTGCACACAGGAGGGTCTGGACTCTCAGATCTTGGCTTTTTCCTGGAATTTCCCACACAAAGTCAAAAGAAAGGGAATGTCAAGAGAGCTAGTCTATTGGGCAGGCCAGAGAGTAGCATTTTGCCCAGAATGAAGTAATGTCTACAGTCTTACTTTTGCACAGAAAAATGAAATCAGATCTTATGCAAAGGCACGTGTAGTTTTTACCACCTTTCACTTGTTCATATGCTTTTTCTCCTTCATCTGGAAGGAGCTTCCATTAGGCAGTCTTCTTCATTTACTTGAGGCTTCCCACAAAAAAACAGAAGCAGAGTATTTTCTTTTTCTTTTTTTGTTTGTTTTTTTTTTTTTTTGAGATGGAGTCTCGCTCTGTCACCCAGGCTGGAGTGCAGTGGCACGATCTTGGCCCACTGCAACCTCCGCCTCCCAGGTTCAAGCGATTCTCCTGCCTCAGCCCAAGTAGCTGGGATTACATGCGCCTGCCACCATGCCCGGCTAATTTTTTTTGTATTTTTAGTAGAGACGGCATTTCACTGTGTTAGCCAGGATGGTCTCGATCTCCTGACCTCGTGATCCGCCCGCCTCGGCCTCCCAAAGTGCTGGGATTACAAGTGTGAGCCACTGCACCCAGCCTTCAGAGTATTTTAGTTCTCTAGGAAGCAGGGATATACTAAATTAGACTCTATAAAAATAAAACTTTCACGCCTATAATCCCAGCACTTTGGGAGGCCAAGGCGGGCAGATCACGAGGTCACAAGATAGAGACCATCCTGGCTAACATGGTGAAACCCCGTCTCTACTAAAAATACAAAAAATTAGCCAGGCGTGGTGGCAGGTGCCTGTAGTCCCAGCTACTCGGGAGGCTGAGGCAGGAGAATGGCATGAACCCGGGAGGTGGAGCTTGCAGTGAGCGGAGATCGCACCACTGCACTCCAGCCTGGGCGACAGAGTGAGACTCTGTCTCAAGAAAATAAATAAATTAAAAAAAAAAAAAAACTAAACAAAAAATTACTAGAAGAAAATAATAATGTACTAAACCAATTCTTTTTAAAATTTATTGAGGCTGGAAAAAAGGCATAAACTGTAATTAAGCAACAAAAGCAAAAGAAATGACCCTGAAGTCGATTTTGTTACTATCATTAGTAGTTTTAAATGTTTCTTCCATGAACATACTACTTCTGCCTGATTATAAAGAACACATTTATTCCACAAATGCATATTGGGCACTTATTCTATACAAGGCACTGTGTTAGGCATTGGGTCTCTGCGCTCAATAGTTTAGCTATATTTTGGTAGAGAATATAGGCCAACAATAAGCCACAGGATAACATCTCTGTATGCCCAAATCACATTATGCTGAGGAAGTTTAATAATAAAGGAGAATAATAAAGGAGCCAAGCAAGTTAATCTAAATCTATGGCCTTGTCTTAGCCTTCTTTAAAAAAAAAAAGAATAACAACTGCTCAGCTAATAGAATTCTTACAATGGTCATCACCCTACATCCAAACCATTACCCTTCATTTTAAAAACAGTTAGGAGAAATGATTTCCCTTATGAAGCAAGGACCCAGAGGTCTGTCTTCTGATTTCTGTTCCCTGCCCAAGGGCTGCTGTCATTTCTGTTGCTGTTATCTGCTCCCAGGTGCCTTGCTTCTTTGGAAAAATCAGCTGGTGCCCAGGAAATGTGCTAATCAGGCCTATGTGTCACTGTGATGGAAACTGTGACTTGCTGGGTCGCGCTTTGCCAGTCATGTTTTCAAAGATAGCTCATCGTTTTAAAGGGCATTCTGCACTACAGAGTAGAGGTCCTATGAGACCAATCTGCCAATCGAGAAAACATGACTTAGAAAGGAAATAGCATCATCTTGTATCCACATCCCCTTTCTCTAAGGAGTGCAGATACATTTGTAGACATTATTCCATCCTCAGAACAGCCATTTTGGTTCTGGCAAACAGCATTATTAGTACTATTTCCTGATTGTCCTCTGATAAACCTTGTCTGTGGGAGGAATTGCAGTATTAAGCACAGAGTTCTTCTATCTTGTCTAGCTTAATTCTCCCTCAGCTTGAACTGGCAAAGATTGTTCTGTGATATCATATAAGGTGTAAGTGGTGTGAACATAAGTAAATCTCAATAAGCATCTATTTTATTACTCTGTCCTCAACTGGAATTTGGGGGAAAAAAAAAAGGTCCACAGATATATTCCTGGGGTTATAAAAGTTTTTCATATTTAAAGTTAATTCTCAATTTTTTTATAATAATCTTCAAATAGATACACAACAGACAGACAGATGAACATGACAGAGGTCAGAAAACTTTTTTCTGTAAAAGACCAGGTAACAAATATTTTAGGCTTTGCAGGACCTTGTTGCCAATACTCAACTCTGCTGTTTTAACATGAAGGCAGTCAAAGACAATGGCCATGATCCAATAAAACTTTATTTACAAAAACAGGCAGTGGACTAGATTTGGCCAGCAGGCCATGGTTTGCTGACCCCTAAAATCATCCAGATGTGAGTACTGTCAAATGATTTCACAGTTCCCATCTGTATTAGTGTGTATGATTGCATGGGGACGTGTGGGATTGTGATAATTATCAAGAGATAATGAGAAAAGAACGTAAGGATGATGCTTTTGGCTGGGTAAAGGCCAAACGACATCACAGCATGCTGTGTAAACAAAAGTTTACAGGGAGATGAAAGACAAGTGGTGGAGAACTGGATTATTTTGTGGCTCAGGGTAGAACAGGTGTTCAGTCTCAAAAGAAACTGCATGGAGCCATCAGCACCACATTCATATTGTAAGGGGCAATTTCATCTCAGCAAAATATTAATATTTACATTCAATTTATATTTATATATTTATATCAATATAAAATTCAAATTATAAATAATAAATTTTAATTTTATTGATTTGCTAGTTTGATCTGCATTTCATTTATAATTTTATTTTGGCTTTATGGATGTGTAAGAGTTGTAAGAACACAGAGTTCATATCTAGTCTTAGACCTATAGTTTTTGAAATGTCATTCTAATATAAATAATTTCAGTCAACTGTGGTAAATCATGAGACCTTTCCCTCTAAAAAGAAGAATAATGCTCAAGTTTGGGAAACATTGTCAAACACAAGGCTTTACTGCAGGGCCAAACCATGAATGAGAAAACACGTAGGCTTGGTGAGGTGAGGGTGGGGAGAGCCACATGGCATCTTGGGAGGTGGAGTTATCACAAGCACACTGCTATTGGCAGAAATGGGAGCAGGCCACCTATCAGTGCCTATCTGAAATTGCAGTGTTTCATATACTCAATCAATTCAGCAAGTCAGGGAACCAAACAGAGACAACAGAGAAAGAGCCTATGTGAGTCTAGGAGAACCTGACTGGAGAATTGCCAACAAGACACTAGAGCCCAGATAAAGAAGCTGCGTGTATCTGCCAACCCTTTAATCCAGTCAAGTTGACACCTAAAATTAACCACCACACATATACAATAAATGTGTACTTTTTTTTTTTTAGACAGTATCATTCTGTCACCCATGCTGAAGTGCAGTGGTGTGATCTCAGCTCACTGCAACCTCTGCCTCCCTAGTTCAAGCAATTCTCTTGCCTCAGCCTCCTGAGTAGCTGGGATTACAGCCGTGTACCACCACGCCCAGCTAATTTTTCTGTATTTTTGTAGAGACGGGGTTTCACTATGTTGCCCAGGCTGGTCTTGAACTCCTGGCCTCAAGTGATCCGCCCGCCTTGGCCTCTCAAAGTGCTGGGATTACAGGTGTGAGCCACCACACCTGGCCATAAATGTGTACATCTTAAATGTGTTGTTCAATGAGATTTCACAGATAAACACACATACATAATTAATCATTACCCCATGAACATTTCTATTACCCCAGAAATTCCACTGTATCCTTGCACTCATTTCTTCCTAACCCCATTCCAGCCAACCACTGATCTAGTTTCCATCAGTACAGACTGGTTGACTTCTCAAAATTCATATAAAAAGGGTCATTCAGTGTGACTCTATTTTACTCAGCATAATGTTTGTGAGATCAATCCATATTGTTGCAGGTGTCACTAGCTACTTTTTGTTTTGATGTATCAATAGTGGTCCATTGTGTGAATAAACCATAATTTGTTTATCCATCTACAATTAGACTGTTTTTGGTCATTATGGAAAATGTGCTGTGAACAATCAGGTATTAATCATTTTGTGGGCGTAGGTTTTCATTTCTCTTGGGTAAACACTTAAGAGTAAAATTGCTAGATCATGTAAATATATGTTTAAGCTTGTGAGTATCTGCCAAACTATTTCCAAAATGGTTGCATCCTTTCATATTCTCACCAGCAATGTGTGAGAGTTCTAGTTGCGGCTCATTCTTGGAAACACTTGGTATTTTCTGTCCTTTTAATTTTAGCCCTCTAACTAGGTGTAAAATACTATCTCATTATGGTTTTAATTTGCATTTCCCTGATGACAATGCTGAGCACCTTTTCATGTACTTTGCACATTCTTATATCTTCTTTTGAAAAGCATCTGTTCATGTCATTTGCTCATTTTATTTCATGTGGGGTTTTTGATTGTTTTATTATTAGGTTATAAGAATACTTTATAGACCAGACATGGTGGCTCACACCTGTAATCCCAGCACTTTGGGACGCCGAGGCAGGTGGATCACTGAAGGTCAGGAGTTCAAGACCAGCCTGGCAAACATGGTGAAACCCCGTCTCTACTAAGAATACAAAAATTAGCTGGGCATGGTGGTGCATGCCTGTAATCCCAGCTACTCGGTGAGAGAATCGCTTGAGCCCGGGCAGCAGAGGTTGCAGTGAGCTGAGATCACGCCACTGTACTCCAGCCTGGGCAACAGAATGAGACACTGTCTCAAAAAAAAAAAAAAAAAAAGATTATATAATTCTAGGTACAAGCCTTTTGCCAGACATACGTATTACAAATATATTCCGGTATATGTGGCTTGCCTTTTCATTTTTATTTACACTTCGTCCTACTGATATTCCATAGTGACATTTTTGTTCCTAATTTCAGCAGTAGAGATTTACATTATGTTATTTTAACATTAGTTTTCTTTTTTTTTTTAGATGGAGTCTCGCTGTTGCCCAGGCTGGAGTGCAGTGGCACAATCTCAGCTCACTGCAAGCTCCGCCTCCCTGGTTCACGCCATTCTCCTGCCTCAGCCTCCCGAGTAGCTGGGACTACAGGCGCCCACCACCACACCCAGCTAATTTTTTGTATTTTTAGTAGAGACGGGGTTTCACCGTGTTAGCCAGGATGGTCTCAATCTCCTGACCTCATGATCCGCCCCTCTCGGCCTCCCAAAGTGCTGGGATTACAGGCGTGAGCCACTGCGCCCGGCCTTAACATTAGTTTCCTGTCAATCATTCAAATGAATGTCAATCATTCATTTTAAAAAATTTTCCTTCAAGAATGTTATACTTCAGTTAATAGGGTTGCTACAAATAAAAATATATAAAAAAAGAATGTTGTACCTAGTCAAGGATTGTTCATAAGTGAATACAACAAAAAGCCAATCTAAATATGGGAGGGCTCAGAAAATGTACCATTCATCCAGTCTTCTAAAAAAAAAAAAAAAAAAAAAAAAATTGAAGCTATTTCCCAGCCAACTTAAGAGCTCAAGAATGAAGAAAGTCTAAATACTTATTATGAAATCATTTGAAACTGAATGAAAATACAATAATAGTAATTCCTAGAAAAGACATACTACAAAAAGTTATAGAGAAAATGTGAGTCCCAAATCCCAAGTTTTATTAAGTAAAACTGGAGAATATGGGTGCAGAAGGATAATGGAGTAAATACCCATCCAATTCCTTATTTGATATGAATTCCAGAGATATTGGTTAACTAAACTGTAAAACATCCATTTATAGGATACTCATAGCCATAAAAATAATGAGGAAAAGTCGGGCGCAGTGGCTCACGCCTGTAATCTTAGCACTTTGGGAGGCCGAGGCAGGCGAACTGCCTTAGCTCAGGAGTTCGAGACCAGCCTGGGCAACACAGTGAAACCCCGTCTCTACTAAAATACAAAACATTAGCCAGGCATGGTGGCGTGCGCCTGTAGTCCCAGCTACTCGGGAGGCTGAGGCAAGAGAAATGCTTGAACCCAGAAAGCAGAGGTTGCAGTGAGCCGAGATCGCGCCACTGCACTCCAGCCTGGCGACAGAGCAAGACTCCATCTCCAAAAAATAAATAATAATAAAAAATAGATAATGAGGATGCTCTTTACACTCTTTTACAAAATATCTATAAAATAAATTTATTCTAAAAGGGAAAGCACAATACAAAAATGTGTCTAGCATGCTACAATTTGTACAACAAAAGAGAAAAAACATATTATTCAAGAGAAATTGGTAACCTTGGTTGCCTGGGGAAGTGTTACTGGATGTCTGGGAAATAGAGGTAAGAAAAACATGTTATTGCACATAATGCTTTGTCCTTTTTCTTCTATAAATGAACCACGTAAATGTTACTTATTTTTAAATATAAAAATTTTATTTTATTTTTTTATTTTTATTTTTTGAGATGGAGTCTCGCTCTGTCACCCAGGCTGGAGTGCAGTGGAGTGATCTCGGCTCACTGCAAGCCCCGGATTCACGCCATTCTCCCGCCTCAGCCTCCCAAGTAGCTGGGACTACAGGTGCCCGCCACCACGCCCGACTAATTTTTTGTTTGTTTGTTTATATTTTTAGTAGAGATGGGGTTTCACCGTGTTAGCCAGAATGGTCTCGATCTCCTGATCTCATGATCTGCCCACCTGGGCCTCCCAAAGTGCTGGGATTACAGGCGTGAGCCACTGTGCCAGCCTAAATGTGTTGTTTTTAAGAATCAAGTAAGGCTGGGCACGGTGGCTCACACCTGTAATCGCAGCACTTTGGGAGGCTTAGGCGGGCGGATCACGAGGTCAAGAGATCAAGACCATCCTGGCCAACATGGTGAAACCCTGTCTCTACTAAAAATACAAAAATTAGTTGGGCATGGTGGTGCACGCCTGTAGTCCCAGCTACTCGGGAGGCTGAGACAGAAGAATCGCTTGAACCCGGGAGGCAGAGGTTGCAGTGAGCAGAGATCACGCCATTGCACTCCAGCCTGGCGACAGGGCAAGACTGTCTCAAAAAAAAAAAAAAAAAATCAAGTAAATACTCATCGGTGACTTCAGTACATACGTAAATCTAGCTTGTGATAAAGACATCACAAAATTTTAAAAATTCAATAAATGATCCTGAAGCAACTGGTTTTCTATTTGAAAAAAAAGACAATGTTTAGTCCTCATTTCACAACCTGATGAGAATAAATTACAGACTGATTAAAGAGTTATAAAAATTAAACTATAAAAATATTAGAACAAAATGAATCTTACAGCAATCTAATAAATTTAACTTCATAAAAACAGACACATCATATAAAATTAAAAGATATACCAAAAGCTGGGAACAATGCTTTTCATAAATGTAAGAAACTAGTATCTTTTTTTAAAGAGCCAATAAAATTGAAAAATAAGACAAACGGCAAAAATCTAGGTCTTCAGTATAAAAAATGGGCAAAGGAAATAAACAGAAAATGAAAATGGTTAAGAAACATATAAGGACATGTGAAACTCACTAATTATCAAAGTAATCCAATTAAAGAGAGACCTGCTGCTGCCTATCAGATGAGCAAAGTTCCAGGTGACAAGGACCCTCATAACTACAGATGAACGTATAAACTGGCACAGCCTTTCTGGAAAACATTACGGGATATGTACCAACAGCCTTAAACATGTTCCAACTTTTGACTCAGTAATTCTAATTTTATATAAAATGTCTCCCCTGGAATTTAATGCAACTTTATTTAGAACAGGAAAAAAACTGAAATAATCAAAATATTTAATATAGAAATGTTAAATTCTGATATATTCAGATAAAAAATATTGTGCCAATGTTAAAATCATATTAAAAAATATTTAATGACATGTAAAGTGTTCAAGATACACTATAAGTGAAAAAAGTAGAATAAACACCATCATATGCTATCACAATTTGAGGATGATAACTGTACAAAACATAGATTTTAAATACTGAAAGGAAATGTAACAAAATCTTGGCGATAATTTTCTCTATAATTTTTTAAATTTATTTTTAGTTTTCTGTATATTTTAAAGTTTCTATAACAAATATGTGGAAGGAGATGCCTTTTTTTTTTTTTTTTTTTGAGACGGAGTCTCGCTCTGTCACCCAGGCTGGAATGCAGTGGCGCCATCTCAGCTCATTGCAAGCTCCATCTCCAGGGTTCATGCCATTCTCCTGCCTCAGCCTCCCAAGTAGCTGGGACGACAGGCAACCGCCCCCACGCCCGGCTAAATTTTTGTATTTTTAGTAGAGACGGGATTTCACCGTGTTAGCCAGGATGGTCTCAAAGGAGATGCCATATTTTAAATAAAGAAATAATATAACTATAAAAATGTTTCCTGGCCAGGCACAGTGGCTCACACCTTTGGGAGGCTGAGGTAGACAGATCACTTGAACCTGAGCGTTCAAGACCAGCCTGGGCAACATGGCAAAACCTCATGTCTACAAAAAAAGTGCAAAAATTAGCTGGGCGTGGTAGCATGCACTTGTAGTTCCACCTACTTGGCAGGATGAGGTGAGAGGAGCAATTAAGGCTGGCAAGTCAAGGCCACGGTAAGCCGTTATCAAGCCACTGCACTCCAGCCCGGGCAACAGAGCGAGACCCTGTCTCTCAAATAAACAAATTTTTTCCTGGCATCAACATGCTCAGGATCTCCACTGAAAAAGTTAAATGCTGCAATAAGAAGTAATTCATACATAAAACCTTGATGATGCATTAGCACTGCCTTCCGTCTTTCTTATACACCTTTGGTTCAGAACTTCACACAGGCAAACCATGTGTAGAATAGATACTTCACTAAGACAACTCCAGTGGGCCAGCCAACAAGAGCACTATCCCTTAACATAATTAATAACCATGTACAGACACCATAACAAACCACAGACAACTGTAATGGTGTTTCCATGGTACACCTGCCTGTTCAGAACGTCTTCAATCAAGACCACCTACTTATGGCCTACGAACCATCAGGTGAAAGCAACTGCTGAAATAATCTATGAACCGACAACTCTAGTATGAAGAGCCCCAAATCCCATGCCCAGGCTCCTAAGTGTCCCTCCCCATCCCCTGCTTGTTTTCTCTGGCAGGATGTTTTATACTATGTTCATTTCCAACCCAACTAATAAAGGAGCTCTTTAAAGTTTAGAAAAATACTGTTTATTGGGTTCCTGGGTCCACATGTGTGCAATACATAAATAAGCAAAGAACACATGTACAGTACCTTCCCAAAGCTGCGTTGGTTTGGCAGAATTTTCCCCACTCATTAAAACAACAAAAGATGCAGCTGCTCGAACTGTAGCCTGCCATGTTGACATGGCAACGGGTGGCTCCTGGCATGGAAAAAGGGCCCTGTTGTTTATGGGAGATCCCACAGTATAAACACATGGCCTGCAGAAGAGAGACAAAGAAAGAAAGGGGGTGGATCTTTAAAATGAGTTGTCACTTTTCTCACCGCCATGGTAGTGCAGGTTAAGTTGAGCTTTCAAAGAAAACATTTGAAACTTTGTAGTTGACTGGTTTCTGAGCATTCTGAACTGAAGCTGCCAAGGGCTGGTTATGTGAATAGCTGAGTGGTTATTTCTCTCAGATGAATTACTTAAATATGTAAAAAGAGTTGGTTTATTTAAGGAGAAAAATATTTTTTGGATAAAGTTTTAAATACTACTCGGCCAAGTTATAATTTATATTACCCTTGCCCCCTTCCCCTCAGGCCCTGGTGCCTTCAAAAGAAAAGTTTTAGAGACATTCTTACAAACCTTTTGGAAAGTATTCTGGAAAAGAAAATATGTTTGGAGATCACTGAGATATTAATGCTTGGAAAAACAAGCTGGTGGTCTCAAATCCTGGGCTGGCAGGCAGATACCCCCAATCTTGGAAGCCACCATCTCAAACAGAACCCTTGTGGGAATCCTTGTGTGGAGGCCAAGAACAGGGGCTGGCATATGAACAGGACTGTGGGTCACAACAACCAGGCTTGTGATGGGAAAGCCAAGGGCGCAGAGTCATTACCAAGTCACCATGTGCAAAACCAATGACACAGCATTAGGATTCATTCTGCTGCGATTAGAAAGTACAGCCCTACCCAAACCAAGAAAGATCCGTCCCATGATAAAGTCATGGTTGATAAAGATGGAAAAGATTCTCAAGATCAAAGGACCTACTCTTGACACCAGAGTAGAAGGAAGAAGACTGACTCCTCAGAAAAAACTCAGGAGAATGTTTCTACTTTCTGTTTTTCAGTTATGACAAATGACAAACATGTAGTTTTAGTCAGCTTGACTTACAAAGTAAATGAATAGAGCAAAGCACAACTTCTTTTGGATAAACTCATTTTCTTTTTTCATTAACATCATTATAATTGAGCATTTATTGTGTTCACACAGTGTGCAAGAAAACACAGAAAGATAGTTCAACTCCATCAGTCAGGGTCTCGTATGAAAAAGAGAAACCAGTCTAGGTCTTAACAAACAGGTAATTTAAACTCGGGAATGAGTTTAAATGATAGAAGAGCGGAGAGATCAATCAGAGGACAGTAAGACAACCCAGGGATTAGCCACAGCAGTAATCAGCTGTGACTCCTCATATCGGAGGAGCTGGGTGATTACTGGGTTACGAGGCAGGAGTCATCTGGCAGAAGCCAGAGTCACAGTGGGGACTGTCCAGGGGGACCTGGGACCACAGGAGACTCAGCCACACTGAAGCTGCCAAAGGAAAACAGGAGGAGGAGAAATACGTTACAGAAGTAACGTATTTCTAGCCAGCTCCTGCTTTCAAATCTTCCACCAGTGGCCCCCATTGGCCAAACCTAGCAGGAAGCCAGAAGACAAGAGAGCCTAGGAAATGAAGTTCCTTGTCACTTAGAGAAGATCACAATAAGAGCAGAAAATGGATCTCAGCGCAGTCAGGCAGTTGCTGTACGCTTATCCTACAAGTATACATGCCATGATAATATGAAGGTTTGACATGGGGCAGGGAAAGATCAGAAAGTCTAAACACCTTTGTACCACCTGGGTTGCCAACTTACCAAATGACTGTGGGGAAGCTCCTCAACTTCTGAGTCACAGGTAAAATGGGTATTGGGTTGGGGAAGCGGGCAGCAGGTAGTGACTTCTATTGTCTGTTGTGTTCAATAAGCACCTAATTTGCGTAGGGTAACTCTGTTGTGGGTCTTCCCTTGCCTGCACAGGGAAGAAATCCTCCCCAAAAGACTGGCTTACCAAGGTGCTGGTCTCCTCTCTGTAAGGCTGGGTTGGAGGCCATGCTAGCATATTATTACACATTCCACTTCTGCCCTTAGGTATGAGGCCCCCAAGGCTGCCTCCATCAGCTTCCATACCACTTCCCCAAAGAAACAATCGGATTTGAGATGAGGTCAAATCTGAGAAATACTGTGCAGGAAGAATCAGGACTTAGTAAGTGATGTGCTGAAGAAGAGGGAGAAGGAAAGGAAGACTTCTATGAGGTAGCCAGCTGCTGAGCTGGCCTCCAATAACCCCTTCCTCCTAATATTTACATCCTTGTGTAGTCCCCTTCCATACTGTACCAGATCTGTGTGCCCAAACAGACCTGTGTAGAGTAAACAGGCAGTTGCAGTACACTTATCCTACAAGTAGACAGGCCGTGATAATGCAAAGGTTTGACCTGGGACAGGGATACAACAGGATACAGCAGAGGTGATGGCATGTCACTTCTGAGACTATTTTAAAATCTGTGGTTTTCATCTTAGACTATCTTTTCTCACTCTCTCCCCCATCATTTACTCTGGGCCATGAGTGTCATGAAGTCACTCAGGCAGCCTAGGGAGGCACCCACATGGTAAGAAACAGAGACCTTTGGCCAACAGTCTCAAGTGAGGAACCAAGGCCTGCAACAGCCACGCGAGTGAGTCTGAAAGAGGATTTTCCAGCTCCTGGCACACCTTGAGACACCTGCAGCCCCGGCCAACAGCTGCACTGTAACCTTGCAAGACATTTTGAGCAAGAGACACCAGCTAAGCTGCTCCTAGATTCCCGAGCCTCAGAAACTGTGAGAGGTAATAAATGTTTGTTCTTTTAAACTGCTAAGTGTGGGGGTAATTTGTTATGCAGCCATAGTTAACACAGACTTTTCTGAGGTTTCTGGCTCAAGTGATAAGATAGATGGTAAAGCTACTGAACAAGAAAGGAAGAACAGGATGGGTCCAGGGAGGAAGGTGGAGGGCATGCACCTGTTTAATTTGCTTATAAAGGGCTTTACATAAGCACATGACAGACGACACTTTTATGGACACAGAAAGGATGTTTTCCTAATCCCAAACAGTGTGGTGTCCATGAACGGGTTCCAATGTCTGAAATCAGACCTGCCTCAGAAAATGTGAAAATGGGAGAGGAGCCAAGATGGCCGAATAGGAACAGCTCCGGTCTACAGCTCCCAGCGCGAGCGACGCAGAAGACGGGTGATTTCTGCATTTCCATCTGAGGTACCGTGTTCATCTCACTAGGGAGTGCCAGACAGTGGGCGCAGGTCAGTGGGTGAGTGCCCCGTGCGCCAGCAGAAGCAGGGGCGAGGCATTGCCTCACTCGGGAAGCCCAAGGGGTCAGGGAGTCCCCTTTCCAGGGGTGACAGATGGCACCTGGAAAATCGGGCCACTCCCACCCGAATACTGTGCTTTTCCGACGGGCTTAGGAAACGGTGCCCCAGGAGAGTATAGCCCGCACCTGGCTCAGAGGGTCCTACGCCCACGGAGTCTCACTGATTGCTAGCACAGCAGTCTGAGATCAAACAGCAAGTCGGCAGCGAGGCTGGGGGAGGGGCGCCCGCCATTGCCCAGGCTCGCTTAGGTAAACAAAGCAGCCAGGAAGCTTGAACTGGGTGGAGCCCACCACAGCTCAAGGAGGCCTGCCTGCCTCTGTAGGCTCCACCTCTGGGGGCAGGGCACAGACAAACAAAAAGACAGCAGTAACCTCTGCAGACTTAAATGTCCCTGTCTGACAGCTTTGAGGAGAGCAATGGTTCTCCCAGCACGCAACTGGAGATCTGAGAACGGGCTGACTGCCTCCTCAAGTGGGTCCCTGACCCCTGACCCCCGAGCAGCCTAACTGGGAGGCACCCCCCAGCAGGGGCAGACTGATACCTCACACAGCCGGCCAGGTACTCCAACAGACCTGCAGCTGAGGGTCCTGTCTGTTAGAAGGAAAACTAACAGAAAGGACATCCACACCAAAAGCCCATCTGTACATCACCATCATCAAAGACCAAAAGTAGATAAAACCACAAAGATGGGGAAAAAACAAAGCAGAAAAACTGGAAACTCTAAAAAGCAGAGTACCTCTCCTCCTCCAAAGGAACGCAGTTCCTCACCAGCAACGGAACAAAGCTGGACGGAGAATGACTTTGACGAGCTGAGAGAAGAAGGCTTCAGACGATCAAATTACTCCGAGCTACGGGAGGATATTCAAACCAAAGGCAAAGAAGTTGAAAACTTTGAAAAAAATTTAGAAGAATGTATAACTAGAATAACCAATACAGAGAAGTGCTTAAAGGAGCTGATGGAGCTGAAAACCAAGGCTCGAGAACTACGTGAAGAATGCAGAAGCCTCAGGAGCCGATGCGATCAAATGGAAGAAAGGGTATCAGCCCTGGAAGATGAAATGAATGAAATGAAGCGAGAAGGGAAGTTTAGAGAAAAAAGAATAAAAAGAAACGAGCAAAGCCTCCAAGAAATGTGGGACTATGTGAAAAGACCAAATCTACGTCTGATTGGTGTACCTGAAAGTGACGGGGAGAATGGAAACAAGCTGGAAAACACTCTGCAGGATATTATCCAGGAGAACTTCCCCAATCTAGCAAGGCAGGCCAACATTCAGATTCAGGAAATACAGAGAACGCCACAAAGATACTCCTCGAGAAGAGCAACTCCAAGACACATAATTGTCAGATTCACCAAAGTTGAAATGAAGGAAAAAATGTTAAGGGCAGCCAGAGAGAAAGGTCGGGTTACCATCAAAGGGAAGCCCATCAGACTAACAGCGGATCTCTCGGCAGAAACCCCTACAAGCCAGAAGAGAGTGGGGGCCAATATTCAACATTCTTAAAGAAAAGAATTTTCAACCCAGAATTTCATATCCTGCCAAACTAAGCTTCATAAGTGAAGGAGAAATAAAATACTTTACAGACAAGCAAATGCTGAGAGATTTTGTCACCACCAGGCCTGCCCTAAAAGAGCTCCTGAAGGAAGCGCTAAACATGGAAAGGCACAACCGGTACCAGCCACTGCAAAATCATACCGAAATGTAAAGACCATCGAGACTAGGAAGAGACTGCATCAACTAATGAGCAAAATAACCAGCTAACATCATAATGACAGGATCAGATTCACACATAACAATATTAACTTTAAATGTAAATGGACTAAATGCTCCAATTAAAAGACACAGACTGGCAAATTGGATAAAGACTCAAGACCCATCAGTGTGCTGTATTCAGGAAACCCATCTCACGGGCAGAGACACACATAGGCTCAAAATAAAAGGATGGAGGAAGATCTACCAAGCAAATGGAAAACAAAAAAAGGCAGGGGTTGCAATCCTAGTCTCTGATAAAACAGACTTTAAACCAACAAAGATCAAAAGAGACAAAGAAGGCCATTACATAATGGTAAAGGGATTAATTCAACAAGAAGAGCTAACTATCCTAAATATATATGCACCCAATACAGGAGCACCCAGATTCATAAAGCAAGTCCTGACTGACCTACAAAGAGACTTAGACTCCCACACATTAATAATGGGAGACTTTAACACCCCACTGTCAACATTAGACAGATCAACGAAACAGAAAATCAACAAGGATACCCAGGAATTGAACTCAGCTCTGCACCAAGCAGACCTAATACACATCTACAGAACTCTCCACCCCAAATCAACAGAATATACATTTTTTTCAGCACCACACCACACCTATTCCAAAATTGACCATATACTTGGAAGTAAAGCTCTCCTTAATAAATGTAAAAGAACAGAAATTATAACAAACTATCTCTCAGATCACAGTGCAATCAAGCTAGAACTCAGGATTAAGAATCTCACTCAAAACCGCTCAACTACGTGGAAACTGAACAACCTGCTCCTGAATGACTACTGGGTACATAACGAAATGAAGGCAGAAATAAAGATGTTCTTTGAAACCAACGAGAACCAAGACACAACATACCAGAATCTCTGGGATGCATTCAAAGCAGTGTGTAGAGGGAAATTTATAGCACTAAATGCCCACAAGAGAAAGCAGGAAAGATCCAAAATTGACACCCTAACATCACAATTAAAAGAACTAGAAAAGCAAGAGCAAACACATTCAAAAGCTAGCAGAAGGCAAGAAATAACTAAAATCAGAGCAGAACTGAAGGAAATAGAGACACAAAAAACCCTTCAAAAAATAAATGAATCCAGGAGCTGGTTTTTTGAAAGGATCAACAAAATTGATAGACTGCTAGCAAGATTAATAAAGAAGAAAAGAGAGAAGAATCAAATAGATGCAATAAAAAATAATAAAGGGGATATCACCACCGATCCCACAGAAATACAAACTACCATCAGAGAATATTACAAACACCTCTACGCAAATAAACTAGAAAATCTAGAAGAAATGGATAAATTCCTCGACACATACACCCTCCCAAGACTAAACCAGGAAGAAGTTGAATCTCTGAATAGACCAATAACAGGAGCTGAAATTGTGGCAATAATCAATAGCTTACCAACCAAAAAAAGTCCAGGACCAGATGGGTTCACAGCTGAATTCTACCAGAGGTACAAGGAGGAGCTGGTACCATTCCTTCTGAAACTATTCCAATCAATAGAAAAAGAGGGAATCCTCCCTAACTCATTTTATGAGGCCAGCATCATCCTGATACCAAAGCCTGGCAGAGACACAACAAAAAAAGAATTTTAGACCAATATCCTTGATGAACATTGATGCA
Source organism: Pongo abelii (assembly GCF_028885655.2). Taxonomy (NCBI): domain Eukaryota; kingdom Metazoa; phylum Chordata; class Mammalia; order Primates; family Hominidae; genus Pongo; species Pongo abelii. The sequence goes on along the minus strand of NC_071998.2, from coordinate 85,893,256 downwards.
AAAATCCTCAATAAAATACTGGCAAACAGAATCCAGTAGCACATCAAAAAGCTTATCCACCATGATCAAGTGGGCTTCATCCCTGGGATGCAAGGCTGGTTCAATATACGCAAATCAATAAATGTAATCCAGCATATAAACAGAACCAAAGTCAAAAACCACATGATTATCTCAATAGATGCAGAAAAGGCCTTTGACAAAATTCAACAACCCTTCATGCTAAAAACTCTCAATAAATTAGGTATTGATGGGTCGTATCTCAAAATAATAAGAGCTATTTATGACAAACCCACAGCCAATATCATACTGAATGGGCAAAAACTGGAAGCATTCCCTTTGAAAACTGGCACAAGACAGGGATGCCCTCTCTCACCACTTCTATTCAACATAGTGTTGGAAGTTCTGGCCAGAGCAATTAGGCAAGAGAAGGAAATAAAGGGTATTCAATTAGGAAAAGAGGAAGTCAAATTGTCCTTGTTTGCAGATGACATGATAGTATATCTAGAAAACCCCATTGTCTCAGCCCAAAATCTCCTTAAGCTGATAAGCAACTTCAGCAAAGTCTCAGGATACAAAATCAATGTACAAAAATCACAAGCATTCTTATACATCAATAACAGACAAACAGAGAGCCAAATCATGAGTGAACTCCCATTCACAATTGCTTCAAAGAGAATAAAATACCTAGGAATCCAACTTACAAGGGATGTGAAGGACCTCTTCAAGGAGAACTACAAACCACTGCTCAAGGAAATAAAAGAGGATACAAACAAATGGAAGAACATTCCATGCTCATGGGTAGGAAGAATCAATATCATGAAAATGGCCATCCTTCCCAAGGTAATTTACAGATTCAATGCCATCCCCATCAAGTTACCAATGACTTTCTTCACAGAATTGGAAAAAACTACTTTAAAGTTCATATGGAACCAAAAAAGAGCCCGCATCACCAAGTCAATCCTAAGCCAAAAGAACAAAGCTGGAGGCATCACGCTACCTGACTTCAAACTATACTACAAGCCTACAGTAACCAAAACAGCATGGTACTGGTACCAAAACAGAGATACAGATCAATGGAACAGAACAGAGCCGTCAGAAATAATGCCACATATCTACAACTATCTGATCTTTGACAAACCTGACAAAAACAAGAAATGGGGAAAGGATTCCCTATTTAATAAATGGTGCTGGGAAAACTGGCTAGCCATATGTAGAAAGCTGAAACTGGATCCCTTCCTTACACCTTATACAAAAATCAATTCAAGATGGATTAAAGACTTAAATGTTAGACCTAAAACCATAAAAACCCTAGAAGAAAACCTAGGCAATACCATTCAGGACATAGGCATGGGCAAGGACTTCATGTCTAAAACACCAAAAGCAATGGCAACAAAAGCCAAAATTGACAAATGGGATCTAATTAAACTCAAGAGCTTCTGCACAGCAAAGGAAACTACCATCAGAGTGAACAGGCAGCCTACAAAATGGGAGAAAATTTTCACAACCTACTCATCTGACAAAGGGCTAATATCCAGAATCTACAATGAACTCCAACAAATTTACAAGAAAAAAACAAACAACCCCATCAAAAAGTGGGCGAAGGACATGAACAGACACTTCTCAAAAGAAGACATTTATGCAGCCAAAAAACACATGAAAAAATGCTCACCATCACTGGCCATCAGAGAAATGCAAATCAAAACCACAATGAGATACCATCTCACACCAGTTAGAATGGCAATCATTAAAAAGTCAGGAAACAACAGGTGCTGGAGAGGATGTGGAGAAATAGGAACACTTTTACACTGTTGGTGGGACTGTAAACTAGTTCAACCCTTGTGGAAGTCAGTGTGGCGATTCCTCAGGGATCTAGAACTAGAAATTCCATTTGACCCAGCCATCCCATTACTGGGTATATACCCAAAGGACTATAAATCATGCTGCTATAAAGACACATGCACACGTATGTTTATTGCGGCATTATTCACAATAGCAAAGACTTGGAACCAACCCAAATGTCCAACAATGATAGACTGGATTAAGAAAATGTGGCACAAATACACCATGGAATACTATGCAGCCATAAAAAATGATGAGTTCACGTCCTTTGTAGGGACATGGATGAAATTGGAAATCATCATTCTCAGTAAACTATCGCAAGAACAAAAAACCAAACACCGCATATTCTCACTCATAGGTGGGAATTGAACAATGAGAACACATGGACACAGGAAGGGGAACATCACACTTCGGGGACTGTTGTGGGGTGGGGGGAGGGGGGAGAAAAAAATAAACAAATAAATAAATAAATAAAATGTGAAAATGATGATTTGATGAAGTAGGACACATAGATATTATAGGCATATTTGAGTCAGTTGATGGGGGGCTGGTCCTTCCACCAACTGGATTAAAATCCACCATGTTGTCACCATCCTTTCCTTCCCAGTTCAGTATTATGTCCTCTTTAGCTATCTAGTTCTAGACATTTTGTTCTAGAATTTTGTCCTGATCCCTTCTGTCATGCTCTTGAAAGCTCTTTCTGCCATTGTGCATCTGGGCACCTGACCTCTTCCATCAAGGGGGTCAGTTACCAGGCCAGGCCCCCAGCAAGCTCTCACCTCCACCCTCCCCAGTATGCTCACAATTCTCTATTCCCACCCTCCTCTTTCCATGGCTGGGTTATCTTTTCTGCTAAAGTCTAACATTTTTTTCTAGCTTCCACTTGGTATCCAGAGCTGTAACTCTGAACATGTAGATCAAGTTAGCAATCTAAAAGCCATACCCCATTAATATACACACGTCTGATAAGAGACTCAATCATATTCTTACTGAAATCCTTTCAAAAGCAGGAAAACAATCACATAAGAGGGAGGTCTTAGGGTAGGCACACCTTGAAAATGTAAATTCTCTTTGTGCTCCCAGCCTACTCTTTTCTTGGCCTTTTTCTCTTCATCAGCTGCAGGCTCACTCCTCCCTTCCCAACCAAGGCCCAAACCAAGCCCTAGGGAGTTAAGAGTCTTTATAACCAATGGCTTTTTGCTGTTTCACAAGCTGATATCCTATGCATGTCTGACATCACAGTGCAAACCTGAAATCAATCTACAGTTGGGTAGCTACATTTTAGCAGTGTGAAGGTTTTATCCTCTGAATAAAGCTCTACTGGTGGAATCTTGGTCATCTACCAGCAAATTTAGGATGGGTGAACATGGGGTCTTTCCAGAGTCATGAAATCATACCCACTACATAGTGACTCCAGACTAAAGATGGCCCCCATCATGCACACATTCAAATGAAAACTATATGGAGGGCCGATTCCCTGATTACCCATCCATGCCTTCCCCTCCACAGAAGGCAGGAAAATCTATGTGTGTTTATAATGAATGTGTAAACACAGAAATAAATGCAGCTGTGTTTATCTGACATGCACAGCCTTGCACCTCGGCCATGTTGCTAAAATGCTCATAGGATAGACGTGCAGGCAGCAGCCTGAAATTCTCCAATGCTTGTAACTTCATTATTTCTAGATCGAGTAATTCCTTCCAACATGCAAAGGAAAACTCTCTCACCAGGGTTCATCTCACATGCCCTGGAATACCCAATTGTATGGAAGACTCCTTGGGGAGCCCAGATTAACTGCACAGGAGTTGCGGGAATGAGAGGACAATGAAAATCAGAAAGAAGAGAAAAACAGGGTAGGACAGGGTGAGACACAAGTCCACGGCTTGCTGCCATTAAAGAACTTCTAAATTGAGGAAGAACTTGTCAGAGTAACAATTACTTCAGCTTCTGGCTAAATGTTTGTGCATTTGCAGAGTGGTCAAATGAGGATGAGACATACTAACTCTGCCTTTCAAGGTAAGAGGTCAGCTAAGACTAACGCGTTTGCTAGTCTTCCTAAGGAGGAGCTACGCAACCAAATGTGTAAGGGATTGCTTAAAACCATATATTTTCTTTTTCTTCCGTTGACTGCTATACGCATTTGTCTTTTCGCAGCCAGAAGAAAAAGGGGGTTGTTTTTCATTTAAAAATGTTTTAAGTTCCACTACAGTCCATCAAGTCACCCTTTTTCTGAGACCTCGTTACCACTGTTAGGTGACTGGGGAGAAGGCTGCCAGAAGTAGGTTGGAGGTAATGAGCCCACAATGGCCCCATGTGTGGCTTGATGAGGCCCTGACCTGATCTCTGGAGGGTGGGCCACAGATGCGACAGTTTAGGGGGTCAGAATCTTTTGTAAGTTTCCAAGGGTTACAAGGTCTTCAGGCCTCCTCCAATTCCTTTCCATCTGTTCTCCTTTCTGCACTAATCTTTTTTATAACTCCACGTTCTCATTAAACCTAGATTACAGTCTCCATTATAGGTGAGCAACCCTCTTGCTTTCTTGTGCCACAAAGAACCAGAACTACTAAAAGAAGTGTTTAGCAATGACTCACTCTCTCTCCTATACACACACATGCACCTCTTCCTTATTATTATTCTACTTTTCTACTTCCTGGCACAATTACCAAAACCAGAATTCATCAATCATACTGAATACATGGCAGGTCCAGGGAGAACGCTGCTTTGACTCAGAAAGATAGATTTTACGTGAAGTCAAAACGGACAAGGCTGCAAATGGCTTTGAGTCAGAAATTCATCACTTCTTCACCAGAGATGTTTTGGGTGCAAAACAGGCAAGCTGCTTGTAAAGGCAAAGACAGTATTTCTCATCTGGAAGTGCTTGTGGGTATAGGATTGTGTACGTGGAAAAAATCTGGAGATGCTCTCATGGAATCTTCTCATTTTACAGATGAGGAAATGAAGAGACGTAAGATGACTATCTGAGGTCACACAGCTAGTTACCACACAGCTCTCACTAGTACTAGGTCTCTTGGCTTCCACCACCCAGGTTCTTTTGAACACACTATGCTCTTGGTGATACGAGGCACTGCGATTTGTTATTTTCTGTAGATGCTTTGTTACTTATTTCTTGTTTGGTTGGTTATGTTGGTTACTTGTTGAGACCGATACAGTCCATCCTTGTATTTTCTTCCATGGTGACTCAACTGGGATTCTGGGAAATAGAGGTATGCACAGCCTGGGCAGCAAAGAGACAAAGAAGATAAAACACGACCCTTCCAAGCATTTTCACTCATGATTCCGACTCTGCAGTCATACAATATCATAGAATTAATGTGTATTCCACTTCAGTTCTCATAAATTTTGCATTGGTTTCTTGAAGAAAGTAAGGGGGAAAAAAGGTGCTAATTGTCAAAATGTTCCTCTTAGACCTGAAATCTCTCCCAAAACATCTTCTGCTCATTCTTTTAATTTTAAAACTTTCCTTTAGAGTGAGATATAAAATAATGAAATTAATTCAGTGGGGGGAGGGGGGAGGAAGAACATGTTTTAACATCTGGTTTTGATACTCCAAACTAAAAATTACTCCCAAAGTCTACATCTTCCCTGGCCCAATAGCTGAGCAAGAAATATTACAGAAAAAAGTAGTTCTCCTTAGGATTTTGTTAACTTCATCCCAGTCTTGTCTAAAACAAACAAACAAAAAAATCACAGTGCTTTACAAAAGTTTAAATGTTAATATCACTTTATCTTATAATGTATTTTCCCAGTTAGCTTTCTTATCTTTAACAAAAATCCAAATAGTTATAGTTTTTCTAATAAATTTCCTATATGTAACCGAATTTTCCTCCATTCAATTCAAATTCAGTGATGTCATCAGCTTAAGCTCAGACCTCCTAAACCACTTGGCTACTTCCACAACTATTATAATGATTCTAACGAAAAGGAGAATGGGTTATCAAAGAGAATGCTTCAGTTTGTTTTGTTTTGTTTTGTTTTGAGATGGAGTCTCGCTCTGTCGCCCAGGCTGGAGTGCAGTGGCGCGATCTCAGCTCACTGCAAGCTCCGCCTCCTGGGTTAATGCCATTCTCCTGCTTCAGCCTCCCGAGTAGCTGGGACAACGGGCACCCGCCACCACGCTAGGCTAATTTTTTGTATTTTAGTAGAGACGGGGTTTCACCGCATCAGCCAGGATGGTCTCGATCTCCTGACCTTGTGATCCGCCCGCCTCGGCCTCCCAAAGTGCTGGGATTACAAGCGTGAGCCACCGCGCCCAGCCAATGCTTCAGTTTTAAATAACGTTTTCTTCAGGGGAATAGAAAAAATGTTAAAAATACAAGGAAAATGAAGAAAACACATCAACTTTGAATAAAGGTTTCCATTTTGAAAGTTTATTTCTTAGGTATACCGAAGATCTAGAATTAAAAACATATTAAGTCCCATTCCTTTCTTGAAGCTTGGCAAGAACACCTTTACACAACTCTTGACCCTGTCTTTGTTCTCATCAAAATATTTTTAAAGGGCACACAGACCCACATACCACAGAAAAGCAACATCTTTTCCAAGAAGCACGTTGTATCTGATTGTTACATATGTGTTCCTTCCATCAGTCATTTTAAATGTCACCTACAATCCAGTATCTGAATGATGGGGGCAAGAAGCATTTAGGTTCAACAACTGGCACAACTCCCAAATGGCTAAACTAAGGTAGGAAAATTGAGTTTTCTATTTCCAGATATTTCATATTAGAAGTAGAATAATAATAAGGATAAAATTATTGACAATCATTCAGAATAAATACTCCTTTACAGCTTCAAATATGTTTTCTTCTCCAGAGAACCCTGCCACATGGTAAAGTGGGAAAACAGCTCTTACAAAAGAGATTTCAGGGTAGAAATCTCCAAATTTGAAGTTAACTTTTAATAATTTTTTTTCAAGACGGGGTCTCACTCTGTCACCCAGGTTACAGTGCAGTGGCACAAACATGACTCACTGCAGCCTCGACCTCCCTGGGCTCAAGTAATACTCCCACCTCAGCCTCCCGAGTGGCTGTGACTTATTATTTTTTTTTTTTGTAGAGAAGGCGTTTCACCATGTTGCCCAGGCTGGTCTTGAACTCCTCAACTCAAGCTATCCTCCTGCCTCTGTCTTCCAAAGTGCTAGAATTACAGGCATGAGCCACCACATCTGACATATATTTTTTATATTAAAACGGTTTTAGATTTTAAAAATTGAAAAGATAAGGCTGGGCGCAGTGGCTCATGTCTGTAATCCCAGCACTCTGGGAGGCTGAGGTGGGAGGAATGCTTGGGCCCAGGAGTTCGAGACCAGCCTGGGCAACATAGCGAAACCCTGTCTCTACACAAAATACAAAAATTAGCTGGGCGTGGTGCTGCTCACCTGTAGTCCCAGCTACTTGGAAGGCTGAGGTGGAAGGATCGTTTCAGCCCAGGAGATTGAGGCTACAAATATATTTTCTTCTCCAGAGAACCCTGCCACATGGTAAAGTGAGAAAACAGCTCTTACAAAAGAGATTTCAGGGTAGAAAGAACTTGGTGAGCCAAGTTCATGCCACTGCTCTCCACCCTGGGTGACAGAGTGAGACCCTGTCTTATAAAGTAATAATAAAACAAAAAATAAAAATAAAAATCACAAAGATAATATACAGAGTTTCCATACACTCCATACTCAGCTTTCCCTATTATTGGCATCTTATATTAGTATGCTTGTCACAAGGAGTGAACCAATACTGATACATTTACACACTTCATTCAGCTTTCTTTAGTTTTTCCTCAACGTCTTTTTTCTGTTTCAGGATACTACATTACTTTTATTTCATTTATTTTATTTTTGAGACACAGTCACGCTCTGTCGCCCAGGCTGGAGTGCAGTAGCACAAAGACGATTGACTGCAGCCTTGACCTTCTGGGCTCGAGTGATCCTCCCACCTCAGCCTCCCAAGTGGCTGGGACTACAGATGCCTGCCACCATGCCCAGCTAACTTTTTGTATTTTTAGTAAAGATGGGGTTTTGCCATGTTGGCCAGGCTGGTCTCGAACTCCTGGCCTCAAGTGATCTGCCCACCTCGGCCTCCCAAAGTGCTAGGATTACAGGTGTGAGCCACTGCACCCGGCCGGGACACCACATTGCTTTTAATCATCATGTCTCCTCAGGCTCCTCTTGACTGTGGCAGTTTCTTAGACTTTATGCTGACCTTATTCGTTTTCAGAAGTGCTGATCAGGTATTGTGTTTAATGTCCCTTGACTGGGATATATCTGATGCTTTTCTCACGATTAGATTGGAGTTAAGAGCTTTTGTGAGGAAGACCACAAAGATGCCATTTTCATCATATCATACCAGAGAATAAATTATCCCCATAAATTATCACTGTTGATGTTGACCTTGATCATCTTGCTGAGGTGGTATTGTCAGATTTCTCTAGTGTAAAGTTACTTTTTTCTCCCTTTCCATTCTGTTCTCTTCGGAAGGGAGTCACTGACTGTATAGTCCACACTTAAGGAGTAAGGAGTTATGCCCCACCTCCTTGAGGACAGAACATGTCCACAACTAACTTGGAATTGTTTTGCACCGTGGATTTGTCTATTCTTCCTCATTTGTTTATTTATTCAGTCGTTTATTCACATCAGCTGGACTAATGGCTATTTCATACTCTTGGATGTCATTCGAAACTACTTGATATGTTTTGTTGCTTGGCTTCGGGCATGAGGAGCTCTTTCGGACGGCCCCTTGTCCCTCTGGCATACCCCCATCGCTGTGGGTTGTTGCTCCTGCTATTTGAGGGCATCCTTACTTTCTGACATTACAAGATGCTCCAGGCTCATCTTGTATATTTCCTGCCCCTGTTCTGGACATTTCTCCAAGAAGTCCTAGTTTTCTTCATTGGAGAATGGTATCAGAAACTAAGATCTGGGTGCTAGGTGTGCTTACTTCTAAGACCCTCTCAGCTGACAAGCCAAGATACAGTGTGTGTGTGTGCGCTCACGTGTGTGTATGTGTGTGTGTATATGTATACACATACACACACAAACCCTTAGAAACACACATATCTGTAATTATTTCCACATGCAACCATCCACATCTATATTAAGCTATTTCATTTTGATACTCCTAAGTTTTATTCTCAGCTGGGATACAGTGCAGGCGGGAAATGGGGAAGCCACTAATGGAACTTAAAAGAAAAGGTACCAATTTACAGATTTTCTTATATTTCTGTCTAATTTAAAAACAGAAATTTATTGAAAGCTAATATAATAAATTTATGTTTTAAATATACTTGAAAGCTTTGCATACAGTAAGTGAAATGTGAAGATCAAATTCAGAAAAAGTCATTCTCTTTCTCACTTGAGATACAGATTTATCTAGAAGCTTCCAGTCATTTTATTTTCTTACCTGTAAAATGAGAATAAAGAGCTTCTCATCCAAGCCTGAGAACTTAGAGTGGGTATAACTGATAATATTCTGCAATTCAGGAACAAATATGTAGAAACCATTTTAGTTTTAATAAATGTAGACTCTGTCCCCTGGAGGAATAAGCTCTAGCTAGTTATGTTTTTCACGCAACTGTAAAATTTTATATTTTCACACAATTATATTCATAAAGTATTGTGATCCTGATAATTACTATTCATTTATATCACTAAGAAGTTATTTCTGTCTAGCAAACTGGCATTCTTTACTCATTTTAAAGTCCTTAACATATCCAAACAATTACCAGTACATCCTGAGATTTATTCTGCAGCGCAAGGGAGAGTTGAGAGAGACCTGGTGTTCATTCACAATTGATTGTAAATAAAATTCCCCACCCCAGAAAAAGGGAAAAAAAGAGAAAACATCTTTCTAGGATTTGTTTTTTAAAATAATTTTTCTTATCCTCAGAAGACTGCACAAATGGCATTAATATACTAACACATATTCCCAAACTTCCAAGGATACAGTTTAAACATCTTCTGTGATCACATATATTTACTGAATTATCAGAAAATGAGATATCAAGACTAAATTTATCATTTGAAGGAGCAAAATGTGCCCAAGGACCTCTTTAATTTCTTTTTTTTTTTTGAGACGGAGTCTCGCTCTGCCGCCCAGGCTGGAGTGCGGTGGCACAATCTTGGCTCACTGCAAGCTCTGCCTCCCAGGTTCATGCCATTCTCCTGCCTCAGCCTCCCGAGTGGCTGGGACTACAGGCGCCCACCACCATGCCCAGCTAATTTTTTGTATTTTTAGTAGAGACATGGTTTCACCGTGCTAGCCAGGATGGTCTCAATCTCCTGACCTCATGATCCACCCGCCTCGGCCTCCCAAAGTGCTGGGATTACAGGTGTGAGCCACCGCACCCGGCCCTCTTTAATTTCTTTATAGAAACCATCATTTATCCATAAGTACTCATCACTTTTACATGTCATTTAATTCACCAGTCTAATCTCTTTCTTTGCAGTGAGCACTCAGGAGAAAGTCATGTTTGAGGCCATAAATATTTCTTCCAAATTCTGCCAATAGTTCCTTCTTCCTCATTATTCTAGTTCAAAAATGAAATATCTAGGAGTATAAAAACTATAATTTCCTAGTTAAATATTCAGAGATAGTATATTGTTATATCATATTGAAATTCCCATCTTTAATAATTCAAAAAAGTGTGAAGATACAATAAGAACACCTGTTTCATTCTTTCAGTCTCCAAAAACTATCTAATAAGTTATTCTATAAATAAATCACTATGCTTTTGTACTGAGGTAAGTTTGCACCAACCCTGCAATTTTGCAATGGCTGCCTCAGACTCTAACAGAAATAAGACAGGAAGTGAACTCATTCTGAGCAGGGTGAGAGACCAGAACAGAAGGTAAGATTAGAGGCAAGGAATGAATAATTAGAGCTCAAAGTCAAAGTGAGGCTTTAAAAACCGTATCTGCAAGGTGTTTTGGGGGATGAATTGAGGGAGAAATGTAAGCAATTGCCGAAGACCACTGCTTCAATTAAGGAAATCCAACACTATAAAAGAAGGCTCTCAAACCCAGCTAACAGAGGTCAACATTCCTCCATCCAAGCTCTGCAATAATTACCATATTGATTTGCAGGACTTAAGCACAAATAGGTAAAATACGGAGGAATCAATAAAATTTGATTTTAAAATTCTCAAATTTAAAAAAATCTGAACAACTGTTGGAGGAAGGACAATAAGAAAAAAATTTTTTTAAATCTGAACAACTGTTGGAGGAAGGGCTGCCTAAATGTATCCTCTAGAAAACGAAGCCTCATCAATTCCTTCTCCTCGAACGAAAACCCAGGGGTCTTTCTGGTACCAAATACCAAGAATCGCAGCCAAAGAAGCCAGTGTGCTGTCTCAGAGGACTGTTATGCTGCTCAGAAACAGGTCTTTTGTATGCTTTGAGGGGGTCACATTACATGAAAACTGACAAAAGTCAGGGAGGCATAGCTGCCAATAGACAGGTACGGTAAGGAAGGCACAAAGCAGAGCTGGCTTTATTTGAAAGCACTTTGCCAGGCTTCACACCAACCCAGCTTCATGGCAGTCTGGTCTCTCAAGGGACTATGAAGGAACGTTAAGCAAGTATTCACTCGGAGACGTATCACTCCCATCTACAGCACTCCAAGTCACCAGCAGAGATCTCAATGGAGAGCGAGGCTCAGGATTTCATCATTAAGCACGCCTTTCAATCTCAACTCAGAAATAGGGAGGGCTTAATAATCTTTTCATCCTGACTTAAGGGAGCTAATCCTATTAAGGGTTTAGCATGCCTGGGAATTTACCTGCTTCACTGTAGGTCTAAGGATTTGAGGCTACTTGGGTAATGTCACAGAAGACACAGGAGCATCTCTGCAGAACCGGTCTCATGTTTGAAAGCATCCCTGCAGTGTACAAGATTAACAGGTGTGGGGCTTCGAAGTGCTCGGATAACCTACCTGCCACTCTGGTCTGAGGTCCATGTAACTGATCGCCCTTCAGGTTTAGTTTTGTACCATATCCTGATAGCATGAGGAAAGTCAGTAGCTGTCTGAGCCCCCGTCTTCCTTATCTGCAAGCTCCAAGTGTCAGTGTCAAAGAGGAGATCCCCACAGCCAGGAGCCTGGCTGCAGCAAGCATAATAGTCTAACTGCTCCCTCCAGCGATTTGCAGGCAAAGTCACAAGTTCACGTACAATCTGATTCCTGAACTCCTCAGAAACAACCGTGAGCTCAGGAGACCTTGTAAATTTTTCCAGACCTGGCACAGCAGCAACATCCACCTCCTCGACTTTTAACACAGATAAATCACAGCAGTCCAACACTAGCAAAAAATCCTCACTCCCATGATTCCCTGTGTCACAGCAGTACTTTGAGCTAGAAATCCCAGAAGCATGTTCCTGGTTGTCATGGTTACCATCTTTATCAGAAGTATCTTTTTCACCTTTACTACAGATTGCAAAATCACTATATTCCATTTCAGATGAGAAGGTCCTTGCATTTGTCACAGGAATATGGCAGGGTTCAGGCATCCCAAATTTGCAGGCTTTGTTTGATTCTGATTGGCAGGCTTCCTTGATAGAGCTATTCTGTTTCTTGAATCTGTTTCCATCCTCGAGGAAAAGCACTATGGTCCCCTCAATGACTTGACTTTCAAAATCCACATCCAAATCCAGTACATAGTGCTTCACAAGTATGTGGCTGGTGTTGGCCATGAGAGGCAGGTCATCTCTGGCAGGGTCCAGCTGTATGTCCATGATGTGGTTTATTGTTTGAGGGATTTATTAAAATCTCAGATGGGGTTTCCTATCTGCCTTAATCTTCCAGAATCATAAATAGCTGCTTATCAAAAAACCAACTGATGTCACAAATTATGGTTCCACACCTTTCAGTTTCCTGGCAAAAAAGGAAAGCACAATTAGATAAAATTCCAAATAAAACCTAAGTGCTCCTGCAACTGCTGCTCCTACAAGTTGACCACCATCCTTAAATACTCCCCCATGCGGTAGATGCTCACGGCTAGAAGGCTGACTTATCTTTTTTACTGACATGAAAGAAAGCTGCATTATGGGTTTCTAAAAATATTTCAATTACCAACTGGATGGCATGGGCCTCCACAAAGCCAGAAGAAGCACGCTCCAATGAGAACTGTCCTTCTTTTAGAAAACAGCAAGTGTTATGCAAAAGTGTAACCCAGCATCACTGTGCCTCTAGTCTTAAAAGATATTAAATGTATCCCTTCTAATTTTGTGCATCAAAAGATAAGTGATTGTTTTTCCACTGTGATTCCAAGTAATAAGTGTGAATGAAGGCTAAATGGCCCCATACATTTTATTCTTTGAGAGTAATAATTTAATACATACAATGTAACTCCAGGGATTAACGTACTTTTCACATTAGGACTGCTCTCATATCAGCACTTCCAGTAAATTACAGGAAAATGAGCCAATTTACCAGGAGTGCATTCTGAGTATTCCTTTGAGATTGTTCACAGAGATTTTTCAAATTTATAGTTAAATACTCAAGGTATATCATTACATCTTAATAGCTGAAAACCCATTAACATTCTGGATAATAGCCTTCTTGTGGCAAACAAAAGGTCTTCTCACTTGAAAAAAAAAGCATGCAAATACCTATAAAAGGAAGGAGAGAAATTAAAATGTAGAAACAGATGTTACAATAAAATGCACAAGTTCTTCATAAAAGTTCTGAATCAAAATATATTCTTATTGTATACTAGCAATCTGCCTAAAAGAAAAATTATTTGAAATTATTTCAGTCCCTGTTGTGTACCTAGTTTCTTTCAGCATATGCTGTTCTTTTTTTATTCTTTTACCAAAACCAAAAAAGAAATGGCAGGGGAACAGAAAGAAAAACTCTGACAGAGCAGATATGTTTAAAACAATTTTCGTATTTCTAAATATCAGGAGGCTTTCTTTCAACAACTGCAAAACATCATTACTTGCTTGAATTTTCAAGTAAATCAAGCCCTCCCTTTGTATCCTAACTCCTCCTCACTTCCCTGCCAGCTTTATCTGCAATCTCTACTAGACCCTTTTATTTCCTTTCCTTCTAGAATCTCATTCTAGGTTAATATCCCATTGAGTTTCAGTTTCTACCTCTCCACAGACTACTTCCTCTTCAAAATCTCACCTAACCTTAAAAAATCCTGCCTCCTGCAGCCTTGTACAATCCAGTTTCTAGCTACTTTTCCAGTCATGGAGACAACATTCCCTTGCATCCTTGTCCTCTAGCCAAAGGGCCTACTCAAAACACTGCTTCCTGACGAGGACTTGACTCTAGGCCTCTGTGCCTTTTGGACTAACCCATGTGCTGGACCTGGAGTGCTCCTGGCTCCTGCCTTCCACCTCCACCTGCCAAATCCTATTCTTTCTCCATGTCCTAGTTTAAGTGCAACCACCTCCTAAAACCCTTCCCTGGTCCTTGCTCCCTCCCCCACTGAACTATATGTGGCACACTTTCAGTGCAATAGAAGTAGAGAGAAACAAGGTTACAAAGAATAGTCTGAGTTTACTTTATGGAGAAGCTGGTATTTCCCTTGGTTCTAGAAAAGTGAATGAGCACAGGGGATAAGCCAGAGTATTTTCTGTCCTGTCATTTTGAAAAATAACCTTCGATAAAGCCGTTGGCTATTTCTATGTAATGAGAAACAGTGATCTTAAAACTTCATTCTGATGGTGGCTGTGGCTGCTAACATACAGTATTTTGTTGACTGGGCATCTCTGAAAAAACTTGTTTGATTAAAAAAAAGCCCTGAACACACACATGCTCACACACACACACACAGAAGGAAAACCGGCATCAGCTGAGACAAAGGTCAATTTAGTGGCTGGCTAAACTATTATATTCAGAGAAAAACAGTTTAGTATTTTTAACATTATAGATATAATTATTTATTCTCCAACTCTAACAGATTCGTAAATTCACTTCTAAAAATCTGTATAATTTAGGCATAAAATATATTCTACAGAGCAGTTGTCACCACTTTTGTTTCTGGTGGCAGAGAATGAGGCTGCCCTAGAGCCCTATCCACTCAAGCCTGTTAGCAGAGCCACTGTTATGAAAAGTCATGGCTGGCTTTCCAGTGGCTAACCACTGCTGCCTCTAAAATCAGTGTACTACGTGGTATGTGTTTTAAGTGATGAAACGTTTGTCATCCTGACTGACAATCCATTGGTTCTCTTTAGTGGATTCTTTCGCATACTCTCCATAGAGGCAATTCTAAAACTTTTAATTTTCCAATTCCATGTCTTGCTGACTCATTCTCAGTTGATGATCTGGCCCCCTGCTTTGCTGAGATAATTCTGAATCTCTGCAACTCAACCATACCTCAAAGTATCATTAGTTCTTCATAAGTATTACCTTCTCATGATTCAGAGGGAACAATATCCCTTCTCACCAAAGCTTATAAAGCTTATTCTGCCCCACTGAATCCCAACTTCTGGGGTTTCGAGAGAGCCAAATAAATAGCACATTCCTCTCCCATCCAGATTCTGAATGTAGTGAGAAATAAGATGAAGATATGGCAAAGGCAGACCAAAATATCGCTACTGATGAAGGCTAAGCTGGAGAACATGGCTTACTGTGAGAGCCAAAGGTACCTGGAAACTGAATCACAAAATTAGGTTTATCCACATGGTCACAGGCAATGCTGGATCAAGTTAAAGCTTCCAGAAGGGGAGGTAGCCTCCCTCATGTAAGGGAGGAAGAGAGAAAAATGGTTCTCTGTGGTCAAGAGTGCTGCCCAAAAGCAAAAGGGAGATGAGCAGAGCACATCCAGTTTCTTCTTCCCAAATTTATCAGACTATGTCACCCCACCTCCCTTAGGATAAAGGCACCAGGAGTGTTACACTGACCGAACTCCAACAAGGAAGGAAACATGAGAAGTGGGGAAGAAGTGTTCTCTCAACACCATCCGCTTCCACTTACTTGAACCCTGTTTCATTTGACATTTTTCTCTTGCCAACATTTTCTCCCCCTCAATGATTACACCCTATTCTGAACATTCAAACATCCCTAGGGTTGTGGGCTCAAGCGATCCTCCTTCCTCAGCCTCCCAAGTAGCTGGGACCATAGGTGCGTGCCACCACACTCATCTAACTTTTTAAATTTTTGTAGAGACGAGGTCTTGCCATGTTGCCCAGGCTGGTCTTGAACTCTTCAGTTCAGGCGATCTGCCCACCTCAGCCTCCCAAAGTGCTGGGATTACAGGTGTGAGCCATCATACCTAAGCCAACCTTAGGGCTGCCATCTTTTTTTTTTTTTTTTTTGAGACAGAGTCTCGCTCTGTCACCCAGTGGCACAATCTCAGCTCACTGTAAGCTCCGCCTCCCTGGTTCACGCCATTCTCCTGCCTCAGCCTCCCAAGTAGCTGGGACTACAGGTGCCCGCCACCATGCCCGGCTAGTTTTTTTGTATTTTTGGTAGAGACGGGGTTTCACCATGTTAGCCAGGACGGTCTTGATCTCCTGACCTCGTGATCTGCCTGCCTCGGCCTCCCAAAGTGCTGGGATTACAGGCGTGAGCCACCGTGCCTGGCCTAGGGTTGCCATCTTTAAAAACAATCAACAACTTCCTTTGGCCTACTTTAAGTCATCTTTATTTTATTGAACTTTGGAGCTGAAAAATTCCTTAGGGCTCACTCAATCCAACACTCTAATTTTACAAATGAAGACAGTGGGTCCCAGAGAGGCAAAGCAATTTGCTCAAGGTCACCCATTTCTTTTTGTTTGCCACTAACAGAACATTTCCCACTTGCTGATGCTTTTCCTTGGAATTCTCATCTCCCAGGTCTCACGGCCATCTCCTTCATATTGTCTAAGTCATAAATCAAATGTCACCTCTAAGTCTCTCTTCTATATCTTCCTTCGACCTTCTTTATCTTCTTCAAGTTATGCAGACTAGTAACCAGTTCTTATTGTAATAGCTTTGGGGGGCAAAGGAGAACTTTTAAGCCAGCCCCAGAAGATTCTGAAGAGCACTGTCACTTCTGCATGGTTTCCAACCTGAATTATGTATAAGTCTATTAAGTTGTTGCTTATTTGCCTATGTCTTACTTGTCTTAGATTCATGGATGACCTAAATCATCTTTCTCTCTGCAAGTACGTAATGCTCACTGACGTCAATCAGGGTCACAGCCCCAAATTTAGGGAAAAACTGAACTGCCTGTGGTTGCAAATGCATGTATGTGGCCACCTTGCAAGGCCTCTCTCAGCAAATGGAAACCATATTTCTAAGCAGTCCGTTGACTTCAGCACTTTTGGCTATTACTGTGCTCCAATTCAAAATGCCAGCCTGTCTCACTGAAGCAGTTTTCCATTCTCTGTCATAAGCCATAACATATAAAAGTCCCCCCTTATAAAAACCAGTGGTTAGTTTTCCAGTGGCTAACCATTGCTGTGTCTAAAATAAGTGTGCTTAAAAAAAAAGAAAAACAAAATAAGTGTGCTATGTGGTATGTATTTTAAATGCTTAAATGATTGTCTCAGCAGCACCATTAAAGGCTTTGAAAGGATTAGCGTACAGTAATATTTTTCTTAAGGGGGAAGAGGATCACATACTAAACAGAGCTATGGCACAAAGAAGAAACTGCTCTGCCATTCTCAACCATCCAAAGTGGAATGCACCCATTTACAAATGTGGTATATAATCTCTGTAACACCATCCCCAAACCCCCCAACGAAAACGATTTCATTCTCCTTTCAAGCTACAAAGTAACATGCATCCTCACGACTCTAACTTACCCTGGCTCATTTTATAGTTACCTCCATCCTCCAATGCTCTAAAAATTCCTTGTAACTCCTGAATCATTTTTGTGTTCACCAGGTTAAGTGGAGTATCCTCAACACAGCAGGTTCTCAATAAATATTTGTGGAATTGCCATCCAAAGGTATTTGTGATTTCAATGTCTAGTTACTTATACAACAGGGATTCTAGCTTGCCTGTACTCTACAGTCTAGTGCTAAGTTACTGCTTAAGTAACATCTCCCTCCAGACGTCTCATTTTTTCTTCTCAGGATACACCTGTGCCTCTTTTTATGCCACATCTTTTTACTTGTAAGCAACTGGGGGGAAAGGAGAAATTATTTTTGCATATATGCTTATTCTATAGCATACAGCACACTGTGAGTAGTTACTATTTAATTCCACCGATTACTTGATCAGAGAATGACAGCTTTCTGCTATTCCAGGTGTGTTCATT
The DNA here is from genome assembly GCF_028885655.2 of Pongo abelii. Lineage (NCBI taxonomy): Eukaryota > Metazoa > Chordata > Mammalia > Primates > Hominidae > Pongo > Pongo abelii. The sequence continues at coordinate 85,875,218 of NC_071998.2, read as the reverse complement.
ATTTAGGATATGCCAATTGCTCTTAATAACAGCCAGTGTATTTGCTGAAATACACTGTTTCTGGGCACAATTCTTCAAACACTCAAATGCATATAGTCACAGGAACATAGCTTACTACTGTGAAATTCAATAATTTCAGAATTAGAAGGAAACTTAGAAGTTCAAATATACTGTTTTGTGTTTATAAATGTCACACTGACATATTACTCTGCAACTTCTTTCACTCAATGGTTTTGAAATATAGACATGGTGATGTATACAAATCTGTCTCTTTTAACCGCTGTTTAATGCCCCCACAGGAATATTCTATAATGTATCCATACGTTCCCCTACTGATAGTTATTTGAAAATTTTATTGATTGCAAACAATGCTGCAATGAGCCTCCTTACGCACATCTCCTAGCTGCACACGTGCAAGTAAAAAGATGTGGCATAAAAAGAGGCACAGGTGTATCCTGAGAAGAAAACATGAGATGTCTAGAAATTCCGTTTTGCCTGATGTTAATATTGTCATACCTACTTTCTTTTGGTTTGCTTTTTCCCGGCATATTTTTTCAATCCCTTTATTTTTAACTGCTCTGGACTCTTTTTGCCTTGGCTGTCTTTTTAAAACATTTGGCTGGCTATTTAAAAAACATAATTATCATTTTTAATGACTGCAATGAATTTCTTTACACTTAACACAATTACAGTTGTAATAGCACCATCTCAATCAACATATTTTATGTTTTCTATCGCCCATGATTTTCTTTGCTTCTTAGCTTTATTTTTCTGCTTTTTATTGAATTTTTCTACATTCCTGTTTTCCCCTCCACTGTTTCATAACTTACACAATCAATGCCTTTAATATGCCTAAAGTCAATCTCGAATAACCTTCCAAACAATATAAGGACCTTAGAAAGTTTTATAACCAGTCTTCTTCTTCCTTACTCCATACCAGCTTCCATATTATTGTTGCTATTATCTTAGTATCACATTGTTTGTTAAAACTCCATCCAACTTTTTAAAAGTCAATATTCATTTGTATTTACAAATATATTCACCAGCTTCCTTACTCCTGATAATTTATACATTCCACTCCTTCCTTCTGGGTCCAATTTTATTCTACTTGTTGTATGACAAATTAACTTCATAGCTTCAAACAGCAACCATTTTATTATATTCTATAGGTCATGACTGTAGGTAACAGTCAGCTGGGCCACTCTTCTACATCTTATGAATCTGTCTATGTTACTCAATGGTACTCAGTTGGAGGATGGACTTGTCTCGAGGGTCTGATGCCCAGAAAGGCCACTTATTTAAACTTATTTAAATAAGTTTATTTAAATAAAGCTTATTTAACACTGAGCTCTTGTAATGGTTGTACATCTTCTATGGTAGCTGGCAGCCCCCAGCATGAGCATCTCAAAGAACCAGTTGAAAACTGCATGGCCTTTTCTGACCGAGCCTCAAAGTCAACATGGTTATTATTGCTACCACAGTCTACTGCTTTCAGGTGCAAACTCATAAGGCCAATCCAGATTCAAGGAGAGGGGATTAGACTCCACCTTTTGGTGGGGGAATAGCAAGGTATACTGTAGAAAAGCATGGAAGACGGTAGATATTGTTATGGCCATTTTTGGAAAATACAATCTGCCACAATTTCCTTTTTACTTAAGTTTACCTTTAGTAATTATTTTAGGAGGAGTCCATGGGTAACAAACTCTTTTAACAGTTGTATGTTTGAAAATGTCTGTATTACATCCTCTCTACTGAATGACCACTTAACTAAGTGTAGACCTTTTGTTGATAGTTATTTTTAATTAACACTTCGAATACAAGATTCCACTGTAACCTGGCATATCTTTTTGCTGATAAGAAAAAATTTTGTTATTAGCATGCATTTACTGATACGTATGTGTTCTTTCTCCCTGGTACATGCATGTGGGGTTTGTGTGTGTATGTGTGTGTGTGTGAGAGAGAGACAGAGAGAGAGAGAGACTTGTGTGTCTGTATGTGTGTTGTTGTTTCTAAATACCTGAAGTGGAAGGGAGATTTCCTTACACTTCAGTTGATCATATTGGCCAGAAGTCCACAGACTATGATATATCACTTAATGGTCCAGACCCACAATTCCTTTTGGTGAAGAAGTTTTCATGAGGCTGGGTGCAGTAGCTCATGCTCGTAATTCCAGCACTTTGGAAGGCCAAGGCGGGAGGATCACTTGAGCCCAGGAGTTCAAGACAAGCCCGGGTAACATAGGAAGACCTCTCTCCACAAATAACAGTTAGCCAGACATGGTGGTGTACACGCCTATAGTCCAGTTACTTAGGAGACTGAGGTGGGAGGATTGCTTGAGCCTGAGAGGCCAAGACTACAGTGAGCCGTGATTGCGTCACTGTACTCCAGCCTGAGCAACACAGCGAGACCCTTTCTCAAAAAAAAAAAAAAAAAAAAGTTTTCATGGGTACTATGTTCACGGTCTGAATGATGGGATCAATAGAAGCCCAAACCTCAGCATCATGCAATATACCCTTGCAACAACAAACGTGCACATGAATCTAAAATTAAAATTTCAGTTGAAAAAAAAAAAAAGAAATTTTCATGTAGGGTATTCTTCATTGTATAACATTAGAGGCACCAGAGCTATAGATTACCTTTTATTATCACAGAAGCCCAGAGAGATGATTAAAGATTGAGAGGTTAACAATATGTACAAAGAAAGAAGCCCAGATACATAGAAAGCTGGATTATATCACTCAATCAACAAATACGTGGAATCCTCTTCCATTCTGTCTTTGTATAGTAACTCTCTGGACCCCATCATGTCCTCAAGGAAAACATTCCTGACCTCACCGATTAAGTCAAATTCCCCTAATATTAGATTTCATAGATGTGTGCTTCTTAGTAGCACAACAAACACAGTTTTAGTTTTACATTTAGTTTTACTAAATGTAAAACTTGTATTATTTAATTAATATAATTCTGCCCTCTCCTTAAATGAAAGGGAGTACCACTTCTGGTAATAGTGGAGTACCTTCTGGCAGACTAATCCTCCCACTGATAGTACTTATAAACTCTATACAAAAAGACAAAATTTCTGAAGGCCCATGAGAGTGAGCAAAAAGCTGACAAGAACTGTAGGGAGCCAACACATGGAAGAAGGGAATGGCACTGAGCTTCCTGCTTTATAGTTTTTCACCGGAGAGAAAGCCCTAGTTGGTGCCAGGCAAGGCAGTTAACCCATTTATGCCAGAGGTTGCAATTCTTCCTTTTTGTGAAAAATCAGACCTTCGGCCGGGTGCGGTGGCTCACGCCTGTAATCCCAGCACTTTGGGAGGCCAAGGCAGGCGGATCACGAGGTCAGGAGATCAAGACCATCCTGGCTAACATGGTGAAACCTCATCTCTACTAAAAATAAAAAAATTAGCTGGGCGTGGTGGCAGGCGCCTGTAGTCCCAGCTACTCAGAAGGCTGAGGCAGGAGAATGGCATGAACCCGGGAGGCAGAGCTTGCAGTGAGCCGAGATTGAGCCACTGCACTCCAGCCTGGGCAACAGAGTGAGACTCCGTCTCACAAAAAAAAAAGAAAAGAAAAGAAAAGAAAAATCAGACCTTGGAGATGAGCTCGAGCAGCAGGATATAAATAACTGCCACAAGTTTAGCGTTCCAATAATGGAACACTAAGCATAAATGGTTAAAACTCAGATTGAAACCTGAACTTTTGTTTTGTTTTGTTTTGTTTTTTTGAGACGGAGTCTCACTCTGTCACCAGGCTGGAGTGCAGCGGCCCAGTCTCGGCTCACTGCAACCTCTGCCTCCCAGGTTCAAGTGATTCTCCTGCCTCAGCCTCCCGAGTAGCTGGGACTACAGGTGCCCACCACCACGCCCGGCCAATTTTTTGTATTTTTAGTAGAGACGGGGTTTCACCATGTTGGCCAGGATGGTCTCAATCTCCTGACCTCGTGATCCACCCACCTCAGCCTCCTAAAGTGCTGGGATTACAGGCGTGAGCCACTGCACCCGGCCGAAACCTGAAGTCTTACTGGCTGAAGAATGAGAGACTAGAGTTCAAGACCAACACAGCAGCTGGAGAGAAAAGGAGGAAAACTTTAGGAAAGGTGATGTCTACAAAGCAAGAGTCCCATATTCTGTATATAAACTCTGCCCAATTCCCTAATTGTCCCCTGAACCATGCAAGTATGGAGGAGATCAAACAGCCTCCTTAAGGCAAAATGAACTCAACTAAACTGAGATTTTGATTGCTCACCACAGCAGCAAAGGCGAAGTTAGAAGTCTGAGTTCAGCTAAGTTAATTGTCTGTTAATACAAAACATCAATACTCTTCAGAGGAATATAACAGAATCCAGAGTTTCTACAAAGTATCAAATACAATGTCTAAGATAAAATATAAAACTACTAGACGTAAAAGAAATAAGAAAACATGACCCAAACTCAAAGAAAAAGCAATTAGTAGAGACCAACTTGAGTGGACCCAAATATTAGAATTAACAGACAAAGATTTTAAAGCAGCTATTCATATTATAATTAGGCATAAATGCTGTAATACATGAACTAAAAGGAAAACTCAGCAAAGAAATAGGAATTAGTTTTTTGAAAAGGAAAAGAAAATTCTAGAACTGAAGAATACTATATTTGGATAAAAACTTCACTGGATGGTTTTAACAGAAGATTCATGATTATAGAAGACAGTCAGTGAAACAGAAAATAGTTATATAGAAATTATCCAGTGTAAAGAACAGAAAAATGTGAAAAAGAATGAACAGGTACTCTTGGGACAAATAATTGGAGTCCAAGATGGACAGGCAAAAGAGAATGTGGTCACAAAAAGAATACTTTAAAAAACAATAAGCAGTGAGCACAACTGGCACCTAGATCTTGGTTTCTAAATACCATTTTCCAACAAAAGGAACCAGCCCTCCTTGGAGACATGGCTGATTCTCAGGCTGGGCAGGGAAAATACAAGATGGATCTGAAGCATCACATGGACCTCTAAAGCAAAGAAGAAAACAGACAGACAAACAGAAGAATTGGGACACAGGAATCAACCTGAAAGAGCTTTCAATGCCCAAAGCTGGAACACTTTGAGTAAGAAAATAAATAATGATAGTATTGGATTAAACCCAAAGAATATTCTAATATAAACAAATAATTGAATAAGTAATCATTTGTTTAAATTGAATAAATAAATTTGTTTAAATTGGTTGAACAAATAATCATGAAGGGAGAGACTACACCTTCCTTACGGAAGAATTCCAAAACATCGATGTAGATATTACCTCTTCAAAGATGTAGAACTGAATTCCCTTCCCCTTGAATATAGGCAAAACTTAATTATTTGCTTCCAAGCAATACAGAATGGAAAAGAAAAAATATTATGTTTACAGTAGAGAAATCAGGCAGTTTAATCAAGTTTAATATCACCAGTGATAAGTCATATTGGTATCACTATCCTATAGGATGATGCAATGAGAAGGGTACCTTACCTCTGTAGTATTCCTGAAACCTCACTGTAAGCATGAGGAAACATCAGACAAACCCACACTGAGGGACATTCTAAAATATACCTAACCAGTACTCTTCAAAAGTGTGAAGGCTATAAAAAACAAGTAAAATCTGACAAAGTGTTACAGAATGGAGGTGTCCAGGGGATACGATAAAATGCAATGTGGTATCCTAGACTGGATCCTAAACAAACAAACAAACAAAAAGGACATTAGTGGAAAAACTGTAGATAAAAGCATTATGCCAGGGCTACATTTTTAGTTTAACAAATATACCGTGATTATATGAACATGAAGAGAAGCTGGATGATGAATTGGGAACTCTCTATACTATGTTTGCAACTTTTTGGTAAATCTAAAAGTATTTCAAAAGAAACCATTTATTTAAAAATAGTTAAAATTTTCCAAATTTGGTGAGAGATATAAAGCTTCAAAAGTTTATTTACATAGGAAAAATACAAGGGAAAACATACCTAGGCACATCATTATCAAACTACTGAAAAACAAAAATAATCTTGAAAGTAGCCATTACAAAATGACATATTACACACAGAGGAACAACGACACAGATGACAGGGGGCTTTTTATCAGAATGATCTGAATTCTCAGAGAAACAATGAAGGCCACAGAAAACAGTGAAATGATACCTTTCAGGTGCAGAAAGAATGGGCGGGGGACATATATGCTTCAAATATATTAGTCTTGAAATCTTACGTATATTATTAATTTATTAGAAAGTCTTTATTTTTGTACTTAGCAAAATGGCAGCCCATTCTTGGTTAATTTATCCAAAGTTTTGAATGACTAGAGGCTGAACTAATTTTTACTTTATTCAAGATTGGAATTTCCTATTTTTTTTATTTATTATTCTATTTCAAAATAAATATATTCTAAAACACTAACCATCCCTCCAAAATATCTACTGGCTTCCTCCTTCAGTAGAAATTCTCAAGAATGGACAAACTGACATAGCATGGAACCAGTTTTTTCCTCAAATGTTGGGGCAGGTGTTAAACTTTCCAGCCCTTCAGCACTTTTCTTTCAGCTCACTTTCATATCTCCCCGACTTGCTAGAAATTGTTCTCTGGTGCCCTTAAACAGTTAATAAACTTTGAAAGCTGATGTCATTTTTAAACAGCAGAAACTGGCCAATCTAATGACCACCATTATCTCTGGTAAAATTTTAATCTTTGAGTTTAGGATATGCTTTTAGTCATTTTATTTGGTTTCTTGCATTTCAACCTTAAGCTTTTCCCCTTTGTTCATGCCTTTTTTTTTTTTTTTTTTTACTTCAAGTAAAAATATAGTGTTAAAACAACATTGAGCTATATGTTCTAACTGTACAAGTACCAGCATATTCAGAGTTTAAATTCTCTCTGGAACCGTAACTCTAACTAGCCCCCTCCCCATGTAAATATATGCTACAATAGGGTCTTTCACTACAAAACTCATACCCGTGGGGCAATGTCATTTATCACTGAGTAAATAATGCAAGATAACATAATGAAAAGGGGATTTTGCTTTATTCCCTTAACTATAAATAAAAATATGTAGCACTTTGCAGGATTACCACATGTGGTATGATATTAACTTAAAGACCAATCTTTAAGCCAAACTGTAAATAAGATAAACTGTGCTCTCTGGTCTCAAGTTTAAAACAGTCTCTCTCTGCTCTAAATTTACTGCTTTCAGGAAGCATGTAAGAGTGACTGCATATAATTTGTGATCATGTAATGAAAGACTCTATTGTGATATGTATATTCAAAAAAAAAAAAAAAAACCCCCCCACTGGAGTTAATGCTGTTGTGGGAATTATAAAAAGCGCCTGTGTTGAAGATCAATGCAGTAAGGCCAAGTCAGAGTCTCAGTCAAAGACCTTTTCCTGAACAAAAAAAGCAAATCACTGTCAGCTGTGGCTTGATTTATATATTATAACCAGTCAAGTGGGGGGGGGGGGGGGTCTAAAATGTGAACATTGAAAACAAAAACTGATTTTATTCCATCAGTATATGACTACCCTGAATTATGCTGAAACATGATGTGATGTGATGAACTTCGGCTTCCCTGATGGCAGCTTGTGTTGACTCTGGCTTTGTTGATCACATCTTCACACCCAGATGCCATTCCTCTTTGGTGCCTAATGTGTTTATGCTCACATTATCAGCAGACATTTGGGTTGCAAAGATAAGATTGGAAGTGATTTCACTCTACTTTCAAAGGTGAAAGAGTGTATCCCTTTGATTGCTACTTGCTTGCAAAGTATAGCATGTTTCAGTTTTCTGAAGAGTACCACTTAAACCAAATTATAGCAGAGTGGTCAGAAAAGGATTCCTGGGAAAACTCATTACAGTTATAAAGAAATGGAGATTTCGCTTTTCTACTCCATTTTTTAAGAGGTTATACCTGCCTAGGGGGCTGACAATCAAGGTACTGGAAAGATTACAGATAATGAAATGATGCTCAGAGAGCCTAAGTGTCTGAGATTTCCAAGATGTCAACCCAAGCAGTTGAACTCCAGAGTGTTCTTAACCGAGATATCCACAGCCTCTATTGCACAGCAATCCAAGTAACCATGACATGCTACCTTGTATCAATGTCACATGGAAAACCAAACAGAGGTCCACTACCCACCATAGCAAAGGCCAGAAGAAACCCACCGGCTGGATTCAGGGTGGTGAAGGGAGAGTAATTAGGTCAGGGAAGGGAGGGGCGGGCACAACAATAGACACACTACATCTCTGCCCAGCTCTTGTCTCATTCTAACACTCGAAAGAGTTCAATGAAAGACAGGCAATAATGAACGCAGGCGAGGATGTGAAGAAAGGGGAACCCTTGTCGTACATTGTTGGTGGGAATGTAAATTAGCACAACCACTATGAAGTACAGTATGGAGGTTCCTCAAAAAACCACAAATAGAAATACCATATGTTCCATCAATCCCACTGCTAGGTATATACTCAAAAGAAAGGAAATTAGTATATCAAAGACATACCTGCACTCCCATACTTACTGCAGCACTATTCACAATAGCCAAGATTTGGCATCAACCTAAGTGTCCATTAACAGACCAACAGATAAAGAAAATGTGGTACATATACACAGTAGAGTACTATTCAGCCATTAAAAAGAATAAGATCCTGTCATTTGCAACAATATGGATGGAAACGGAGAACATTATGTTAAGTGAAAAAAGACAGGCACAGAAACACAAACTTCCATGTTCTCACTCATCTGTGGGAGCTAAAAATTAAAACAATTGCTGGGCACGGTGGCTCACGCCTGTAATCCCAGCACTTTGGGAGGCTGAGGCAGGCAGATCACAAGGTCATGAGATAGAGACCATCCTGGCTAACATGGTGAAACCCTGTCTCTACTAAAAATACAAAAAATTAGCCGGGCATGGTGGCAGGCGCCTGTAGTCCCAGCTACTCCGGAGGCTGAGGCAGGAGAATGGTGTGAACCCAGGAGGCGGAGCTTGCAGTGAGCCGAGATCACCCATTACACTCCAGCCTGGGCAACAGAGCCAGACTCTGTCTCAAAAAAAAAAAAAAAAAAAAATTGAAACAATTGAACTCATGCAGATAGAGTACACTGGTAGTTTCCAGAGGCTAGGAGGGAGAATGGGGATGGTTAATGGGTACAAAGATATAGTTACAGACAATGATGAGATATAGTATTTGATAGCACAATAGGGTGACTACAGTCAGCAATAATTTGTTTTACATTTTAGAATAACTGAGAGTATGATTGGAATATTCGTAACACAAGGAAATAATCAATGCTTGAGGTGATGGATACCCCATTTCCCTGATGTGATTGCTGCATATTATATACCTATATCATAATATCTCATGTACCCTATAAATATATACCTAATATGTATCCAGAAAAATTAAAAATAAAAAAAGAGCTCAATGAAAATTAGAAGTCAATAGATTATTTCAACAGGTGGAAGTTTTGAAGCATTTTTCAAATTTTACAATGTTTAGAGCACTTAAAGCACTGTATCTGTATTTTTCATAACTTTGCTGAGTGTTCTCAAAAATTAGATATAATTTAAACTAAATAATTTTATCGTAAATCCAATTTGTACCATATTTTATTCTTTTTTTTTTTTTTTGAGACAGAGTCTCGCTCTTGTTGCCCAGGCTGGAGTGCAATGGCACAATCTTGTCTCACTGCAACCTCCGTCTCCTGGGTTGAAGTGATTCTCCTGTCTCAGCCTCCCAAGCAGCTAGGATTACAGGCATGCACTACCAGGCCCAGCTAATTTTTGTATTTTTACTAGAGACAGGGTTTCTCCACGTTGGTCAGGCTGGTCTTGAACTCCCAACCTCAGGTGATCCGCCCACCTTGGCCTCTCAAAGTGCTGGGATTACAGGCATGAGCCACCGTGACCGGCCCACCATATTTTGTTGTTGTTGTCGTTGAGACAGAGTCTCGCTCTGTCACCCAAGCCGGAGTGCAGTGGCGCAATCTCGGCTCACTGCAAGCTCTGCCTCCCGGGTTCACGCCATTCTCCTGCCTCAGCCTCCCGAGTAGCTGGGACTACAGGCGCCTGCCACCACACCCAGCTAATTTTTTGTATTTTTAGTAGAGATGGAGTTTCACTGTGTGAGCCAGGATGGTCTCAATCTCCTGACCTCATGATCCGCCCACCTCAGCCTCCCAAAGTGCTGGATTACAGGCGTGAGCCACCGCGCACAGCCCCATATCTTATTCTTAATCATGATTAAGGATTAAGTAACCCCACTCCATTCCTCCCTCCCCACCATTGCCTTGTTATTCAGTAACATTCATTTTTACCGAGTGTGGTCTAGAGGAAGAAGCTGAGTAGCCCAGGCTGGACGCCATGGTCACAATGTCAAAGCACTTCATTAATGCTCTCACTGGGACTCCCAAGTCCCTGCTCGCTTAACTTTGACCACATCTACCGCAGCATCAAGACTAGCTCCCAGGTATGCCAGCTTGCATTTTTCCCTGTTTGAGTCAACTGAAATTTGCAGATTCCCATCCACGTTTCCCCTCCTAATGACCTTATCTGCTGTGTGGGTAGTTACCTGGGTTCAAGCCAACCCCTGTCCTCACCCCCGGGTCCACTCCCACGGCCTCTGTCCTCCACTCCATTCCCAGCCATGGAACACTGCCATCTCCCTCCTCCCTCATTGATTTTCCCATCTTCCAGGTGGTAGAAGCCTTTTGAGTTGCTCATGATTTCCTCTTGGAAAAAACAATAACAAAATGTGCTTTCCCTTGCTGGGCTCAACAGCTACCACTCTAGTTGCTGCTTTTGTTTATCTATCAAACTTTTCTGACCAGAAGGTTATAACCTTTTCTATTTTATGACTGCATATTTCTTAAACTGTTGAAATCTGGCATCTGATCACACCACTTCACTACAAGTTTACTTTCAAACATTCACAATGACTTACTTCTTGCCAAGTCTAGCTTAACCTCAGGCCTTATTTTCCTTGACTGTCTATGGCATCTCATACTACTATCTTCCCACCATCTCCGATGATTCCTGGGACACAGTATCGTCCACATCTCTTCTTCTTTTTTTATTTTGCAAAGTGAAAGCAAGTTTATTAAAAAAGTAAAGAAATAAAGGAATGGCTACTCCACAGACAGAGCAGCCTGCATCTCTTCTTACATGCCCGTCTCCAGAACACTGGGTGCCTCCCAAGACTTAGCCGTGGGCCCTCTTCTCTTTCTTTAGTCTTTCTCTTGCTCACATCTCAGGTACTCAACTCATCATTCTACAAAAAGGATTCAACTTGTTATCCAGCTCTGATCTCTACATCCCTGTCTCCTATCTCCAAAGCAATGCTTCTCCAACAGTCTGCAGTTATTTTTCCCCTTATACTTTCATAAAATATAATAAAAATAGATCACTAAAAAGAAAAAGAAAAAAACGCAAAAATGCATGCCCCAAATTTGTATTAGATTCAACATAAATATAATCAGGGCAAACTATAGCATAGAAATAAAGAAAAGTGGCCAGGTGCGGTGGCTCATGCCTGTAATCCCAGCATTTTGGGAGGCCGAGGCAGGCGGATCACGTGGTCAGGAGATCAAGACCATCCTGGCCAACATGGTGAAACCCCGTCTCTACTAAAATACAAAAAATTAGCCAGGCATGGTGGCGCATGCCTGTAGTCCCAGCTACTCGGGAGGCTGAGGCAGGGGAATCACTTGAACCTGGGAGGTAGAGGTTGCAGTGAGCCAAGGATCACGCCACTGCACTCATCAGCCTGGCGACAGAGCGAGACTCAGTCTAAAAAAAAAAAAAAAAAGAATTAATATTAACATTTCTAAATGAGTACCCTCTATTTCTGCACTTATTTCCTTGCAAACCAATTACTGTCTGTGGGTAGGCACTGGTTGGCGGGCTACTCATCAAGGAGCACAGCTCTAGAGGCCTTGAGGGCACCCCACTGGTCTGCTACCATACCCTCAACACACACCAAAAGTTTTGCTTCACACTGACTCCTCTCTTCTTTGTAATTCGACCCAATCAATGATCAACTTTTAAATTCTACTGCTTTAAATTCTTTTATCCAATCCTTCTCTGTATTGACTGCAACAACTGTGACCCAGCAGCTAAGACCACCCACTTCAACTATTACACAATCACCTTCTAAATAAGACTCCCTGTGTGGTCATCAGTGCTATTTTTGAATACTTCCAGTTCTTGCTACCCAGCCCCTCCCCGCAAACATAGAAGGTTTCTTGAACCCCATAACTGGTTACTGACATGTGACTGCGCTCTAGTGCTGAGTTGTAAATGGAAGTATGCGTGTCCCTTCCAGGCCTAGTGTTTAATCGCTAGTGCATAACCCTCTAGAGTGCTCTTCTCTGCCTCTCTTAAGGTAAACAAAATGTGACATGTTGGCTGCTCTATCAGCCTGGATCTCAGAATGACTGTGATGAGCAGAGTCCCCAGTTCAGCTGTGATGGAACAGCATGACCAAGAAATGCACCTTCTTTTTTGGGGGGCCGCAAAGATTTTGGAGTTGTTTTTAATTACTGCTAACTTAATCTATTCTGACTTATATAACCTGTCCAAGTCTCTCCTCTCTATAGAACCATACCACTAAGAGTAAGATTCCTGAAGCGCTAATTTAATGTCATGTCCCTGCTTTTAAAAAAAAGAAGGGGGAAGGCCTGGCGTAGTGGCTCACACCTGTAATCTCAACACTTTGGGAGGCCGAGACGGGCAGATCACGAGGTCAGGAGATCGAGACCATCCTGACTAACATGGTGAAACCCCGTCTCTACTAAAAATACAAAAATTAGCCGGGCATGTTGGCGGGCGCCTGTAGTCCCAGCTACTCGGGAGGCTGAGGTAGAAGAATGGCGTGAACCTGGGAGGCGGAGCTTGCAGTGAGCCGAGATCGCACCACTGCACTCCAGCCTGGGCGACAGAGCAAGACTCCGTCTCAAAAAAATAAAAAAATAAAAAATAAAATAAAAATAAAAATAAAAGGGGGAAAAAGGCCCTGAATGAATTTCCATGGTTTAAAGAAAAAATGCAAAATCCTTACCATTCGGAACTCTCACCAACCTATTTTTTCAACCTTATCCTATCAGACCAACCTTCTATTCCCTGAATTTGCCAGGCTCATTTCCAGCCACCACCCCACATCTACCCCAACCCAACAGAGAAACACTTTCTCACTCTCTCTCCTCCTGCCACCTCCCCCTCTTTAAGGTATCAATTCTATCCACTCTGTGAAACTTTCCTCAACAGCCCTACAACAGCTGATGTTTACTGAGCTCTTATTAAGTGCCAGCCTTTGTGCTAGGCCCTTTCAATGTATTAACTCATTTAGTCTTCACAGTAACTCTAATATGGGTACTACTATTATTAAACTCACATTACAAATAAGGAAACTAAAACACAGGAATTTTCCAGCTTGCTTAAGGTTACACAGTTCGTAACTGATGAAGCCAGATATGGACCCAGCAGCCTCTGAACCACTGCCCTCTACCGCTTCTACAACATTCTCATCTCTCCTTTCTCTGAGCTCCCATTATACTATGCTGAACTTTCTGGCATGTGATCTTGTGTCCCGCATGGCTGGTCACTTTCATGTGTGCAGGCATTATTTACTAAGCTAGACAGTAAACTCCAGGGGTGCAAGGAGCCACTTTACCATTCTTTCTATCACTCAATAAGAAAATGCTCCCAAAAGAATCACTTGTGTGATAAGCACAGTTCTGCTGGAAGGGGTATGCATTAATCATGTTTTTTATTTTCTATATTTTATGATGTTTTGACATCTTGGAGCCTTGCTAATCCTGGAGAAATTGCTCCTCCCAGGGCTAATTCCAAGAGATAGCAAAGAACTTGCCTGTGAGCATGCCTTTCATAGGCAAACCAACCAATCCACAGTCCACAACCACGTCCTTATCTAACTCTCATAGCCCAAGCAATATTGCCACTGTCCTACATCACCCCACAGCCAGGTACTACACAACCAGGGACCACCCCTACAGCCCTCCAAAATTATTCAAACTAGCCAATCCTTCAACTGCTCAGACTGCTTGCCTTGCCTTTCCCACAGAAACCCCAATAAAAGCTCCTGCCCATGCTTCCCCCAACTCTTTCTGCCTCCTGACCAATCCCGGTGCTTCCTCATATGGCCCTGTGTCATATGAGGGCGTGATGCACCCCCTACTTTTGGGAACTATAATAATAAACTCTTCTTTCAAAAGCAGCTTGTTTCTGTGTCTGTCATCTTGCCATACCTGATTAGAACAAATCTGAGGTACCTTTTAAAACAGGGCATCAACTTATCTAGAAGTCCTTGGCAATGCAAACTCCACCCTCAAGATGGGGAGGGCTCTCGTGGTTCTTTCCTGATTTCCTCAGTCTCCACTAGTGGTAGAAAGGAGGGGTTTCAGGGGGTAGAAGAACAGTCCAACCAATAGAATAGGTCTGGTGAACTTCATGCCTGGCGTAACAAGGATAGACGCCTAGTCTGGCTTCCAGTTACATCTTAGCGGTTACTATTTAGCAGTGGACTGATAACTACAATTGTAAACACTCCAAATCTTTTTTTTTTTTTTTTTTTTGAGATGAAGTCTCACTCTTGTCCCCCAGGCTGGAGTGCAATGGCGCGATCTCAGCTCACTGCAACTTCCACCTCCTGGTTCAAGCAATTCGCCTGCCTCAGCCTCCCAAGTAGCTGGGATTACAGGCGTCTGCCACCACGCCTGGCTAATTTTTGTATTTTTAGTAGAGACGGGGTTTCACCATGTTGGTCAGGCTGGTCTCGAACTCCTGATATCAGGTGATCCACCCGCCTCAGCCTCCCAAAGTGCTGGGATTACAGGTGTGAGCCACAGGGCCCAGCCAACACTCCAAATCTTTAAACTGCCCTAATCTTTAACCAAATCTTTAAATTGCCCTTTATTTTTCCATAAGGATTAGTAAGAAAATCCTTAACCCCAAAAGGGTCTGAAAACAACCACCAGGACAACAAGGAAAGTTGGGAGCTAAGGAAAGTACAGCCACGCTGCAGCCAACCTTGGGAAATACAGAATTCCAGGAGATGGGTGGGTAGAGGCAGCTCTGAGAGGAGAGGAAGCCAGACGAGCCCTGCAAGCTGGCTTCTGGAGGAGAGCAGTTAGAATCTGACCTGGACTTGAGACGCAGTTTCGGTCATGAGTGGCCCAGGAGCTTTCCTAGCATTCTTGCTCCTAGACTGACCAGTATGAATTCATGCTCAATAGACACTTTCTGAATAGATATTTCAATCATACAAAACTGAATGTAGTTTTATTATTCATGAGGATTTAGTTACAGTTCACTTTGTCCTTATCATTAATTTAAAATATTCTTCTCGAGGGGCACAACGGCTCATGCCTGTAATCCAGCACTTTGGGAGGCTGAGGCGGGCAGATCACGAGGTCAGGAGATGGAGACCATCCTGGCTAACACGGTGAAACCCCGTCTCTACTAAAAATACAAAAAAATTAGCCAAGCATGGTGGCAGGCACCTGTAGTCCCAGCTACTCGGGAGGCTGAGGCAGCAGAATGGTGTGAACCCAGCGGGCAGAACTTGCAGTGAGCGGAGACTGTGCTACTGCACTCCGCCTGGGCAACAGAGCGAGACTCCATCTCAAAAAAAAAAAAATTTTTTTTCTCTTGTCCTTTTCTGTATCTCCTGTAGCATAGGTGGTACAAAACTGTTCACAGTGCTCTGATGTTCTAGTGTTCCTATGGATTATCTACACATTTAGCCATGCTCCTCTGAAAACCGCCAGAGAACTCCCACTACACAAACACTTCATGTCAGAGGCCAGGAACAAGGCAGGGACATATTCAGACAGTGGAAGGCCAGGAAAATCCCATTCACCCAAAACTTCCCTAGGTGTTGTCCTGAGCCGGCAACAGGAACCTGGAATGCCTTAGAGAAACCAGGTGAATCAGAGTCTTTCTCCTTTGGGAATTCAGTGAATTCAGAACTCCTCTATTCAGAAACCTTCGAGAAGGCCCTTGACCTTCAGACACTCGTATTAACAAGCAGCAACTGCACCAAACATCTATTGGCTGCTTGCTATGAGGCATGCTAGGTACATGAAGCACATTATTGCATTAAATCCTCACTACCCATTGAGGTATGTACTGTCATCTCCATCTTACAGATGAGTAAACTGAGGCCCAGAGAAGTTAAGATACTTTCCTGGGTTTACAAAGTTATGAGATGGCAGAGGTGAGATTCCCCTGGTTTGGCTCCAGACCCTGAACTCTCAGCATTACACTCTACTGCCTGAAACCCAGTCCAAGCCTAGATCAAAAATGGCCGTTTAAAGCACAGAGCAGTACATTCCATCCTAAGCTGAACCATAAGCTGAACCAGACAGGCAAAAGTGAAACAGGCCAGGAACTCCCTATATCCCCAACCAAATATGGATATTCACCACAACCAGAGACTTCTCCCTCACTCTTAAGCACACCACATCTTGTTGCTTATTGGCATGGCAAGTTATACATATTGCAGTTTATATTTTAAGAAGTGACTAAACTTTACACATTATACCAAATGGAAGGTATATTTTAATCCTGATCTAATAAAACTTAGCTATATAAAATTGTATTATATCAAACAGCACTTTACATATTTATACACTGTTGTTAAGGCTAAAATAATGCATTAACGCTGATGCAATAATTTAACATTCCATATATCCTGAACAGGCAAAATACAATCCAGAAACCATTCTTACCACCAGACACTGGACTAGATATTCTAGGAACTGAAAGATAGTGGAAAGGTACGTAAGAATGAAAAACTGGGCTGGGCACAGTGGCTCACACCTGTAATCCCAGCACTTTGGGAGGCCAAGGCCAGAGAATTGCTCAAGGCCAGGAGTTTGAAACCAGCCTCGTCAATATAGCAAGACCCCCATCTCTACAAAAGAAAAATTTTTAAATTAACCGGACATGGTGGCATGTGCTTGTACTCTCAGCTACTCAGGAGGCTGAGGCAAAGGATCGCTTGAGCCCAGGAGTTTGAGCCTGCACTCCAGCCAGGATGGCAGAGCAAGACTCTGTCTAAAAAAAAAAAAAAAAAGAAGAAGAAAGAAACATTAGAAAAAATCTCCATGTTTTTGGCCTACTTATAACCCAACAAAATTAACAGCCTGTTGACATATTCTTTCACTCCAGTTTCTCCCCACTACTACCCAAAGGAAGAATAAGATTTCTCTAGACAAGCTCTGAATGGCTGGGAGGGGTGTCATTGCCTGAGTAGTCTCTTTAACAACTGAACAACCTCCATTCTTTCAGCCAACTCTCACATGACACAGTTTCTAAACCCTTCATAATCCTAGTCACATGCAAGTTCAGTCACTGTCCCCACTACAGAACGGTGAGCCCAGATTTTGAGTACCACGGTTGAAACAAGGTATGAGGAGAGCAGATGCAAAAAGAAAGGACCTTAATTCCATGAAGTGCTTTGCGCACTGTGGGCCCAAGGTTAAGTACTATTAAACACTTTTATGGATATCATTCAATTAATGTAGCCTTTAAAAATAAAAAGAATTGGTTAAATATTTAAAGATGAAGGTGGTATCAGACCACCCAGTGATTTTTGTCATGCTGGGATAAAAATTCGCAAAACATTTTAAACTCTATTAGAACTAATATAATTTATTACTGTCCATAAATATTTATGTGCTGGAAAGAGGATCTAGATTAATAGAGTTGAGTTACAGGGTTCAGTAGAGTAAAAATGAAGAGATTGGAAAAGAAAAGAAAATACAGACAAAAATACCAGCTTTTTCAGTAAGAGTTCCTCCTCCAGAAATGCTAAAGAATACTATTTTTAATAGAAACTATTTTGAAACATAGTCCTTAAACAAGTCATGTAAAAAGATTTTTTTCAATATCAAATGTTCTGTTATGGAGAAAAAGTAGCTGCTCTAGCTCTTAGAAGAATGTATTTCACTAACCCAAAGAAATTACAGATACAGACTCCTCAAATCCATGAACAGAAGGGACTCTAAATCCAGTCCCCACTTCCTATAGGAATCCCCTCTAAGACACTCTGCAGAATTAGCCAGTGACGATTTGAAAAGGCCCAGATATAGTTAATATTGTTTTAAAAAACATACGCACAGCAAAACAACCAAATGACCATCAACTGATGAATGGATCAACAAAATGTCCATCCACACAGAGGAATATTATTCAGCTGTAAAAAGGAATGAAGTACTGAAGTACCAACATGCCACAACCTGGATGAACCTTGAGAACACCGTGAGACATGAAAGAAGGAAGATACGAAAGGCCACATATTCTATGATTACATTTACATGAAATGTCCAGAATAGGCAAATCCACAGGGACAGAAAGTAGTTGCCAGGGACTGGGATAAAGAGAGAATGAGGAGTCACTGCCAATCAGTACAGGGATTCCTTGAGGAATGATGGAAATATCCTAAAATTATACAGTGGTGATGGTTGCACAATTCTGTAAATATACTAAAAATCAATAAATTACATTCTTTTAAAGAGTGAATTTTGTGGCATGTGAATTATATCTCAATAAAGCTGTTACTTTAAAATCACTCTCCTTGGAAATTTAGCACAGTGTTTCTCAAAATATAGTCTGAGAACCACAAGCCCAATAAACAACGTTGCCAGTTGGGGATGGGCTGGTGTGAGTGGTGCCTGTTAAAAATGCAGATTCTTGGCCGGGCACAGTGGCTCACACCTGTAATCCCAGCACTTTGGGAGGCCAAGGCGGGTGGATCTCGAGGTCAGGAGATAGAGACCATCCTGGCTAACATGGTGAAACCCCATCTCTACTAAAAATACAAAAAATTAGCCAGGCATGGTGGTGGGCACCTGTAGTCCCAGCTACTTGGGAGGCTGAGGCAGGACAATGGCGTGAACCCAGGAGGTAGAGCTTGCAATGAGCCGAGATCGCACTACTGCACTCCAGCCTGGGTGACAGAGCAAGACTCCGTCTCAAAAAAAAAAAAAAAAAATGCAGATTCTTGGACATGCAAGGATAGCAGCCAATAATCTACATTTTACACAGGATATCAAGATAATTTTTATGTATCTAGTGTTTCTGAACCAAGGAGCTACTTAAACCAACTCTTGCCATCACAAAGCCATGAAAACAAAATTTCACTGGTCAATGCATATATAAATATTAATACAATCAAGGAATAAATATTTAAAATGAAAAAGGAGGCAAGGTGAAAAGCTCTCTTGTATTAATCTGGCAGAATTTAGATTCCAGGCCAGGGTGAATTGTAGCCACAAATGGGGGTATTCCCCACCTACAGGAATAATGTTGCATGTTACTGGTATCTATACCTGAAGCTGTTTTTTCCGTCCTTCAACTTGAAACAGCATTCCCTGCCATCCCTATATAAACATCAAAAGATGTTCTAACATATAATGAAGTTTTCACTCATTCTTTCCCAATATTTTGACTTTCCCACTACAATTAGGTTGAAATGGCTGGGCCAGTGGTTCAAACACAGACTACTGGGCTCTAAGAATCTGCATTTCTAACAAGTTCCAATATTAATATGCTGGTCCAGAAACCAAACTTTGAGAACAGGCTTAATCTAACTCTGGTCTCCTCCCAACCAGTACTATTTAAAATCCACTGTAGAGTTGAATGATGCTAAAAATGGCTGCATCTGGCAAATTCTCTGGCCACTTACTGCAGGGCTTCCTGTGTAGGACTCTTGCTGTTAAGTATATTGAGGAAATTCTCATTATTGAAAACTTGTATATGGGTGATAAGCAGGCCTTTTCTTGGCAACTCCAAGTATAAGCAGGCTTCCTTATCCCTCCCCCAATTGCTGGCCTCTGTCTGACCTTACAACCCCCACTTCCTACACTGCACCAACCATCTTTCTGTCCTTCTCTGTAGGACACTGTACGTCCTACAACAGGAAAAACTGTAGGAAGGGCAAGAGGTCCCTCTGTTCTTGTCTTAGGCAACTACACTTCCTTCAGCCAGAAAGCAAGACAAGCTCCTCCACCCTAGGATTTATTTGGTGATCATGTCCCCGGCTCTACAGCTGTGCAGATGAACTTGGCGGGGAGCACTGTATCCAGGGGCAAAATAAGTTCAAGTATAAACTCAGAGGATTGCCAAGGCCAGTAAATAAATCAATCAATAAAAATAAATAAATAAAAGGCATTCAGATCTCAATATTTATATTCTAGTTCTTTGTGGGAATAAATATAGAACACAGATTTCTCCATTCAGAGGAAGATCCAGACTTTACACACTGCAAATGGGTGCCCCTTTCTCTCTAAATGGTTTTGAATCCATCTCATCAAGGTTTAAAATACACTCCCAGCACCAGATTCTATATGGTAAACTGAACACGTATTCAGTTCATCCTTGCCAAGACAAAATATTTCAACAAATTCCTGGAAACTGAAAAGCACCTGGGATTAAGGTAAGAAAATGCATTTGGTATAGCTTAAATATCTTTAGATCTTCAGGAGCTCAATCATCTTTTAAATTTAAACAGGCAACTGACACTTAATTCATACGTCATACTGAAATGAATTAGGAAGTTTTAAAGGTAAGGTTCAACAGTTTATTTTCCTTTGAGATTCCATTTCTTATAAAGGCTAAGGTATATATGCTGAAGAAAAAAGTGTAAACCTAGAGAACAAATACAGAACTACACCAATACAGAAGGAACCTAAGGGTATGTTTAAAGGGCTTGCCATGAGCTGGTTACATGGTGCAAATACTACATAACATTTCACCATGTGGTGTAAAAAATAGGAATTTCTAAAACCATCATAAGAAAATGACTAGGCCAGAGGCAGTGGCTCACACTTGTAATCCCCGCACTTTGAAGGTCAAGGCAGGTGGATCACTGGAGCCCAAGGGTTCAAGATCAGCCTGAGCAACAGGGCGAAATGTCATCTCTAAAGAAAATACAAAAAATTAGCTGAGCATGGTGGTGCGCACCTGTAGTCCCAGATACCCAGGAGGCTGAGGCAGGAGGATCGCTTGAGCCTGGGAGATTAAGCTTGCAATGAGTTGTGATCATGCCACTGCACTCCAGCCTGGGCAACAGAGTGAGACACTGTCTCAAAAAAAAAAAAAAAAAAAAAAGAAAGAAAATGATTAAACACAGCATATACAGTAACCATGATATTTCCAGAACCTGAAAATACTCTCTTATTAGAAAAGATGTTATGCCACGTTCCAAAACAAAAAAAGATTTGTTAAAAACTAACAGTCAAAGTCCTTGGGCATCCACTTGCTCAAACATGACCACTGAAGGATCTTGATTTGGCCAAGATTGCAGACAGCACAGAGACTGCTGCAGACAGCACACAAACAGATCTGTGCTATCTGCCACTAGAGAGCAACTGCTAGAATGTAATGCTGCTGCTTTTTAAACTGTTAAGTTATTTGATAAAACATAGTCTTCTGTCATGCTCTTGGGTTTATATTCTGTATTTAGTATAAATGTCCATTTTCATGGTCTGGAGAGAACAACCCATTTCTCCTTTGATGTGCCAGATCCTAAACACCAAAACAAATCAGGTCCGTACGAAATCCTAGTCATCACTCTTTCTTGAGGTCATATCTTTTTCCTAGAAATTCTCATATTTAAGTATGTGAATAAGGTAATAAAATATCATTATTAAACACCAATAGGGAATTTACTGCCTATCATAGGAAATTCCTTGGTAGAAGACACTTCTTACACCCTATGAAATAGACCAGATTCATGAAAAATTTGTATGAGAATCAAGTTAAAACTCCAAGGCTTTTAATGCCACCTACTTACTGTTTTTCAGTGACAAGACTAATGATATAACAACAAAACCTACATCAGCTTGTATCTGTGGATAAGACAGTTGTGTGTTTTTAATGCTTTGTAAAAGAGATGGGAGTTAGTACCCATTCTTTCTTGATGAATAATGTAGGTTACACTCATAAAGATAAGGTAAAAAAAAAAAAAAAAGTTGACTGAAGGCATGGATTGTCAAACATGGGGAGAATATTAAAAGGCATATTCTAGAAGTTGCTTACATCCTCTATTGAGTACACTGTAATTAGTTCCCAATTAACATTGTACATATGTATATGTTAAAAACGATTATGGAACAATAAAAAGTAATAGAGAACAGGCTGGGTGGGGTGGCTCACACCTGTAATCCTAGCACTTTGGGAGGCTGAGGTGGGCAGATCACTTGAGGTCAGGAGTTCAAAACCAGCCTGGCCAACATGGTGAAACCCCACCTCTACTAAAAATACAAAAATTAGCCAGGTGTGGTGCCAGGCGCCTGTAATCCCAGCTACTTGGGAGGCTGAGGCAGGAGAATTGCTAGAACCAGGGAGGTGGAGGATGCGGTTAGCAAAGATCACGCCATTGCACTCCAGCTTGGGCAACAAGAGCAAAACTCCATCTCAAAACAAAAAGAAAAAAGGCAAAAGAGAACAGACTAGGGAAAAAAGGCAGGGGGGAGAAAAACCTTCTAAGAGTTGTAAAATTTAAAGATATGTTGACATTTCTTTTACCAACAAGAGACTTTATAATCAGACGCCCAAATGCAAAAGAACTGCTCTAAAAGTATATCATATAGCACAGAAACCAGGGCTTTTTGGAGGCCTAGCAAAAAGATGACAAAATCAAATCAAGAGAATACCCAAGAACTATTCACCTAAAAAGTACTATTAAAAAAAACAAGTTGGGCCGGGCACAGTGGCTCACGCCTATAATCCCAGCACTTTGGGAGGCTGAGGCAGGCGGATCACGAGGTCAGGAGATCGAGACCATCCTGGCTAACACAGTGAAACCCCATCTCTACTAAAAATACAAAACCTAGCCGGGCATGGTGGCGGGCGCCTGTAGTCCCAGCTACTCGGGAGGCTGAGGCAGGTGAATGGTGTGAACCCGGGAGGCGGAGCTTGCAGTGAGCCGAGATTGTGCCACTGCATTCCAGCTTGGGTGACAGAGCGAGACTCCATCTCAAAAAAAAAAAAAAAAAAAAACCAAGTTGGAGAAGTCTCTTGACTTGTTAAAACACTACAAGAGAGAAGTAAAAGTTGGGGGAAATGATTATGCTAGAAAAGAGCTGAGAAGCACTTACCGGGCGGAGTGAGAAAACAAGCATCCAGAAAGCCTTAGTCCTGGTGTCATTTCAGAAACTCTGAGGCTGTCCCGCTGCTGCTTTTCCAACTTGCTCCCTAACCACAGGTAACATTATCTCCATTTCCTCGCTCTCAAAATGACCTACTCAGCGCCAACAACCTTTGCCTTCACCACACTTAGCAAATTAATCGTCTTTTTTTTCTTTAACATTACAAGACATGCTTTACTTAGCATATAAATTTCTCAGTGTACATAAAATAAAATAGTATAATTATATTAAACAACCAGTCAGAATTACAACCACTGACCCAACTATGTCCTAGTTCTTCGTAACCACTGTGATGATGACTACACAATCCTGAGAAAACCTGCAGCAGAAACTAAGGTTGAAAACTAGTTTCTGAATACGTCTGAGCTACGCCTCTTATTTAGGCAACTATTTCATCCTTTTTGCTGTTTTTTAAAAACAATTTTTACTTGTAGAAAAAGTGTTCCTTCTCATTCTGTCCGAAGATAGAAAGAGAGATCCTATATTTTGCCATTTGGTATAAAGCTCAATGTAAAATAGAGGTTTATTCTCAAATAGCATGTAAGTTACACGCTTTATGAGTCAAGAAATAAAAAACATCACTTTTCAAAAGAATTACTCAACAGAATTAATGGAGGTCAGGCTGAACAATGGTCACTACGCCTGGAAGTGGAAATCATCACTGTTGTTAGGAAACAGGTCTGGATGTCATTTTTTCTTCACTCTCAAGGAAATGCATAATGATCTCTGATATTAATCTGTTTATAAAATTTATACTAGACAGAAGAAGACCAATGATCCATTCTTGACTTTCTTTTTTTTCTTTTTGAGATGGAGTCTCGCTCTGCCTCCCAGGCTGGAGTGCAGTGGCGCGATCTTGGCTCACTGCAAGCTCCGCCTCCCGGGTTCACGCCATTCTCCTGCCTCAGCCTCCCGAGTAGCTGGGACTATAGGCGCCCGCCATGAAGCCCAGCTAATTTTTTGTATTTTCAGTAGAGATGGGGTTTCATTGCGTTAGCCAGGATGGTCTTGATCTCCCAACCTCGTGATCTACCCGCCTGGGCCTCCCAAAGTGCTGGGATTACAGGCGTGAGCCACTGTGCCCGGCCCAGACATCTTCATTATGTGGAAGAGCTCCACCTCTGACATAATTTCAATAGTCTAACCTCCAGGCACAGCCTCACAGTCTTCCTATTCTTTCTCTTGCTTACTTGCCAGCTCTTTCTTCTTTCATTGAGACTCCAGTCCCTTAGCTTTAACATTTTCTCCAATCCATCTGCTTCCTCTTACTCTATGGCAGTGGTTCTCAACTGGGGCTGATTTTGCCCCTCAGAAGACATTTGGCAACGTCTTGAGACATTTTTGATTATCACACTGGAAAGGTCTGCTACAGGCATCTAATAGGCAGAGACCAGAGATATTGCTAACATCCTACAATGCACAGGACAGCCCCCCACAGCAGAGAATCATAAATGTTTCAGAAGTAGAGACTCCCTGCTCTATGGTCTTCTTTTCTTTCTTTTTTTTTTTTTAAGACAGGGTCTCATCGCTGTGTCTCCCAGGCTGGAGTGCAGTGGCGCCACCACAGCTCACTGCAGCAGCCTCGACCTGCTGGGCTCA
Organism: Pongo abelii; assembly: GCF_028885655.2. Classification (NCBI taxonomy): domain Eukaryota; kingdom Metazoa; phylum Chordata; class Mammalia; order Primates; family Hominidae; genus Pongo; species Pongo abelii. The sequence goes on along the minus strand of NC_071998.2, from coordinate 85,850,452 downwards.
AGCAATCCTTCCATCTCAGCCTCCCCCAAGTACCTGAGACTACAGGCATATGCCATCACGCCTGGCTAATTTTTCTATTTTTTGTAGAGGCAGGATTTCATCACGTTGCCCAGGCTGGTCTTGAACTCCTGGGCTAAAGGGATCCTCCTGCCTTGGGCTCCCCAAGTGCTGGGATGAGTGAGCCACAGTGCCCCCAGCCTCTATGGACATCTTTAGAATAACATAGTTCATTTCTTCAAACACTCTTGGAACATTTTAACCTCAAGTCTCTTGCTCCTTTATCCTTCTGACAGAAGGTTTATAAAACCAAACCTTTAAGCAATGGAATCATCCACCTTCTCTACTTCTAAATTACTAAGCTCAACAAAAGCTGAATAAATATCACAATCACAAGAATATCTGACTCTAGATATTCATAGACTCCAACTTCGGTGGGACACCAACATTCCTGGACAGGCAACCCTTCATGTTTCTCTCTAGTCTCCCCATCAAACCCTGTCATTTTCCCTCAGTGATTATTCTAAACTTCTACCAACTTTCCTCAATCCCTATCCGAACAAATCAACGCAATGTCAGCAAATTCACCTGCTGCACTTAAGAACTTTTGCTCTATCACACAAGAACTTCCACACATTTCTTCCTCATCCCACACACTCACCCACATCTGTGCCCACCCTTCTCCCCATCCCTCCCAGGAGAGTGGAAGAAGTGTCCCTCGTGCCCCGCATAGCCTGAAGGTGGCCTCTGCTCTGGAGATCGTCTTTTGGTGGCCTCTGGGACCTTGCTTCATCAATCATCCAGCCCTCTAAATCCTTGACCTCAGCATCTTCCTGTTTCCAAGCCCTTTCCACCTCAGAAATGTGAATGTTCCAGTCTCTTCTTAGGAAAAACCCACAAATGAACAAAACCCTCCCTTAAGTCCACATCTCCCTCTAACTCTTCTTTATTTCCTCACAGCCAAATTCCTTAGAAGAACTGTCCTCAACCGGGCACAGTGAGGTCAAAAATCTACTCGGCATCCTGAGTGTTTAAGAAGGCAAGAAATTGTGTAGTACATTTTTAAAATTTCCATCTCAAAGAGTCAATATAATTTTCATTTCTAAAGAAGTAAAGCTCTCAACTGTAAAATTACCCATTTCCTGAGGACTCCAAACAGCAGGGTTTTACTGCACAATTTTGTTTGCCATTTATCTCATTCTTAAAGATAAGGATGGTGTGTGTGTGTGTATGTGTGTGTGTGTGCGTGTGTGTGTGCGTGCGTGCGCGCAGGAAGGATCACAAATTAAGCTTTCCAGGTGTTTTAACTCCAGGAATATGGGAACTTAATACAGTATTAAAGATATTAAAAAGTGTTAAATCATTTATGTAGGTGAACAAACTCATAAAATTGTGTGCAACTATTGTAAAAAGCCTAAAATTTGAGCATTAGTAGGGTCCTTTAAGAAAAGTGCAGGCTTTGAAGTCATATTCAGACCTGAATTTAAATCTTGGTTTTGCCATTTAGTTAACTGTGAATTTTTAGCAAGTCAATTTCATATAACCGAAACTCAATTTCCTTCTCTATAAATTGGGGGTAATAATTCCTAACTCACAAGGTGGTTGTATGAAGTAAGGAGAAAACATATGCAAAGTGTTGAACACAGTCCCTGGGATAAAGCAGATGGGCCAACAGTAAGCAACTATTATTATACCCTAACTTTATTCTACTTTGTCCCCCAAATATTGGAAGAATCTAATCTTCCCAATTAGCAAGTCATTGGAAGGCTTCCCAGAATTATACGAAGCACAATATACACTATTCAAAAATGGAATAGACTAAAAGTATTTAAAAAATACAAAACCAAACAATCAATGAGATCAAGGATTTCAGAATTCTGCTTCTCATCCCATATACTCAGCATCTATTCTGTCTGGTTTTGTAATAACCCATATTATTTCTTTATCAACCATATGAACCCTATTGTTGTTTTTTTGCGATCTAAACATCCCTAGCGGGTTGTATTACTTTTTTTGAGGGCTACCTTTGCAAGGGTAATTGTCATCATTGCACGAAAACCAAAAAGAAATCCAGGTACAAGGGGCATTTTATGCAATGCTATTAACTGTTCCATGCATCTCAACAGGGGATTGGATCCTAAGTGGATCTTTTATTATCACAATAGATAATCATAATCACATTACTGTGCCACCCCCTCCCCGCCCATGCATGCGTTAATGAACAAAACTCCAGACTAACAGTATGAATGTTCTATAGGGACACCAAAACTCAAAATGCGGTGCTCTCAGTAAAGATCCTCCGGGGGAAGAAGAGGCGGATGGGTTTCACTGCAAGTGGAAATGAATCGAATCCAAACTGTTCTGCCTACTTAAGACTGGAGATGAGCCCTGTGGTGCTAGAAGCCGAGACCGGCAGATGACCGAGGGCCCGGAGGGAAGACACGAAGGAGGAGGCACTCAGAGGCTGAGAAAGGTCTGTGCCGCCGGGAAGAAGACAGCCAGAGCCCGTGGCCACCTCTACAGCTGAGGTGGTAAGATGTGACCGCTCCGCCCAGTCCCCAGGATGGGTTTAAGCCCCAGGAGTCTGGGAGAACTGACGAGGGGATGCGGGTCCTCGCTGGTCGAGCAAAAGTGAGGGTAAGGAAGGGTTCCCCGTCGCCTTCAGAACGGAATGGTGCTGTCCCCGCCGCCACCCCGACGCCGGAGGAGAGGAAGGCAGGGACCCAACAGGGAGCGAACAGGTTACCTGTCTCAGCCGCGTCCCACGGGTCACCACTTCCGCAGACTCGGGGTTACTACGGGCTACACCGGCACGCGCCAGGTGACGTCATCCACACGCGCCCGGGGCCGCATTCTGCTTGGCCCGCCTTCCGCTATGCCCGCCCCCTTAGGATGAGGGGGCGGGACCGCCCGGGGGAGATCTGCGCAGGCGCGGAGCTGCCGCGGTCGTAGGAGGGAGCAAGCAGCTTGGCTGGCTAGGGTTCGTAGAGTTGCCCTGGTACCCTACTATACCTAATTGCAAAATCTTTATGACACTTAAGAAAAAAATCACCAGCTTGGGCAACCTGGGGAGGCCCCGTCTCTACAAAAAAATTTAAAAATTAGCCGAGTGTGGTGGCGCACACCTGTGGTCCAGCTACTATGGAGGCTGAGGCAGGAGGATTGCTTAGGTCCAGGAGTTCGAGGCTGCAGTGAGCTATGAACGTGCCACTACACTCCAGCCTGGGCCACAGAGCAAGACCCTGTTTCAAATAAAATTTTAAAAATGTTACTGAAATACAGATGTGCAATTTTATTCCTTAGCCTAGTCTCACCTCTGCTGCATGTGACTATTGTTCACATATTAATTCCACTACAATTTAAGGTCCTCCTGTGTGCCAGGCAAGCACCCTTAACAAAAGCTGGGGAAACAACCGGGAACAAGACAGACGCTGTGCCTTCCCTCATGGGGATTACTTTCTAGTTGAGAAAGGAAACATTAAATGTAGAAGGAAAGGCCGGGCGCGGTGGCTCACGCCTGTAATCCCAGCACTTTGGGAGGCCGAGGCGGGCGGATCACAAGGTCAGGAGATCAAGACCATCCTGGCTAACACGGTGAAACCCCATCTCTACTAAAAATACAAAAAATTAGCCAGGCGAGGTGGCGGGCGCCTGTAATCCCAGCTACTCAGGAGGCTGAGGCAGGAGAATGGCGTGAACCCCAGGGGGCGGAGCCTGCAGTGAGCCCAGATCGCAACATGCACTCCAACCTGGGCGACAGTGAGACTCTGTCTCAAAAAAAAAAAAAAAAAAAAAAAAAAAAGGTAGAAGGAAAATAAGTTGCTGAGAAATTAAAGGAAGACGGGTGACCTTTTGATTTGAGATGTCAAGAAAGTGCCCTCTGAAGAGGTTCAGTAAACTGAGAAGTAGCCAACTCTGTGGAGATCTAAGGAAAGAACAGCCAAAAGAAGGATATACACGTGAGCAAGCAATAGGGAAGGGGCAGAATGTGGTGGCTTGGAGAAAGTGAGAACGTAGGTCATGGGAAGAACAGAGGATGAGATCAACAAGGCAAGGAGAGTCCCCATCATGCACAGACTCTCTGGGTCCCTGTGAGGAATAGGAGTTTATTCCAAGTGTAATGGGAAACTAGTGAAGAGTTATCAACCATAAGTGACAGGATCTAGTTTTATAACATCACCCTGCTAGCTGCTATGTATACATGAAACTTTTGAGAAACAATTTAAAAGGATGCAAAGAGAAGAGTTGCTTTTGCAGTGAGCAAGTAAGAAATGATAGAAATGGACAAATTTCAGGAATAATTCTGAGGTAGATGTGACGGACTTGGAGATGAGTTTAGATAAGGGAGATAAGGAAAAGAAAAGTGTCAAAAATAATTCTTAAATTTGGGGCCTAAGCAAATAGCTGGATCATATAGCTAAAACAAGGTTTGTTTCGCCTCCTTTCAAACCTGATTTCTTTGCTTGTTTCCAAGTCAGTCGTCTAGGTTCTCCTGTCACCTATCTATCTTTCCTCTGTTTCTATCACTGGCTTCTACTTTCCCTTTTCCTGAGCTCTTTTTTCCCTTGGCTTTCTTAGGCTCCATCAGAGGCTGCAAACCCCAAAGCCTACAGCAGCCGGGCAGTTAACACAAAGGAGTGAAGCCCAGGGATAGAGACTGTGGTGATCTGGAGCTCGTGGTCCCTACCACAGCTCTGTTGATTTTTTTATTTTTGCCAACCAGGAATGCTGACCCGGTGATGTCAGATCCCCTGCCTAAAAGATAATCGAGGGCCGGGTACGGTGACTCACGCCTGTAATCCTAGCACTTTAGGAGACCGAGGCAGGCAGATCACAAGGTCAGGAGTTCAAGACCAGCCTGACCAATAAGGTGAAACACTGTCTCTACTAAAAATACAAAAATTAGCCGGGCGTGGTGGTGGGTGCCTGTAATCCCAGCTACCCAGGAGGCTGAGGCAGGAGAATTGCTTGAACCCAGGAAGCAGATGTTGCAGTGAGTCAACATCACGCCACTGTGCTCCAGCCTGGGTGACAAAGTGAGACTCCATCTCAAAAAAAAAGAAAAAAAACACCAATCGATATACAGATATTTACATGAAATCTCTCAAATTTTAAACATTACTCACTAATTCACATTTTATTAAACTTCTGTTTTGGACCAAACAAAACACATCTGCTGTCCATATGAAGCCTGCAGGCCTGCACAAACTTTGCCTCCTTGATGTGTATTTTCCCAGGGTGGTGACTTTGTCTCTTGTCAGGTGACTACCACCTGTAAGTTTGTAAGCTGACAATTCCCAAGTCTATGTTTCCATTCAGACCTGTTTAAAAATTTCTTATTCAGGCCGGGTGCGGTGGCTCATGCCTGTAATCCCAACACTTTGGGAGGCCGAGGTGGGAGGATCACCTGAGGTCAGGAGTTCGAGACCATCCTGGCCAACATGGTGAAACCCCGTCTCTACTAAAAATACAAAAATTAGCTGGGCGTGGTGGCATGCACCTGTAATCCCAGCTACTTGGGAGGCTGAGGCAGGAGAATGGTTTGAACCTGGGAGGCGGATGTTGCAGTAAGCTGAGATCATGCCATTGCATTCCAGCCTGGGCAACAGGGCGAGACTGTCTCAAAAAAAAAAAAAAAAACTTATTCAAATATCCAGATTCCACTTAAACATCGGGCTAGCATTTAAAAACCTGAACTCGTCCACTATCCCCACCCCCAAACCTGACCTACTCATGTATTTTTGTCTGAGTTAATAGCATCAATATCCACCCAGTCACCCAAGCCTGAAATCCAAGATCATCCTAGACTTGTCCCTCTTTGTCATCCCACAGTCCAATCAGTATTTATCACACCTGCTCATCACCTCCATCCTTAATAACTCTTGCACTGGCTCAAGACTTCGTCTTTCTTGGGGAACCTCAGTTTTCTCACTTATAAAATGAGAAGATTGAACTAGATGATTCCAAAGATGTATTTATTTCCATCTTTATAGCCACCAAACATGTCAGAATAGTTGCCTGGAATTTGGGGTTTTATCTCATTGGGTTTTTTGTTGTTGTTATTTTGCCTGGCTATTGTAATGCCAAGGATATTGTGACCAGGTTGACAGGGAAAACTGGACTTGATAGAAATAAATACAAAATGAAATTAACAGTGGCCAAAACTGAACACAATTTAGTTATAAAATTAAAACTGACTGAAAAGTAACTGCTGATTGGTAACATTGAAAACTGGAAAAATTGGCCGGGCGCGGTGGCTCATGCCTGTAATCCCAGCACTTTGGGAGGCCGAGGCGGGGCGGGCGGATTACAAGGTCAGGAGATCAAGACCATTCTGGCTAACATGGTGAAACCTCGTCTCTCCTAAAAATACAAAAAAAAATTAGCCAGGCGTGCTGGCAGGCACCTGTAGTCCCAGCTACTCAGGAGGCTGAGGCAGGAGAATGGCGTGAACCCGAGAGGCGGTCTTGCAGTGAGCCGAGATCGCGCGACTGCACTCCAGCCTGGGCGACAGAGCAAGGCTCCATTTCAGAAAAAAAAAAAAAGAAAAGAAAACTGGAAAAATTGAGAAAACAGACATGGTAAAATGTGTCACTTATTTTAAATTGATGAAAAAATCAATAAAATCTTTTTGACAAGATTTAGATCTACAAAGTTTGAGCGGAAAAACAATTGGTCTTGGTTAATTAACCACAAAAGAAAACTCATAATGTCAGAAACTCTAATGACTATAATTTGTCATGAAGTCAAAAAATAATGCTAAATTGTGACTTCAATGGGAAGCTTACATGTAAAAGAACTGGAAATGATTCCAGTGAAAATAATTCTAGTGAAGTAGAAAAATGAGAAACAGTTATATAAATGTTATATAACAGTTTGTATGTAATATAAAATTTAAAACATAAAATATTAAAATGAATTTTTTATAAATTTACAAAATGAAATTTGCTCCAGGACATACTTTTATTGATGCAAATCATTGATGCAAATATAATTTTGATTTAAATGTTTGTGTTTATATATACAAAATCAACACCTCACGGAGTCAAAGTGACATGAGTCAACATCTTGTATTCATTTGGTTACTCCTGAGAATACTAAGTGTTCCACTTGCAAAACTTATATTGATGAGTATTCATGTCGCAAGCAGAGATATACCCCTAAGGTCTGGGCTTAGGGATGTGTACTCCCTAGTGGATATGATTTTCATTAATGGGCTGAGATATGATTTTCATTAGTGACTTTTTTCCCCTCTGATGCTGTCAGCTCCATGAAATCTACTCATATCCTCACCGAGAGTTAGTGCATTGAATTAAAGTTCAAAAGAACTTCTGACAGAATTAGCCCAGATGAACTAAGTTCAACAGAGGAGAGGATGACAGAAATTGCTGGCCAGTCCTCAATATCCAGTTGTTGTTGTTGTTGATTTGTTGTTGTTTTATTGTTGTTGTTTCATAATACTAGAATGCTCACATTCTAGGTAATAGAATATCTTTATCTAATTCTAACATGGCCACCCAGAAGAAAGACAACATTTTTCAGCCTCCCTTGCAGCTAGCTGTGGCCCTGTGACTATGCACTGGGTAATGGCTGTAAGAGAAATTATCATGTAGCAAGGTGTGGCAACCATCCTTACCAAACAGATAAGACAAACGTTTGTCTTCTTTTTTTCCGTCATCCTTCCTTTTGATTGAAATGCACATGTATTGGCTTGTCTAAGTAGCCATTTTAGATCATAATTCAACCCTCAGAGCATTAGACGAAACCAGCAAGATAGAAAGAGTTCGGTCCCTGAGGACTTTGTGGACACAGCTACCACATAAGTTGCACTTTAACCAAGATAAATAAGCTGCTCTTTCATTTAAGTCACTTTATTTTGGGTCTATGTCTTCCACCAAATCTAATTCTAACTGAATCTAATTGAAGGACTAGGAGTCAAAAGAAAAATACACAGTAAAGACATTTGCAAACTTCACGCAAACTGAAACTGTCTCTGCAAAGATTACGACAGTGGGAGAAATCTTGCATGCTTGACTCCATCTTGCTTCCAGCCTCACAGGCTGGCTGTCTTTGCTCACTCCTGGGTGTAGGCCAAGCTAACCATGGGAGGAATTTATAGTTGAGCTTCAAAGCAAAGATGGTCCCTCAAAGTCCTCTTTACTCAGGGACTGAAACTGCCTTTGTACGACTAACAAAAGGCCACTAGGTTAGGATTGTGGAAGGGGCCTTAATCTGCTAAGATGTACGTGTAATTAAACGATAACCAGCCATTGTTCCTTAGCTTGCTTTCTTATAATCCCTTACTGCTCAAAAGTCATAAAGCTGGAGGTCACAAGATTTGGGACCTCCCCAATTGCTCCTATAGATAACATCATTATTGTAGAACCTAAGATTGGCCTTTTAAGATGTTTTTTCAGACTTTTGCTTTATGGGACCAACTGACTCCACCTGGACACATCACCCATGACTCAAGCCAGTCCTGTGGCCTCACCCAGAAACCAACTCAGCACACAAGGACTGTTTTCCACACTCCTAATGAGAGGTGACAGCGTGCTGGCAGTCCTCAGAGCCCTCGCTTGCTCCCGGCGCCTCCTCTGCCTGGTCTCCCACTTTGGCAGCACTTGAGGAGCCCTTCGGCCCACCGCTGCACTGTGGGAGCCCCTTTCTGGGCTGGCCAAGGCCAGAGCCGGCTCCCTCAGCTTGAGGGGAGGTGTGGAGGGAGAGGCGCGAGCAGGAGCCCAGGCTGCGCGCAGCGCTTGCGGGCCAGCTGGAGTTCCGGGTGGGCGTGGGCTTGGCAGGCCCCGCACTCGGAGCAGCCGGCCGGCCCTGCCGGCCGCGGGCAGTGAGGGGCTTAGCACCCCGGCCAGCGGCTGCGGAAGGTGTACTGGGTCCCCCAGCAGTCCCAGCCCATGGGTGCTGTGCTCGATTTCTCGCCCCGGCCTTAGCTGCCTTCCCGCAGGGCAGGCCTTGGGACTACAGCCCGCCATGCCTGAGCCTTCCCCCGCCTCCATGGGTTCCTGTGAAGGCTGAGCCTCCCTATGAATGCCGCCACCTGCTCCACGGCGCCCAGTCCCATCGACCGCCCAAGGGCTGAGGAGTGTGAGCGCATGGCGTGGGACTGGCAGGCAGCTCCACCTGCAGCCCCGGTGCGGGATCCACTGGGTGAAGCCAGCTGGGCTCCCGAGTCTGGTGGGGATGTGGAGAGTCTTTATGTCTATCTCAGGGATTGTAAACACACCAATCAGCACCCTGTGTCTAGCTCAGGGTTTGTGAGTGCACCAATCCCCACACTCTGTATCTAGCTGCTCTGGTGGGGCCTTGGAGAACCTTTATGTCTAGCTCAGGGATTGTAAACACACCAATCAGTACCCTGTGTTTAGCTCAAGGTTTGTAAATGCACCAATCAACACTCTGTATCTAGCTGCTCTGGTGAGGCCTTGGAGAACCATTGTGTGGATACTCTGCATCTAACTAATCTGATGGGGAGGTGGAGAACCTTTATATCTAGCTCAGGGATTGTAAACGCACCAATCAGCACCCTGTCAAAACGGACCACTTGGCTCTACCAATCAACAGGATGTGGGTGGGGCCAGATAAGAGAATAAAAGCAGGCTGCCCAAGCCAGCAGTGGCAATCTGCTCTGGTCCCCTTCAACATCGTGGAAACTTTGTTCTTTCACTCTTTGCAATAAATCTTACTACTGCTCACTCTTTGGGTCCACACTACTTTTATGAGCTGTAACACTCACCGTGAAGATCTGCAGCTTCACTCCCAAAGCCAGCGAGCCCACGAGCCCACCGGGAGGAACGAACAACTCCAGACATGCTGCCTTCAGAGCTGTAACACTGACCGCGAAGGTCTGCGGCTTCACTCCTGAGCCAGCGAGACCACGAACCCACCAGAAAAAAAGAAACTCCGAACATATCTAAACATCAGAAGGAACAAACTCCAGACGTGCCACCTTAAGAACTGTAACACCGCGAGGGTCCGAGGCTTCATTCTTGAAGTCAGTGAGACCAAGAACCCACCAATTCCGGACACACTAGGATTACATCCCCAACCAATCAGCAGCGCCCATTCCCTAGCCCCTTGCCCACCAAATTATTCTTAAAAACCCAGCCTTGACCGGGTACAGTGACTCATGCGTGTAATCCCAGCGTTTTGGGAGGCGGAGGCAGGTGGATCACAAGGTCAGGAGATTGAGACCATCCTGGCTAACATCGTGAAATCCCGTCTCTACTAAAAATACAAAAAATTAGCCAGGCGTGGGGGCGGGCACCCGTAGTCCCAGCTACTCGGGAGGCTGAGGCAAGAGAATGGCGTGAAGCCGGGGGGCGGAGCTTGCAGTGAGCCAAGATCGTTCCACTGCACTCCAGCCTGGGCAATAGCGCGACACTGTGAAAAAAAAAAAAAGTCCTAGCCTTGGCCAGGCGCAGTGGCTCACACGTGTACTCCCAGCACTTTGGGAGGCCAAGGCGGGTGGATCACCTGAGGTCAAAAGATCAAGACCATCCTGGCCAACATGGTGAAACCCCATCTCTACTAAAAATACAAAAAATTAGCTGGATATGGTGGCAGGCACCTGTAGTCCCAGCTACTTCGGAGGCTGAGGCAGGAGAATTGCTTGAACCCAGGAGGCAGAGGTTGCAGTGAGCCCAGATCATGCCATTGCACTCCAGCCTAGGTAACAAGAGCAAAACTCCGTGTAAAAAAAAACAAAAAACAAAATCCTACCCTCTAGGTTCTTGGGGAGACAGATTTGAAAATTAACTCTCATCCTTCTACTTGGCCAGCCCTTCAATCACTGTAACTCTTTATTTGCTGCAAAAACCTGCTGTTCTGAGTGCATTGACTTTTCTGGGCAGTGGGCAAGATGAACCTGTTGGGTGATTACAAGACCTGAATAGCATGAAAGAGCCTCTTGAAGAAAGTGGTGGCTCATTTCCAGTCCCAGACCACGAGACCAGAAAACAAAGGCCTGGAAGATATGTTGCCTGAAGGCAGTAACTCCTAAAATCAGTTTCTTAAAGCAAATTCTTAAGCAAATACTTTGTAGCCTCACTTATTGTATCCTACCCAGTATCCCCTCTTCCCCCAGTAATACAATGCTGATTTTGTGGAAGAAAAATCCATTGATCTCAGAGAATATAGACCCCCTCCTCCAACCTCAATGGATGAATGGTTATAAATCTGAGGCAGTCATGAAATCTCATTGCCGTCTGTCCTGTATTTATGGTCCTAGTTTATTTTACGGCTAAGGGTGGCCCTGTGACACAGTCTGGCCAATGAAATGGAAGGGGAAGGCTCCTAGGGGATTCTTGGACAGATGTTCCCTGCTTATGAAAAGACAGTCATAGGGCCGGGCGCAGTAGCTCATGCCTGTAATCCCAGCAGTTTGGGAGGCCGAGGCGGGTGGATCACAAGATCAGGAGTTCGAGACCAGCCTGGCCAAGATGGTGAAACCCCGTCTCTACTAAAAATACAAAAAATTAGCTGGACGTGGTGGCAGGCGCCTGTAATCCCAGCTACTCAGGAAACTGAGGCAGGAGAATCGCTTGAACCCAGGAGGTGGAGGTTGCAGTGAGCCACGATCGTGCCACTGCACTGCAGCCTGGGTGACAGAGTGAGACTCCGTCTCAAAAAAAAAAAAAGACAAGCCAGTGAAAAAGAAGAGCTAGCTGGCATAGTACTCTTCCTCTCTATTGCTTGTGATGCCGGCCTGGGTGGGGGAAATGCCTGAAACACCCAGCAGCCATCTTGTGAAAGCAAGTGGCAAGCATGAGGGTGAAAAGTCAACAAGTGAGGAAGGAGGAAGGAGGCAGAGCAGGAGCAAGAGATCCTGAGTCATTGCTAGCATTGCTGAGCAGCTGACCCAGCCTCTGTTATCTCCCTCCAGACTTCTTAGTATAGAAACAATGTTGCCTCTGGGTTTAGCCCCTGCTAGTAGGATTTTTGTTGTTGTTGATGCTTGCAATTATTTTGTTGTTGTGGCTGCTTGCAATTTAAAAGCGAGACAGGGAAAATTCCAGCAATTGTTTGTTGCACATTTTCCTCTTCACTCTTTTCCATACCAACCCTTGTTTTCCATGCTTAAATACTATTTGCTGATGCTTCTGCTGTTTCACCTTGTTCTTGTTCTTCTCGCTTCTTGCTTCAGTTGTTGCTACCATCTTTCTCTTTTGAATACGCTAGAGAAACCCTTCTCCATGAATTTAAACTATCTTTACAATACCCCTTTTGCATAGCTCTAATACCAACCCAGTTTTTGGTATGCTGTTCCCACTGTTTTAGGCTGAACCATAAACAGTTCACAGGAAGGAAAGGAGTCTTTGTGTACAATAGAAGATATAGTTGTGCCTTGCCTTGTTATAGGGACTTCAGGATTTCTGGGTGTGAGCAGGCCACTAAATCTCCACCCACTAAAGGAAAAATCATAATTATTTATTTATTTATTTATTTATTTATTTATTTATTGTTTTGAGACAGAGTCTCGCTGTGTCACCAGGCTGGAGTGCAGTGGCGCAATCTTGGCTCACTGCAACCTCTGCCTCCCTGGTTCGAGTGATTTTCCTGCGTCAGCCTCCTGAGTAGCTGGGACTACAGGTGCACGCCACCACGCCCAGCTAATTTTTGTATTTTTAGTACAGACAGGGTTTCACCATGTTGGCCAGGATGGTCTCAATCTCTTGACCTCATGATCTTCTTGTCTTGGCCTCCCAAAGTGCTGAGATTACAGGTGTGAGCCACCGTGCCCTGCCAAATCATATTTTTGACTCTGCCACTATCTATATGACTCCAGCAACTCACTCGACTTCTCTGAGCTTACATTTTTCTCAAGTGTAATGACAGAATGTCTCTAAATGATTTTTTAGGATGTGGGAGGGTTGAAAATTTCAAGTTTCTACTCTTATAACTACCCCTATATACAAAACATAGTTGCATAAGCCTTTAAGGTCTTAGAATAATTTCCTTAAGGATAAGGAAATTTGTCTAAAGCCTGTCTGCCTGGTTTCTGACTCACCTAAATGTCACCATAGTCTGGCCACATGATATGGTTTGGCTCTATGTTCCCACCCAGATCTCATCTCGAATTGTAATCCCCATGTGTGGAGGGAGGGAGGTGATTTGGTAGAGCAGCATGAGGGGAAACCACACCCATGCTGATAGTGAATGAGTTCTCACGAGATCTGCTGGTTTTATAAGTGTTTGACAGTTCCTCCTTCACAGGTTCTCTTTCCTGCTGAGTTGTGAAGAAGGTGCCTGCTTCCTCTTGCACCGTAATTGTTAAGTTTCCTGAGGCCTCCCCAGCCATGCAGAACTGTGAGTCAATTAAACCTCTTTCCTTTATAAATTACCCAGTCTCGAGTATTTCTTTATAGAAATGTGAAAATGGGCTAATACCCCACAGGTCATACCAAAGGGAGTGAGCCTGTTCAAACCTCGCTTGGGTTTGCATGTCATTATCTTCTACGATGGGAACTGTTGCAAAAAAAAAAAAATTCTCTCTAAAACTCACTGTGGGTTGATGAGAGACAAGTGGGATGAATGTGTCAAAATAGAAATGCAGGATTTGAAATATTTGCAAGTTTCTGGGAGAAAAATCCTACTAGAGTAGGATGGGCGGTAAATGAAAGTCGAATACGATGATGGTTTTACAGCCATGAGCTACAAGCCATCTCAGTCACTTGGTCAAAATAGGTTGGAGAGATTACTGTAGATTTTATATATAGCCATATAGCAGTTTGGGCTACAGGTTCTATCACTGTGGAGAGTATTGGTGCCTGATGCAAGAAGTAAACAAGGAGAAAAATCTGGCTCAAAGGGACAGAGTCATTTCCAAGGGCACTGAGACTGAAAATGATGTTCTTTTTACTAAAAAGTAAAAAATAAGAGACATAAGGAGATGTCAAAGTATTGTTGCCAAAGAGGATGGAATGTCATGATTCCTAGAAAGAAAGTGAAGAAAGTGGTATTCACAATGAAATCTTTGTTTATACTTGGAAGGGGGCAACAACAGTTTTCAGAGGATTCCAATGAAAGTAAACACTAGGAGGACAGGTGCGGTGGCTCACACCTGTAATCCCAGCACTTTGGGAGGCCGAGGCAGGTGGATCACGAGGTCAAGAGATCAAGACCATCCTGGCCAACATGGTGAAACCCCGACTCTACTAAAAATACAAAAATTAGCTGGGCGTGGTGGCGTGCACCCGTAGTCCCAGCTACTCCGGAGGCTGAGGTGGGAGAATCGCTTGAACCCAGGAGGCGGATGTTGCAGTAGCTAAGATAGCACCACTGTACTCCAGCCTGGCGACAGAGCGAGACTCCATCTCAAAAAAAGAGAAAGTAAACACTAGAGTGGTTCAGCCATGGGTGGCACAAAGCCTCTGGCTTCCAGAAAAGAGAATCTAGTCCCTCTATCCCCATCTCTGGTCTATCTTTTCTTCTCTAACACTAGTGAGCTTTGTGAGAATGGGTATGTGTAAGATTTAGCATTAACATATTCTTGCTAATTACATGTGTATCATTACATTCTTTTTTTTTTTTTTTTTCCAGCAACTGAGTGCTGCTATATATTAGGTGTATTTCTGGGCTCTGGGGACACAAAGATGAAAAAATGTGTCCCTGACATCAAAAGAACTCCAGTCTACTATGGAAATAAAAGTAGTTTATCGCATTAGCAATCAGAGCCGTAGATTTTGCCCTATATAGGTACCAAATAGCAAAGCTAGGATGGCAAGAAAAGACAAACCAACCAAGAAATGGAGATAAAATTGGGGAGGGGAGATGGATGTTGAGAAACCAGGGAAGCTGGAAACAAAGTAGAGTGGATGAGGTCAAAGGGAGATAGATTGCCTGGGGTGTCCCTAGGATAGTCTTTCTGGTGGGCAGAATGGGAAAAGGAAATGTGGATTTGCTAGCTTCAGACTAACATGGAGCAGCTGGCCTTAACACTGGGCACTGCCTGGCCTCTTGAAGGTGCTCAGTGCATATTTATCTATTCACTGAAAGAATGGGTGAATGAAACATAAGACTCGGTTAGGTGCGGTGGCTCACGCCTATAATTCCAGCACATTGGGAGGCCCAGGCAAGTGGATCACCTGAGGTCAGGAGTTCAAGACCAGCCACGCCAACATGGTGAAACCCTGTATCTACTAAAAATACAAAAATAATCAGCCAGGCGTGGTGACATATGCCTGTAATCCCAGCTACTCGGGAGGCTGAGGCAGGAGAATCACATGAACCCAGTGTGTCTGGAATTGGTGGGTTCTTGGTCTCAATGACTTCAAGAATGAAGCCGCAGACCCTCGCGGTGAGTGTTACAGCTTTTAAGGTGGTGCGTCTGGAGTTTGTTCCTTCTGATGTTCGGATGTGTTGGGAGTTTCTTCTTTCTGGTGGGTTCGTGGTCTCGCTGGCTCAGGAGTGAAGCTGCAGACCTTCGCGGTGAGTGTTACAGCTCTTAAGGCGGCACATCTGGAGTTGTTCATTCCTCCCGGTGGACTCGTGATCTCGCTGGCTTCAGGAGTGAAGCTGCAGATCTTCTCGGTGAGTGTTACAACTCATAAAAGCAGTGTGGACCCAAAGAGTGAGCAGTATTAAGATTTATTGCAAAGAGCACAAGAACAAAGCTTGCACGGTGTGGAAGGGGACCCAAGCGGGTTGCCAATGCTGGCTTGGGCAGCCTGCTTTTATTCTCTTATCTGGCCCCACCCACATCCTGCTGATTGGTAGAGCCGAGCGGCCTGTTTTGACAGGGTGCTGATTGGTGCATTTACAATCCCTGAGCTAGATATAAAGGTTCTCCACGTCCCCATCAGATTAGTTAGATACAGAGTTTCCACACACAGGTTCTCCAAGGCCCCACCAGAGCAGCTAGATACAGTGTCCACTGGTGCATTCACAAACCTTGAGCTAAACACAGGGTGCTGATTGGTGTGTTTACAAACCTTGAGCTAGATACAGAGTGCCAATTGGTGTATTTCAAATCCCTGAGCTAGACATAAAGGTTCTCCAAGGCCCCACCAGAGCAGCTAGATACAGAATGTCGATTGGTGCACTCACAAACCTTGAGCTAGACACAGGGTGCTGATTGGTGTGTTTACAAACCTTGAGCTAGATACACAGTGCCGATTGGTGTATTTACAATCCCTGAGCTACACATACTCTTCACGTCCTCACCAGACTCAGGAGCCCAGCTGGCTTCACCTAGTGGATCCGGCACCGGGGCTGCAGGTGGAGCTGCCAGCCAGTCCCACGCCATGCGCTTGCACTCCTCAGCCCTTGGGTGGTCGATGGGACTGGGCGCCGTGGAGTAGGGGGCAGCTCTCGTCCGGGAGGCTCAGGCTGCACAGGAACCCACGGAGGCGGGGGAAGGCTCAGGCATGGCGGGCTGCAGTCCTGAGGTCTGCCCCATGGAAAGGCAGCTAAGGCCCGGAGAGAAATCGAGTGCAGCGCCGGTGGGCTGGCACTGCTGGGGGACCCCGTACACCCTCCGCAGCCGCTGGCCCGGGTGCTAAGTCCCTCGTTCCCCGGGCCGGCAGGGCCGGCCGGCTGTTCCGAGTTGGGGGCCCGCCAAGCTCACGCCCACCGGAACTCCAGCTCGCCGGCAAGCGCGGCATGCAACCCTGGTTCCCGCTGGCGCCTCTCCCTCCACACCTCCCTGCAAGCTGAGGGAGTGGGCTCCGGCCTTGGCCAGCCCAGAAAGGGGCTCCCACAGTGCAGCGGTGGGCTGAAGGGCTCTTCAAGTGCCGCCAAAGTGGTAGCCCAGGCAGAGGAGGCGCCGAGAACGAGCGAGGGCTGTGAGAACTGCCAGCACGCTGTCACCTCTCACCAGGAGCTGGAGGTTGCAGTAAGCCAAGATTGTGCCACTGCATGCCATCCTGGGCAACAGAGAGAGACTCCATCTCAAAAAAAAAAAAAAAAAAAAAACAGAAAAGAAAAAGAAACACAAGACTTCTGTATGACTTCTGTTCTCATGTTCTTGGGAGGCAGAAAAACAGACACATGAAAAGAAAAATGTTTCTTACGGGTGGAACTAATGGGAAGCTTATTCTATCTAAACCCAGACATTAAGCCAGTACAGAACAGTATAATATTTCACCCAAGCACAAACCCAACAGCATAGCTTTGAGAGGACCCAAGCAAAACTGTCTTTGGTGGGCCCCGTCACAAGGGACTGAGTCCCAGCAACACAGGCACCTACCTTGTAGGAGGACTCCTCCTGGACATGCTTGTGCAAATGAAAGCACATTGTCCTGACCACCAATGCAGTGTTGGAAATGGACAGGATTGGGGTACATTTGCCCACTAGAAGCCCAATGATTTCACAAACAGTAGCAAAAACTTACGTTTGTGCCAGCCTAGAGAGACATTACTCCTAAGAACATGTGGGATTTATCTGGACTGAGGCTTTTCAAAAGTCACCAAGCTTTTCTAATTCCATCACTGCCAGTAACAGCAATGTTTTGTTTTGTTTTGTTTTGTTATGAGATTGCCCAGGCTGGAGTGCAGTGGCACGATCTCGGCTCACTGCAACCTTCGCCTCCTGGGTTCAAGCAATTCTCCTGCCTTACCTCCTGAGTAGCTGAGACTACAGGCGACCACCACCACGCCTGGCTAATTTTTTTTATTTTTGGTAGAGACAGGGTTTCACCATATTGGACAGGCTTGTCTCGATCTCCTGACCTTGTGATCTGCCCATCTCGGCCTTCTAAAGTGCTGGGATTACAGGCGTGAGCCACCACGCCCGGCCACAGCAATGTTTTAAAGATTCTGACTCTAATTCCTACTTAAAATATAAACACTTCCATTTAAGGATTGAAAAACGCTCATCTCTTGTCTCCTGACAAAAGGCTGGATGCTCGTATTAGTTGGGACTCTGGTTTGAAGAATCATGTAAGTTAAAAATGGGAATTTATTATAAAAATGCGGTGGTGACTCAGAGACCAAGAGCAGGAATGCAGCTGGGTCAAAGGAACCCTGGGAACCTGCGGAACTCTCTCTTCTTCTCTGTCTTCTGCTTTCAGGCATTTCTGCTTCACTATCCTTTCTTCCTAGATGGACTTTCCCTGAATCTATAGCCATGCATTGGGCAAAGATGGTTATCTCAGAATCCCCAAGTTTATATCTCTTCCTTCTAAGGGATACCAGATCTCTTAATTCCAATTCCAAATTACTGAGAGAAGGAATATATTTTTTTTTTTTTTTTTTTTTTTTTTTTTTTTTGAGACGGAGTCTCACACTGTTGCCCAGGCTGGACTGCAGTGGCACGATCTCGGCTCACTGCAAACTCCGCCTCCCAGGTTCACGCCATTCTCCTGCCTCAGCCTCCCTAGTAGCTGGGACTACAGGCGCCCGCCACCACGCCCAGCTAATTTTTTGTATTTTTAGTAGAGACGGGGTTTCACCGTGTTAGCCAGGATGGTCTCGATCTCCTGACCTCGTGATCCGCCCGTCTCGGCCTCCCAAAGTGCTGGGATTACAGGCGTGAGCCACCGTGCCCGGCTAGAAGGAATATATTTAAGAGCATTTTAGGTCAAGTGTCTACCCCTAATTCAGTCAGCTATGGCCGGGGGCAGGTCACACGATACAACTTTGGCTTCTGAGTATCTTTCTTTAGAAGGCGGTGGAGGAAAGGGTGTTTCCTAAGTCTGATATTTTATTGCCAAAAGCATGAAAATACCCATCCAGCAGATGAAGCAAATTCCCATGCTCATCCTGCAGAATTTCTGGGTAACTGGTGGCATCTCCTACTGCGATACAAGAATGCTGGCTGATGGAGAGGACAGCGATAAATCTCGGCAGCTTGACAGTATCACTGCCTCCTTCCCTCTCCCACATCCCTGGAAAAATTTAAAGTCTGCAGATTACCAGATGGGACCCCAAGTTAAATGCCTGCATACTCCCTGGGTGTGTATAGCTGCACCATTTGGTGCAAGAATGACTCTAGCAAAATAGTTTCAGTGAGGTTTCTTGTGCCAAGCCCTATTTTACTACTGTTGCCAGAAAAGTAATGTGATGACTTACTTCATAGAGAGGCATTGAGATTAGAGTCTGGGCTACATATGTTCTTTGTCCTGAACTTTGGTTTCTTTTAAATCATTAAAACCTAATTTGAGGGAAAAGCATCCTTGATTCTCAAGAAATGAAAAGATAAAATTAGTCAAGGAAAATTATAAGCATCCTCTCTTTCTATATTTACCTCTAGCCTTTTCAGAGGAAGGAGCCCTCTGATAAAGTTGCGTGTGGAATGAGATGAACATTCCCCAACATTCTCATCACCAGTGTTTGTATCTTTTTAAAAATCATGTAGCGCCTTATTGCCAACTGAGTTTTAGAGAGCAGGAGTCTCACTGTGAAGTCACACTGGAGAGGCTCTTGGGAGGTTCTTTTGAACACAGAAAAAAAAGAAAATTTATGTGTTTCTCCAGAATGTCTCCAGTTTTCCATCAGTGCTTTTGGTTTTTGTTCAGAGAACTTGTTAGTACATTCTGTATTTTCTTTTAAATGAATTCAAAGAAGAGCAGACATTACTAAATCATTTCATTGATTGAAATGTGCCCAGAAAAGGCCTGTGGCCAAGGAGCCAGTGACCGTGACATCTTTGAGGAGAAGTAACGTCTGTAAAGATAATACGTATGTAACAGGAATTTCAGCCATTAAACAGTGTCTTCCTACATGAATAATGAATGAATAAGGATACGATTATGGAACTACTTTTGATGCAATAATTATGGCAGAATAAATGGTTTCTTCCTCGTACTGTGGAAGTGAATAAAGAGTTGTCTTCTTTCCCCTTCTCAAGAAGTCTTCATGTTCTGCGTGTTTGTTCCCTAGCCTAGGAGTGGATTTTGTGTTGAAAAGCTAAAGTGTAAGACACCTGGAAATCAACTCTCTACCATCCAGCAAGGAGAATGGATGACGGGAGGATGGGAGTAGTAATGGGCTTAAGGCATAGCTGGCCAAGCAGGGAAAGCAGTGGAAACCTTATTCTACAGAGGGGCGATGACAGCAGTGGAAGGTCAGATCAGCCTGTGGAAATGAGGGCTGAGGAGCATTCCAAGAGGGACAACATATGCAAAGATCCTGTGGCCGATAGATGCATGGTACATACAAGGAACTTGCATAAGAGAGGAGGAGCAAAGCAGGACAGAAGGTCTGAGGGACCAGGCTCTACAGAGTCTGTTAGCTGGTATTAAAGATGCTGGTCTTTTTCTTGAGAACAAGGAGTTTTAAGCAGGGGAATGAGACAATCCTATTTGCCTTACAGGCATTTTAGCTTTATAAATGATGGATTATGATTTATACTTTATACAGCAGTTCAATAAAGAAGATACAAAGCAGCCTTATGGAAATAGCTCAGAGGAAGCTTAGCAGCCCTATAATCGTTGTCAGTCACCCCAAATGAGCATACATTCTTATCCCAGACAAAAAGAGCAGTGCACCTATTGTGGAAACGCAGCTTCTGCACAAGCCCTTAAGCACTCCATCCTAACACCTGGCCCCAACCATATTCCCCTAGGCCCTGGGAGGTCACCTCCAGACAGTCTTCTTATGTGCCCACCAGCTTCCTGTTTACCACTCCATAAGGACGTTCTTTGGCCACTGGCATCTGTTTGACCTGTGCAGACAGGTTTCACCTCATAGAAGTGACACTCAGCCAAGAAGGACAGGAGTTGGGAAATTAAGCCCAGCTTCCTCGCCCCTGTGTCAAATGATTCTGAGTTATTTTTCACAAAATCTCTTAGAGGGTCCCCAGCAGCATGGAGCCTCAGTTGCCCACAGAAGTAACCTGACCATTAATTTACCCTTTATTGCTTTTTCTCCCTTCCCTACACATATTCCCTAACTCACTCTTAGTGCTTCCTGGATCAACTTGTATATAAATTACCTGCACCTAAATTTTTGTCTCTGAGTCGGCTTTTGGGAGGACCCAAACCAAGACAGCTCTTACCCAATACAGTCTACTGCCTCTCTTAATAGTCACTGGAAATTTTCCCAAAAAATTCCCCCCGCCCTTTTTTTTTTTGAGACAGAGTCTCACTCTGTCACCCAGGCTGGAGTGCAGTGGCGCGATATTGGCTCACTGCAGTCTCGACCTGCTGGGCTCAAGCGAAACTCCCACCTCAGCCTCCCAAGTAGCTGGGACTACAGGCACACACTACCACACCCAGCTAATATTTTGTATTTTTTGTGGAGATAGGGTCTCACCATGTTGCCCAGGCTGGTCTCAAACTCCTAGGCTCACCAATCCGCCCACTGGGATTACAGGCATGAGCCACTGCACCGGGCTATATTCCCTTATTATCAAATCAATTTAACGAGCATTTAATGGGTACATGGCCCTGTATCTGTAGGTACAAAGGAGCAACTTATGACACCTATTTGGTCCATGACTTTGGTCAGAAGGTAAGAACTCCAAAGAGTGAAAAAGGAATAAATGGCTGGGCGCGGTGGCTAACACCTGTACTCCCAGCACTTTGAGAGGCCGAGGGGCGTGGATCACGAGGTCAGGAGTTTGAGACCATCCTGGCCAACATGGTGAAACCTCGTCTCTACTAAAAATACAAAAATTAGCCAGGCGTGGTGGTGTGTGCTTGTAGTCCCAGCTACTGGAGAGGCTGAGGCAGGAAAATCTCTTGAATCTGGGAGGCAGAGGTTGCAGTGAGCCAAGATCGCTCCACTGCACTCCAGCCTGGGCAACAGAGTGAGACTCCATCTCCAAAAAAAAAAAAAAAAAAAAAAAAAGTTCTAATTCTCCTCCACATCCTCACCAGCATTTCCTAGGGCCAGTCTTTTTTAAATTTTAGCCATTTTAATAAGCATGTTGTGATATCATCAGTGATTTTAATTTGCATGTCCATAATATGAACAGTACGTAGCATCTTTTCAAGCCTTATTTGTGCACATAGTATATGTGCAATCCATATACCCTCTTTGGTGAAGTATTTGTTGAAATCTTTCATCCATGTTCTTTGGGTTGTTTTCTTATTACTGAGTTTTGAGAATTCTTTAAGTATTCTATATATAAGTCTTTAATCACATATATGCTTTGAAAATATTTCTCCAGTATTTGTCTTTTTATTACTGTATTGTATTTTATTTCATTTTTTTTTTCTGAGTTGGAGTCTTGCTCTGTCGCCCAGGCTGGAGTGCAGTGGCATGATCTCAGCTCACTGCAACCTCCACCTCCCGGGTTCAAGCAATTCTCCCACCTCAGCCTCCCAAGTAGCTGCGATTACAGGTGCGTGCCACCATGCCCGGCTAATTTTTGTATTTTTAATAGAGATGGGGTTTCACCATGTTGGCCAGGCTGCTCTTGAATGCCTGACCTCGTGATCCACCCGCCTTGGCCTCCCAAAGTGCTGGGATTACAGATGTGAGCCACCGCGCCCAGCCTTGACTTCTTATTGATCTAAAATATTTTTCAAAGAACATTAGTTTGGCTGGGCACAGCAGCTTATGCCTGTAATCCCAGCACTTTGGGAGGCCAAAGCAGGAGGACCACTTCAGTCCAGGAGTTTGAGATCAGCCTGGGCAACATAGTGAGACTCCATCTTTACAAATAAAAAACAAATTAGCTAGGTGTGGTGGCACACACCTGTAGTCCCAGCTACTCAAGAGGCTGAGGTGGGAGGATCACTTGAGCCCAGGAGGTTGAGGCTGCAGTGAACCCTGATCGCACCACTGCACTCCAGCTTGGATGATAGAGCAAAACCCTGTCTCAAAACAAAGAACATGAGTGCATGAGTTCTTAATTTTGGTAAAGTCCAGTTTATCAGTTTTTTTCTCTTATGACTCATACTTTTGGGGTTGTATCAAAGGAATCTTTGTCTCACCCATAGTGACAAAAATTTTCTCCTATGCCTTTTTCTGGAAGCATTATAGTTTTAGGTATTACATTTAAGTCTATAATACATTTGAAGTTAATTTGTGTAAAGGAAGATGGTCAGCAGCAGGCAGCTGTGTAAGGCAGATAGCGAATCAACCACTCCAAAAACAAGATGGATGGAGGTGGAGAACTGGAAACTGTGTCAAGGGTGACCGAGCCCTGTTTCTGGTTTGAGAAAGTCCCACTTATATTTGAAGTGGATGCAGAGGCAACAGAAAATTATGGTTTTTCACTACAGAAAGGAAATGTACCCAGCATACACAACCTGGCTCTGCAGTGAGTATACATATGGTCATAATGACGTGGGTGCTTGATTACTGATTTCACTAAAAGTAATAGAAAACTCCAAAGGGAGAATGAGAATAGTTAAAAGACTAAATCTTCTTTTTTCTTCTCTCAGAAGAAACTCAATATGTAATGCCCAAAATTGAGAAATCAAGACCTAACAGCAAGAGACTACTTTTGAGTGATCAGAAGAGAACTCCAGGGAGGGCGGCTTCTGCTGGCTACTCAGCTCTAGGTACTGAGTGGATCTAGGGCATCAGGAGGGAGCATGGCAGAAGCCAGCTGTGTTTCATTGTCAGCCTTTTAGTATTGTTTGATTTTATTTTAACTATATATATGCTATTTTGCTTAAAATAAAAAAATAGATGGCCGGGCACGGTGGCTCACGCCTGTAATCCCAGCACTTTGGGAGGCCGAGGCAGGCAGATCACGAGGTCAGGAGATCGAGACCATCCTGGCTAACACGCTGAAACCCTGTCTCTACTAAAAATAAAGAAAAAAATTAGCCGGGCGTGGTGGCGGGAGCCGAGATCGCGCCACTGCACTCCAGCCTGGGCGACAGAGTGTGACTCCATCTCAAAAAACAAACAAACAAAAAAAAATAGATTTGGAAATACAGGTATTCTTATCAGAATTTGATAGTTTTTTTTTTTGTTTGTTTGTTTTAGTAAAGTTGAGCCTTTTTAGTTCAATAGTCTAGTGAAGGACAGAGCTAAATGAGGCTTTTCAAGATGATTAAATCAACTAAGTATAGAAAGTGGTCCTTTAATTAATTGACTAACTGTTGGAATTATAAATATCACATAGCCCCACAAGTAGGGTTGACAGATTTAGCAAATAAAAATAAGTATGTCCCATGCAATATTTGAGATACTTATACTTTAAAAAGTATTTGTTATTTCTCTGAAATTCAAATTGAATTTAGCAGCCTAAATTTTTACCAGCAACCCTATCCCAAAAATAGCAGGAGTCATGAAAATTGCTAGAATGGGACATAATGGGGAATGAGAAGTGGAAGATTTTTCATTTACCCATCCTAGACGAAGGTGGCCCAGTACTGATCTCAAGATATTTCTGAGTGAGATCCCAGTGGCGAGGTACATTTTTTTCCTTTGTTCATTCTAGTCTTCCACGCCTCCTATAACCAGTTGTAGCAAGTGCATTTGTAATAGAAAGTGGTCAAGTTGCAATCATAGAAAATGACTGTTGGCCTTCTAGGAAGATAATAAACAATTTTTAAGGGCTAAACCATAGAGCAATCAGAAATGGAACAAGCATGCATTTCTGTTACTTTTACTTAATCCCAAAAGTGCAGTGTTGTGGGCATTCCTGAGTGGGAGAAACTTAGGTCTGCAGTTTGGCTTATTGCTTAGTTGTGACCCTTGCATCAGATTCTCCTCTTCTATAAATGTAAATATATTTTTTTAGTATCATTATAGAAAATTTTAAACATGTGCAAAAGTAGATGAAATAGTTAAATGAACCTCCATGTATTCATCGCCCAGCTTCAATAACAATCAATTTATGGCCAGTCTTGTTTCATCTATACTCTTTAATTCTCTCTGGCTATCTTGAAGCGAATTTCAGACATCATCTAATTTTATGTCTAAATATTTCAGCATGTATTTCCCCCTTTTAAACATAACTATAATATCTTCATCATACACTCCAAAATCAACAATAATTCCAAAAAACATTTAAATAAAACTTGCTAGGCCAGGCACAGTGGCTCACGTCTATAATCCCGGCACTTGAATCACCTGAGGTCAGGGGTTCCAGACCAGCCTGGTCAACATGGTGAAACCCTGTCTCTACTAAAAATACAAAAAAATAGCTGGACCTGGTGGCACGTGCCTGTAATCCAGCTACTCAGGAGGCTGAGGCAGGAGAATTGCTTGAACCGAGGAGGTGGAGGTTGCAGTGAGCCGAGATCACGCCATTGCACTCCAGCCTGGGCAACAATGCGAGACTCCGTCTCAAAAAAAAAAAAAAAGAAAGAAAAGAATAAATAGGCGGGGCGCGGTGGCTCATGCCTGTAATCCTAGCACTTTGGGAGGCCGAGGCAGGATGATCACGTGGTCGGAGATCGAGACCATCCTGGCTAACATGGTGAAACCCCGTCTTTACTAAAAATACAAAAAATTAGCCGGGCGTAGTGGCAGGCGCCTATAGTCGGGAGGGTGAAGCAGGAGAATGACGTGGACCCGGGAGGTGGAGCTTGTAGTGAGCTGAGATCACGCCACTGCACTCCAGCCTGGGCAACAGAGAGAGACTCCATCTCAAAAAATAAAAATAAAAATAAATAAATAAATAAATAAAACTTGCTAGATGAAACAGAAATGATGATGTTATAGGATTTTAGCCAACACAATACTTTCCGGTATTAATTAAACAATGTGGACCAATTTAAGTACCGTCCTGGTACCATTTCAGAGGAGGTAAATTCAAACACTTCAGTAAGGTATTAAGATAGCTTGCCATTTTCCAAGGAGCTATTAATATTGTTCATTCATTCATTTATGGATCCAACAGATGTTGATTGAATACATACTATATCTTGTTAAGCACAGGATACAAAGATCCACAGGATCTGCCGTTTGCCCTGAAGGCTTTGTGAAACAAACAGGTTTACGTAAGTATGTGGAATTCAAAGCAGAAGGAATTAGCCACAAATAAGGGTCCAAGTAGAACTAGCAATTGAAAACAGTTCCAAAGGGTGTGCCTCTATCCCGAGGTCGGCAGTGGAGGGTATTTCACTGGAGGGGTCAGCATGAACAAAAGCATAAAGAAGACAAAATATCTAAATGACTCATTCTTCAAGAGTGAAGATAGGCCAGGTGCGGTGGCTCACACCTGTAATCCTAGCACTTTGGGAGGCCGAGGCAGACAGATCACACGGTGAGGAGATTGAGACCATCCTGGCTAACAGGGTGAAACCCCATCTCTACTAAAAATACAAAAAAAAATTAGCTGGGCATGGTGGCACATGCCTGTAGTCCCAGCTACTCGGGAGGCTGAGGCAGGAGAATTGCTTGAACCTGGGATGCGGAGGTTGCAGTGAGCCAAGATTGCGCCACTGCACGCCAGCCTGGACGACAGAGTGAGACTCCGTCTCAAAAAAAAAAAAAAAAAAAAAAAAGAGCGAAGATGAGGCCTTCCATATCTTTGCACATGATGTGCCCTGGCCTGTGCCACTTAGCCCAGAGACTGATGCACAGTGAGGCTTCAATTAATATTTATTGATGAAATGACTGTAAAATGTACCTTTTACCCAGTAATAATTAATTCTCAGCCCGTCCTAAAACTCCTACATCATACCGTATTGTTTTCATACACAAAGACTGCCACAGAGCTCCTGCAGCTTCCGTCAGAAAGACAAAACCACTGAATTTTTGTACAACAAGGAATCGTGCTGAACATTTTTGGAAAGATGCTGCTTCCCTTATGCTCTGCTTCTTTTCATGTGCCTAAGTGGTTAGTTGAATTTTTGCTGGTCTCCTTTATTAGTTTAAAACATAACCAGAGCATCTGTGGTCCCTCAGTTATCATGACCTGCCCATTGGCTTTGTAATGAGTAGATATGAGATTTGCTTCACTGACAATTTTCTCTAAGAATAAAAGCCAGAGTCAAGCTTTACTAACTACATGATTAAAATTTATTGCCACTGAAAGGATTTTTCTCATGTGTGCATGTGTGTGTGTGTGTAAGACAGAGAGAAGAGAGAGTTGGATGAGCTCTAAATTAAAACTTAAATAGCTCTCTGTACCCTTCTGAGTAAGATTTACTTCCATCTATTCCACAAGAGAGAAGGTCTGCTTGTTTGCCAGCCGGCCAGCAGTGTAGTAAACGTTATGTGGAGTTATGTTCCATATCGTTGTGTTTATTTATATAGGCCCAATTAGACCCTTTTAAAGGCTTAACTTAGTGTGGCTGCTGCAGACAGCTAGTTTACACCAAGTCCTTCTTGGCAAGACTTGAAAGCAAACAGTAAATAGCGTAAACAATTGTATGTGATTATACACTGCTAAATAATGTGCATCTGGGATGACAAACCAAACTTATTAAACAGACAACAAATAGCTGAGGTAAATATCAAATATGTTAACTCTAAAAATACGGAGCTGGGTCTCGTCAAAGCCTTATTAACGCGGCACAGCTGGATTAGAATAAAAGAGCCATTTAGACTTAAAAGCAGGGGATCTCCAAGCTAGAAAGTCTGGATTCTGTTCCCGTCTCCATCACTAATTCACTAAGTGACACTGATTATTACTTTGATTTTTGCTTGCATTTTCCCCTCAATAGAAACGGAATTTCAGGACCGTTCCTGAGAGCTGGAGAGAATGGTTGCCAGATGCCTTCCCAGGAAGGGAACGAAAGAGAGCCGCTGTCTGGACGCCTCCTGCCTTGCCCTGCAATCTCCCAGACCTTGATACCCCCTGGAAAAGAGAGTCAGCCTGGGCAAACATGGGTGAGGAGATGACAGCTGAAAGTCAGGTCACCACTGTGACCATGGCCAGCTTTGGGGACTCGGCTTCAGTATGGGGAGGTTAGATACTGATGACCAGCTCTACTTCTAACAGCTAGGGGGAGGGGAGGGAAGTAGGGACCCACCAGAGACGTTTGGGACCATACATGATTATGAGCATCTTTCAGTCTTCTCTCACAGAACTTGATGCTAATAGAACTTGCTTTAAAGCAAAGCATTGCCAATCAATTCTTGTTGCCTACCTCGCACACCAGGGTTCCCACTATTCTCTAGACAGAAATTTTCAACTTAGCTGCAAAGAAGAATCACCCAAGAATATTTTTTAAATCCTAATGCCCAGGCTGTACTCCCAGCCTGGGAGTGGGACTAAATCTCCAGTATTTTTTTTAAGTCCCCTGGATGGTTACGAAGTGCGACCAAGGTTGAGAGGAACTGAACTACTGGTCTAAATCACTGACCACGATTTAAAGCAATGGTGTTCCTTAACCTTGAGGATGCACTTGAATCACCTGCGGTGATTTAAATGTCACGTCTGCGTTGGCTCCACCCAGGCAATATGTTTCCAAATAGATCTCAAATGCAACACTCATATTAATTCAGGCCACTAGCATCTCTTTCCTCCACCTCTGCAACAGGGTCTCTATTTCCATGGCACCTAGAACGAGCCTTTGGAGCATAAATCTGGTCATTTATTGCCCTTCTCTCAATCTTTCAATATTTCTTGTAACGAAGTCCAAATTCGTCTGCCTGCTGCACGACAGCCAGTAAGACAAGGAGACAGGCCAGGTGCAGTGGCTCATGCCTGTAATCCCAGCACTTTGGAAGGCCAGGGCAGGCAGATCAACTGAGGTCAGGAGTTCAAGACCAGCCTGGTCAACATGGTGAAACCCCATCTCTACTAAAAATACAAAAAAATAAAAAATAAAAAGTGGCCAGGCATGGTGGCAGGGCACCGGTAATCCCAGCTACTCGGGAGGCTGAGGCAGGAGAATCGCTGGAACCCAGGAGGCAGAGGTTGCAGTGAGCCAAGATCGCACTACTGCATTTTAGCCTGGGCAACAGAGTGAGACTCCGTCTCAAAAAAGAAAAAAAAATACAAGGAGACAAGGAGTTGGAGCAAGGAAGGCGACTTTATTTCTGAGAGCCAGCAAGCCGAGAAGATGGAGGACCAATATGCTGAAGAACCACCTTCAGTCCAAATTTCAGGCCCTTTTAATGTTAAGGGCAGAGGGAAGAGGAGGGGGCTTGCAATCAAGAGGTGACCAATGACTACAGACAATTGGGTTCCAGTGAGGGTCCAGGGAGGCTGGGAGCTTCTTTGTCCTTGTCAGGTCACAATGCTCCCATAAATCTTTAACAAAACATAGTTGTTTACATACTTCCCCTTTAATCCCAGAGTTAGTTTAAAAAAACTGCATGATTGCTGTTTTTGCATTTTATCTCAACACTCTAAAATTATCCTAGCCCACATGCAGAAATGAGTAAAGGACCCCTTAAACGACAGTGGAGTGAGTTATGTTCTGCTGTTTCACTGCTGCATTCCGGACTTGCCAAGCACGTTTTCATCTTGGGGTCTTTATACTTGCTGTCCCTCTCTCTGTGTGGAAGATTTCCTTCCAGAGCCACACATGGCTGGCTCCCTTGCTTCATTCAGGACTTTGCCCCTCACTGAATGCCTTTCTTGATGATGCCTATCTCAAATTTCCCTTTGTTTTGTCCCCTTGCCCTGCTCTATTCTGTTTCACAGCTTTTACCATTACCAGAAACCTTGTTACATGCTAGTGTATATATTTATTGCCCATTTTCCCCCTAGAGAACAGAAGCTCCATGAGGGCTAGGACTTTGTTTGTCTTGTAACAGAATACCTAGAATAGTGCCTGGCACACAATTGTCACTCAGGACCTAGTGAATGAATGGATAAGTAAATGTCCCCTACTCCCATTTCACTTTCACACTCAAACATATCATAATTAGGAGGCTATCCCAGAAAGAGGCTTTTTAGGTCAACCAAGTTTCTCAAATAAAGCAACCTGTGGCTGGGCGCGATGGCTCACACCTGTAATCCCAGCACTTTGGGAGGCCGAGGCAGGTGGATCATAAGGTTAGGTGTTTGAGACCAGCCTGGCCAATATGGTGAAACCTCATCTCTATTAAAAATACAAACATTAGCCGGGTGTGGTGGCAGGCGCCTGTAGTCCCAGCTACTCGGGAGGCTGAGGCAGGAGAATCGCTTGAACCAGGGAGGCAGAGGTTGCAGTGAGCCAAGATCATGCCACTGCACTCCAGTCTGGGCGACAGAGTGAGACTCCATCTCAAAAAAAAAAATTATAATAATGATAATAATAAATACAGCTGGACGCAGTGGCTCACACCTGTAATCCCAGCACTCTCGGAGGCCAAGGCAGGTGGATCACGAGGTCAGGAGATCGAGACCATCCTGGCTAACACAGTGAAACCCTGTCTCTACTAAAAATACAAAAAAAAAAAAATAGCCGGGCTTGGTGGTATAGGTGCCTGTAGTCCCAGCTACTCGGGAGGCTGAGGCAGGAGAATGGTGTGAACCAGGGAGGCAGAGCTTGCAGTGAGCCGAGATTGCGCCACTGCACTCCAGCCTGGGCGACAGAGCAAAACTCCATCTCAAAAAAAATAAAATAAAATAAATAATAATAATAATAATATTAAATAAAATAAAGCAACCTGTGAAAGCATTTTGCTCTCACTTATTTGACTTTCTTTCATTTAAAACTTGAATTTTCCTAGATCTCACCAGTTCTTGAATACATTCAGTCATAAAAAACATCAATAAAATTGTCTTTTTATTGGAAAAGAATGATTGTTCCAAATTACGGCTGTAAGATTTAGCAAATAAAAATATAAGATAGCCAGTGAAATTTGAATCTCAGATAAGCAATAATTCTTTAGTATCAGTATGTCCAATGCAATATTTGGGACATATGCTAAATAAGTGTTTCTTATCTGAAATTCAAAGTGAACTGGGCACTCTATTTTATCTGACAACCTTAATACAAAATGAAATGAAATTTGTTTTGGTACGGGATAAAGTATGAAGTCAGATAACCTAGGTTTGAATCTTAGCCACTTAATAGTTACATAAACTCTGGGAAGTTATTTCACTTTGTCAAGCTGTAGTTTCCCTATCTCTAAACCTATTAGATAGTAATACCTGCTTTGTATGGTTATTGCGAAGATTTTTTTTTTTTTTTTGGAGACAGTATCGCTCTGTCGCCCAGGCTGGAGTACAGTGGCACGATCTCAGCTCACTGAAACCTCCACCTCCCAGGTTCACGCCATTCTCCTGCTTCAGCCTCCCTAGTAGCTGGGACTACAGGCGCCCGCCACCATGCCCAGCTAATTTTTTTGTATTTTTTAGTGGAGACGGCTAAATCCGGAGATTTAGTGTATTTTTAGTGGAGAATGGCGTGAACCTGGGAGGTGGAGGTTGCAGTCTCCACCTTTTGTATTTTTCACCTTGTTAGCCAGGATGGTCTCGATCTCCTGACCTCATGATCCACCTGCCTCAGCCTCCCAAAGTGCTGGGATTACAGGTGTGAGCCACCGCGCCTGGCCTAATTTTTTTTTTTTTTTAAAGACAGTGTCTCACTCTATCGCCCAGGCTGGAGTGCAGTGGTGTGATCAGGGCTCACTGCAGCCTCGACCTCCTGGGTTCAAGCGATCCTCTCACCTCAGCCTCCCAAGTAGCTGGGACTACAGGCATGCGCCACCACACCAGGCTAGTTTTTGTATGTTTAATAGAGACAGGGTTTTGCCATGTTGCCAAGGCTGTTCTCAAACTCATGAGCTCAAGTGATCCACCTGCCTTGGCCTACCAAAGTGCTGGGATTACAAGCTTAAGCCACCATACACGGCTGAAGATTAAATTGTTAAAAACTAACTAAATAATTTCGTATAGCACCAGGCCATAATAAGGACAAATATTATTGTCATCAGTATTATTAAATATAGAGTGAACAATCATCTTCTTTTGTCTAGGACTGAGGGTTTTCCTAGGATGTGAGACTTTCATTGCTAAAACTGGGGAAGTTTCAGGCAGCCTGGGACAGTTGGTCATTTTAAAATCTCTCTAGAGGCCGGGCGCAGTGGCTCATGCTTGTAATTCCAGCATTTTGGGAGGCCAAGGCGGGTGAATCACAAGGTCAGGAGATCAAGACCATCCTGGCTAACATGGTGAAACCCCGTCTCTACTAAAAATACAAAAAATTAGCTGGGCATGGTGGCGGGCGCCTACAGTCCCAGCTACTCGGGAGGCTGAGGCAGGAGAATGGCGTGAACCTGGGAGGTGGAGGTTGCAGTGAGCTGAGATCATGCTACTGCACTCCAGCCTGGGCAACAGAGTGAGACTCCGTCTCAAAAAAAAAAAAAAAAAGCTCCCTAGAAAAAGTTTGCTGATGCTATATGACTGCACTTACTTTAAGCTGTAAGTAATGTATGAGGATTGTTTTCTATCAGTTATCAAAAAATGTCAGGTTGCAGTGGAAGTTTTTCAGCCTATATTTCAAAATGAACATTTATTTTGCTATTGACCCCAGGCACATTTAGCTTCCCATTGCTGTAAGGTGTGTTTTAGTCCTGTGTTTTTAGAAAATCATTCAAATGGCACCATCAATGTTGATTAATACTTTTTTTAACATTAACAATCAAAATGGGGCATTTGACTGCCATATGATTCTATGCATTTGTAGTTCAGCTCTTTGTTCTGGGCATCCAGAAGAAAAAGCTGTTAAGAAACAACTTGTTTCAGCCAGGCGCAGTGGCTCACGCCTGTGATCCCAACACTTTGAGAGGCCAAGGTGGGCGGATCACCTGATGTCAGGAGTTCAAGACCAACCTGGCCAACATGGTGAAACCTCATCTCTACTAAAAATACAAAAATTAGCCATGTATGGTGGTGCACGCCTGTAATCCCAGCAACTACTCAAGAGGCTGAGGCAGGAGAATCGCTTGAACCCAGGAGGCAGAGGTCGCAGTGAGCCAAGATCATGCCACTGCACTCCAGCTTGGGTGACAGAGCAAGATTCAAAAAAAAAAAGAAAGAAAGAAAACAACTTGTTTCACAGATAAAATGGTGCTAATTTATTCAAATACAGTTGTTGAACGCAAGGTTCAAAAAGATTGTATCTTAAACCTCTTAAGCAGGAGAAATGAATAGGATGCTCTCTAATCTTCTCTCAATCCAATAGCTGCCCCTGCCTCTCTCAATCAAAGAGGTGGTACTTCATAGAGTGCTGAATTCACAGAAGAATACAGCCCCTTGGCATCCCTGTGGTTTTGCCCAGTGACCAAGAGTAACAGAGTCGTTGAGCAGTGTCTGGGTACTGGATTTTAACTCTCAGAACTAGTCTCATCGAGACAAAGCACGGAAGGCTTGGTCAAGGCATAGGACAGCATCTTGGCCATGTAATGGCAAGAGTGTGAGCAACAGAAGATGGGGAGCAGGAGGGAGGTGGGAGGAAGGTGGAGACAAGCCCCGGCGAGCCAGTATCCTCCTCTCAGAAATGGGGAGGGTTGCCGGGCGCAGTGGCTCACGCCTGTAATCCCAGCACTTTGGGAGGCTGAGGCGGGTGGATCATGAGGTCAGGAGATCGAGACCATCCTGGCTAACACAGTGAAACCCTGTCTCTACTAAAAAATACAAAAAATTAGCCGGGCACGGTGGCAGGCACCTGTAGTCCCAGCTATTCGGGAGGCTGAGGCAGGAGAATGGTTTGAACCCGGGAGGCCGAGCTTGCAGTGAGCTGAGATCGCGCCACTGCACTCCAGCCTGGGCAAAAGAGCGAGACTCCATCTCAAAAAAAGAAAAGAAAAAAAAAAAAAAGAAAGGGGGAGGATTCTGGAAGGAGAACTAGAGGTTCAGGCATGTTATTTATTATAATAATATTCAAGTATAGTATATTATTTGTAGCTACAAAGATAACCAGTAGAGGATCTTATGATTATCACCTACCTATCCAGCACTAGGAGAAGTGGGAAGAAGAGATGAGATACACAAAACTAAACTAAAACAACATTCTTCTTACCAGAGTTGGCAAATAGTCAAGAAATTGAGGCTGAGTGAGGTGGCTCACACCTATAATCCCAGCACTTTAGGAGGCCAGGACAGGAGGATTGCTTGAGCCCAGGAGTTTGAGACCAGCTGGGGCAATGTGGTAAGACCCTAAAAAAAGTACAAAATACTAACAGGGTGTGGTGGCACGAACCTGCAGTCCCAGCTACTCCGAGGCTGAGGTGGGAGGATCCCCTTGAGCCCAGGAGGTCGAGGCTGCAGTGAGCCGTGATCGCACCACTGCATTTCCCCCTGGGTGACAGAGCAAGACCCCGTCTCAAAGAGAGAGAGAGAGAGCCAGAGAGAGAGTGAAAAGGGAGGGAGGAAGGGAGGAAGGAAAGGAAGGAAGGAAGGAAGGAAGGAAGGAGCTGAGAAATAAGTATATAAGTATAGAGATTAGTTGGAAACCAGCCAGGAGGACTAAGTATAGACTTTTGTTGTTGCTGCTGTTACTGGTTCGACCGGAGAGGGGGAGGGGAGGCTGCTGATTTCATCAAGGACTGCTGAGCCTGATTTACATGTGCACCACTGCTTTGTTTTAAAAACCAATGGGCCAGGTGCGATGGCTCACACCTGTTATCCCAGCACTTTGGGAGGCCGAGGCGGACAGATCACAAGGTCGGGAGTTCAAGACCAGCCTGACCAACACGGTGAAACTAAAAATAAAAAAAAATTAACCAAGCATGGTGGCGTGCGCTATTATAATCCCAGTTACTCAGGAGGGTGAGGCAGGAGAATTGCTTGAACCTGGGAGGTGGAGGTTGCAGTGAGCTGAGATCACGCCACCGCAGTCCAGCCTGGGTGACAGAGTGAGACTCTGTCTCAAAAAATAAATAAATAAAATAAAAACCAATGAAAAGATAATGCTATTCTGATACAAAGATGTAGTCATCTTCCTCTTTCTAGGCAAAAGTAGGTAATATTCTTAGTATTATTTGTTTGGTGAGCATTCAGAAAATCATTTAGAATTGCTTATACTTATTGGCCATGTGCAGTGGCTCATGCCTGTAATCCCAGCACTTTGGGAGGCCAAGGCAGGTGGATCACAAGGTCAGGAGATCAAGACCATCCTGGCTAACACGGTGAAACCCTGTCTCTACTAAAAATACAAAAAATTAGCCAGGTGTGGTGGCAGGCGCCTGTAGACCCAGCTACTCAGGAGGCTGAGGCAGGAGAATGGCATGAACCCGGGAGGTGGAGCTTGCAGTGAACTGAGATCACACCACTGCACTCCAGCCTGGGCCACAGAGCGAGACTCCGTCTCAAAAAAAAAAAAAAAAAAGAATTGCTTATACTTATTTTGTACTTCAAGGGCCTTAGAAATTACTTGGAAAAAGTCGGACTACTAAGCAAAGAGATATTCTAGAAGATGGAATGAGAGGAAGAAAGAGAAGAAAGTAAGTCCAAGATTGCTTTCTTGATGCCCCCAATAGCGGAAATATCACCCATTAGCTTTAAATTCCAAAAGCATTAGTACTGACCCAAATTCTAGGTACACATGGGAAATGCATCCTGCCACCTTTCCTCAGGCCTTCTCACCTCCTAAATTCCTGTTCTCTGCCTTTCTATACCTAGGGCCTGTTTACTTGGCGCTAAACAATTTACCATTTTTCATTTCACTTCACTTTCCATCTGATTTAGATTTTTCAAACATGCAACATTTAAATTTTTCAAACATGCAACATTATCTTCAATAGATCATTTATCACCTTCTGCATTTAAGAAGGGTGTGCCATCTGCATGAGGGAGATGGGTGATGTTTCTTTAAACCCAGAGTCTTTGGTCTTAGTAACAAATCAACTTACTCATCCTGAATACACTGCCAGAAAGGACTAAGAGTAAATCCTTCTTGGTCCAGCTGTCAGTTGAGTACAAATAAACACACACTGGAAGTGGAAGACCTGCTTTTCTCTCTATTTTTCTTTCTGATTTGAACTTGGATTTTCCTTCCCAATCAAGAGTTATTATAGCTCAGCCTGCTAATCTGAATTTAAAGCCTTCCAAGCATAAAGGAGTCCTTCTCAGGGTTAGAGAATCATGTCAAGCTCAGATACACTTTATAAGGGACATGTCTCCAATCACTGTCAGGAGTCTTCTTTAGAATTCGCTGTCTTTCCTGCAGCCAACCCCTCTCATTCAAGGATTCCCTCCCATCCATGCCTAGTTTCACACACTCCCAGGGCTGCGTTCATTTGTAAAGGTACCAGCTCAGGGGCGGATGAAGAAATAAGAGGTTGGGGGAAAGACAGCCAGTGTGAACCGAAGCCAGGTGGGGAACACCTGTCTCTTTCCCCCACCCCCAAAAATGAGCAATACAGACACTAATCCCTCACAATTGTTTCTGTGGTATTGAACTGTGGTGGCAATGACAGTCATGACTTCATTGAAGAAACCAAAACAGCTGGCAGGGCCTGGTGGGTGTGCTCCTAATTTGTGGACAGATAGCTTTGTCTTTCACAGTGGGTTCCAGCCTGCAGTGACTGGACCCAGACAGGGAAAGGAAAAAAAAGCCCTTCTATTGAAAATGTGGCCTCCTTCTTCCCACTGAAGTCAATGTCAAAATTTGCTTTTGTGAGGGGCCAAACGGTTGAGTCCTACAGTTTAAAAAAAGGAACACACACATGCACAAAGGCATTCTTCTTCCAGGCCAATCACACTTTTCTCTTGAATTCAGAATGCCTGCTGCCTTCTCTTGGCTGGTAAGTGTACAGAATGAACTTAGAACCTATGGATATGATTTCTTAAAAATGCTAGCATCTCCATCTCTAGAAAAATAATTCCTTTTTTTTTTTTTTTTTGAGACGGAGTCTCGCTCTGTCACCCAGGCTGGAGTGCAGTGGCGCGATCTTGGCGCACTGCAAGCTCCGTCTCCCAGGTTCACACCATGCTCCTGCCTCAGCCTCCTGAGTAGCTGGGACTACAGGCGCCGCCATCACGCCTGGCTAATTTTTTGTATTTTTTAATAGAGACGGGGTTTCACCGTGTTAGCCAGGATGGTCTCGATCTCCTGACCTTGTGATCCGCCTGCCTCGGCCTCCCAAAGTGCTGGGATTACACGTGTGAGCCACTGCGCCTGGCCTTTTTTTTTTTATTGAGAGAGAGCGAGTGCAATCACAGCTCACTGCAGCATCAACCTCTTGAGTTCAAGCAATCCTCCCACCTCAGCTCCCGAGTACTTAGGACTATAGGTGCACACAACCATGTACGGCTAATCTGCTTTTCTTTTCTGTAGAGACAGTGTTTTGTCACGTTGCCCAGGCTGGTCTCTAACTCCTGGGCTCAAGCAATCCTCCCACCTCGGCCTTCCAAAGTGCTGGGATTACAGGCATGAGCCACTGCATTTGGCCAGAATTCCTTTATTTCCAAATAAAAATTTGAGAATTCTTTCAGTTTGAGAAATCATCCTTGGGTCTATGTGAAACAAGATGATGCTTTTCTAAAACTTTCTGAAGTAAAAGGGGCAAGGCGGGCATACAGGGCCAGGTGGAGGACGGGGAGGGGGTTGATGTGAAAGTTCCAGATACCTGGAGGAAATCATTTCTGTCAAACCCAGACAAAATGGAGCCAGGAAGGAGAGGAGGCTCAAGCTTACATTCTGCGATAAACGATTTCCAAGGACTTTCTATAAGCCCTTCACACATCTCCTGCTTTAATAAGGTTTATCACTAGACTTTTTTTTTTTTTTTTTTTTAGACGCAGTTTTGCTCTTGTTAGCCAGGCTGGAGTACAATGGCGCGATCTCGGCTCACCGCAACTTCCGCCTCCCAGTTTCAGTATATTCTCCTGCTTCAGCCTTCCCGAGTCGCCGGAATTACAGGCATATGCCACCACGCCCGACTAATTTTGTATTTTTAGTAGAGATGGGGTTTCTCCATGTTGGTCAGACTGGTCTCTATCTCCCGACCTTGGCCTCCCAAAGTGCTGGGATTACAGGCATGAACCACCGTGCCCAACCTATCACTAGACATTCTTTAGGACTGCAGCGATTCAAATAAAATGTTCTTGGAAGAACACTTACCCAGTAGCGACATCTCCACCAACAAACTGACAACAACTCTGGCTTTGAACCTCTGGAACCAATGAACTTGTTTCTAAGCCGCTTATGTCAATTTATTTTTGCTAATAAAAGCTCCTCTCCCCCTTCCTCACTGAAGGCACTAGTGGCTTGCCATTCCATGCATTCCAGTCTATAATCCTTACTTCTATTCTTGAGTAAACCCAACATATTTAGAGACAATTTTCTGGTGTCTTTTTTTTTTAGGGTGATACTGACTACGTAGTCAGTGTCAGTAGAGGTTAGTTCATACCTTTACAATTATATGGCTTGATAAGCTGGTCTTGACTGTCACATAAACCTACCTACCTTTGTCTTACTATTCCCTCTAGTAAACATGTGTCACTCTTTGGCCACCCAAGGGCCATTCTCCCTTCCTAATACTACTTACAGATTCCTTCAGTAAATCTATCCTTTCTCATTCTAGCCCTGTGGCTTGGGAGGGATTCACCCACCTCTCCTGCTCTACGGGTGGACTGTGGTTGGCTTAAACCAATCACCTTTTCCCATGTACTTACTTACATCCTCCACTGATTCCCAGATAAACCAGTAACCCATTCAGATCCATGAAGACACAGGAGCCATTTGAAGCCTCTGGGAAAGACTAGCTTCCTCCTCTTCCAGAGATGCTACCAGAAAAGAGGCTTGCTCTTCCTCCAGAAGGTATAGGGAGATCTGAGGCCTGGAGTTACTGCAGCCATTTTCTGCCACACGTGGAGAGTCAGGAGCTGCCTAAAAGAGGATGGGAATGGCAG
The DNA here is from genome assembly GCF_028885655.2 of Pongo abelii. Taxonomy (NCBI): domain Eukaryota; kingdom Metazoa; phylum Chordata; class Mammalia; order Primates; family Hominidae; genus Pongo; species Pongo abelii. Next base: position 85,811,904 of record NC_071998.2, on the reverse strand, counting down.
TTAGGGACAATGTGGTATCTGAGGATGAAGCTGAGGCAGAGAGGAACTAGTGTCCGGGAGTTCTTGTTTGGATTGCTAGATCAAACCTTACCTGAGGCCAATATCTGTCTGTGGAGATTTCTATTGTGTAAGCCAAGAAACTTCCTTTGTTGTTTAAGCCAGGTCAAATTGGCTTCTCTGCTGCTTATGATAAAATAGCCTTAAATGGGCTGGGCATGGTGGCTTAAGCCTGTAATCTCAGCACGTTGGGAGGCTGAGGTTGGCAGATCACGAGGTCAGGAGATCGAGACCTTCCTGGCTAACATGGTGAAACCCCCTCTCCACAAAAAATACAAAAAAAAAATTGGCGAAACATGATGGCGGACGCCTGTAGTCCCAACTACTTGGGAGTCTGAGGCAGGAGAATGGCGTGAACCTGGGAGGCGGAGCTTGCAGTGAGCCGAGATTGCGCCACTGCACTCCAGCCTGGGTGACAGAGCAAGACTCCGTCTCACCCACACACACGCACACACGCAAAAAAAGCCCTAAATGATATAAGTTCCTTGTTAAGAACATTCTGTGTCTCCCCACTGTCCATAAAAAAAAGTTAATGGGCATAAACATCTCCTTGATGGTGGTGATCGCTTCATAGGCATATACTTATGCCCAAACTTATCGAGATGTATACATTAAGTAGACACAGCTTTTTATATGTCAATCGTACCTCAATAAAGTGATTTTGTTTTTTTTTTTAAAGACAAATAAGTTTAAATTCCTTAGCTTACCACCTGAGACAGTGTACAAGTGAAACATAGGTGACCTTTTTCTTCTCATCAAACTAGTCTTTAGCTGTTCCCTCTGGCTTGTCCCTTTTCTCTGCTTATCCCTCCTTAAATTTTACGTTTTCCATGATCTGAATTTCACATCATTCCTGATCTTTCCAAACAATACTTATCTCTCTTGATCTGTTTCCCTTCACATTCTTCCTCCAATTATGATTTAAACTCCTGTCTTTTCTTTGCCCTTTTCCTAGACTGTCATGTATTCTGAATTACTTTAATGTATATTTAACCTGTCTTCTTGAGAACAGGTCTTACAGGCTTCTGATCAATGTCTAGCTCATAGCATCTAGAACTATGCCTTATACATAGTAGGTATTAGAAACACATGCTGAGTAGTTGGCAATAGTAGTGTTTTTTGATCAATGTCAACACAATTGCTTATGTCTGGTTAAGGATCAGGACTCAGAGACTACCTAGACACATGCAAACAACAAACCGGAGGGGTTCGACTAAATAGTTTTCACTTGAGAGGGCAATGGGCTATTCCGCTGTAAGAAAACCATCTGTATGAAAGAATCTTGGTGAGTGGACTGTAATCTAACTCTTCAAATCCCAGGGCTCATGGAAACAAATGAGGTAAACTTATTTGACTAATATATCTCTATTGTGAAAGCACACTGGAGCTTGCTTAATCATAAGCAGGTATCAAGTGGCCATATAATACAGCCCTGTGATTCAAGAGCTGCCTGTGGCCAAACAGGCCTGCCAAGAAGCTGTGCAATTTGGTGGTCCCAATTCCCAGTTCTATGTAAAGCCTCCGGGTGACTGGCCAATCAAGAGGCCCACAGACCAAGTAGCCCGCAGAGCAGCTATGCAGAGCCGTCATGCCATCATTTCCCGCATCACTTCCCGCCTACCTTCCCTCTGGCTTCACAGAGTCTGTTTACAAAGAGAAGTGAATGCCCATATCCTGCTTGGCCTGCAGTATAGGTGTTATTGTAACTCTTTAAAGCTTTATGACATTCAGTGGTGTACTTCCCTCGCATTCCTGAGTGACCCATGTCACGGTGGAAACAGGCTGTCCTTAGCATTTCACAGGCTGCACACTTAATAACATCATTCTGTGAGATGAAGGGAGAGCTCTAAGAAAAACCTAATTTGGCCTGCTGCAGCAACAGTTGCCTTAATTAGTCTCGATTTTTAATGCAATAAAAGGAATCAAAGTAAAGGTGGCTGGCCAGGAAAATTAATAAGCTTTCAGGTACACTTGGTTACTATGATTTTTCTGTTAGTAGAAAACGTTAAGCTGCTGTTTTGCTCTCTGTCTTCAGAACACAGGTTACAAGAAAAAAGAAAGGTACACACAGACATTGTTAAAAAGGCATTAGGCCGGGCACGGTGGCTCATGCCTGTAATCCCAGCACTTTGGGAGCCCAAGGTGGGCGGATCACCAGGTCAGTAGTTCGAGACCAGCCTGGCCAACATGGTGAAACCCTGTCTCTACTAAAAATACACAAATTAGCTGTGCATGGTGGCGGGTGCCTGTAATCCCAGCTACTCAGGAGGCTGAGGCAGGAGAATCATTTCAACCCCGGAGGTGGAGGTTGCAGTGAGCCGAGATCATGCTATTGCACTCCAGCCTGAGCAACAGGGTGAGACTCCATCTCAAAAAAAAAAAAAAAAAAAAAAAAAAAAGGTGAACTCTCTGGTACTATCTGCCATCTTGGCATCTTACTCATTCCAGAGAGCATAAGCTCTTTTTCTCTGAATTGGTTCTTTCCCCTCCTTGCTAAGAGCCTTATAATATTATGAAACACAAAAATGTAATTTGGAGCTGGACTGGGTTCACTCTTCACTATAAAGCTGCATTATCTACATTGGCATCCCTCTTAAGCAATCTTTAAGCAAAGAGGCATTTGGGACATCAGTAGAAGAAGGGACATTTTCCCTGTGCGTGGGCTGTATTCTTCTGAGTAAATAGATGCTTTAAAACCAGCCAAGTCTCCATTTGGTGCATCTGAGTAGGAGTTTGATATTTGCACTGAGAAATATTGAATTCCTAGAACACCAAGAGGTGATTCAAGAATTTTCTTTCAAGCCAGTTAGACTTTAAATAAAAATTATTTACATATTCATGAGCAGATATATTTCTCTAGTATGTGCTAAGCATGAAAAAAGAGCATCAACCATCAAGTTTACCTTTGCTATGGGAATGTCTTGTGATACACCAGAAACTTAGGTGATACGGTTTTGAAAAAAGAAAGGATTCCATGTAAGATCCTCAGGAGGAATAACTACCCCGATCTTTCACACCTGTGGAGTTAGACCAATCATAGCCCTGATAAAGGTCTCTGATGTGTTGTGATCTATGAATTGAAGTCCATGCTGTAAGTTATCAAATCACTTGCTAGTTAGGGGGCCTGGCCAGCCACCAGCATTCACATCCAAAGCAACTTTATCGCCCTCTTCCTCAGATAAGACAACTCTTACAACTTGTTAAAGACATTCCTCTAGAAAAATGGCAATGTCTCTCCTCCCCCAGCTCTCACCTCCAAAAAGGCAACAAATACTACCCATGGAAATACTACCACAGATGAAAAGATCTAACAGAGGAGTGGTGTTTATGCTCAGTCTCTCTCAAACATCAAGGTTGCTATGGTTGTGTGACCTTCAGCAAGCCACTCCACCAATCTAAGCCTTGCTCTGTCCTTTCTTCCCTCATTCCATCATTTCTTCATCCCCTCACATACTTAGTATTTAGAGACCACCCACTATGCATCAGGCCCTGGCCTAAGAGCTCTGGATATAACAGTGAGCTAAGCCAAGTCCCTGCCCTCGTGCAGCTTCTGTTCTGGTGAGCAGAGGGAGAAGGAAGACAGACAACAGGCCATAGCATCTGGTCATTTGTAGTCAATTCACTGGGACAAATCAAGCAACTTTATTCTTATTTAATGGACAAGGCTTTATATTCCATTATATTAAAATAAGGACTCCGTGCCTTTTGGTTAACCTTTATAAAATATTGCAAAGGGGCTGGGCACAGTGGCTCACGTCTGTAATCCCAGCACTTTGGGAGGCCGAGGCAAGCAGATCACTTGAGGTCACGAGTTCAAGACCAGTCTGGCCAACATGGCGAAACCCCATCTCTACCAAAAATACAAAAATTATGTGATGGGATGTGATGGTGAATGCCTATAATCCCAGCTACTTGGGAGGCTGAGGCAGGAGAATCACCTGAACCTGGAGGCGGAGGTTGCAGTGAGCTGAGATCTCGCCACTGCTCTCTTGCCTGGGCAACAGAGAGAGACTCCTTTTAAAAAATAAAAATAGGCCGGGCGCGGTGGCTCACACCTGTAATCCTAACACTTTGCAAGGCCGAGGTGGGCGGATCATGAGGTCAGGAGATGGAGACCATCCTGGCTCACATGATGAAACCCCATCTCTACTAAAAATACAAAAATTAGCCAGGCGTGGTGGCAGGCACCTGTAGTCCCAGCTACTTGGGAGGCTGAGGCAGGAGAATGGTGTGAACCCAGGAGGCAGAGGTTGCAGTGAGCAGAGATTGCACCACTGCACTCTAGCCTGGGTGACAGAGCGAGACTCCGTCTCAAAAAAAAAAAAAAAATTAAATTAAATAAAAATAAAAATAAATGACTGGGCGCAGTGGCTCACGCCTATAATTCCAGCACTTTGGGAGGCCAAAGCGGGCGGATCATGAGATCAAGAGATCAAGAGATCGAGACCATCCTGGCCAACATGGTGAAACCCTGTCTCTACTAAAAATACAAAAATTAACTGGGAATGGTGGCGGGCACCTGTAGCCCCAGCTACTCAGGAGGCTGAGGCAGAAGAATCACTTGAACCCGGGAGGCAGGGGTTGCAGTGAGCTGAAATCGCGCCACTGCACTCCAGCCTGGTGGCAGAGTGAGACTCCATCTAAAAAATAAAATAAAGTAAAGTAAAATAAATTTAAAAAAATAAAATATTACAAAGGGCATATTCTGGTACATTGAGTGTCATTCAATTTAACCTGGAGACAAAGAAGAGAACAAGGCAGGCCCTCCTCCACTTACTGAATGTTACCCCTGCAGAAGTCATTTAGCCTTTTCACCCCTCAAGGTGGCAAGAGTACTTTCCTTACCACCTCCTAGGTTAATCTAAGCACCAAACTGAGCCATGGACAGGGAGCTATGGGATAATGGCTGATCAACCCTAAGCATTATGAAATACAGTGGCTGCAAATGGTGATGCAGATTAAGGTGAAGTGATGTAGTGACGATAACTAATCAAGGGAAAGCACATACGGTCATTTCTCCCCTGAGTTTCTTCCCAATTTCTAAGGGGATCCAGAGTCAACTTAATATGGCACCATTGACAAAGAAATTGTGTTAGGCACTTGCCTAAGCATACACCTGAACCTGTAGATTCTTGGCCGGCACTATTCCCTCTGCACTCGTTCATTTCCTTGTTGTGCACCTCTGGCCATGGGCATTGCCAGACCAAATCCATCAATTAGAAGAAACTTCACCTCTGCAGGAATTCTCAGTCAATTTCAGCTCTGAATGAACGGTGCCTTTGCTTTGTGTTCTTTGGCACCCATATTAATATTTAAAGACATATAAATGGTTGTCGTTAGTTGAAAATGAACAGATGATTGGTGAAATGAAACTGTGGATAGAATATATCTTCCTCGATTCTCAATCTGTTTTGGATTGAAGACAAGAAAAGACCATATTAGCAAAAGAAAAATTGGCCTAAATGTGAGAACAGTTGGTTTTAAATATATATATATATACACACATATATAATTAAGTATTCACAGATTGGCATGAGGCCAGGAAAGCACTCAGTGGAGTTTTCCATTCCACTCCCCACATCTTATTTGCAGAGCGTGTGCTTTTTCTCTTAAAGCACCACACTTCCAAGTTGAGAAGCTTATCTGCACTTTAGAGTAGCCTTTCTTTCTACTTTCTAGGTAAATAAACAGTTAAGTAAGAGGCAAGCAGATTTTTGACTTGAAGAACAGATAAGCAGACTAATAAATACTAAGCTAACAGAAGCCTTTCCCCTCGAAATCCTTGTCCTTGTTAGGAATGACGGGCTGGTCCTAACGCAATACAGCTAAAAGTTAATTGACATTATAATTCCCCCAGCATGGGAGTGAGGCTGGTAAAGAGACCAGGATCTGAAATCATGCAAGGGGTGGAATGATTCTTTGTAGCTTCTGCTGTAATTTTGAGATTTTAAAAATTCCCTTCCACCTAAAAAAGATATATGTCATGATGCAGCAATAAAAAGGGATGCACTGATGGTCCAAGCAACAACACTGATGAACCTCAAGACCATGTTCACAAAGGAGGCCAGATATGAAAGAGGAGATGCTGGATGATTCCCCTTACATAAAGTTCAAGGATGGGCAAAACTTGTGTCTGGAGAGTTCGGAAGCGTGGTTGCCTCTGGGAGGGAAGTATTGACTGGAGAGGGTCCTGAAGGAACTTTTTGGGATGATGCAACATCGCATATCCTGATCTGGGTATGTGTTGAGGTATGATATATGTCATTGAACTATACCTTATGATTTGTGCACTTTACTTCATGTAAGTTGTATCTTATTTATTTATTTATTTATTTATTTATTTATTTATTTATTTGAGATGGAGTTTCACTCTGTCGCCCAGGCTGGAGTGCAGTGGCTCGATCTAGACTCACTGCAACCTCCACCTCCCATGTTCAAGCAATTCTCGTACCGCAGCCTCCTGAGTAGCTGGGACTACAGGTGCGCACCACCATGCTCCACTAATTTTTGTATTTTTAGTAGAGATGGGGTTTCACCGTCTTGGCCAGGCTGGTCTCAAACTCCTGACCTCAAGTGATCCGCCCTCCTTGGCCTCCCAAATTGCTAGGATTATCAGCGTGAGCCACCACGCCTGGCCTCATTATTTTTTTTAAAAAAAGACATCACATTTAGGAGCCACTGGAGGACACATTACAATGATTGATATATTTATAACATTTGCCAGTTGACAAAAGACTCAAATGTAATTATCTCTTGATTCTTGCAAGCATCCTTGAGATTAAATGAGGAAAGTGAGGCTCACTGGAATTCAAGATATTGAGGCTGTCCCTCTCCTCTGCATTCCAGCAGCCCAGGAACACCAGCGTGGCTCCCTGGCAGCCCTTCTCGAGGAGGAGCTGCTGGCATTTGGTCAGGACATGTCTTCACTGCGCGGCTCTATTCCATGAACTGCAGAGCATGTGCCGTTGCTGGCAAATGCTCTTCCCTGAGGACCAGCGGGTCTGCCAGAAACACCTTCACACATTTCAGATGCCCTCAGGAGGGTATCAGACCCTGGCTGAGAACTTTGTGTTTACTGCATTCCTGGATACAGGGGCTCAAGCCCCAGTTAACGTTTAACTCACAGAGAAGCTGGATCCCTGGTGAGAGGCATCTTTGTTTGGGCACTGATGCAGAATGGAATGTTGGCCCAGGTCCTCTGGATGAGCCACCTGTCCTGCTTTGGCTTGAGGCCCACACACAATTCCCTTCATTTTATCCATTGGTTCAGCATCCAACGTCCATAGGTGTGGTTCTAGGGTGGGGCTGAGCTCACTATGTGTTCCCTGGAGGTCCAGGGCCATGTTTCTTTCCTCTGCTGTTCCTCCAGGACCAAGGATCCGGAGCTCCCTTTGCCCTCAGAACAGAAGGTTAGCCACCAACTCTACCTCCGCCCTACGCCCTGGGGAGTGGAGCCTCCATTGTCGGTGGAATCTCCCCCAGAGCCTTCTGCTTTAGGTTGGTAACACAATAATGAACCGAGTAAGGACTTGAGCCCAGCTCTCTTCACCTCAGTTTTGCTCTCAATCTACTACATCACAGGGTGGGACATCACAGCCCATCGTCCAAATCTGGTCCACTGCCTGCTGGCTCTAGGATGTTTCTTAAATACTCAAATGGTTACATTTGTGTCTATAGAAAATATCCTCAATTTTGCTTCTTGGCCCACAAAGCCTAAAATATTTACTATCTGGTTCTTTACAGGGAAATTTTCCAGATGCCTGCACTGCCATTACGCTTGCTTTATCCCGGTTTACAACTGGTAGAACTCTGACAGGGCTTACGAACAAAAGTTTCCCGGTTTGGAGCAACTGGGACTTCTTTTATACTGCAAGAACAAGACAAGGGTCAAGGAAGACATTAACTTTATTAAGATATCAGCCAAGCCTATTAGGGAGCAAAGAGAGATAAATGAGGGAGTGGAGATAATGAGTCACATATAAGGTCCCATCATTTAAGTTAAATAGTTGTATTACACTTTAGGAGGCTGAGGCAGGCGGATCATGAGGTCAGGAGATCGAGACTATCCTGGCTAACACGGTGAAACCCCGTCTCTACTAAAAATACATAAAATTAGCCAGGCATCGTGGTGGGTGCCTGTAGTCCCAGCTACTTGGGAGGCTGAAGCAGGAGAATGGCGTGAACCCAGGAGGCGGAGCTTGTAGGGAGCCGACATCGCGCCACTGCACTCCAGCCTGGGCGACAGAGCAAGACTCCATTTAAAAAAAAAAAAAAAAAAAAGTGGTTGTATTAGATTATCTCCCCACCTGACACCTCTCAGCCCCGTGACAGCTTGGTGACCAGCTCCTACGTTGAGCTAGTTGACATTAAGAAAATCCCTCAAAAATTGCAGGAGACCATTAATGTAAAAATTTAGCAATTTGCTGAACTGTTTATATTTTTGCCTTGGAGTTCTTAGGGCCACACATAATTCATTCATCCATTATCAGACATGAGGATACTGAAGTAGGGGAAAGAAGAATTCCTTCTCTAGAGGAACTTACTGACAAGGAAATCGATGTGTTCCGTGCTGCAGAGGCAGGAGCAGGGTGGAGGTGCGTGACCTCACTGGAATGAAGAAGATGAAGCCCAGTTGAGGTCTCCAAGGATGAGCCCAGCTGCAGGTAAACAAGGATGGGGTGGAAGGACATTCTAGGCAGAGGAGAGCATGAACATCTATTGTGTGTGTGTTTTTTTTTTACTTTGCATACAATGAGTAAATTAAATAAAGGCATGGGAGCGAGATAGAACATGGAGTGTTAGAAAAACAAAAGAGAATCTGGCATGTCAGGCACCAAAGTCGAATGTGAGGGCATGAGATGACCCTAGAAACAGGGCAGGAGCCAGAGCCTGAAGAATCTTACAGGCAAGTGTCTTAGGTTGGGTTCCCCTAGCAGCAGACCCTGGCACAGGTAATATACATGAAGGACAGCTGCAGTTCTTTGCTCTTTTTCCCATTTCAGGGTGCTGTCTTATTCATGACCTTCTGAATCTGGGCTGGACTTAGTGACCTGCTTAGCCAACAGAATTTGTAGAAGTAACATTCTGGGACTTCTGAGACTAACTTACAAGAAGCCTTGCTGCTTCTACCTGGGTCTCTTGGAACACCCTCACTCTGGTAGCTTTGAGCCACCATGGAAGAACTCTGATGACTCTAAAGTGGCCAAGTTAGAGAGATTACATGCAGGCTCTCTGGGCCGTGGTCCCTGTCAGGTCCAGCCTTCTAGTTGTCTCTGCGACTCTGCCAAAGTGCCAGACAATGAACAGAGCTGTTGCGGATTCCCTCGACTTGCCCAGCTGTCAGTTGGACATCTCAGTCAACACCACATGGGACAGAAGAATTGCCCAGCTGAGCCCTGTCCAAGTTTCTGACCCAGAGAATGTGAGATAAAGAAAACGGTGGTGGCCAGGCGCAGTGGCTCCTGCCTGTAATTCCAGCTCTCAGGGAGGCAGAGGCGGGAGGATAGCTTGAGCCCTGGAGTTCGAGACCTGCCTGGGCAATATAGCGAGACCCTGTTCTCCACAAAAAGGAAAAAAAAAAAAAGACAAAAAAAAAGAAAACGGTGGTTCTGGCTCTAATTTTTGAGAATGTTGTTATGCATAGCAATAGATAACTGTTAGTTTTCTAGGGCCCCTGTAACACAATACCATAAACTAGGAGGCTTAAAACGACAGAAATGTATTCCTTCCCAGTTCTGGAGGACAGAAGCCTGAAACCAAGTGTTGGCAGGGCCACACCCCCTCTGAAGGCTCAGGGGGACCCTGTGCCATGCCCTTCTCTTAGCTTCCCATGTTACTGCTAATCTTTGGCATCCCTTGGTTGGAGACACGGTACTCCAGTCTCTGTTCTCCTGCCACCTGACCTCCCCTCTCCCATTCACGTGGCGTTCTCTTCCTCACGTGTGCTCGCTCTACTCTTATAAGAATACTAATCATAGTGGATCAGGGCCCACCCCTCATCTTAGTTATATCCATGAAATATATCTGATTATATCCATGAAAACCCTATTTCCAAATCAGGTCATGTTCACAGGTACCAGGGGTTAGAACTTCAACTTTTTAGAGGACACAATTCAACCCACAACAATAGCCAAAACACAAAGATTTGAGTACAAGTTGTTTATCTGAGGGATGATTCTAGGAAGCTCCAGTGAGGGCTGGTGGGAAGGTGGGAGGGGGAAGGTAAGAAGGTCAGAATAATGGGCATCGTGGCCCTGTGGGCACTGGGAGTCAATGCCACCGGGAAAAATCTGGCAGACAGTGTAGAAAACACCTCAAAATGATTCTCTCTGCACTGCCCCCTCCCTCAGGGGTGAGCAAGGTAGACAATTGGTCCTTCCATTCCTGTCTCTCACCAGCTGAGGGCTGCTGCCTGGGAGCATTAACTTCCTCGCACTTAAGGCTCACTGCCCAAAACCAAGAGCAATCCCTCAAGTGAAGAGCAGCAGGTGCTTGCAGCAGGGCTCTGCGGGCATCATCTGGAACAGCAGGTGCTGAGGGGCACGGGTGGGGGGCTGACAATCTTTGCTATCGCCATGCTAGGGAGCTTGAATTGTATTCTGAAGGTTATGGGGGCTGGAAGGAATTGAAATACTTAATGCAGCAGAGTGGTGAGGTCCGGTTTGAATTCTAAATCACCTAGGTGGCAGATGAAGCAGGGCAGACTCTCCAGTTAGGAAGCTACACCTGTACACCAGGGGAGAAATCGCATGCACAACCCAGTGCCATGGCCGGTCAGATGGAGGGGAAGGGCTGGGCTCAAGGTATATTTAGGAGGCAGAATCAACAGGAAATACAAAAAGAAGGTGGGGACAAAGTTCAGGAAATTCTGGGACCCTGAAGAAATGCCTGACATTGAGCTGAGCAAAAGATGAAATCTTATCCTGTCCATTACAGATAGGAAAAGCTACTGATGTGACAGCAACCTGCCTCAGGGCCCTGGCACAGGCTGCTTCCTCAGCCTGTGACATTTTCCATCCTTGCCCCTCTTCCCCAGTCACATGACTCACTCCCAGGCACACTGCAGGTCTTTGCTAAAAATGGCCCCTCCTCAATGGGGTCTTCCCTGACTACCTAATTTAAAATTGCAAGCCACCTGTCCCCCACCGTCTTGCCATTTCTTTCTGTCACCCTATCCTGCTTTATCTTTCCCCACCTGTCACAGTCTGATATACATTTACTTTAATTATATATTGGTTTATTGTCTGTTGTGTTCCTTGTCACCACCCAAATATGAGCCCCATAGTGGCAGGGATTTTTGGCTGTGGTCACAACCCAGCATCTAGAATAGGGCCTGGCACATTGAAAGAAACACACACATATTTGGTTTGTTTTTGTTTTTGGAGATAGATCTCGTTCTGTCACCTGGACTGAAGTGCAGTGGCACGACCACAGCTCACTGCAACTTCAAACTCCTAGGCTCAGGCAATCTTCCTGCCTCGGCCTCCCGAGTAGCTAGAACAACAGGCACACGCTACCATGCCTGGCTACTTTTTTTTATTTTTGTAGAGATGGGGTTTCGCTATGTTGCCAGGCTGGTCTCAAACTCCTGGCCTCAAGCAATCTTCCACTTTGGCCTCCCAAAGTACTGAGATTACAGGCATGAACAACTGTGCCCGGCCAATACCTCTTTATTGAATGAATGAATGAATGAATGAATAATTCAAAAACCTATTGTTAAATACAAATGGGCTGGGCGCAGTGGCTCATGCCTGTAATCCCAACACTTTGAGAGGCCAAGGCGGTGGATCATTTGAGCTCAGGAGTGCAAGACCACCCTGGCCAACATGGCGAGACCCCATTTCTACTAAACATACAAAAAATTAGTCGGGTGTAGTGGCATGCACCTGTAGTCCCAGTTATTTGGGAGGCTGAGGCAGGAGAATTGCTTGAACCTTGGAGGCAAAGATTGCAGTGGGCTGTGATTGTGCCACTCCACTCCAGCCTGGGCAACAGAGCGAGACTTCATCTAAAAAAACAAACGAAACACACACACACAGAAATGGACTATAGCTGCTTCTGTCTTCTAAAGGGGAGAGGTAATGGTGGCATAATTTATATTCTAGGAGAAATAAAATGCCTCTGCCATGCTCTTTCCTTCACAAACACTGGAGGAGAAAGAAGAAAAGGAGGTGTCTGGGCAGATGCCACCTTGTGTGAGCAGAATGCACGTGGCTCTTCTAAGCAAGCAAGGGAGAGGCTGGGTGTCAGGCAGGGAGTGCAGCAGGTGAAAAGGGAGAGTGTAAGCCTGTATGCATTTTTGGTTCTTGAGAAGAAAAGAATTTAAAGAGTGCAGCAAGGGGCCCGGTGGTAGAATGGCTAAAGAATTTTTCAAAGCAGGTGAGTCTCAGACTCAGTTTTAAATTATTTTGGAGTTTCTGCCATATAAACCCACTGAGTATCCTCAAAGACCTTAGTAAAGTCTGCTACAAGCATAGGCCTCATGTAACTTTTTTGGGAGGGAAGTTGAGGATAGGGTGCAAATCCCACATCTGGGTTGACACATGGAACGTGAACAGCAAGTAGAGAACCTGAGATGAAACTGAAATGGAATTCAGCAGAAGCAGAAGGGACAAGCCTGATGATACAGGGCTGTGGTAATTATAGAAAATTGGGGAAATACCTTTTTTTTCTTTTTTTTCGAGACGGAGTCTCGCTCTGTCGCCCAGAGACTGGAGTGCAGTGGCGGGATCTCGGCTCACTGCAAGCTCCGCCTCCCGGGTTCACGCCATTCTCCTGTCTCAGCCTCCTGAGTAGCTGGGGCTACAGGCGCCCGCCACCACGCCCGGCTATTTTTTTGTATTTTTAGTAGAGACGGGGTTTCACCATGTTATCCAGGATGGTCTCGATCTCCTGACCTCGTGATCCGTCCGCCTCGGCCTTCCAAAGTGCTGGGATTACAGGCATGAGCCACCGCGCCTGGCCGGGGAAATACTTTGGAATTAACACAGTCACTTATCAGGCCAGTCACCTGGGTTCCACAATACAGTACATTCATATGGCACTTTATAATTTACAAAGCATTTTCACTAACAATGTGTCTTTTATCTTTTTTTTTGAGACGGAGTCTCGCTCTGTCGCCCAGGGTGGAGTGCAGTGGCGCGATCTCGGCTCACTGCAAGCTCCGCTTCCCGGGCTCATGCCATTCTCCTGGCTCAGCCTCCCGAGTAGCTGGGACTACAGGCGCCCGCTACCGCGCTGGGCTAATGTTTTGTGTTTTTAGTAGAGACAGGGTTTCACCGTGTTAGCCAGGATGGTCTCGATCTCCTGACCTCGTGATCTGCCCTCCTTGGCCTCCCAAAGTGCTGGGATTACAGGCGTGAGCCACCGCGCCCGGCCAACAGTGTGTTATTTTTATCTTCACCCTGTACAACAGAGAGATTAGAGAGTTCATCCAAGATCATGTAAATGTCAGAGCCTGAGCTGAACTTTGGCTCTGTGGACTAGAAGTCAAATACATTACTACCTTACTCCTAGCTTTTGCAGTTTCAATATTTGGGCTTTCGGCTATTTGAGAAGCCCAAGCCACGCAGTGATTTGATACTTTCGCCTCCGGACTGAAGAGAATCCCCTATTCTGGAAGCCTGGTTTGCAGGAGGGAGTCCCTGGGCTAGTGAGTGGGCTGAGCCACTTGCTCAGCAGCCACAGTGCATCTCAGTTTTGTTGTTCTCTGCTATGGTACATGATAAAAAATTTATAGCCTGGGAAGGTCTTTGGACCTATCTATGCAAAGGGCAAAGGGCAAAAACTTTTCTAATATGTTTCCAGGAGGGGAGCTTACTGGTGCTTTTAGAGAATAAAATTATTCCAATTTCTCATGTCATATTTGGATCCTCCATGGTTAAAAGCAGAATGGATCATAAGTCTGGGTTTGGAAAGTTTGAAAAGGTCTGTTTCCACTATCTATCTGTCTTCAGTTTAAGCTGTTGCCATGACATCTTACCCAAAGTGGCCTGACTCTTTTCCCAAGAGATTGCTCTTCTGGGAAAAAATGCAGTGATACTCAAGTCAGAACTGGAGCACGCCACAAAGGACTTGTAACTGCTTCTTTGGGTTGAGGAGGGGACGTATTTGTAGTTCTGGTTATAATTGGAGCAAAAATATTTTACATGGACCCTAATTAAAATGAGGGGGAAATGCACTTAAAGTTTTCTTTAACACGTGTGCTTATGAATCAAGTTTATGGGATGGGAAATCTATCCACTTGTTAATCCAAAAGATCATCCACAAATAGAACCCAGGGTGGCTGTTGTATGAAATTGAATTATGTGCCCAGATCTATTACAACCACTTTCTCCTCCTTTCTGTGAGTGGCTTCAGTATGCCCTGAAGTATGACCCAAAGGTAATTCTGTGGAAAATTAGCATCAAATCTTCTATTTCTGGTGAGACTAAGTGGGATTTGGGGTGGTTTATTTGCTATTTTTTTGTACTTTTATTTATTACCCGATGTTTAAAATTATGACTGTGTATTAAATTCCAAAAACAAGTGTGTGCATTTAGAATTAAATAACCCATAACAAGGGAAAACTTGTCAATAATGATACTGGAACACAAAAGAAGAGAAAATGACGAAGATTCAACTTGGTTGTATGTAAAAGCCTTTGCCATCTCAGTCACCTGAGAAATGACCAAACTTTAAGACTGTTCTTACCCTAGGATATCATTAGGAGTGTCACGTATACACATCAGATTCATTTTGAGTCATGTTTTATTCAGTTCCTCACTTATACTTACTTTGTGCTGTATCTACTCTTGCCTGAAGAAGCAATATTGCATGCTTAGGATTTTTTTAAAATTTTTTCAGGAGATGCTGAGTGTTGCTACAAGGAGGAACTGCCTTTGGTTCTTCACTCTATGAAGAGCTTTATTATTTTATAATTGCATAATGAGTTCTTGGAACATTGTCTTTAAAAGGATAGATGTTGTATTGTAATAAAATAATGTTATTAAAATTTGATAACCTGGAAACAATCATTTGTGGTTCTTTCAGTACTTAGGGCTCCTTCAAGATGGTACTTGCAGTTTTCCTGAAGTGCATTATTTATGACTATAAAGGGAGAATAAAGGATTATGAGTTATGAAAAGAAATGTTATCGAGTACAATACAAACAGTGCAATTGCCTATGGCTTTTCCTGAGCTTCACCTTCTTATCTAGCCCCATAGTTTAGTGGAAAGAGAATGGATTTTGGAGTCTATGAGATTTGGGTTCAAAATCTTGCCCTACGCCATTTTCCAGCACAATGACTACTGCCAGGGTATTTCTCCATTCTGAGGCTCAGGCTCCTTATCTGTAACATGGGAATGATCCATCTTAGAACCAAATAATATTGTCGTTGCTCAACCATTTTTGACTTATAAAAATGGCAATTTTATGTGGCTCAGTCTAGTATGTACTGCACAGCTTGGCAGGGAATTGAATGTCACTAAAGATGAAGCACTTGGCTGGCTGCAACACTGTCAGTGTTTAAGGGATGGGAATTCTACTAATGCTGCCTTTTAACTAGTTCGACTTTGAGAGCATTTAAGGATCTACCTCTGTTTCTTTCCATTTATACCTTCTCTGAGCTTCGGGTCCCTCTGAGCCTTTATTTTTATTTTATTATTATTTTTATATTTTTTTTCACTTTAATAGTGATAGGGGGATCTCTCTCTATTGCTCAAGCTGGTCTTGAACTCCTGGCCTCAAGCAATCCTCCCACCTTGGTCTCCCAAAGTGCTGGGATGATGGGCATGAGCCACCACACCTAGCCAGCCTTTATTTTTAAATCTTCCTGGTCTATTAAGGCTCTCAAGGCAGATCCTTAATCATCATCTTGAACCGCTCTTTCTAAACCTATGATCAGTTTTATCCCAAAACCAAAATGACAAGTTATAGGATCAGAAAAAACAATGTTAGGCCGGGCACAGTGGCTCACTCCTGTAATCCTAGCACTTTGGGAGGCCCAGATGGGTGGATCACTTGAGGTCAGGAGTTCGAGACCAGCCTGGCCAACATGGTGAAACTCCATCTCTACTAAAAACACAAAAATTAGCCAAGCGTGATGGCACATGCCTGTAGTCCCAGCCACTTGGGAGGCTGAGGCAGGAGAAGCGTTTGAACCCAGGAGGTGGAGGTTGCAGTGAGCCAATATAGCACCACTGCATTCCCAGCTGGGCAACAGAGCAAGACTCTGTCTCGAAAAAAAAAAAAGGCAAAAAAGAAAAAACAATGTTAGGCTGGCACAGGTCACTACAGTGTCAACCTCAGAATCTGTAGCATGTAGAAGATATAGGTGCGTTGGCAAAATCTGAAGACAGTAAATCCTACCATATGCTCTGAGTGAGAACCAGGACTTGTGTAAAACGTAGGTTATGTTATTTTTAGGTCAACAGAGTGATGGGGATGAGCCTCTGGGCGAGCTAGGAGCTGGCCGCTGGTCCTCACACTTCCCCTTTGCATCATGTCCATATGGGGCTAGTGGGAGGGCATCACTGCAAGCTTCTCAGTCTCAGGGTGTCCGGGAGAGAAGCTAAGCAGGAGCACCAGCCTAGGAGGGGACACCCACCCTTCACTCTTCATGGGCTCCTCCACAGCCACACAGTCAGGAGGGGCCTTCTGCTTCTTCATTCAGAGAGTACTGTGACTTACAGAATCTCTTAGCCCCTTCCAGTGCTAACTTCTTTGGTTCTATAATTCTGTGTTCATTGACGTTGATTAACTCTTGATTGAATTACGTGGGTTTTGATTGGCTTAAGATGTGAGTAAGGATTTGGGGCCTCCTCTCCAAATACCTGGGTTTTATAGTTTATAATGGTGACTGTGTATTTTGCTGGAATGATGTGAAACTTTCCTCACAGTTGTTCTGGAAGGTGTTAAGCAGGCTCACATAAATGTGCTTCACAAACTCATTTAAGTGTTTGGAAAGAGAAGGGCACTGCCAGCGTTTATCTATTCATTCAACACAATTGCTGCATGCCTGTCCTTTGCCAGCCACTGTTCTTGGGACATATTAAATTTTTACATGTGGGGGACAGACAGAAAGATGGACAGTAAGCAATAAATAAACCTATAGGGAAAATGGACCCAGGTAAAGGGCTGCAAGCCCAGCAGTGACCAAACACAACCTCTTCTTGTGCATTCTCAAGGGAGGTCCTGCAGTCTGTAAGCTTCTCTTTTGGCCTTTGAGGGAACCGTCGGGCCACATTGATCCCACTGTCAATTCAGTAGCCACCAGGTTCTCATGGCAGTGAGTGGGATATGTAGACACCATAAGGTGGAAAACACGCACTTGTGCAAGTTCCACACCCACTGGAAATGGCATGATCTCTAAGATGGTTACCTTTGGGTACATCTAGACACGGAACACACTCACACATACACAAACAGCATTTCCTAATTTTGTGAAATGCTATTCTTAATTTTGCATTAAAAAGTCACCTAGGGACTGGACGTGGTGGCTCATGCCTGTAATCCCAGCACTTTGGGAGGCCAAGGCCAGCGGATCAGAAGGACAGGAGTTCGAGTCGCCCAGCCTGGCCAACATGGTGAAACCCTGTCTCTGCTAAAAATACAAAAATTATCCAGGCATGGTGGCGGGCGACTGTAATCCCAGCTACTCCGGAGGCTGAGGAATGAGAATTGCTTGAACCCAGGAGGCGGAGGTTGCAGTGAGCTGAGATAGCACCACTGCACTCCAGCCTGGGTGACAGAGAAAGACTCCATCTTGGGGGGAGGAAAAAAAAAGTCACCTAGGAAGTTCCGAGACTTATAGTAAGGGCTTGAAAGCAACACATTCTCTTAGATTTGTTGTAGCCCAGTGGTTCTCAAAGTGTCCTCCATGGACCAGCAGCATCAGCATCACCTGGAAATTTGTTAGGGCTGCAAATTCTCTGGCCCCTCTTGAGACCTACTGAATCAGAAATGATGGGGTAGAGCCCAGCAATCCATGTTTTAATAAGCCATCCATGTGATTCTGATCATGTTTAAGAATCCCTGCTAGATCATACAAAGGATATTTAATGATAGAAATACTATCTTACAGTTCTAATAGTCATTTTCTCATTTGAGCTGTGTTAAACAGTGCAGAATCAGCAACAGATATTATGCCCATGGAAAAAAAGAAAGAAAAAAACAGAGGGTTGAGTATCCCTGGATCCCACAGCTATTAAGCATTAAATAAATGATGCTGGTATTCTGTTTCATTGCTCCTTCTGAACTTTCTCCATTTAATTCTTTCTCAGCCCTTCCTTCTTTTATCCACAATACTGAGATGCCTGCCTTAAACCCTTCAGATAAGTAGGAGACAGAATACAGACATTAGAGTGGATACCTCGAAATATTGGTGACAAAAATCTCCAGTGTCTGAACTGTAACTTTCTTCGAATGAAGAGCTTAAAGTTGTAGTTCAATGTTTTTCTCTTTCACAAGAAGAAAGGACCACTCAGAGCTGGAATACTCACCCCCGGCGGCCTCATCAGGGCAGCGGGTGGCCTGGCTACCGACTGCAGGATCATTTACCAAGTCCGCAGGCCCACGGCCTTCTGGTTACACCAGGATCCACAGGCTGGGGCTGAGTGGTACTGTGTGGATGGTGTGGTTTTGTGATCCACACTGCCATCTTCTGGGGAGTCTCATCAGAGACTGAGGTTCCGTTTTTAGTGTCAAAGCTTCGAGTCAAAGATTGGGGTAGGGGCACTTCTGATTTCAACTGGACCTATTCTAACCAGCTGATGATGGTATTGATGATGGTGATGGTGATGAGAAGGAGGAGGAGGATGGTGGCGGTGGTGATGAAAAACAGGATTCTGGAGTTTACAGTGGTTCTCACTCTTTTAAAAACACATCCCATAAAGAGTACAGCTGATCAAACAACAAAAGAAGAAAATACATAAGAGAGCTGCTACTATTTTTAAAAGGTAGAAGTGGACAGAATGGCCTTCAGAGGCAAGTGAAGAAAACTGGAAAATATACACTCTACAGCGACTGGTTCTGGAATGTGGGACCATGAGCACTTAGTGAATTCTCTGTTTTCCAAAGTTTCTACACTAAGCACCTTGCAGGGTGCATTGCTTCAGATGGCAGGCTGCATGAGCTTTAACAAAGTAGGAAACAACTGAGACAATAACTCCAGACTTCCAGCCTGGAAAACTCTGAAACCATACATTTTGGTTACTTTTAAGCCAGTCAGATTGTAAGAGAAATGTAGTGTTTCACAGTGGGAGAAGCTACAAGCCTGTAATCTAGTGGTTGACAGGGCCTGTTCCGCCTTTCTCTTAGCTCCTGGTGTTACCAGCCTCCTCCTCACTCCAATCGCTGCCCCCTCCATCATTAGGTGACATTCTTTTTGTGTGTCTGTCTCTTCTCTTCTTCTACGGACACCAGGCATATCAGATTAGGGGCTCTCCCTCCTCCAGTATAACCTCATTTTACTTACATTTGTGATGATCCTATTTCCAAATAAGGTCACATTCTGAGGTTCTGGAAAGCACGTGGATTTTAGGGGAACACTCTCCAGTACATGGGCTTCGGTTTCCGATCTTGGTTTAGCTACTAATTAGCTGTTCAATCTTGAGGCAGCTATTGGCTCTAGGCATCCATTTTCTCATCTGTTAATGTAAAGGAGTTAGCATGTGCCTGGCACAGAGTATACTCAGCAGAAGACAGCTAGTATTTTTGCTTTCACTATCAGAAAAAAAGTTTTCATAAATTTAAAGAGAGAGAAAAAAAGATCATACAGTCCCTGGACCAAAACAGACCATTTAAATAAAGAGAGCTTTGGAAAGCACAATTTCTACCTGACTTTCTTTTTTCCCTGTCACATTACATTTAGCATGTAGTACAAAAATCTAATTTAGCTCAGGCGACATTGGGTTATAGTTAACCAATTGTTTCTGATGAGGTAGATAACATTTGGGTCCATTTCATTCTCCAGGGGAGGCTCAGAAGAGACACACAGCTCTGCCACCTTTTCTACCTGCCTCTCCCTACATTGTGCAAGCTTGTGTTTCCAGAACCGGGTTCATTCTGACTTGGTCCCTGGTGTGTCCAAGGCCGTTTGTGTTAGCAGAAGGGGGTGTACAATCCAGCCTCCTCATCAACCTGATTGAACTTCTCTTCATTAACTTTGAGTATTGTGGATTTACAGATATGTTATTTGAGAAGGCTATGATATTAACATATTAGAAACCATGAATATTTGGGAATGAATTACTTTTCCAATAAATTAGAGCCCTAAGAGGGCAGGACTTTTCGAAGAGAAAAAGGAAGTTGAAGAAAGTTCCAGAACCTGACTTGTGGCAGGGCACGTTTTCACCTGGGAGAGGTGGTAATGGGGTAACTGAGATCCTCTGAACAGTAACCAACTTGCCACCTGAGAAAAAAGCTCTGAAGGCAACAACTGTGGTATTTCCATGTGCAAGGGTTCCAGGCGCTCGCCTAAAAATGTCCATGTGACTTTGTGTATACATGTGTTTACAGAATGTGTAAATAAATAGGAGCAGAATATGAAACACATGCGTCTGCGTTTATAAACTCCGCATCCACTTATGCTAATGAAATTATTTCCATCTGACAACAAACAGTCATTATCTGTGGAAGTGCTATGAATTAGAGGGATTACTGGGATTTTTGTCCTCGCACTTGGAGAAACGGAGTCACGAATGTTTTTACCATAAAAGGCCGGAAACTTGGCTTATGTCAGCACTGAAAACTTTATTGCTTAAGGAGCATATAAGTTGGAAATAAAGTTACCGTCTGCAATTTTTTCAGGACAGAGGAACTTTTAAACTCAAATTCATTTCCATTGCCTGTTGCAATTGACATCTCATGTTTTCATGTATCCATTTTTAGCAAAGTTTTCCAAGCCTACCAATAAATTGGTGTGCATAAAAATCTCTGCAGAACTTGTTTAAAATGTGTATTTCTGAGCTCCACCTCCAAAGAGTCTAAGGAAGTGAGCCTCAGTGAATGCCAGGAACTGCCCCTCTCAGTCTTAAAACTTGAGAAAGTTACAGTTGTCTTATCTGAGTTTCTTTCTCAGGAAACCAATCATCAGACCTCCCAGATAAGCATCAAGGAACGGAAACTCACCAGATTGCAGCATCTGGAAAATGAGACGTCAGACCTCTCACAGGTCATGACTGCCTAACCCACCACCTGCTTCTTGTGGACCAACTCCTCTTCCTTACCCCTCCCTCATTTCTGTTTTCCCATGCAGGGTCACATTCTTCGCTGCTACGTCCGCTCTTAATTTGAGTCTGCCAGGGAGATGGATTTGAGGCTGAGCTCCCATCTCTTTAGCTGCAGCACCTGATTAAAGCCTTCTTCCCTGGCAATACTTACTGTCTCAGTGATTGGCTTTCTGTGCAGTGAGCAGCAGGACCTAGACTGAAGCCTTGGTGTTTCAGTCCCAGTGTCTTGCCACAACACACTGAAGAGAGAACTATAAGCATGTGGATTACATGTGATTTTCATTTTCTTAAATACTGAATCAAGGTTGGGAGCATGCTGTTGTCCTTAGGTGTTCTCAGAGGACAACCCGGGGTAGGGTTGACACTCAGATGCATCTTCTCTTACTTTTGTGGCACTGCCCCCTCGCGCTGCACATGGAGCACAGACCCCATCCACATCCATTGGTGGCTGCACTGCCAAGGCACATCACATCTCCTGGTTATTTAATCACACACACACACACACAAACACTCACTCGTCCAAAGCATGGGGTCCTGTTGGTAGTCAGCAACAACAAAACCATTCATACTTCTCCCTCATACATGCACCACGGGCAGAAGCAATGGCCTGTCGTCCTCACGTTTCCTCCTGGTGTTTCTCAATGCGTCATTCCAAGTCAAGGTGTTTAAGAGCTGCATGCCTCCTCCGTCTCTTCCTGTGCTGCAGTGATCTTGGCAGATACTCATTCTACATGGCACAGCTACAGTATGGAAGGGATCACCCAACTGCATCAGACTTTATAAAGGCACGGTTTCAGGGTTTATTTGTTGCTCCATGTCGCCTCGCCTAACTTGACTTATACATATGCCAAAAGTTGATTCATACTTTGGACACGGGCATTTTCATCCAGTTATAAAATATCTGCTCATATGCATATGATAGTAATGGCTTTTCCACATCTTAAGCCATTGAGTTTTATGTGCTATCCATAGAGATGTTTTAAAAAGAAATTTTGTGAATAAACTTTTCTACTTTTTCTCCTGGCATAACATTTGTAAATTTGGGATGATTTTATAAGATTCTTGGCAGCAAAGTAAACTACCTGTTTTTAGTATAAGAAGTGGGAGTTTGAATGATGTCTCTATGGTTTTGGCAACAAAATTGCATACTGCAAAGCATTATTTTATGCTTGTCCTAAAACCTAAATTGTTCTACTGGAAAGCTCAGAGTTGTTTTGTATAGAAATAAAGGAGAAGTTTGAAAAGTTTTTGTTTTTTTTTTTTTTTTTTTAGACAGAGTATCACTCTGTCGCCTAGGCTGGAGTGCAGTGGTGCACTCTCGGCTCACTGTAACCTCTGCTGCCTGGGTTCAAGCTATTCTCCTGCCTCAGCCTCCCGAGTAGCTGGGATTACAGGCACCTGCCACCATGCCTCATTAATTTTTGTATTTTTAGTAGAGACAGGGTTTCACCATCTTGGCCAGGCTGGTCTTGAACACTTGACCTCATGATCTACCTGCCTCAGCCTCTCAAGGTGTTGGGATTACAGGTGTGAGCCACCATGCCCAGCCGTTTGAAAAGTTGTATAGAAGACAGTACACTAGGGACTGCATCAAACTTGATTTTCCTTTTTCTGTGTCGTATGTGAAATAATTGTTTGTTTCACCCACTCAGACTCCTTTTGCCATTCACAAGAGATTCTTCCTCACTGCTCGTGTTTGGGATGCTTTTCTGAATTGTAGTTTACATTATTATGCTCATTCTTCTCTTCATGCCTCAATGAGCCATTTTTACACGCAACTCAATTGTGTAAATTGGGAAAATAAAATAACTGTCTTACCCAGGTCCTCAAGAAAGAAGAGCTGGAGTCTTGATTAGAGAGCTGGTATTTTATGTGGGGGGTACAAACCTAGGGCCAAGAGGGTGAGGGAAAACGAGCTGTAAGGCAAGAAAAGATGTTGGTTAGTGTGGCATTGAGAGGCAAAGCCAGCTGGACTTACTGGGTCCAGTGGGGACTTGGAGAACTTTTCTGTCTAGCTAGAGGATTGTAAACGCACCAATCAACACTCTGTAAAAACGCACCAATCAGCGCTCTGTGTCTAGCTAGAGGATTGTAAATGCACCCATCAGCACTCTGTAAAATGGACCAATCAGCACTCTGTAAAATGAACCAATCGGCAGGACGTGGGTGGGGACAAATAAGGGAATAAAAGCTGG
The DNA here is from genome assembly GCF_028885655.2 of Pongo abelii. Taxonomy (NCBI): domain Eukaryota; kingdom Metazoa; phylum Chordata; class Mammalia; order Primates; family Hominidae; genus Pongo; species Pongo abelii. The sequence goes on along the minus strand of NC_071998.2, from coordinate 85,788,442 downwards.
CCACCCCAGCCAGCAAACTGCCCGGGTCCCCTTTCACACTGTAGAAGCTTTGTTCTTTTGCTCTCCACAATAAATCTTGCTGCTGCTCACTCTTTGGGTCTGTGCCACCTTTAAGACCTGTAACACTCACTGGGAAGGTTCACGGCTTCATTCTTGAAGTCAGCGAGGCCAAGAGCCCACTGGAAGGAACCAACTCCGGACACAGCATGGCACAGTACTGTATTGGCCACAGCATCACAATGAGTCACCAATGGATGTCCTATAGCCAAGGAGGACTTCTCCAGGAGGGTTACAACTCCACGGAAGAGGTGGAATTTATCTTCCCCACTCCTTCCTGTCTCCTGTATACCAATTGCCAATGTACACCCCCAGATAGCCAAAGGCCCCTCACTTCTGGGTTGCACCATCTAGCCCCTTGGTGGCTTCTAAGTCTCACTTCTGTCCTCTATTAAATGACCTTCCTTATGGGGTGTTTTGAGGATTAAACAAGATAATGAATGCAGGCAGGGCATGGTGGCTCACACCTGTAATCCCAGCACTTTGGGAGGCTGAGACAGGAGGATCACCTGAAGTCAGGAGTTCAAGACCAGCCTGGCCAACATGGTGAGACCCTGTCTCTACTAAAAATACAAAAAATTAGCTGGGCATGGTGGTGAATGTCTGTAATCCCAGCTACTTGGGAGGCAGAAGCAGGAAAATCGCTTGAACCTGGGAGGTGGAGGTTGCAGTGAGCCAAGATAGCACCACTGCACTCCAACCTGGGTGACAGAGTGAGACTCCATCTCAAAAACAACAACAATAAAAATCCAGATAATGAATGTAAAACCTTAGTCATTATAAGTACTCAAGAAAATGATTGACAAAACAAAAGATGCTGGGGTCCTGAGTTCCTGCTCATCTATGAGATGAGGCGGAGCTTAGGATCAGCCACAGAGGAGCAGAGGAGACATCTGGGTATGGTGACAGACTTGGAACCATGTCCAATATTTATGTGCAGCTATTTCAACCAAATTTATGAGAGTGGAGGGAAAGGATAGGATCCAAAAATGTTTCTGCAGCAATAATAATAAGCAAAAATTAAGTAACTTTGGATGCAAAAGACTCACTCTTCAGTGGCCAAGTCCAATTGCTTATAATGGCCTCCTCAGGAAAATATCTATTTCAACAATGTTCCAAGAATGCAGAGAATGCTGGAAATCATTTATTCCAGCTTATTTCTGCCCTTTCTCATGAGGAATGGGGGTAAATATCATGTAGACCAAGAGCAAAAGTTCACAACTGCATCTGTTGTCTCACTGGGGCAGAGTTGTTCCTTTAAATCTGGGAGGTAAAAAAATCCAAGTTCCAAAAGCTGGCTTTCAACTTTCCCCCACACGGAATTCACTTATTTTGAATGGCACAGTTACAGGTTTCACTACAGAGTGGCAACCCCACTTCATCTCAGCCAAGAAACTCACGTTAAAGAAAAAACATCCAAGGCCTGCGGAGAACAGATCTAACGCCAACACAGTCAAATTAAACCCTGAAGCCAAAACATCTAAAAATAGGTATTCTCATATTGCTTGTTACTTTTTTTCATGGCATAGAATGGAATACCTTAATTCTCTGGTGACTCTGTTAAGGACACAAATTTCATTCAGCAAATAGTCCCTCAGATTTAGGGTGGGGTCACAGGCCTTAACATGTAAGCATTGTGTGAGCTTCCTGAACTCGAGGACCTTGCAGTTTAGGTGAAAATATGTGACAATTAACAAATACAGTAGTGAAAAGACTGTTCTAAGGCAGCATGTGATTCTGGATGAATGAGTGAAAGAGATAGCCGAGGGCTCCAAATTTAAGAGAGAGAAAGGGCCCTGTGGGCTGGACAAATCCATGAAGATTAGACTTAAGGCAAATTTTGAAAAGGGTGAAAAGGATTTGGCTAGAGAGAAGGGGCTGAAGAGAAGCAGACAGTCTAGGCCAAGGCAATGTTATGGGTAAAGGTGGAGGGAAAATATGCATGCTATAGTCCAGGGGCAGAGTGGGAAATAATAATAGCAAAAGTTTATTGAGCACCTACTGTCCATTTGGAGGTGCTAAGCCGTTCAACATTATTGTCTCATTTAATGCTCAAAATATCCCCACAAATGAGGCATTCTTTCATCCAGGCAGGAGTGCAATGGCACCATCTCAACTCACTGCAACCTCTGCCTCCAGGGTTCAAGCGATTCTCCTGCCTCGGCCTCCTGAGTAGCTGGGATTACAGGTGCCTGCCAAGACGCCCGGCTAATTTTTGTATTTTTAGTAGATACAGGGTTTCACTATGTCGGTCAGGCTGGTACCGAAGTCCCAACCTCAGGTGATCTACCCACCTCGGCCTCCCAAAGTGCTGGGAAGACAGGCATGAGCCACTGTGCCTGGCCAAAAGAGGCATTCTTTTTTTTTTTTTTTTTTTTTTGAGACGGAGTCTTGCTCCATTGTCCAGGCTGGAGTGCAGTGGTGCAATCTCAGCTCACTGCAAGCTCCACCTCTTGGATTCACGCCATTCTCCTGCCTCAGCCTCCCGAGTAGCTGGGACTACAGGCGCCCACTACCACACCTGGCTAATTTTTTGTATTTTTAGTAGAGACGGGTTTCACCGTGTTAGCGAGGATGGTCTTGATCTCCTGACCTCGTGATCTGCCCGCCTCAGCCTTCCAAAGTGCTGGGATTACAGGTGTGAGCCACTGCGCTTGGCCCAAAAGAGTGACTAGCCCAAGGTCTGAGCAGGGCAGTGATTTGAGCTCAGGATGCAGGTTCAGGTCAGACTGTGAGAAGCCTCACTGGCTGTTTGTGTGGGGTAACCCATGAGGCAGAAATAATACAAAGAAAAAGGAGACTCAGGAGCCTGGGCACAGTGGCTCACACCTGTAATCCCAACAATTTGGGAGGCTGAGGTGAGCAGATCAGTTGAGGTCAGGAGTTCGAGACCAGCCTGGCCAATATGGTGAAACCCCGTCTCTATTAAAAATACAAAAATTAGCCAGGTGTGGTGGCATGTGCCTGTAATCCCAACTACTTGGGAGGCTGAAGTAGGAGAATCACTTGAACCTGGGAGGCGGAGGTTGCAGTAAGCCGAGATCGTGCCATTGCACTCCAGCCTGGGTGACAAAGTTAGACTCTGTCTCAAAACAAAACAAGACAAGACAAAACAAAACAAAACCCAACTTTTATTTTAAGTTCAGAGATACAAGTGCAGGTTTGTTACATAGGTAAACTCGTATTATGGGGGTTTGTCACACAGATTATTTCATCACCCAGGTATTAAGCCCAGTAACCAATAGTTATATTTTCTGCTCCTCCCCCTCCTCCCGCCCTCCACCCTCAAGTAGACTTCAGTGTCTGTTGTTTCCATCTTTGTGTCCATAAGTTCTCATCATTTAGCTCCTACTTCTAAGTGAGAACATGCAGTATTTGGTTTTCTGTTCCTGTGTTAATTTGCAAAGGATAATGGCCTCCAGCTCCATCCATGTTCCCGCAAGACATGACCTCGTTCTTTTTTATGGCTGCATTCTTAAACATTTTATCACCCCAAGGAGAAATTCCATACCCATTAGCTGTAATTTCATCCCTTCTGCCCTCAGCCCCTGGCAACTATTAATCTATTTTCTGTCTCTATGGATTTGTCTATTTTTGATATTTTATATAAATGGTATCATACAATACGTGTCTGTTAGCCTAACATAGTGTTGTCAAGCTTTCTCTATATTGTAACATTTCTTTTTATTGATGAATAGTATTCCATTTGTTCAGCCATTCATGGACATTTGTGTTGTTTCCACTCCTTGGCTATTTAGAATAATGCTTCAATGAACATTTTTGTACAAGTTTTTGAGTGGACACATGTTTTCAATTCTCTGGGGTATATACCTAGGAGTGGAATTACTAGGCCATATGGTCACTTTGTTTAACTTTTTGAGGAACTGCTAGACTGTTTTCCAAAGCAGCTGTACCATTTTATATATCCACCTGCAGGGTATGAGGTTTCCAATTTTCTCCACATCCTTGTCAACACTTATTATTGTCTGTCTTTTAAAATTATGGTTATCCTACTAGGTAGGAAGTAGTATCTCATTGTAGTTCTGATTTTCATTCCCCTGATGGCTCATGATGTTGAATATCTTTCCTTGTGCTTACTGGCCATTTTATATCCTCCTTGCAGAAGTGTCTACTCAAATTCTTTGCTCATTTTTATTGCCCTCTTATTGTTTAGTGGAGTTCTTCATATATTCTAGAAACAAGTTATTTATCAGATATATGATTTACAAATATTTTCTCCCATTCTGTGTACTTTTTTCACTTTTTATTAGTGTTCTTTGCCCCACAAAATGTTTAATTATTATTTTTTTTTTTTTGAGACAGAGTCTTGCTCTGTTCCCCAGGCTGGAGTGCAGTGGCACCATCTTGGCTCACTGCAACCTCTGCCTCCCAAGTTCAAGCAATTTTCCTGCCTCAGCCTCCCAAGTAGCTGGGATTACAGGCGTGTGCCACCACACCCAGCTAATTTTTGTATTTTTAGTAGAGACAGGGTTTCACCATGTTGACCAGGCTGGTCTTGAACTCCTGACCTCAGGTGATCCACCCGCCTTGGCTTCCCAAAGTGCTAGGATTACAGGCGTGAGCCACCACACCCGGCCAAAATTTTAAAATTTTGATGAAGTTCAATTTGTTTATTTTTAATTGCTAGTGCTTTTGGTGTCACAGCTAAGAAACTATTGCCTAAGTTAAAGTCACAAAGATTCACATCTATATTTTTCTCTAAGAGTTTTATAGTTTTAGCTCTTAGATTTAGGTCTTTGATACATTTTGAATTTTTTTTTGTATGTGGTGTGAGGTGGGGGGTTCAACTTTTTTATTTTGCATATGGATGTGTGTGGTTTCCCCAGCATCCTTACTTTAAAAGACTCTTCTTTCCTCATTGAATTGTCTTATCACCATTGTTGAAAATCAATTAATCCTGAAAGTAATGGTTTATTTCTGGACTCTTTATTTTATTCCATTTATCACTATGTCTATCCTTACAACAGCACCACATCGTCTTGATTACTATAGCTTTAGAGTGGAAATGTGAGTCCTACTTTGTTCTTTTTCAGGCCTGTTTTGTGTATTCTGGGTCTCTTGCATTTCCATATGAATTTTAAGATCAACTTTTCAACTTCTGCGTAGAAAGCAGGTAGGCTTTTGATAGGGATTATGTTGACTAATTTGAGGAGGATTATCATCTTAATGATATTATCCTCCAATCTATGAATATGGCATGTCTTTCTATTTAATTCTTCTTTAGTTTCTTCCAAAAATATTATATAGTTTTCAGTAAACAAGACTCACACTTTTTATATTTTCTTTTTTTTTGAGACAGAGTGTCACTCTGTTGCCCAGGCTGGAGTGCAGTGGTGCGATCTCAGCTCACTGTAAACGCAGCCTCCCAGGTTCATGCCATTCTCCGGCCTCAGCCTCCCGAGTAGCTGGGACTACAGGTGCCCACCACCACGCTTGGCTAATTTTTTTTTTTTTGAGACGGAGTCTCGCTCTGTCGCCCAGGCTGGAGTGCAGTGGCGCGATCTCGGCTCACTGCAAGCTCTGCCTCCCAGGTTCACGCCATTCTCCTGCCTCAGCCTCCCGAGTAGCTGGGACTACAGGCATCCACCACTGCGCCTGGCTAATTTTTTTTGTATTTTTGGTAGAGACGGGGTTTCACTGTGGTCTCAATCTCCTGACTTCATGATCCACCCGCCTCGTCCTCCCAAAGTGCTGGGATTACAGGCGTTAGCCACCATGCCCGGCCATTGGCTAATTTTTTGTATTTTCAGTAGAGATGGGGTTTCACCGTGTTAGCCAGGATGGTCTTGATCTCCTGACCTCGTGATCCGCCTGCCTCGGCCTCCCAAAGTGCTGGGATTACAGGTGTGAGCCACCACGCCCGGCCAAGACTCACACTTCTTTTGTTAAATTTATTCGATATCTCATTCTTTTTGATGTTATTGTTAATTGAATTGGATTGTTTTCTTAATTTCTTTCTTTCTTTTTTTTTTTTTTTTTTGGTGAGACGGAGATTTACTCTTGTTGCCCCGGCTGCAGTGCAATGGCGCGATCTTGGCTCACCGCATCCTCCGCCTCCCAGGTTAAAGTGATTCTCCTGCCTCAGCCTCCCAAGTAGCTGGGATTACAGGCATGTGTCACCATGCCCGGCTAATTTTGTATTTTTAGTAGAGATGGGGTTTCACCGTGTTGCCCAGGCTGATCTCGAACTCCTGACTTCAGGTGATCTGCCCACCTCAGCCTCCCAAAGTGCTGGAATTACAGGCTTGAGCCACCGCACCCAGCCCCCCATCTCTACTAAAAAAAATACAAAAAATTAGCTGGGCGTGGTGGCAGGCGCCTGCAATCCCAGCTACTCCAGAGGCTGAGGCAGGGGAATCGCTTGAACCCGGGAGTCGGCGGTTGCAGTGAGCCGAGATCGCACCACTGCACTCCAGCCTGGGCGACAGAGCTAGACTCCGCCTCGAAAAAAAAAAAAAAAATTAGACACAACTCCAGGAAAGCAGGGAAGATCCCAAACTGACTACTAACATGATTCCATGGCTTGGCAGAAGAGAAGCTTAAGAGAAAATTGTTAAAAAAATAAAATAAAATAAAACCAGAACAATTAGTCAAGAAAAAGAAATAAAGGGAACCCAGATTGGTAAGGAAGAAGCAAAATTCTTTGTATCTGCCGATGACATGGTTTTGCATATAGAAAATCCAAAGAACACACAAAGACAAACCAAAAAAACCTATTAGAGCTAATAACAAGTACAAGTTTGCAGGATACAGGATCTATATACAAAAACCAATTACATTTCTATTGGAGTAGAGACGAGATTGCACCACTGCACTCCAGCCTGGGCAACAGAGCGAGACTCTGTCTCTAAAAAAAAAAAAAAAAAAAAAAAAAGCACTTTGGGAGGCCGAGGCGGGCAGATCACAAAGTTAGGAGATGGAGACCATCCTGGCTAACACGGTGAAACCCCGTCTCTACTGAAAATACAAAAACAAAACAAAAAAATTAGCTGGGTGAGGTGGCGGGCGCCTGTAGTCCCAGCTACTCGGGAGGCTGAGGCGGGAAAATGGCATGAGCCCGGGGGGCGGAGCTTGCAGTGAGCCGAAATTGCGCCACTGCACTCCAGTCTGGGCGACAGAGCGAGACTCTATCTCAAAAAAAAAAAAAAAAAAGTGAAAGAAAAAACGCTCTCTGCAGCAGAGAGAGGATTCCGAGTGGATTGCGGGGTTACAGCTGAGTTCAAAAGCTTTTATCAGAAGCTGTTATCTCTGTAGCAGTTTGAGTCACTTCTCTTATCAGTAAAGCTGTCTGTGCACTTCCCCTTCTGTTACGCTGCTGTGGGTATGTCCCTAGGCCATCACGAATTCTGCTTTTCTAGTTTGTATTAACTGTGGGTTTGTTTTAGGTAAGCCCCCTCCCCATCTGTGCAAGTTTCCACCGTATATATGCCTGAAAAAGGGAGGAAACTTTTTTCCTGGGAGCTAAGTTGCTTATCTGTGCGCAGGTGCAGCCTGAGGTTTTTTCTTTTCCCCCCAAGGTTGTTTCATTTTTGCCTGTTGCTGTAACTTTTCAGGCAGGCTGCTTCCGCAGTCTGCATTTTCCCCAACTGATTTTTCCTTTCCTTCTTCTCATAGTGGCTCTCATCTGGGGTGACTTTGCCTCCCTGGGGATGTTTGGCAATATCTGGAGACATTTTGGGTCTCACAACTGGAGGGCCATGGATGCTACTGGCACCTAGTGGTAGAGCCCAGGGAAGCTGCTAAACATCCTACACTGAACAGGACATCCCCACAACAATGAATTATTAGGTCTAACGTCAATAGGGTGGAGGTTGAGAAATCCTGCTATAAATCTCGTTTAAATCCTTGAGGATGTGGGCTTTTGAAATAATAATAATAAATAATTTTAATTTGATTTTCTGTGGTCATATTGCCATCCCTGGGACATGGAGGCAGAAGTTCTGTTTGATTAGGGAAGGGCAGGGAGCAGGAGAAAATATCAAAGAGCATCTCAGTCGAGTACCACACAGCAATGAAAATGAATGAGCCATAGACCACACACGCCACACAACAACCAGATAACCTTGAACAAAAGAATGTTTATGTACATAAAGTTCATGTACATAAAGTTCAAAAACAGGCACAACTACTTTACTGAGGAGATTATAGCTGGACAGTAACACTACCAAGAAAAGCAAGGATATTATTGCCATAAAAGTCAGGGTAATGATTACCTCTGGGTGGGGAGGCGGAAAAAGGACACCAGGGGACTGGCATCATTCCATTCCTTGAACTTTTCATTTTCCTTTAAATAGTGCATTTTTGTTTTATGAACTTCTATGTATGTTTCACAATTAAAACATAAAAAAGGGGGACATTAGTCAACATTCAAAAATCTCATTCTAAAACAGAAAGAGTACCTGAGTGGAAAAACAGGTGAATTACTTTTCTTTTCTTTCTTTTTTTTTTTTTTTGGAGACAGAGTTTAGCTCTTTCGCCTAGGCTGGAGTGAAGTGGCACCATCTCGGCTCACTGCAAACTCTGCCCTCTGTGTTCAAGTGATTCTCCTGCCTCAGCCTCCTGAGTAGCTGGGATTACAGGCACCCGCCACCACGCCTGGATAATTTTGTATTTTTAGTAGAGATAGGGTTTCTCCATGTTGGTCAGGCTGGTCTCAAACTCCCGACCTCAAGTGATCCGCCCGCCTCAGCCTCCCAGAGTGCTGGGATTACAGGCATGAGCCACCGCGCCCAGCCCAACGTGTCTCTGAGCATCACATTGTATATTGCTTTGCCAGGATTGGTACTTAGTATTTACTGGAAAAAAAAAAAGCGGAACCAAAAAGCAAATCTCTGATTCCCTTGTCTTTTTAGTTCAAAACCCTCAAGTTAAGATATTCCAACACAGCTGAACAGTGACTAATGCAAATGTATCGCTGCTGTCTTGTAATACTCTCTTGTAAATGTGAGGCATAAATTTATAATAAATTATGATTTCAGATCAAGCCCTTAACTCTCTCTCTCTGAATGCTAATGGATATTATTTGAAACACAGATGTTTTTTCACAATGTACTCTTATTTTGGAATTTATATTATGTTATCACCTGAACTTGGAACTGTAGGGTATTAGAAAATAAACATTGTCATACCTCAAAACTCCAGGCATCAAGAAGAATGCTGAGGTTCCATTCATTTTGAAATGGAGGTGCCTGCTGAGAGAGCACAAAGCTGACTCAACAAAAGTTACTGGAGAAAGGAAAATTCTACTTTTCCTTCTTTTTTTTTTTTTTTTTGAGACGGAGTTTTGCTCTTGTCTCCCGGGCTGGAGTGCAATGGTGCAATCTCGGCTCACTGCAACCTCCTTCTCCCAGGTTCAAACGATTCTTCTGCCTCAACCTCCCGAGTAGCTGGAATTACAGGTGCCCACCACCATGCCTGGCCAATTTTTGTATTTTTAGTAGAGACAGGGTTTCACCATGTTGGCCAGGCTGGTCTCAAACCCCTGACCTCAAGTGATCCACCCGCCTCGGCCTCCCAAAGTGCTGGGATTACAGGCATGAGCTACCACGCCCGGCTTACTTTTCCTTCTTAACATTTGTATGCAACATTCCTGATGCTGAGCACTTTCTTACTTTGCCACAGTGTAGCTTGTGTTCATTCATATAGCACATTTGGCCCAGAAGTTGGTTCCTATTAAAACTCCATACAAAGTTTGAAATTAGCCATTCAGCGGCCGGGCAGGGTGGCTCACATCTGTAATCCCAGCACTTTGGGAGGCTGAGGCAGGTGGATGATGAGGTCGGGAGATCGAGACCATCCAGGCCAACATGGAGAAACTCCATCTCTACTAAAAATACAAAAATTAGCTGGGTGTGGTGGCGCATGCCTGTAATCCTAGCTACTCAGGAGGCTGAGGCAAGAGAATCGCTTGAACCAGGGAGTCGAGGGTTGCAGTGAGTCGAGATTGCACCACTGCATTCCAGTCTGGTGACAGAGCAAGACTCCACTTCAAAAAACAACAACAACAACAACAAAGTTAGCCATTCAGCAAAAACAATATATTTCAAAATTCTTGCTTACTTAATGATAATAATAATAATAACAAATGGCTACTTTTATTGTGGTAGTTCTATTATTGTTCTCCAGTCGTTATGCTAATGCATTGTGGGATCGAATGTTCCCATTTGGTAAATGTTATTTCTCTTTTATAACTGTTGAAACTGAGGTTCCGCGAGATTAAGCATCTTGCCCAAGGTCACACAGCTAGTAACTGACAAAGATGGCATTTGAACCAGACCTTTTGACTTCAAAACTCATAACCAGTTCATCTTCCTCTCCCATAAATAATACCCACCTTGAAGAATAGGACTTTTAGGGTTTCATGTAGCTCTAAGAAGTTTGGGATGTCTACTGCAAATTCTAGTGTAATGAAAGGATGCTAAGGAGATGGCTTAAAACTGCATTTCTTGTAAAAATTTTGGTCAAGTAAAATTTATGTGTGTGTGTGTATGTCTTAATTGGTGGAGTTCTTGAAAAAGAGGATACTCATGAAAAGGTAAATTAGGCCAGGTGTGGTGGCTCACGCCTGTAATCCCAGGACTTTGGGAGGCCAAGGCAGGTGGATCACGAGGTCAGGAGATCGAGACCATCCTGGCTAACACAGTGAAACCCCGTCTCTACTAAAAATACAAAAAATTAGCTGGGCTTGGTGGCGGGTGCCTGTAGTCCTAGCTACTCGGGAGGCTGAGGAAGGAGAATGGCGTGAACCCAGGAGGCGGAGCTTGCAGTGAGCTGAGATCGCACCACTGTACTCCAGCCTGGGCGACAGAGCGAGACTCCATCTCAAAAAAAAAAAAAAAAAGAAAGTAAATTAGACCAAGGTAGGAGGACAGAACATTTTTCTTTTTGTTTCTCCCACTTGACCGTCTGAGGATTCTGTGGGTTCTCATTTTGGCAAAATTCATCAGGATATGGTATTGGTTCAATGTTACTCCTGCCTTGGGCAGCAGAGATGTATATGGCACCAACTCAGCAGCCAGCAGGAAAAGCCGTCTGCCCCACCTCACTCTTGCACAATCGCTCCTGGGGGCATCACTACAGTACTGCCTGTGTTCAGTGTCCAGCTGAGAAGCACATCAGAGCCCACCCTGTCTGTTCAATGATCCTGTTTATTTGACCCCTATGACAAAAAGGGTGGAGGGGGCAAAATTCTGTCGCCCACAGCAAAATGTGGCATTTCCCTGGACATTGGAGTCTAGAACTTGGTAATTTAAGTTTGATTTAATTTTGAATGTCACCCAGACACCCACATTGGTACAAACGTCATGGCAGGGTCAAGGGTCCCAGGTTGTTCAACAGCCACATCATCAGCTTTTTGCAAGAGCGGCTGACAACAACAGCGATTTCCCCACATGCAGGCTCAGGTCCGGCCCGACGGGGCTCCAGAGGCCTTACTTGCATCTGAACCTTGTGCTCTAAATTGAGCACCACACATTTCACAGCCCAGAAATCAGCTGATTCAGCTTTGTTTGAGTCTCTGGACTCGACCTTTCTCCTATAATCTCTAAGCTTGTTTTTAATAAATGTTTAACTTCTTGATTAATTTCAGTGATTTCTGAGGGTCATTTTTCACAGCTCAGATAATGCGTTCTAAATGCTTGCTGGGCTGTCCGCTCACTCAAAACTGTAAACGCTTCAGATTGTTTTTTGTCTCCCTAATACTCTCCCTTATGTGGGAATGAAATTCAGTCTTTATTCTTTCTGCCATCTGCATAATTGCCAGCGTTTAAAGATGCTTGCTTCTGTCTTTCATAGCCATTGGGAAAAAAGTGTTTGTTCAACCTTCACTAAATTCGTATTTTTCTGGTGTCTTATGCTCATTTCTTGAAAAATGTTGATTTTTTCATTATACTGCCTTTTCTTCAGCAATTTACCCGTTTTTCATTTTCTTCCTCTCCATCCACTTTTCCCAGGGAGAAAACTTTTCATCCACATCTTTATTCCATTTGCTTTTTAAAAAGCTTTCTGGTTCTTTGGAAGAAGCAAATGTGATCTGCCGCCCTAGAACCCGAGTGGTCTCCTTTGACATTTTGTTTGAGCTCCGTGGGTCACATTCCCCATCCTCTGTTGCTGGGTATTGGACTTCTTGGCGCCACATAATCCTGTAATGGAACCACACTTGAAAGCCAGTGGATTCCTCAGAATATGACTGCTCTCATGCAGTCCCATTACCAGCATTTGTCAATACGGGACTGAGACAGAAAAGCTACCAGGAGGATATCTGAAAGTGGCAGGAAAGACCAGGATGAGTGGGTTTTCTCCCAGTGTTTCTTTCCCCTCTGGCCATACCACAAACAGACTTCTTTCCTTTTCTTTTTTCCATCTCCCTCCTTCTTACCATGTTGCCTTGTCTTATAATAGCATGTGCTTTAAACTTGCTATGTATGTCCTGTGATATGATTTTTCAATCACTTATACACAGCATTTTAAAAACATAAATTGAAGAATGCTGTACATACTGGTGGACACTTGTTTTTTCACAGAAATCTTTAATTTCAAGATGATTCCAATCTCTCTGTTCTTTTACAGAAATGTTATCAGACAGTATATTACTATTTTCACTTAGCAATATGTAGACATCATGTTTCCATGCTTATAATCTCCCTTAAAATGATTTTTAAGAGGCCTAATTTTCTACTTTGGGACCTGTTGTCTGTGTCAGTAACTCCTGTCTGCATCCCACGATGTGCTATGTGGTTCCCAGGTGCTTCATCTACATTTGTGGCTGCACTAGAATTAAATCAACTCACTTCAATGGAAAAAGTCAAATGGTAGATTTGAAGAGTCAGAGTTGGGATTTAGAGAGATTGTAAATTCTGCAGTCCAAAGGCACCCAAGATTTTTTACTTTCTTGTTTTTGTTTGTTATTGCTTAATCTCTTTGGAACAAGCAGAATTATTTTCTAACCTCTCTTCAGAGTGGGGGTGGGTGTTCCTGTCACACAGGGAGGAGCAGAACCCATCCTCAGGCTCAGCATTGGCACATCATTTGGGTTTTCATCTCTGAGTGGATTGAGGCATGGACCTAGTTGGAAGGCTGGTGATTGAATGAGACAGTCTCTCGAGGCCTTTGCAACCCTGTGGGTTTTTTTGTTTGTTTGTTTTTTGTTTTTGAGAGGGAGTTTCACTCTTGTCGCCCAGGCTGGCATGTAATGACGCAATCTTGGCTCACTGTCACCTCTGCCTTGCAGGTTCAAGCGATTCTCCTGCCTTAGCCAGCTAAGTAGCTGGGATTACAGGCACCCACCACCAGGCCTGGCCAATGTTTTTGTATTTTTAGTAGAAACAGGGTTTCACCATGTTGGCCAGACTGGTCTCAAACTCCTAACCTCAGGTGATCCACCTGCCTTGGCCTCCCAAAGTTCTGGGATTACAGGCGTGATCCACTGCACCCATCCCAAGCCTGTGGTTTTATGATTCCATGGTAATGTTGGGATGACTATCTTACACCTACTTTAAGATAAAACTCAGAAGATGGTGGAGACGTAAATTGAAGATTACTCTGGCTGGTCCTGAAAGCTTACAATTTGGCTTTCTTTCACAAGGGATAAAAATACTCCTTTAGTACCATGGTATTTTTACAGCTCTAAGATTATAATTTTTGAAGTGTAAGTCAGATCTCATTACCCCCCACCCCACCTTGTATAATGCTCCAGTGCCTTCTCCTTGCCAATAGAATAAATCCAAATACCTCATTGTGGCCCATAAGGCTCTACAATGAAGTCAACTGACTGTGACTGCCATGCCGTATTCTTTTATGTTCTGTTGATGGCTGCTTCCACACCACAATGGCAACACTAGACTATGGTGCAACAGAGACAGCATGGTGCTCAAAGACAGAAATATTTGCTGTCTGGCTTTTTTTTTTTTTTTTTTATCCGGGAAAACAAGCCCCCTCCTGCTGTATATGATCTAGCCACTACCACCTCCCACCTGTGACAGGTCAGCACCAACATCTGACCTCCATTGCTTCAAGACTTTGTCATCTCCATGGCTCTCAGCAAGCCAAGCTCTGTGACTTTGTCACTGCTCAGTGTACTTGAGTCAGCTCAAGGCTGCCTTTGGCTATTTGCACCCAAAGTCAATGAACTTTGGCTGGGGTGGGGTGGGACAGGATCACAGGGCCTCCTAGGCATGGTGGCTGTTGACCACGTAATTATCTCTTGGAAGGAAAGTGCATATAAGGTATTCCTAAAACAACACCTGGAAATAATTTTTGAAAATCTGCTTTCCTAGGGAATGTAGGGAAGCTTAAATTTTTCCCCTGAAATGTGGATAATTTGGGTCTATAAAACACACTGAGAATAGATTGGTGGGAAATTTTATTAACGTGCACGTACATGCATAGGAGTCACACAAAATATGAAAACTCAAAGAATGGCAAGATGGTTGATGCTTAAATATATTCTTTGTTGGAAAGAGGGGAGATGAAGGAGGTATAGAAATAAATGATTTTCAGGGAAGATGGGAGAGCCCAAAGAACAATGGCCTGGAACCACATTTCTCAGGAGGCGGGGTCACAGGTTGAGGTGAGCGAAGGGAGGAATGCTCCTCACACCAAAGCTCTCATGTTACGCATGTGGAAATTGCTCAGGTAATCACTGAGCTGCTCTCAGAAAATGGGTGGGGCCTCAGAGAAAGCCTGGCTGTTTATTTCACCAGTGCAGAATTTTTCCTACAGACGCAAATCTCTTCCACAAAAGGTAGCTTTGCAGGGCTATTCCTGTCTGCAGGCCCTCCAAAGAGCCACCCCAAAGTATGACAAAGAAGTATATTTTGGGATAAAATATTTTTGGTTTCCTTTAAAAGAGAGCTGAGAAACCCAGGAGCCTGAGTAGAGGAAGAAGAAATAACATTAATACTGAGGAAGGAAGTTTTACAATGTAATAATGAATTTCCAAGTGCCTGAACCACAAGAATTCTCTATAATAGAGGCTTCTAGACATCAGTATATACCAGAATCTTCTGAACAGTGGCCTAAAAATGCACTACAGATTTCCTGGATTCTGATTCATTGGTTGAAGAGAGGGTGTGTTGGGAATCTCTGTTTTTAGAATACCCTTCTCTGATTATTCTGATGCACAGTAGAATTTGAGAAAAACTACCACATAGGAATTGTCAGCAAAACTAACACAATAGAAAATCAAGCCTCTTTCCTAGTTAGAAAATTTCTTCTCAGTTGCCTACTGCCCTGGCTCTAGGGGGGTAATTCTAGCAGGAGAGAGGTTAGAATGCATTTAAAGGCTGAGGCAGGAGGATCACTTGAGCCCAGGAGTTTGAGGCAGTGAGCTATGATTGCACCACTGCACTCCAGTCTGGGTAACAGAGCAAGATCCTAACCAGGGTGACAAACAAGACCAAAAACAACCAAGAATGTAACCACACCTGAATAGAACTCATTCACAAGTTAATCTCTGTTCCCCGTTCCATTCATTCTCCCTAGTAATCATTTATTGCCCCTCAACAGAATCACCTATATTCCCCATCTCCCCTCACCCCTCTGAAATAAGGCTATATAAATACGTGGGCCCCAATGAGATAGGGGGCGATCACTTTGTGATTTTCTCCCATGTGCACGTTAATACATTTTTATGCCTTTTCTCCAATTAGTCTTTAAAAACAAAAACAAACACGAACAAAACATCACTGAGAGAAGTGAAATAATACCTAAATAAATGAAAAGTCATACATATTCAGGCGTCAAATTGCCAGTCAACATTCTTGCAAGATTTTGTGGGAATTGACAAACTGACTCTAAAATTCACAAGAAAACTTAAGAACCTAGAATACTCAAATGACTTTTGGGAAAAAGTTGGGGGATTAACACTACCTGATTTCAAGACTTATTTTAAAGCTACAATAGTGAAAACATATGGTGTTGGTGTACAGAGAGACAAATAGATAAATGGAATGGAATAAGGAGTCCAGAAATCAGAAACAGATCCACACATATACGGATAACTAATTTTTGACAAAGGTGCAAAGGCAATTCAGTGCTGGAGCAATTGGATCTACATTTGCAAAAAATTGAACTTGGATCCATACCTTGCACCATATATAAAAATTAACTCAAAATATATCATAGACCTAGAGGTAAATCTAAAACTGTAAAATTTTGCCAGGCGCAGTGGCTCACGCCTGTAATCCCAGCACTTTGGGAGGCCGAGGCAGGCGGATCACAAGGTCAAGAGATCAGGACCATCCTGGCTAACACGGTGAAACCCCGTCTCTACTAAAAATACAAAAAAATTAGCCAGGTGTAGTGGCGGGCACCTGTAGTCCCAGCTACTCGGGAGGCTGAGGCAGGAGAATGGCGTGAACCCGGGAGGTGGAACTTGCAGTGAGCCAAGATCGTCCTGCTGGACTCCAGTCTGGGCGACAGAGCGAGACTCCGTCTTAAAATAAAATAAAATAAAATAAAATAATTGTAAAATTTCTAGAATGAAAGAGTACAGAGAACTTTACCCTGAAATATGGCTTCCTGGTATAATGAGTATTTTGAATTGAAGGCCCTTAGAGGTCAACAGACCTTTGATCCAGAAGAGACTTTCTCCTACCTTCATGAAGACTAGATGGACCCATCAGGAGAACAATTGTTTTTCCCTCCTCCTCCCTATTATCTTATTATCTGTTGCAGAAAACAAGACCAAGGTGGTAACTCATGCCTGTAATCCCAGCACTTCGGGAGGTCGAGGTAGGCAGATTGCTTGAGCCCAGGAATTCAAGACTAGCCTGGGCAATGTAGTGAGACCCCATCTCTACAAAAAATTTAAAAATTAGCAGGACATGGTGGCATGCATCTGTAGACCCAGCTACTCAAAAGGCTGAGGTAAGAGGATCAATTGAGCACAGGAGGTCAAGGCCAAGATTGTGCCATAGCACTACAGCTGGGGTGACAAAGCAAGACCGAAAACAACCAAGAATATAACCACACCTGAATAGGACCCAATCACACCTGAATAGAACTCATTCGCAAGTTAATCTCTGTTCCTCTTTCCATTCATTCTCCCTAGTAATCATTTATTGCCCCTCAACAGAATCACCTATATTCCCATCTCCCCTCACCCCTCTGAAATAAGGCTATATAAATACGTGGGCCGCAATGGCATATGGGGTGATCACTCTCTGATTCTCCCCTATGTGCACATTAATACATTTGTATGCCCTTTCTCCAATTAGTCTGCCTTTTGTCAGTTGATTTTCTAGTAAGTCTTCACAGAGTGAAGGGGAATCTTTCCCTTGGCTCTTACAAAAACACAGGAAAATGTTTTATGACCCTGGGCTAGGCAAAGTGTTTTTGTTTAGATCCAACACCAAAACACAATACATAAAAGAAAAAAAATGGACAAATTTGACTTCATCAGGATTAAGAACTTCAGGTCAGGTGAGGTGACTCATATCTGTAATCCTAGCAGTTTGGGAGGCTGAACTGGGAGGATTACTTGAGGCCAGGAGTTTGAGACCAGCCTGGGCAACATAGTGAGACCATATCTCTACAAAAATTTTAAAAAATTAGCTGGGTGTGGTGTCACACACCTATAGTCCCAGCTACTCAGGAGGCTGAGGTGGGAGGAATGATTCAGCCTGGGAAGTAGAGGCTGCAGTGAGATGAGGTCACATCACTGTACTCCAGCCTGGGCTACAGGGAGAGACCCTGTCTCAAAAAAAAAGATTAAAAACTTCATCTCTTCAAAAGATACTGCTAAGAGAATAAAAAGACAAGCTACAGAATGAGAGGAAATATTTATAAACCATATATTTGATAAAAGACTTGTATGAAGAATATGTAAAAAACTTTCAAAACTCAGTAAGAAAACAGCCAATCCAATTTTTATTTATTTAATTTATTTTATTTTATTTTATTTTATTTTTTTGAGATGGAGTCTCTCTCTGTCACCCAGGCTGGAGTGCAGTGACACAATCTCGGCTCACTGCAAGCTCTGCCTCCCGGGTTCACGCCATTCTCCTGTCTCAGCCTCCTGAGTAGCTGGGACTACAGGCGCCTGCCACCATGCCCGGCTAATTTTTTGTATTTTTAGTAGAGACGGGGTTTCACCGTGTTAGCCAGGATGGTCTCGATCTCCTGACCTCGTGATCCACCTGCCTCGGCCTCCCAAAGTGCTGGGATTACAGGCATGAGCCACTGAGCCTGGCCCAACCAACCCATTTTTTTTAAATGGGCAAAAGATTTTATTGAACACTTCACCAAGGAAGCTACATAGCTGGGAAACAAGCACAGGAAAATAGGCTCAACATTGTTGTCATTATAGAAATGCAAATTAAAAATCACCATGAGAGGCTGGGCACAGTGGCTCGTGCCTGTAATCCCAACACTTTGGGAAGTTGAGGTGGGAGGATCACTTGAGCCCAAGAGGTCAAGCCCATGATTGCACCACTGCCCTCCAGCCTGGGTGACAGAGTGAGATGCTGTTTCACACACACACACACAAAATCATAATGAGAAACCACTACGAACTGCTAAAAGAAAAACTTAAGACATTAAATTTAAGAGTTTAATTGAGCAAAGAACGATTCATGAACTGTGTGGCCCCCTGAGCCAGAATAGGTCAGAATAACGCTGGTGGCTGCCACGTGATTGGAGAGGAATTATAGAAAAAGAAAATTGAGTGCAATTTGATAATTGGCATAAGAGTAGGTTATAGTCTGTTTACACATCCAGTTAAGTTACAGTTCACTATGTACAGAGGAAATTAAGGCCCAACTTAAACTATGTATGGAGGCAGCTTTAGGGTAACCTTAGTTAATACCTATTAGAATGGCTAAAATTAAATGACTAATCATACTAGGTGTTGGGAAGATATAGATCACCTGGGAACCTGTAACAATGGTCCCAGGCTAATGGAAATGTAAAATGGTCCAATGGCTTTGGAAAAGTTTGGCAGTTTCTGAAAACATTCACCATATAGCAACCTATGACCAGCCATTCCACTACTACGTATTTTCCCAAAAGAGATGAAAGCATATGTCCACACAAAAACTTGTACACAAATGTCTGCTGCAGCTTTATTTGAAATAACCCCAACCTAGAAAAGGTCCAAATTTCTCAATGATAAACATAAACAGACTGTAGTATATCTGGATGATAGAATGCTACTTAGCAATAAAAAGGGAATAATTATTGATAACTCAAAACAACATAGATAAATCTCAATTATGCTTTGCGAAAGAGCAAAAAAAGAGTACATGTAGTATGATTCCACTTACGTAAAATCCTAGAAAATACAAAGTAGTCTATGGTGACAAAAGCAGACCAGTTGTTGCCTGAGTCTGTGTGAGAGGGAAGGGGTGGAGGGAGAGATGACAAAAATACACGAGGTAATTTCTGGGGGCAATGGATATTGCAGGGACCAAGGGAAAAAGCTCCCCTGCATCCTCTAAAAACTTGCTGAAAAATCAATTTATAAAAGGCAGATTAATACTAGAAATAGCATACAAATTTATCAATGTGCATGGAGGGAAAATCACAGAAAGATGACCCCAACCCCCATGGGTACAGAAGCTTGTGCATCTCCTCAAGGTTACAGAGAGAACGGGCAATCTGAGGGTGGCCCACAGTAGGTTAAGATGGCAAGTCGGGGGGGCCAGGTGCGGTGGCTCACGCCTGTAATCCCAACACTTTGGGAGGCTGAGGCGGGTGGATCACCTGCGATCAGGAGTTCGAGAGCAGCCTGGCCAACATGGTGAAACCCTGTCTCCACTAAAAATACAAAAATACAAAAAAAAAAAGATAGCTGGGCGTGGTGGCATGCACTTGTAGTCACAGCTACTCGGGAGGCTGAGACAGGAGAATCGCTTGAACCCAGGAGGCAGAGGTTGCAGTGAGCCGAGGTCACACCACTGCACTTCAGCATGGGCAATAGAGCGAGACTCTGTCTCAAAAAAAAGAAAAGAAAAAAAAAGATGACAAATCAGCTTATGGCAGGGGCAGAAGAGGAGGCCTGGCTCACAAAGATGGTCTCTATAGACGCAAACCTCCCCTAGCAAGACAGCTTTTCAGCTATTCTTGGATTTCTAGCCCTTTTGAATAGCCATCTTAAAATATGCCAAAAAGTATATTTTGGAGTGAAATATTTTGATTTCCTTCAATATACTTATTATTCTGATTGTGGTGGTAGTTCCATGGGTATAGACGTGAAAACATACCAAAGTGTGTATTTTCAGTGTGTGCAGTTTCTTGTCTGTTAATTGCACCTTGATGAAGCTGTTTTGAAAAAGGAAGATCTTCTTAGGATTCCTCACTTCCTGTGACTCTCCCACAGCAGCTGGGGGAATGGGCCAAGAGCAGAATCTGGTGACAAAGTAGCCTTGGGTGGCTTGGTTGGCCACACACACCACTGAAAGCACCTCTCCCAGAATCCAGTCGCCTCCAGTGCCTGCTGAAGCAAGAAAACGCTCCAAAGGATGACTCCAGCTGTGTCTGCATCATAATTAAGGCTGCAAAAACCCAAAATGAATGAAGTCTCCCCAGCTAATGTGCCACTTCTAATTTAATCTAATTGGCCTCTGAAAGAGAGCCTTGGCCTGCCTCAGAGGCAAAATCTTCCAAATGAAGTGAATTTAAACTAATTTAAGCTAACTAATTACAAACTGGGGGTATTGTCACAAGAACAATTGTTATTGTTCTTTGATTGCTTGCTCAACTGGATTATTTGCTCATTACCTTCAGAGCTGTTGGGACTTTCATGGGGTGCCCCTTGCCGCACATCAATAAGGCATTCTACAAGGCAGCCTGGAGTGGAGGGTCCCCAAACCAGATTGGCATGGGAGCG
The DNA here is from genome assembly GCF_028885655.2 of Pongo abelii. Taxonomy (NCBI): domain Eukaryota; kingdom Metazoa; phylum Chordata; class Mammalia; order Primates; family Hominidae; genus Pongo; species Pongo abelii. The sequence continues at coordinate 85,767,537 of NC_071998.2, read as the reverse complement.
CTGAGGATTAGCTTGGCTTTCTGAGTGTTTGGAGAATCTTAAAGCAAACGCACAGCATGTGCTGCTCATTCAAGTAACCTGCAGTTAACTACACCTCTTTTTGGAGACATAAGTTTTTCTTTAGCTTTGGGATGTAGGTTATGAGTTTTGAGGTCATCTGTTGAACCAACCTCTTTATTGTTCAATCCTTCTGACCTTGAGATGCAGCCCGTTATACCTGGGTAGAGATCTGGAGCAAAAGTGGGGAGAAAAAAAAGACCTGTATCCAAGCCTGTTTCTCAGCAGCTGTGTGAGGTAGCTGTGCTGCCACACCTCTCTGAGCCACAGGCAGAGATCTGGTGGAAAAAGCATGAAATTTGCAGACCCATCTATCTGCTGCTTCTGGTTTGAGCTTCAGTTCCCTCCTCCCGGGCATGTTAAATTTAGCCTACAGCTGCCTCCTTACTTATTTTAAGTGTAACAAATGTTATGTTACATTTGGGACCTGTGTGGCTAAAGGTTTCTCTGCACAAAGGCAACTGTCACCTAACTGGATGTGAAAGGGGCTGTAACCTACTCTTGTGACAAGCAGCCATACTTCAACCACTCACAGGTGGCCAAGTCTTCCAACTGTGTTCCAGTAAGGCCAACGCTGAGCTGTAGCCAATCCGGTTGTTTCTCTGCCTCACTTCTGTTTTCTGTGCTTCACTTTGCGTTCTCTGCCCGTAAAGCCTCTCACCACACGGCAGCACCAGAGACGCTCTGAACCTATTCTGGTCAGGGGGCTGCCCGATTCCCATATCATTCTTTGCTCAGTTAAACTCTGTTAAATGTAGTTTGCCTCAGTTTTTCTTTAAACAGGCAGAAACTACCACCTCACAGAATTGCTATGAAGACTGAACATGGTCACTCTGTGAAAACATTTCATAAACTGTGTGTCGCTTGCGAATGCTGTTATTTTTCTCATCTGTAAAATAAAGGAACTCAACCAGGGGATTTGAATAGTTCCTGTATTCATTTCCTGTGGCTGCCATAACCAAGCACCACAAATCGGGTGGTTCACAGCCACAGAACCGTGTCCTCCTGCGGTTCTGGAAGCCGAGTCTGAAATGAAGGTGGCGGCAGGGCTGTCCTTCCTCTGATGGCTCGGGACGAGTCCTCTCCTGCCTCCTCCAGCTCCAGGCACTCCTCAGCATGTGGCTGCTTCGCTGGGTCTCTGTCCCACCTCCACATCACCTTCTGCTCTGTGTATTTCAAATCTCTCTCTGCCTTTCTCTTGTGAGAACACTTGTAATTGGGTTTAGGGCTCACTTGGGTAATTCAGGATGATCACATGGCAACAGCCTTCACTTGATTACATCTTCAAAGACCCCATTTCCCAAATAAGGCCACCATCCCAGATTCTGGGCGGACACTGTGGGCAGTGGCACCATATTCAGCCCACTGCAGCCCTCCTTAGCTCTGTGGTCCTATCTTCTTCTGGATGTTACCATTTGGTCTAAATTTCAACCAGTCTGAGTTACATATTGAGTGGTATATAAGCAATGGCCACATCTGATGTTTCTTGTCTGAGAATGTATGTTTCTTCAATATTTCCATGAAAAATATGCATCAAATATTTTACTACGGTGGCAGTAGGGCCCAAGTACAGGGCAAAAACTTATTGATGACAAGTTTATGCAAATTAGACAGCAAAATGAAAATTTCAAGCAGCCCGTGGCACTACAAGAAAAAAGTCTGTCCAGCAAGAAGTTGGATTTAATTATTAAGAAAGTCGGGGGCCGGGCGTGGTGGCTCATGACAGTAATCCCAGCACTTTGGGAGGCCGAGGCGGGTGGATCACCTGAGGTGGGGAATTTGAGACAAGCCTGACCAACATGGAGAAACCCCGTCTCTACCAAAAATACAAAAATTAGCTGGATATGGTGGCACATGCCTGTAATCCCAGCTACTCGGGAGGCTGAGGCAGGAGAATCGCTTGAACCCAGGAGGTGGAGGTTGCGGTGAACCGAGATCGCACTATTGCACTCCAGCAATAAGTGCTCTGGGCAACAAGAGCAAAACTCTGTCTCAAAAAAAAAAAGAAAAAAGAAAAAGAAAAAAAGAAAGTTGGGGGAATGACTGTCCCACTGTGCTGTTTGACAAAATCAGTGTCTCTGGGTTAGTGGCTTTTGGCAGATGTCTGCTAGTCTAAAAAGCCACAGTTGAGGGTAGAAAGAAGAAGATGCTAGAAAGAATGCTCATAATGGACAATAATAGCTCTTTCTACTTCCAGGGAATCTTTCCATTTGGGAACACTGAAGTGCTTTGCAGACAGTCGTTACAATTACACAAGCATTGGGATGTCCATGTTCTCTCTTCCTCATGTTAGACATTGAGCCACTGAGGAAGTCTAAGGACATGGGGTGTGTCATTGGAGAAGTGCCCCTAGCTGACTGTTGAGGGTAAGCAGAGCCACAGCCTCCAGATTTTATTCAAGGTGAAATGGACATTGGGTGAGCTCTCTTGTTCTCAGATGGTCTGCTTTATAATACAGGACTAGGGCCATAGCAGTTGCCATCAAAGTGGCTGGATTTCAATCACCTCCAGCCTGTGGACTGACAAGGTCTGGGTCGACTGTCCCTCCCTCCCTTAGGCTGGATGTGCTGAGGCACATGTGATGGGGAGTTGCTGGGCTGGTGACCACCTGACATGTCCTCTCTGTACTTCCTTCCCCAGTATCACGGCCCACCTGTTCCTGCTCCAGCCAATGACTCAGTCTCAGTGCACCCACTCATCAGTACTCGCATGAAGAACTCTGACTTCTCCGATTTCTGTTCCAAGAAGGCAGTACATGGACAGCAGTCCTCTTGGAGGACTATGGAGGTGGCTCTTGATGGGCCTTGGAGAGGGGCTCCGGCTCTGAGAACGGTGCTCTGGGACTTGTGCTGGTTGTTTGCACCTCCAGCTCCATTTTCCATCCTTCTCCACCTGCTCGAGGCCCTGGGAGGCTGACCCGCAAGATGGCATCAAGGGTTCCCCTACCCCAGGGCTGCCAGCTGGGTTCAGCCAGTGCACAGCCTCAGAGGGAAAGTGAGTCTGGACACTTTATTCTGGTGCCCTCAGGAGTACCTTGGACTGGCCACAGCCCTCGACCTGCCATCTTGATTCCTGACAGGCAGCTCCTCCACCCTGCCCTCTCTGTGTGGGGTTCTGGCAAACTTAAGGCATAGGGGTAGCAGTGAAGCCCCAGCAGTTGCTATGAGCCCTGAGGCATCGCAGCCCCTTACGCCTTTCTTTCCCCCACCCCTGTCCACAGCATTGTCGAGGGTTCCTTTGTGAAATTCTCCTGAAATCATCCCGAGTGTGCCATCTGTTTCCCACAGGGCCCCTGACTGGTTCCTTTGTTTATAAAAATGGAACAGTAATGCCCATCTCACGGTGTCTTCAGGATTAAATGGGCAAACACATGAGCAGCATTCAGCATAATGACCCATAGTTACATGCTCAGTAAGTGCTAGCTCCAGACACATTTTCCAGTGGAGCTGGTGGGTGCGTCAACTCAGTTCAATTCAATCCTGCCAATATTTATGAAGCCCTCACTAGGTGCAAAGCCAGAGCCAGCCATTTCCCAAGTGACAAAGGGGCATGACTGAATTGACACAATCCATTCCCTCCGAGCACTTGGAGCCCTCACAAGCAGCGGCCTCATTGCCCTCTCTCTCTCTTCCCACTTCAGTCACCACTTGACAAATATTTCCTGAGGGCCTACATTCTTGGGGGTGCCATGTTAAAAACACCTTGGGATAAAAGAGTGAGCAGAATAGATACCCCCGCTCTCAGAGAGTGAACAGCCTGCTGGAAGGAGAGAGACATCAGTCCATCACTCGGATCCCTATGTGTCTGGAATTGGTGGGTTCTTGGTCTCAATGACTTCAAGAATGAAGCCGCAGACCCTCGTGGTGAGTGTTACAGCTCTTAATGTGGCCCACCTGGAACTTGTTCCTTCTGATGTTCGGATGTGTTCGGAGTTTCTTGCTTCTGGTGGGTTCATAGTCTCGCTGGCTGGGGAGTGAAGCTGCAGACCTTTGCGGTGAGTGTTACAGCTCTTAAGGCAGGGCGTCTGGAGTTGTTCGTTCCTCCCGGTGGGTTCGTGGTCTTGCTGGCTTCAGGAGTGAAGTTGCAGATTTTCGAGGTGAGTGTTACAGCTCATAAAAGCAGTGTGGACCCAAAGAGTGAGCAGTAGCAAGATTTATTGCAAAGAGCAAAAGAACAAAGCTTCCACAATGTGGAAGGGGACCCAAGCAGGTTGCCAATGGTGGTTTGGGCAGCCTGCTTTTATTGTCTTATCTGGCCCCACCCACATCCTGCTGATTGGTAGAGCCGAGTGGCCTGTTTTGACAGGGCACTGATTGGTGCGTTTACAATCCCTGAGCTAGATACAAAGGTTCTCCAAGGCCCCACCAGAGCAGCTAGATACAGAGTGTCAAGTTGGGCACTCACAAACCTTGAGCTAAACACAGGGTGCTGATTGGTGTGTTTACAAACCTTGAGCTAGATACAGAGTGCCAATTGGTGTGTTTACAATCCCTGAGCTAGACATAAAGGTTCTCCAAGGCCCCACCAAAGCAGCTAGATACAGAGTGTCGATTGGTGCACTCACAAACCCTGAGCTAGACACTGGGTGCTGATTGGTGTGTTTACAAACCTTGAGCTAGATACAGAGTGCCGATTGGTGTGTTTACAATCCCTGAGCTAGACATAAAGACTCTCTACGTCCCCACCAGACTCAGGAGCCCAGCTGGCTTCACCTAGTGGATCCGGCACCGGGGCTGCAGGTGGAGCTGCCTGCCAGTCCCGCACCATGCGCTCGCACTCCACAGCCCTTGGGTGGTCGATGGGACTGGGCACCCTGGAGCAGGGGGCGGCGCTCGTCGGGGAGGCTCGGGCTGCACAGGAACCCAAGGAGGCGGGGGAAGGCTCAGGCATGGCGGGCTGCAGTCCTGAGGCCTGCCCGGCGGGAAGGCAGCTAAGGCCCGGCGAGAAATCCAGCGCAGCGCTGGTGGGCTGGCACTGCTGGGGGACCCAGTACACCCTCCGCAGCCGCTGGCCCGGGTGCTAAGTCCCTCATTGCCCGGGGCGGGCAGGGCCGGCCGGCTGCTCTGAGTGCGGGGCCCCCCAAGCCCACGCCCACCCGGAACTCCAGCTAGCCCGCAAGCGCCGCATGCAACCCTGGTTCCCGCTGGCGCCTCTCCCTCCACACCTCCCTGCAAGCTGAGGGAGTGGGCTCCGGCCTTGGCCAGCCCAGAAAGGGGCTCCCACAGTGCAGCGGTGGGCTGAAGGGCTCCTCACGTGCCGCCAAAGTGGTAGCCCAGGCAGAGGAGGCGCCGAGAGCGAGCGAGGGCTGTGAGGACTGCCAACACGCTGTCATCTCTCACCTACATTAGCGAGTGTGTTTCACAAACTGGCATCAGGGCTCTAAAGGAAGAAAACTGGCTTCTGTAAGGAATGAGTCCTGGCCTGCATGGGGGTCAGGTGATGCTTTGCTGAAAACACAAACGTAGACACAACCCAAGCCAAGCAAAGGGCGGTGGCCAGGGCAGTGCACTCAGAACACCATGCAAAGGCCCTGCACAGGGAGGGCACCATGTGGCTGGAGCAGAAACAGGGAAGCAGGGGCTGCTGGTGGGACATGGAAGATGACACTGGAGAGGCTGGGGGTCAAGATGGTGCAGGGTCTGTAGGCCAGGGTTAGTATTTTAGCCCTTATTCAAAACACACACACAACCAAAGTCATGGAGGTGTTTTAAATGTGTGTGTGTGTGTGTTCTCAGCTATTTCAAAATGTTACTTTGGCTGCAGCAAAGAGAATGGGCTGGAGAGTGCAGGGTAGATATGAAAGAGCTACGAGGAGGCCTCTGCTATAGTCTGGGAGGAGGATGACCGACAGCTTGGGCTGGAATGGTGCCAGAGGAGGAGGGAGAACTGGACCTGTTCAAAGACATCAGGAAAACATAAATGATGGGTGGTGGGGTGGGCTGAATATAGAGCGGATGGCGGGGAATGAAGGAGAAACTTGGGGGTGGGCTGGATATGGAGGGTGAGGGGGGCTGTCAAAGAAATATCCTAGACTTCTGGCTGATTGGTAACGTCATCACCCAAGAAATAAAATATTGGACAAAGATCTGGCTTGGTGTGGAAGGTCAGGAAAGACCATGAATTCAGTCTTGTGTTTGACATGACTTTTGAGACATCGAGATACAGAAATCAAGAAGCAGCTGGATATAGGGATTTGGAGCTCCAAGGGGAGAGCTGAGCCGGTGATGTGAGTTTTATAGCCATTAGAAAACAAATGGTAATTAAAGCCATGGGCTGGCCCCGGAAGACTGCCCAGCCAGAGAGTCCATGAAGAACCCCAGAGAGCTAAAGGCAGAGCAGGAGAGTGTGGGACAAAAAACCAAAGGAGTGTGGCAAGAAAAAGGGAGTAGCCCACAGTGTCTGATGCCCTGAGAAGTCAGGAGGGGAAATGGAAAGTGTCTGTTGCATTTAGCAACATGGAAGTCATCAGTGACCCTGGCAAGCGTCCTTTCAATGGGCCACAGAGGTCAAAGCTGCCTGGGAGTGGCAGGAGGAAACAGAGGGAGTTTTTGTACTCACTGACTTTTTTTTTTTTTTTTTTTTTGAGACAGAGTCTTGCTCTGTTGCACAGGCTGTAGTGCAGTGGTGCGATCTCTGCTCACTGCAGCCTCCACCTCCTGGGTTCAAGCAATTCTTCTGCCTCAGCCTCCTGAGTAGCTGGGATTACAGGTGCCGACCACCACGCCCTGCTAATTTTTGTAATTTTTTTTTTTTTTTGAGACGGAGTCTTGTTTTTTTGCCCAGGCTGGAGGGCAGTGGCGCGATCTTGGCTCACTGCAAGTTCTGCCTCCCCGGTTCACACCATTCTCCTGCCTCAGCCTCCCAGGTAGCTGGGACTACAGGCGCCCACCACCACACATGGCTAATTTTTGTGTGTGTGTGTGTTTTTAGTAGAGACAGGGTTTCACCATGTTATCCAGGCTGGTCTCAATCTCCTGACCTTGTGATCTGCCCACCTTGGTCTCCCAAAGTGCTGGGATTACAGGCGTGAGCCACCGTGCCTGGCCAATTTTTGTATTTTTAGTAGAGATGGGGTTTCACCATGTTGGCCAGTCTGGTCTCGAACTCCTGACCTCATGATCCACCCACCTCGACCTCCCAAAGTGCTGGGATTACAGGCATGAGCCACTGCGCCCAGCCCTCATTGACTTTTGTTTTCCATTTTCTCAGGAGATTTGACTGTGAAATGGTAGCTGGAGAGGAGTAACAGGGTCAAGGGAAGGTTTATACTTTTCTTTTAAGAAGTGAGAGACTTAAGCATATTGGTCTGTGAGACAGATCTGGTGAGAGGATGTAGTTGAATATTCAAAAAGGAGCCAGGTAGACATGGGGCAAGCCTCACTAAGAAGGCAGACGGATGCCATCAAAGCTCGGAGGCAGGGATTGGCTTAGGAGGAGGGAAGCAGATTGGGTGCGAGGCAGATGTCATGAGACTTCTAGCCAGTCAGGAGAAGCCAAAGGACTCCTACCTAAGGATTGTATTTAATCTGTCAAGTAGGAGGTAGGGAGTTGGTGGTTTGAGAAGAGCAGTGTCACCCAGGCTGGAGTGCATGGCTTGATCATGACTCACTGCAATCTTGACCTCTTGGGCTCAAGTGATCCCCCCACCTCAGCCTCCCAAGTAGCTGGGACTACAGGTGTGCACCACAACAGCAAGCTAATTTTTAATTTTTTTTCGTAAACACAGGGTCTTGATATGTTGCCCAGGCTGGTCTTGAACTCCTGGTTTCAAGTGATTTTCTTGTCACGCGCATCTGAGTGAAGAGACCACCAAGCAGGCTTTGTGTGAGCAACAAGGCTGTTTATTTCACCTGGGTGCAGGCGGGCTGAGTCTGAAAAAGGAGTCAACAAAGGGAGGTGGGATTATCATTAGCTCTTACAGGTTTTGGGATAGGCGGTGGAGTTAGGAGCAATGTTTTGAGGGCAAGGGGTGGATCTCACAAAGTACATTCTCAAGGGTGGGGAGAATTACAAAGAACCTTCTTAAGGGTGGGGGAGATTACAAAGTACATTGATCAGTTAGGGTGGGGCAGAAAGAAATCACAATGGTGGAATGTCATCAGTTAAGGCTATTTTCACTTCTTTTGTGGATCTTCAGTAGCTTCACGCCATCTGGATGTATACATGCAGGTCACAGGGGATATGATGGCTTAGCATGGGCTCAGAGGCCTGACATTTCTCACCTTGGCCCTCCCAAAGTGCTGGGATTATAGGAGTGTGCCACCTTGCCTGGCCAGACAAATATTTATTAAACTTATTATGTGTTGCCAAAGAATAAAACAAATACCATCAGAGCCATACATAAATACATATTATAGCAGTAATAATAGTGATAATACAATGCTGAGTTGATTTACTGGCCAGACAAGGGAATATACCAGTGAAGAAATTTACTGACATGTGTTCTGGGAGGCAAAAACTTAGGGTTTTGATTTTGGTGGTGTTGCTGCTTGTTTTTTTTTTTTTCTTTCTTTTAAATAATTAGAAAAAAATGGTTTTTCTCAGTGGTTATGCTAATTGAGGATTGGCAACATGCAACCTGGGTAGGACAGAATGAGGCTTTTAAGTCTCAATAAGCTTGGTTAAGAAAAGCCACATACGCTGGGCGCGGTGGCTCACACCTGTAATCCCAGCACTTTGGGAGGCCGAGGCGGGTGGATCACAAGGTCAGGCGATCAAGACCAGCCTGGCTAACACGGTGAAAACCCATCTCTACTAAAAATACAAAAAATTAGCCAAGCTAATGGTGGTGGCACGTGCCTGTAATCCCAGCTATTCAGCAGGCTGAGGCAGGAGAATCGCTTGAATCCGGGAGGCAGAGGTTGCAGCAAGCTGAGATTGCGCCACTGCACTTTCGCTGGTAACAAAAGTCATTAGCGAGATCCTGGGCTACTTCAGCCAGTTGGAACCAGTAGAGGTGAAACACAGCAGCCCTCTGTTTAATGTTTCCCCAGCAAGGGCTGCTCTCAGAGAAAGCCTTTTCCTTTTGCAACACAATGTGTTGTCTATGCCCTGGAGACACACGGTAGTTCCTGCCCTAAGAGTCTGTGGGCAGTGAGAGCCCATAGGAGGGTAGCTGACCCAGCCCTGGGGAACCCGGCCTTCAGAGACCTGCCTGGTGGCCAGGAATTACCCTGGACAAGTGAGCTCAGGGTGGGCTGAACTGTTTCCCCCAGATGGAGGAAGCAGCCAGGCCTGCACTCTGAGGTCATGGAAGCCAGGCAGGCTAATTAAGAGTGTGGACCCCAGAGCCAGTGCATCTGAACTAGAATGTCCTTACCCTGCTTCTCAACTGTGTGACCTTGGAAATGCTTCTGAGCTTCTCCAAACCACAGGTTCCTCATTTGCCAAAGGGGAGTGCTAACTGCACTTAATCATAAGGGTGTGGTGGGACCAAATGAGATAATTCATATAAAAGTGCTCATAGCTTGATGCTAGGTGTGTAATAAACCTTAATAAACATGAGCTATTATTATCGCTCAGAGCAAAAGAATGCAAGAGAAGGAAGGAATTTAGCAAAACATATACCTCCTTATTTTACAGGTGAGGAAGCTTGGCCAGCAAGATGAAGTGACCTTCCTAAGGTGAGCTGGTTTCTAGCAGAGTCAGTCTTGGAATATGGGTGTTCTCTTTTTCAGTCTCATCTGATGAAAAAGAAGCAATATGTTTAGTACCTACAAGCAGGTTTCGGAATCAGAGAGGCCTAGGTTCAAATCCTGGCTCTGCCATTTCCTACTGTGTGACCTCGGGCATAAGAGTAAAGCTGTTTAAGCTTTTGTTTCCTCCACTGCAAAGGTGGCTAAACACCTCCTCAGTGGGTTGTCAGAGGAATTAAATCAGATGAAAGGCATTGAGGACATAGGCAAGAAACCCAGCAGATGGAAGCTTCTTCGTGCCCTTTCCTGACCTTTCCTTTCCTTTGCTAAGACTGAACCCCCAAATGAAGCATTGCATGGAAACTAGGCTGGAGGCGGGCACCCAGCCCTAGAGTGAGTGAGTGGTGAAGATTTCTCTACCCCGCCTCGGGTTCAGAGCAGTGGTCTTGCGGAATTTGCCCAACACAACAGGTACAAATTCATAGTCACAGAGTGAGCTGTGCAGGAAAGGCAAATAAAAGTGCAAAAGTGACTCTGGAACACTCAGCAGGACAGCTGGGGCAGGGGAGTGGTGGGAGAGGTGGTGTTCAGGGTGAAATGTGGGGTGGGATGACAGGCACTAGGCCTTAAATGCCCTGCTTAAGGGCTGTTTGTTCCCAGACAATAGGGAGTCATAAGAGGTTTGGGAGTGAGGGAGTGGTGAGATCTGAGTTACTTTGGAATTACCCTCTGGCCTTCAGGAGTCATTCAGCATGAGGGCAGAGATGGGAGGGAGAAGGGGACTGGCAAGGAGGAGGGAGGTGGAAGAGCTGTTTCGTAGGCAGAAAGAAAGTGCTCTGATGGGACGTAGAGGTTCAGGAAGGCAGGGTTTATGCTGAGGTTATATCAGGAGTGGCAATGCCATCCGGCCCACATACTGTCCTTGGAATCCAAGATTTATTCCATATGTGTGTCTGAGGTTAGGGGAGACGCCTTTGAGTAGGTTAGAGCCTATAAGCCCTGTTCATTGTAACTTTCCTTTCACACGGAAGCCCTCATGTCGTTAAGGCGCTGGTGGAAAAAGAAACCCCTGCCCTGGGCCCTCCTTCCAGGGATCTTCACTCCCACCAGCCTCAGTGCCGGTCAGACCTCAACTGGCTCCCACCCAGATGGTGTCTCTGTTTCTGTCCCCTGCAGGCTCCTCTACGTGCTCCTTTGGGAGAAGCAGATGCCTGGGATGACATCTGTTAGAAAACTTGGATGGGTCTTGGCCGGGCGCGGTGGCTCACGCCTGTAATCCCAGCACTTTGGGAAGCCGAGGTGGGTGGATCACGAAGTCAGGAGATCGACACCATCCTGGCTAACACGGTGAAACCCCGTCTCTACTAAAAATACAAAAAATTAGCCGGGCGTGGTGGTGGGCACCTGTAGTCCCAGCTGCTCGGGAGGCCGAGGCAGGAGAATGGTGTGAACCCGGAAGGCAGAGCTTGCAGTGAGACGAGACTGCACCACTGCACTCCAGCCTGGGCGACAGAGTGAGACTCCATCTGAAAATAAATAAATAAATAAATAAAACTTGGATGGGCCCCTGGCATCCTGAGGAGTGCGTCTCAAACCGTCTGTAGTGAAGGACCAGTTTCTGAAACATTCCCAACCCATCACAGGTCACTGCTTTTGTAAAATACAACAAAGAATGAATTTCTAGAAAAATAGAATTAAAAAGACATGTAGAATATACCTCCCGGATTTTTATTATTAGATTACAGAGACATACATTTACTGTGTCAAATCGCTGTAACTTTTTAGCCTCCATTTCCATAAGTATTGTGGACAGGTAACCATTTGTAGTCTGGAGGCCCCAGGGTAGCCGTGTCCAAGAGGGAGAGCACGCCTCCCTCCCGCATTGGCGCCCTCCCTCCGTGGCCTCGCCCACCGGCTCTCGGGGCGCGCTGACTCCTCTCTCATTGACACGCTCCACTTCGTCGCTCTGGGTTACACACTCACTTCAGCTTTCTCATGCTATTTTTTTTTTTTTTTTTTTTTTTTTTTTTGATGGAGTCTCGCTCTGTCGCCCAGGCTGGAGTGCAGTGGTGCAATCTCAGCTCTCTGCAAGCTCCGCCTCCCGGGTTCACGCCATTCTCCTGCCTCAGCCTCCCGAGTAGCTGGGACTCCAGGCGCCCACCACCATGCCCCGCTAATTTTCTGTATTTTTAGTAGAGACGGGGTTTCACCGTGTTAGCCAGGATGGTCTTGATTTCCTGACCTCGTGATCCGCCTGCCTTGGCCTCCCAAAGTGCTGGGATTACAGGCGTGAGCCACTGTGCCCGGCCTCTCATGGTGTTTTATGCTCCCTCAGTTCCAGAATGCTCCACCATGGCTACCATCCCTCCATGCCTGCTGCAGCCACTGTGTATTGGGCGTATCCCAACTTCCATGATTTCAGTGAATCCGTGTAACAGAGCACTAATGTGTGTAATTACTTACACCTTTTATAAATTGGAGGAGGTCTGTGCTATCACTGTAACAATTCTTGGCCAGGGAATGGTCACCTCTCTGGACCAGGAAGAGTTCCACACTGCATTTTTGTTGGAACTAGAGGGAAAGGAAGCTGGGCTGACTGAGCACAGTTCTGGGAATACCTGTGGCCATACGTGGAGCTTCAAGGGAAGAGAGTGTCTGAGAGTGATGCCACACAGAGGAAAGGAAAGCCGAGAGATGCAGAGACAGACTCTGCTTCCCCACAGTTTCTGGCCTTCCTTGCTGATGACGGTGGGTGCTGTGGGACACCTTGCAGCTCCTCATTAAGGACAAAGAAGGGGCTCCCAGCTCTTGGGACTGCTGCCGGCGGGCGGTGCTCAGCTGTCGCCCTTCTTTGGAACTGCCTCTGCTGATGACAGCTACCTCTCCCACGTCATGCCCCTTCCCAGGACAGCCAATAGCCCATGACATGTTGCCCTGGAGGTCTAACTTCCAGGCCTCTTTGCCGCAACTCAGGACAGCTCTGTAGAGTCATCTTAGCTTCAGAGCTCCCTGCAGGGCTGGCTGAGCTCTTTACTACAACTGCATCATGGTTCAGTTGCCCTCTGCCCCATCCTGCTGCTGCAATCATCAGCCTGTTCCTAATATTATCAGCAGGGGGGAGAAAATACAGCTAGTTTCCTAGGAGAGAGGACCCCTGGAACATGAGGTGGAGCAGATGGGAGGAATCATGGAAATAGAGCATGGGGTTATAAGGAGCTTCAAGGGGCCACCGGGTCCAGAACGGTAATGGAAGAATTTCAAAATCTTGCCACATGAGGAGCAGCTGGACGAGCTGAAAATATTTAACTGGAGAAGTAAAGATGTATGGGGAATATGACAGCGGGCTTCCCATATTTGACTGTAAATCAAGTAGAGGTTAGGTCAGACTCCTTCTGCTGGGTCACCTGGCTTCTGCTCTTGACCACCTACAGTCCATTCTCACACCGTTTAGTAAGTCATGTCCCTCCCCAGCTTAAAACCCTCCTGTCTTCTCTTTTTTTTTGAGACGGAGTCTCGCTCTGTCACCCAGGCTGGAGTGCAGTGGCGCGATCTCAGCTCACTGCAAGCTCCGCCTCCCGGATTCATGCCATTCTCCTGCCTCAGCTTCCCAAGTAGCTGGGACTACAGGTGCCCGCCACCACGCCAGGCTAATTTTTTTGTATTTTTAGTAGAGACGGGGTTTCACCACGTTAGCCAGGATGGTCTCGATCTCCTGACCTCGTGATCCGCCTGCCTCGGCCTCCCAAAGTGCTGGGATTACAGGCATGAGCCACTGCGCCCGGCCTCCCCTGTCTTGCTGCATGAATAGAACCTGAGCGACTTGCTGTGAGGCCTTTCATAATCTGCCCTTGTCTCTTTCCAACTTTATCTCCTGTGGTTCTTCCCTCACTCGCCCTTCAGGCCACACTGGCCTTCTCCCAGCTGACCCTTGAATGCACCAGGGTCTTTGCACCTGCCGTAGCCTTGCTTGTTCTTCTGTATGTTCTTCTATGAGCTCTTCATTTGCCCCATTCCTTTCTGTTGTTCAGTCTCTGATCAAAAGTCATTTCCGAAGAAAGGCCTCGAGTTTTTACCTCATTATCCTGCTTTACAGTCTTCATAGCACTCTGCTCCCTGAAACAGTTTTGTGTCTTTGTTGGTTAAATGATTTTTTTTCTTATCTCTCCCACAAAGAACATAAACCTCAAGTGGAATGAGCTATGTCTGTCCTGTTCACCACTGCAACCTCAGGGTGTGGTATGGTTTTGGCATGCAGCAGGTGTTCAAAAACTATTTGTTGAGTGAAAGAATGAATGAACATGAGCCCAGAAATAGTCCAGAGAGCTGCCGTAGGCGGGCTCAGAGCCTCGCGTGTCCCTGGAGGCGTGACGTGGAGGGAAACTGCCACTTAGGAGAGAACCAGCAAGTCAGTGGGAATATGGGGTTTGGAATCAGACAGATGAGGGTTTGAGTCTTGGTTCTGTCACTTCCTGCCTGGCTGCAGGCCTTGGACAAGTTATTTGACTTTGTTGGCCGGGCGTGGTGGCTCACATCTGTAATTCCAGCCCTTTGGGAGGCTGAGGTGGGCAGATCATCTGAGGTTGGGAGTTTGAGACCAGCCTGACCAACATGGTGAAATCCCATCTCTACTAAAAATACAAAAATTGGGCCAGGTGCAGTGGCTCACGCCTGTAATCTCAGCACTTTGGGAGGCTGAGGCGGGTGGATCACGAGGTCAGGAGATCGAGACCATCCTGGCTAACACAGTGAAACCCTGTCTCTACTAAAAATACAAAAAATTAGCCGGGCGAGGTGGCGGGCGCCTGTAGTCCCAGCTACTCAGGAGGCTGAGGCAGGAGAATGGCGTGAACCCGGGAGGCGGAGCTTGCAGTGAGCCGAGATCATGCCACTGCACTGCAGCCTGGATGACAGAGTGCGACTCTATCTCAAAAAAAAAAAAAAAAAAGAAAGAAAAGCCTCAGTCCCTTCATCTGTAAAGACAGGGGTTTGATTAGAAGCCACCCCAGAGTGGTTCTGGATTGATTAAAGGCTGCTTCTGAAGCCCTGGGCAAGTGCCACACCCTTAGCAAGTGCTAAATAGATGTTTGCTGTTTAGTTTCCACACCAGGCCCCCAGGGCCACAGGAGCTGGGGGAGGTGCTTAAGGAAGGACCATGCTACTGCAATCCCTCTCACATGCACCACTTGGCTTTTGTTTTTCTTTTTGTCTTTTTGTTAGAGACACACTCTCGCTCTATTGCCTAGACTGGAGTGCAGTGCTGTCATCACGGCTCACCGCAGCCTCGACCTCCTGGGCTCAAGTGATCCTCCTCCTTCAGCCTCTCCAGTAGCTGAGACTACAGGCACGCGCCACCACTCCTGGGTAATTTTTAAATTTTCTTAGAGACAGTGTTTTCCTTATGTTGTCCAGGCTGCTTTTAAAATTCCTGGGCTCAAGTGGTCCGTCTGCCTCAGCCACCCAGAGCATTGGGATTACAGGTGTGTGCACTGTGCCTGGCCTGTTTTTCCTTCCTGTGGCACTAACCGCCCCCACAGAGGGGAAAGTAAGCAGTGGAGCCCCGGGTTGAGGGCGGCTGGTGTAGGGGCAGGGACTGTCCAGACTGTTACTTCTCCACTGCCCGCCTCCAACATAACCCCATCGTGGGAGCTGGGTGAGGAAATGCATGAGCACTGATTCTTCGCAGGATTTCGAGTGTTACACATGTGGTAATACTGCTCACATCACTTGAATCTGCAATCCCATGTGAAGTTGGAGTATGTGGCAAGAAGCAAGTCTGCGAGGGTGGTGGGTGGAGGAAGGAGGGGCCCATCCCACAGGCCAGGAACCCATGTGAGGTGGCCGCCTTCCTCTGTCTCTTGCTAATACCTGGGTGATGGGCTTTATGCATCTTGACCCAGAAAAGAGCGAGTCACAATCGACCAATATGATGGAGGGGATATCACTGCACACCAGGCAAATACAAGCTCAGCTGCCAATTCCCACATCCCTCCAGCCCCTTTTGATGGCCAGGGAACTTTCTTGTTTCTGTTCACATGAAACCAACAGTTGGCCCTACCCATGTAACGAAGCAAACACTTACATACTGTGTACTTACTACATGCTGGGCACTGTTCTTAAACACTACCAGCACTGCCTGTATAATTCTCCCAGCAACCCTATGAGGTGGCTACAATCATTAGCCCCAGTTTACAGATGAGCCAATGGTTGCTTGGCGAGGTTTAGCCAATTGCACAGGCTTGCACAGCCAGTAAGTGGCCAGGCCAGGATTTGGACCCAGGCCATGCAGCCCTAGAGTCTGTGCACTTCACCACTATGCGACGTGGCCTAGTCCCAAGGGGAATGGCTTGCCTTGTAGGCAATGAGCTGCCCATCATCGTGGGTGACAAGCAGAAGTGACTGAGCTAGACAGGGGTCTCCTCCACGTATTCAGTGTGTCCCCTGTGTGGAGCTCTGAGCTAAGCACTCTGCCAATGCCATCTCATTTCAGCCCGATGACACCACTGCCAGATGGAACCATTATTCCACTATATGGATGAACAAACTGGGTTTACAGAGATTAGGTAACTGGCCTGAGATCTCTGGCTGCTGAGGGCTGGAGCTGGGACTCAAACAAGTTTGCTTAATGCAGATCCCAAGCTCTTCACCTCTTATCAGGGATGGTGTCCAATGAGGGTTGGCTGGACTAGATGACTTTTACGGTCCTAGCCAATCCAAGATCCTGAGGGACTGACAGTCTGGCAGGTAAAGGGGCACACTCCCCTAATTACTAGCTCTAGCTCTCCCCTAGTAACTAGTTACTATGCCAAAAATACTAGTCATCACATTTCAGTTTTTTTTTTTTTTTTTTTTTTTTTGAGATTGAATCTCGCTCTGTTGCCCAGGCTGGAGTGCAGTGGCAGGACCTTGACTCACTGCAACTTCTGTCTCCTGGGTTCAAGCGATTCTCCTGCCTCAGCTTCCTGAGTAGCTGGAATTACAGGTGCATACCACCATGCCCGGCTAATTTTTTATTTTAGTAGAGACGGGTTTCACCATGTTGGCCAGGCTGGTCTTGAACTCCTGACCTCAAGATCTGCCCGCCTCAGCCTCCAGTTTGTTTGTTTTTCTTTTTTTTTTTTTTTTTGAGATGGAGTTTTGCTCTTGATGCCCAGGCTGGAGTGCAATGGTGTGATCTCTGCTCACTGCAAGCTCCGCCTCCCAGGTTCAAGCGATTCTCCTGCCTCAGCCTCCTGAGTAGCTGGAATTACAGGCATGCACCACCATGCCCGGCTGATTTTTGTACTTTTAATAGAGACGGGGTTTCTCCATGTTGGACAGGCTGGTCTCAAGCTCCCAACCTCAGGTGATCCGTCCGCCTTGGCCTCCTAAAGTGAAGTGCTGGGATTACAGGTGTAAGCCAGCGAGCCTGGCCTATTTGAGTTTTTATGTTTAAGGATGTATTTCTCTTACTATTTTTTTTCTTAACACAGGGTTTTTCCTGAAAAGTTGCCTGAGGAACAAAGAGTTAAATAAGACCCTTAAAGGATCTGCTCTCTTTGCCAGGCATCTGAGTCCCCTCTGGGGCTTTGAAGAGACAGTCACTGTCTTTCCTGGTGGTACTACCACCTTCCCTCATCCAGTGCTGCTGCATCTGACAACCCTGGGCACAGAAATCTGCACCCCAGGTTTCCACGATGAATCCAGCAGTTAATTTTCAGATCTTGTCCTGCTTGCCCCATCCGCACCGCTTGGCACATGGGTCAGCCCACCTTGACTTACCGTCTTCATCTGGCTTCCCGGATGTCACATCTCTTGGTTTTTGGTTGGTTTTTCCAGTTGGCTTTTCCAATTTATACCTGCAGCATGGATCTCTCCTCTGAACTCCAGATACATAAATCTGTCTATTTGACATTGCCTTGGATGTCTAGAAGGCATTTCAAACTTAGCGGGTCCCACACTTAGCTCCTAATTGTCAGTCCTGCCTCCAGCACACACCCCTCTTGGTGTTCCCCATCGCAGTTGAGGACAACCACATTCTTCTAGTTTCTCAGGCCTCAAACCTTAGAATCATCCGAGACTCCTGCCTCTCACATATCTCATCTGTCAACGAATCCCATCAGCTCTACCTTCAAAATATGTCCAGAATCCACCATCTCCACTGCTAACACCTGGCTCACTATCTCCTAGTAACCTGGAGGGCACTGTCTTCAGTCTGATCTTCACACAGTAGCCGGAGTATGAAGACACAGGGTAGACCATGCCTCTCTTCTTCTCCAAACTCTCCAGTGGGTTCCTCCTAGTCAAAGTCAAACCTCACTTGGCCCTCTAGGCCTCACCCCTGCATCCTCCCGCTGGCCTTATCTCCTCTACCTCTGACCCTTGCTAGCTCTGTTTTAGCTCCACCGGTCTCCTGGCCATTCCCTGAACCTGACACATGCTCTCCTACCCCAGGGCCTGTGCACTGGCTCTCCCGGTGAGGAAACCGCTCTCCTTCCCATCACACTGGCGCGTCACATCCTTCACCTCTTTGCTCACATATCCCTTTCTCAGGGAAGCTTTTACTGAGGCCTCTGCTCACCCTCTTCTCCCCTCCACATTCCCTGTCTTCCTTTTCTATTTCGTTTTTCTCTATGGTACTTATGGCTTAGGTAACAAATTAATCTATTGTTTATATATTTATTTTTACTGTTTCTCTGTGAAAACGTACACTCGGAAAGGGCAGGAGTTTTGTCTGTTTTGATCAGGCTCCACCCCTGGAAGGTAGGACAGTGTTCAGCACAGCAGGTGCTCAATAGGTGTTGTTCCGTGAATCAGCACATCAATTGCAGCATTGTGGCTACCAGGGGATCAGGATGCGGGCGGTGGAGCCCTCTGGCCTTTGTGTGGTAGCCGTGGACTCTGTGTCAGCGACCGTTTTCCGGGAAACTTCCGGGCGAGACTCACATCTTGGAAACTCAAATACTCAATAGCTCTTGAATTCTAGGAATCTTGAGAAGAGGCCTGGATTAAGGATTCAGACGTGGGCCCTCAGATGGGTGAGAAACGGGGACTCTGTGTCTCCTGGCGGGGACAGAAGGGCCAGGTGACAGGCCAGGCAGAGTGGACGGGGCTTGGGCAGGGGGCGAGGGCAGGCAGCCACGCAGGGCAGGAGCTGCAGAGCTAAAGCCAGGCCATGTGGGCTGGCTGCGGGTTTCGCTGCCTAGCTGGTGGCATTGAGCAAGTTACTTAACCTTTCTGAACTTCCGTTTTATGATTTTGGAGGAAACAGTCATAGCTTTCTCTCTGGCAGAGTCCGATGGCCCGAGTCCCGCTCCACAGGGCGGGTGGAGGTCACGGAGGGGTGTGGAGGGGGGCGACAGCCCAGGAAGTCTAGGGGGCGGCAGGGCGCGTGGGGGCGGGGGTTGGGAGACCGCAGGGAGGATCCCCGACCTTGTCTGAAGATCCGAGCGGGCGGAGCCGCGGTCTGGTCCGCGGGGTAGGCGGGGCGCAAGAGTGTTCCCGGGGGCGGGGGGCCGACCCGCGTCTAAAGGTTTCCGCGATTCCCCCCCCGGCGCCTGGCCTGGCCCAGTTGCACCGCGAGCGCTGCGGACACTCGGGGCGGCAGTCGGTCTGTCAGTCCTCCCGCCAAGTCCCGCGGCCCGCACCTGCCGCCCGCATCTGCAGCTCTGCACCTGCGGCCAGTGCCTACTGCCCTCTCTTGCCGCCCGCACCTGCAGCCCCGCACCTGCCGCTTGCACCTGCAGCCCCGCGCGCTGCCCGGCTCGAGCATGGCTGACCAGGCGCCCTTCGACACGGACGTCAACACCCTGACCCGCTTCGTCATGGAGGAGGGCAGGAAGGCCCGCGGCACGGGCGAGCTGACCCAGCTGCTCAACTCACTCTGCACAGCAGTCAAAGCCATCTCTTCCGCGGTGCGCAAGGCGGGCATCGCGCACCTGTGAGTCGGGCCTTGGGCGGTGGGCCCCGTCCTGTCTGTCTGCCTGGGGAGCCTGCCCGGCGGGCTGACGTTGGGCCCTCTGGGCCTCCTGCCGTCAGCCTCTGCCTGTCCGTCTGATGTCTGAGCGCCTCTCTCGCTCTCTGTCTAGTAGCACCTCTCTCCAGAAGCTGGCTCAGCCTCACTCAAGTCCTCATCCCATCCCTTGACCTTGGAGAGGCCCACCTGGGGGTCCGTCTCGCAGGTGCACACCTGATTCCATCCTGCATTCCTCTCCTCTACCCTGAGCAGCCTGCCTCGTACCCTTCTCAGCCGGCCAAGTGCGGGCACCTGGCCTGCCCGTCATACCCGCCCTAGCCTCAGACAGGAAAGTGCTAGCTCAAGTGCCTTCCTTCCCCATTTCTTCTTTGTCCTCCTTCACTCTTTCTGCAATTAGGGACCCAAGTCAGGTTTCTAATCCAGCATCTCTGACCTGAAACAAGACCTGTTAGGAGCGAGTGTCCCCCGCCCCGCCAAAGCGGGCTGGGAGGTCTCCTGTGTGTCCAAAGCCTTTAAGAGCAGCAGGGCTTGTGTGCAAAGGAGCTCCCGTGGGCTGCTTCTTTCTGAGACAGTTGCCATGCTGTGCCAGAAACAGGAAACACCCAGGGCTTCAAAACCCCTATCCATTTGCAATGATGGTGTGTGCAGCCTCCACCCAATTAGTGGAAAGCTCAAAAGTTGTTTGTAGAATGGTTCTGAATGCGCTATGGAGTGCATCTCGAACGTCACTGGGCACAGGAATCATTTGGGGATCTTGGTAAGATGAGTGCCCTCCTTCCATAGCTCTGGGACAGGTCCTGAGATTGTGCATTTCTAAGTTCTTCTGTGGTGGGTGCCGCCCATCAGATACTGTTTCTCTACTCATCATATTGTGAGTAGCAAGGGGTCCAGTGGAGTAGAGACTCAAAGGACCCCTTCTTGTGAGGTTTTTTGTAAGTCACACAACATCCTTTCGTTTGTGTTGGTGTGCACAGGTATTTTCTTTTTCTTTTCTTTTCTTTTCTTTTTTTTTTTTTTTGAGATGGAATTTTGCTCTTGTTGCCCAGGCTGGAGTGCAATGGTGCAATCTCGGCTCACCGCAACCTCTGCCTCCCGGGTTCAAGCGATTCTCCTGCCTCAGTCTCCCAAGTAGCTGGGATTACAGGCATGTGCCACCATGCCCAGCTAATTTTGTAATTTTTTTAGTAGAGACGGGGTTTCTCCATGTTGGTCAGGCTGGTCTCAAACTCCCGACCTCAGGTGATGCCTTGGCCTCCCAGAGTGCTGGGATTACAGGCATGAGCCATCGTGCGCAGCCGTGCGCAGGTATTTTCTAGCTAACTGATCCACACTTTTAACTGAAGTGTAACTGGGTTTTCAGATTGTCAATACACCTTACTAACATTCCCTGCACTTATGTACACTATAAAAATGACATGTGATGGGCCGGGCGCATAGGCTCACGCCTGTCATCCCAACACTTTGGGAGGCCGAAACAGGTGGATTGCCTGAGGTCAGGAGTTCGAGACCAACCTGACCAACATGGTGAAACCCCGTCTCTACTAAAAATACAAAAATTAGCTGGGTGTGGTGGCAGGCGCCTGTAATCCCAGCTACTCGGGAGGCTGAGGAAGGAGAATCGCTTGAACCCAGGAGGCAGAGGTTGCAGTGAGCCGAGATCGCGTCATTGCACTTCAGCCTGGGCGACAAGAGCGTGACTTTGTCCAAAAAAAAAAAAAAAGACGCATGATGCTCAAAGCTGACCTGAACAAATACAACCTTGCTACTTGGGTTTGGAATGCATTTCTCTATTTTTAAAAACTCTTCTCCGCCCCGCATCCTGCAATCTAGATTCCTTTTCTTACTGGCAGGCTGTCTGGCTTTGGTCCCACAGTATGGACTGGCGGAGGTAATTCGTGTAAAGGAGTGGTATGAGCACATTTATTTTTGAATATTAAGCAGACATGTTAAGGAAGGTGATGACTCCATTACTGTTGCCTCTGGCCCCTCTTAATAATACATTCCTAAGGATTCTTATTTTAGAAACATACCCAGGTGAAATCTTAAGCTTTAATTTACAACTAGTATAAGTGGCTCACAGCTTTAACTGCATTTGAGGACCAGGGATATATTTTAGAAAGAGGGCTTGTCGGCTGGGTGTGGTGGCTCACACCTGTAATCCCAGCACTTTGGGAGGCTGAGATGGGTAGATCACTCAAAGTCCAGCCTAGCCAACATGGTGAAACCCTGTCTCTACTAAAAACACAAAAATTAGCCAGGCATGGTGGCTAATTAGCCAGGCATGGAGGTTGCAGTGAGCCCAGATCGTGCCACTCTACTCCAGCCTGGCGACTGAGTAAGACTCTGTCTCAAAAAAAAGAAAAAAAAGGGCTTGTCATGTCTGATATTGTTTAAAAAATGTGTCAGTACCTTTCACACCCCTAGAGAGACTGAGAAATGTAAGATGTGTTTTGAGGTGTCCCGCTGTCTAAGTAACCTTAGACAGTGGGACCTTGGATAGTGAGATTTTGATGGTGGGGCCAGGATGAAGCATGCTAATTTTGGCTACATAAGGTATGTGTATTATTTATTTATTTATTTTGAGATAGAGTTGCATTCTGTTGCCCAGGCTGGAGTGCAGTGGTGTGATAATGGCTCACTGCAGCCTCAACCTCCCAGGCTGAATTGGTGCTCCCACCTCAGCCTCCCCTGTAGCTGGGACTACAGGCATGTGCCACCATGCCGGATAATTTTTGTGTTTTTGTAGAGATGGGTTTTTTTTTATGTTGCCCAGGCTGGTCTCAAATTCCTGGGCTCAAGCGATCTGCCCACCTTGGCCTCCCAAAATGCTGGGATTACAGGTATGAGCCACTGTGCCTGGCCAATATGTGTACTTTTATACTAGATAGTTGTGAATACCAGGTTTTAAATAAATACTATGTTACACTCATTGACAAAAATTTAAACCATTCAAAAGAATTCAAGGGAAGAGTGAAACCCACCCCATATATATCCCATGGGGTATCCACTACAAATAATTTACTGCTTATTTTTCTGGATACTTCTTTACAGTCATATGAGTTTACACATGAACACATATTTACATATGCCTATAATAGCAGACAAAATGGGATCACACTCAATACACGTTTCTGTAGTTTGCTTTGTTATTTAACATTATTCGAGGAACATCCATTAATGTCAGGACATCTACATCTACCTCCTTTTAACTGCTGTGTGCTGCTCCCCTGCACACATCATGAGGTGTTGAAGTTTTTCTCTATTTTGGGGTACTTTCTCTATTTTGGGGCACTTCTATTTTGGGGCACTTGGGTAATACCCAGAGGCGGGTGGATCACGAGGTCAGGAGATCAAGCCCATCCTGGCCAACACGGTGAAACCCCGACTCTACTAAAAAATACAAAAAAATTAGCTGAGCGTGGTGGCGGGCGCCTGTAGTCCCAGCTACTTGGGAGGCTGAGGTAGGTGAATGGCGTGAATCTGGGAGGCGGAGCTTGCAGTGAGCCGAGATCGCGCCACTGCACTCCAGCCTGGGAGACAGAGGGAGACTCCGTCTCAAAAAAAAGAAAGATGCTTTCATAGAGGTGCCAAAAATACGATTCGTGGTGAAGGACTGTGGAGCGCCAAGAATGGGCACGTGCAGGGGAAGTAAAAGGCCCGGCGGGCTGGACCGCAGTTCAGGCTGGCGGTCACGGGGGAGGAGTCCTGAGGTGGGAAAGTGTTTCTGGAAAAGTTGCCCCCTCAATTTGACCAAAGCATGGAGTACTCATGGTAGGGCGTTCGTGGATGAGAAATTGTGGGTACATTGGGAAAGCATCAAATGGCAAGGGTGAACACTTTACACTTTTGGGGGTATAGAAAAGGAGAGATCAAGGATTTTGAAAGTTTTTTGAGTGGGGCAGTTGCGTGATTGGAGACAAATCTGGAGAAGGTCTGGCTGAAGTATAGCAGAAGAGCGAAAGATAGGATATGGGAAAACCAGTGGGAGGAGGGAGGCGTGAGTTGAGTAGCCAGCAGAGCTGCAGCCTTGGAGGGGAGAGGAAGGATTTGGAAGAAGTCTGAGCATGGATTAGATGAGAAGGGCTGTGAGGGAGTTTCTGAAATCGCTAGTCCTAGCAATTGAAAGCAGAGCCATGCCACCACAAAACAAAACAATACAAAAACAAAAACAAGGAAGAGCTGGTTTTTAGTCTGGGGAAGGAGGGAAGATGATCCCAACATTTTGGAAACGCTGAACTTGAGATGTTAGAGGGTGATCTGTTGGGAGATGCTGTCCAGCCTGCAGCTGGACTTGCCTGTCTGTTTTGGCACACTTGCCCTGAGGCAGAGAAAAGAGGAGGAGATCTGGACCAGTTTAGCAGACAGGAATGTGCAGGGATTCAGAGCACGTTTTGGAGAGAGATGGAGCCAAGCTTAGATTCCTGGCCCTGCCATTCAACGTCTGTGAGGATTGGGCTGTTGATGTGACATCACTGAACCTGTTTCTCCAATTGTAAGATGGAGACAGCTGTGTTTTCAACCTCAGAGAATCATAGGGGGATCAATTAAGTTTACTAATTGGGTACCAATGTTATTAAGATCATTGTTTTCCTGAAGGCTATATTTCTTTATTTTTCAGAGTCTAGCTCTGTCACCCAGGCTGGAGGGCAGTGGTGTGATCTCGGTTCACTGCAACCTCCACCTCCAAGGTTCAAGTGATTCTCCTGCCTCAGCCTTCCAAGTAGCTGGGATTATAGGTTCCTGCCACCACACTCAGCTAATTTTTGTATTTTTAGTAGAGACGGGGTTTCACTATGTTGGCCAGTCTGGTCTTGAACTCCTCACTTCGTCATCCACCCGCCTCAGCCTCCCAAAGTGCTGGGCTTACAAGTGTGAGCCACCGCGCCTGGCCTATTTTATTTTTATTTTTTGTAAACTTTTATTTGCATGTTTTGTTCTTCATTTCTTAGCAGTAGCCTGTATGCTATCAGCAGGCAGAGAGTCCAGGCTAGCATGTTACATATTAGAACAATGTTGCACCCAAGAGTGGCTGCAGGAAATGTCCTCGCATCAGATTCGTATTATGTCCAGAAGAGTTACTTTTATATATGGGGTCTTCTCAGCTGTTTGACAGAAGAAATAATAAAGAGCTTCAGATTTCATTTTAGAATGACAGGTCAGCTAATGCGTGTTTAGGCTTATCTTCCAATTTGCAGTTTTTGACATTAAGCTTTTAGAAACTTTACCAGATTTCTCCACATGACCAAAGTGTGAAATTGCAACTTTGTTTGCATAAAAGAAGCGCAGACAGCCGCGTTCCATCGTGTTTACCAGTTTAGGCCCGGATGAATGCAAGCAGAGGCAGGTATTTGTGACCTTTGAAAGCAGCTCTCACTAGCGCCTCTTCAATGTATTTCTGAACCTTTGGATGTTCCTGGCTGGGCAAATGGTTGATTACCATGGAATCAAGCAGTAACAAGCCAGTCTTACCTTTGACTTTAGTGATAAGGATTAAGTAATAATCTCCCTCCCTTTTGGTTGAGCCGCGTGTTCTGAGCCCGAGTCTGGTTCTTCTGTGTGCTGTGTGAAGTGTTGCTGCCGCAATTGTGTTGCTCAGTCACAGTGACTTCGGGAGGAGATGGTCCTAAGTCAGCAGATCCAGGCAGCCCTGGAGGGCTCTAGTTCTGTCAGCCCCTGGCTCCAATCCTTCTGTCCTTCAGTGCTTTAGAGATGCTGTGGAAGGCAGCCTCCCCCAATCATCACAGATCTGCATGTTCAGTGTCACAAAGTCCATGGCTGTGAAATGATTCATTCTGTTTTAGAAATCATTTGCAAACTTGGAAAACAATGCTAAAATTTAATTAAAATATCCAAGAATTTCAAAATACTGGCCACTTTAATCTATGCTTCTAAGGTGTTCTCCATCATATGAATTAAAATGACTTAGAGCTCTTTAAACTTTTCAGTGGGGTTTACAGTAAAAGTAAAGAAGAGGTATTATAGGCAGTTTCTCCAGTTGAGTTCTGCTCCCCAAACTCCAGGAAGAGCTCCTTCGTATCTCTGGGGCTGGAAAGGGAAAGGACACAGAGACTTCAACCCTGCCTGGTGCTTTTCCACTTTACTTGGGCTGCAGGGCCAACTAATTTGAATAAAATTGAAGTGAAATGTCAAGAACATCTCAAATAAATAATATTCCCGTGAGATTTTATCAAATGTAAACTTGGAGCACTTTTTTTTTTCTTTTGCCAGTTCCTTATTGGCTGTCCTCCAAGAAGTTGCCTGCAAAACTGGTTTAGAGATACCTTCCCTTCCCCCAATCCCCAGATCAACCGACACTTACTTAGTGGATGCCTGCGGGGCTCTATTGTCATGTGGCTGCCTTCGTGGGGAGTACTATGAACCAGGTGCACCACGTGCATTATCCACGATCCCCAAAAACATGGCCAGAAACAGCCACTCAGGGGCTTTGCACAACTTGATGGTGGTCACATCATCAGTAAGAAGCAAAGGCAGAATTTGAACCCAGGTCTTTCTGGTGCTGAGTTCTTGCTTCTCCGCGTGGTTGTGTTATGCCTAGGGAGCTACGGGTGGAAATGGTAATATTTCCTGCACACTTGCCTATGCACCAGGCACTTTTCTGACCACTTTGCCTATATCAACTCAGTTATGCCCTCTCTCTGTAGACTATGAAGCAGACACACTGCATTCCCATATTGCAGATGAACCAGAGGTCACAGATGCTAAGTGACTTTCCCCGGCTGCTGAGCATGGAGCAGAGCTGGGATTGGAACCTTGGTGGTGTAGAGTGCCAGCCTGGGGCCTTGACCATTCATTACACTCTAGTTTCCTGAGGAACTGGGTGAAAGGCCATTGCATTTGTCTAACGCTAAGTTTGCACAGCAAACACACTTTTACCAAGAAGCTATGCTAATCTGGAGGGTTTTTTTCAGGGGTTGGGAGTGTTGGATGGTAGAGGTTATGCAGGCAGGCATTACCAATACCACTGGGTCTAATGGAGTTTATGATCTTAGGAATTCTTGGATCCTTTTATTACTCTCTAAATTTATTCATCCATTTACATTGAGAACTTACTATGTGCAGGCATTGTTCTAGGTGCTAAAGATACATGGTGAACAAAATATTCTTTTTTCCAGGATCAAGACTGATAGGTCTTTCTTCCTCCAGAGGCATATTCAGATGTGCCATGTTTATGCGAGAGTTTCAGTCCCTTTGGAGAATACACTCGGCATTTACCTGGTGCCCTGTACTTTTGCTTCAGACCTCACTAGAAAAACCTCTGGCTGCCTGTAAGGTTCTAATTGCGAATGTCCCAGGTAGAGGGCTGTGCCATCCTCAGGGTGGCCCAACGGGTGAGGTGAGCTCAGAGGTCCTCCACTCTTGGCATTCTTGTACAAAGCAGGTTGGGCCCAGGCCTCTAAGATCGAGGTTTTAGGTAGCATTTCCAGGGGTGGCAGTCCTGTCTGTGCCCTCCCTCCCAGTGGCTCCTAGAAGAGAGTGGGCCATTCCTAAGGCCATGAAGACAATGCCCCATAAAGGTCATGCTTCCACACCTGAGGGCTCTCCCGGTCCTCTCTTGGTGGGGGTTGAGAGACTAGACCCTCCCCCCTACCTCCCCAGGAGTGGCGGTTATGTGATGTCACCAATGCTGGTGTCTCACTCTTGCACACATTTTCCAGGCTCCTGGAACCATGGAGGATCTTCTGGAGGCTGGTGCCTTCAGCTTCAGGCTCTGATCCTTCCTTGTTTCTTTAATTATCCATCTTAACCACCCAAATCAATTAACAGGCTTCCTAGTTAACAGGCTTCCATTTTGTAGGCCAAGGCTTGAGAGGTGAATTAGTTCCTCCAAGCAGCTGTGGTTTTATTTCCAGAAGCGCCCCCATATCAACAGCTGTGCCTATCCAATGGCCATGGATCTGTGAAGGGCACGAGCAGGACTCATGCTAATCAGCTCTGCTTTTTCTATATTAAAAAAACCTTTGGCCACGTGCGGTGGCTCACGCCTGTAATCCCAGCACTTTGGGAGGCCAAGATGGGCGGATCATGGGGTCAGGAGTTCGAGACCAGCCTGGTCAACATGGTGAGATTTTTGTCTCTACTAAAAATCCAAAAATTAGCCAGGCGTGGTGGCAGGTGCCTGTAATCCCAGCTACTTGGGAGGCTGAGGCAGGCGAATCGCTTGAACCCGGGAGGGGGAGGTTGCAGTAAGCCAAGATCTCGCCATTGCACTCCAGCCTGGGTGACGGAGCGAGACTCTGTCTCAAAACAAACAAAAAACAACAATAAAAAGCCTTTAATTGAAGTTACCCAATAGATTGCATGTAATATATACTTGTTTTATAAACTTGATACAACATAGAACAAGATTTTAAAGTATATATAAATATTGTATAAATCATGATTAGTGTTTCCTCATCATTGTTCTCTTTGCTATTCTCAAGAAAATCTCAGCTTCAACTTGGATATATGGAAACCAAATATCCAGGTCTCTGGAACAGTGCAATTTAAAAGCATGTCCTAGAATTTTCGGCCGTGGTTTGAAAGCCACCTATTGATTCACACATGCCTGGAAGTAGCTGACATTTGTGCAACACTGTGCCCTGATTCGGCCGGGGCTCTGGGGTTCTATGCAGCGGGTCTGGCCTCCTTGCTGTGAGGTGCGGGGCATTTAAAGTCCGTTGCCAACAGTAGTGGCCAGTGGTGCTCTGGCCTCAGCAGGTGCCCTGTTCTCTTGCTTGCTGCCTGCTACTTCTCAAGGAAGGCCTCAAGCCATTTTGCTCCTTATGCTCTGACATTTCTCCTCTTAGGCCCAATACAGAAAAGGTGGAGAAAACCTCACAATGTTGCCTTTCCCCTCTATGATAAATTTTTTTTTTTTTTTTTTTTTTGAGACAGAGTCTCTGTGGCCCAGTCTAGAGTGCAGTGGTGTGACCTCGGCTCACTGCAACCTTTGCCTCCTGGGTTCAAGCAATTCTTGTGCCTCGGCCTTCCAAGTAGCTGGGATTACAGGCATGTGCCACCACACCTGGCTAATTTTTGTATTTTTAGTAGAGGTGGGCTTTGACCATGTTGGCAGGCTGGTCTCGAACTCCTGTCCTCAAGTGATCCACATGCCTTGGCCTCCCAAAATGTTGGGATCACAGGCATGAGCCACTGTGTCTGGCCACCTCTGTGATAACTTTTATTCAGAAAACATTTCCTTGGCAGATCAAGTCATGGCTCAATCAAAATTGCCCTCCCTGCCCCTGCATGATCAGCCCCCCGACTGCTACTGCTGACTCTTTTTCTGGCATCAGGGCTGGGGGGCAGAGCAGGGGAGGGAGGTAGGGGAAGGGAGCTAGGCCTGGAGGTTTACAGCTCGCTCAGTTCAGCCCATGTCTTGGCCATTTCACCTGTTCCTCTCCTTTAATTGTAAGGCACAGTTGGCCTGGGGAGGGCTTTTTTGGGCAGGGTTGTGTGATGGTTTCCCATATCCCTGCAGCCTCATTTGCTGCCTTATCCCATCCCTAGAGAACGGCAAATTGGGAGCTGATCTAGAAGGGAGCCGGGTGGTGTGTGCAAGGCTCCAGTTGAGTCTCACGGAGGGTAGTTGGTGTCATCACCTCTGGTTCACAGCTGCCTCCTGGAAACACCTTCCAAGGCAGGATGGTCTTCTGGATCCACTGGGTTCTCCTGGAGTCTTCCTAGAAATTCAGGCGGGGGATGACAGCCGCTGCATTCGCTAGGGCTCAGGGCTGTCTCACCAGGAGCTGAGGCCCACACCTGCTATTGACTCTGGAATGCTGAGCCCGCCCTCTCTAGGTGGTGATTGGAATATAGAGTGAATGCTCTTGTTACGCTATC
Organism: Pongo abelii; assembly: GCF_028885655.2. NCBI lineage: Eukaryota > Metazoa > Chordata > Mammalia > Primates > Hominidae > Pongo > Pongo abelii. Next base: position 85,738,050 of record NC_071998.2, on the reverse strand, counting down.
CTTCAGGGCCTTTGAGGAATGATGACTGATCAGCAGGCAGACATTTATTATTTCTTTTCTTTTTCTTTCTGAGGCGGAATTTCACTCTTTGTTGCCCAGGCTGGAGTGCAGTGGTGTGATCTCGGCTCACTGCAACCTCCACCTCCCGGGTTCAGGTGACTCTCCTGTCTCAGCCTCCCGAGTAGCTGGGATTACAGGCGCCTGCCACCACGCCCGGCTAATTTTTTTTTTTTTTTTTTTTTTTTTTTTTTTTTTTTTGAGATGGAGTTTCGCTCTTGTTGCCCAGGCTGGAGTGCAATAGCGTGATCTCAGCTTACTGCAACCTCTGCCTCCCGGGTTCAAGCGATTCTCCTGCCTCAGCCTCCTGAGTAGCTGGGATTACAGGCACATGCCACCATACCCAGCTAAGTTTGTATTTTTAGTAGAGACGGGGTTTCTCCACATTGGTCAGGCTGGTCTTGAACTCCCAGCCTCAGGTGATCCACCTGCCTCAGCCTCCCAAAGTGTTGGGATTACAGGTGTGAGCCACCGCGACTGGCCAATTTTTGTATTTTTAGTAGACATAGGATTTCACCATGTTGGCCAGGCTGGTCTCGAACTCCTGACCTCAGGTGATCCACCTGCCTTAGCCTCCCAAAGTGCTGAGATTACAGGTGTGAGCCACTGTGCCTGGCCAGACATCTATTATTTCTAAGGGGGCTTCTGAAAACTTAAGGAGAAAATAAACTGCATGTGATCTTCAGCTAATTAAGTCCTTGAGCTTGTTTCTGAGGACTTCTTCCTCTGTCAGAATCACAGAAGCCTTGCCTGCTTGCGACTTCATTGACCTGTGTAAATGTGTTACTCGGAGAAATCTCAAGCCCTTCTTAGGGTCCCCGAGGTGTGATGGGGGAGGCTTGATAGAGCCTGCGTCTGGTCCTGACTGCTCATCGTGGCTGTGCAGCCCCGACAGGACTAAGCCAGGGTGGTGTGACCAGCACGGTGCGGCCAGCTTAACTCACTGCGGCTCAGAGGAGACCTGGAGACACGAGGGACACCTCGACATTGTTGCTATCAACATGGCAGCATAGTTGGCTGGCAGCCGGGGGAATTTATTCTCTTGACCCAGTGTTTCTACCTTAGGATACTTTTCCTGTGCTTTTCTGGAAGCTTTTCCTAACGCCAGGATTAACCAGGAGAAGCCTTCCCTCAAGATATCTTAGGAAAGTTATAAAGTACGTGAACATTGAGTTGGAGGAGCCCAGAGTAATCTATCTTCATGTGTTCTTTTACACTTCAAAGACAACTGGAAGATAGCTGGAGAAGGGTCCTTCCTGCTAGAAGAGGGGAGGGACCCTTACTGGGGGTAAAGAGAAGAGGCGTTCCCAAGAAAGGGGCAGGAACCAGCTTAACACATCTGTCACCACCCAGCGGTGTCATGGAAACCTGAAGCAGGTGGAGCCCATTTCCTGCCGTGGTTTGGTGCACGCAGGTGGCCCTGTCCGTGCAGGTGCTGAGGGGCCTGTGTGGTTTGGTGGATGCAGGTGGCTCTCTCCATCCAGGTGCTGAGCTGGACGCAGGCGGCCTCATCCATGCAGGTGCTAAAGGCCCTGTGTGGCTTGGTGGATGCAGGCAGCCCTGTCCATGCAGGTGCTGAGGGTCCTGGGTGATTTGGTGGGTGCGGGCGGCCCCGTCCTTGCAGGTGGTGAGGGTCCTGCGTGGTTTGGTGGACGCGGGCAGCTCCGTCATTCTTTTTGACGGAGTCTTGCTCTGTCGCCCAGGCTGGAGTGCAGGGGCGACATCTGGGCTCATTGCAAGCTCCGCCTCCCGGGTTCACGCCTTTCTCCTGCCTCAGCCTCCCGAGTAGCTGGGACCACAGGCGCCTGCCACCGTGCCCGGCTAATTTTTTGTATTTTTAGTAGAGACGGGGTTTCACTGTGTTAGCCAGGATGGTTTCGATCTCCTGACCTCGTGATCCGCTCGCCTCGGCCTCCCAAAGTGCTGGGATTACAGGCGTGAGCCACCGCGCCTGGCCCCAGCCCTGTCAGTTCTGTGGCCAGGGCCGTGCATGGCTTGGTGGATGCGGGCAGCCCTGTCCATGCAGGTGCTGAGGACCCTGTGCCATGTGTCCTTGCAGAGTGCTGTGTGGCCCCACAAGCCTACCATCATAAACAGGGTGTGCCACCCCTTCTGTGACTTCTCTGTGTTAGTTCCTCTATGTGCCAAAGGTAGGAGCCATCTGAGACTCTTGGAATGGCAGTGGGGAGGGCTGGCTGGTGGTCATGATTTGCCAAGTCACCCACCCTGACACTGACTGTAACATCTCGTAGGTCTGGGCGTGATCTGGGGCAACAGAAGTTGCTTCTCACTTTAATCTGGCCAACTGCTGAGTCTGCAAGCTCGGAAAATGCAGTCTACTGCATGAGGAAATAGCCTACTTTCATTTAATCCCACAAAACAAGTCACGGTGCCCCTGTGTTTGGGACACAGTTACAGGATAACTTGTCTGTGTCTGGGTGGTGGGGCTGGCCCGGGAGTACTGCAAATCAGAGCCAGCCTTACAAGGACTTTCTCCCTCCGGTGTCTTCTCTCTGAATTTAGATGCTTCCTGGATCCAGGCATCACAGGAAAAAGACCTCAGGCTTTACAAAATTACTTGTATAAATGTGCACATAGTACCCACTCCCTTCCATTTGGAAATATGTGAAAAATGAACTTACTGTTTCCTTTGGCTAAATTGCTAACATACAGCTCTTCTCTGGAGTCATTACTAGCTGACTTATTTGGGCTTCTTTAGGGCTTTTTCATTTCCTCCCATTCTTTCTTTTTTTTATTTTTTTGAGACAGTGTTTCACTCTTGTTGCCCAGGCTGGAGTGCAATGGTGCGATCTCGGCTCACTGCAACCTCCGCCTCCTGGGTTCAAGGGATTCTCCTGCCTCAGCTTCCCACGTAGCTCAGATTACAGACATGTGCCACCACGCCCAGCTAATTTTTATGTATTTAGTAGAGATAGGACTTCACCATATTGGTCAGGCTGGTCTCGATTTCCTGACCTCAGGTGATCCACCCGCCTTGGCCTCCCAAAGTGCCGGGATTACAGGTGTGAGCCACCGCGCCTGGCCCGTTTCCTACCACTCTTTTTTTTTTTTTTTCTGAGATAGAGTCTCACTTTGTCGCCCAGGCTGGAGTGCAGTGGTGCAATCTCGGTTCACTGCAAGCTCCGCCTCCTGGGTTCACGCCATTCTTCTGCCTCAGCCTCTTGAGTAGCTGGGACTACAGGCACCCGCCACCATGCCTGGCTAATTTTTTGTGTTTTTAGTAGAGAGAGGGCTTCACCATGTTGATCAGGCTGGTCTCGATCTCCTGACCTCAGGTGGATCCACCCACCTCGGCCTCCCAAAGTGCTGGGATTACAGGCGTGAGCCACCGTGCCCGGCCTATTTCCTCCCATTCTTACGAAAAACATTCAAAGTACCATTGAGCTTGAATGCCCCCCTAGAGATCTTCCTGATCATCTAAATTAACCATCTAGCCTCTCATCTCCCTCTTCTGTCACCTTGTTTTTGTTTTATGTCAGCGAGCACCTGTCACTATCTGACATATCTTTTTCATTCCAAAACATTTATTTCTTGTTTGTCTCACCCCAATAGAATATACGCTCCACAAGGGCGGGATCTGATCTACCGTGTTCAGCACCGTAACCCCAGCATCTAGAACGGTTCCCTGTGCACAGCAGGTCCCCAGTGAATATCTGTGGAATAAATGAGCACTCAGACAGCTGTCTACGAAGTTTTTGAGTAAAAGAGACCACATGGCCTGAGTGTTCCTGAGGGAAGTGCCTGAGCAGATGGGACTTGGGCCAAAGCGTAATATAGGACTTTCCTTCTGCACCTGCCTCAGTGCCTCATCCGTGTCCAGTGCCTTCGGCCCCTCTGCCGAGCACTCCCGGGCCCCCGAGCTGTCCCTGTCGGGCTGCACCTATTAGTGCTAAGCCTTTTGTATATGTCATCTCATGCAATCCTCTGACAGCCGCGTGGGGGCGGACTTCACTTCCCTCTTTGGACACATGTGAAAGGGAGGGAGGCTCAGAAAGAGCAGGGGAGCCTGGGAGCTGAGGCCTGGAACCGGTCTCTGCCTTGAAGCCCTTCTTCTGGTCCATTGGTGCTATTTGCCCTCCGGAATCAGAAGTGACTTTGACAGTGGGCTGGGCACGGTGGTTCATGCCTGTAATCCCAGCACTTTGGGAGGCTGAGGTGGGTGGATCACTTGAGGTCAGGAGTTCGAGACCGGCCTGGCCAACATGGTGAAACCCTGTCTGTACTAAAAATACAAAAATTAGCTGGATGTGGTGTCATACGGCTATAGTCCCAGCTACTCAGGAGGGTGAGGCACGAGAATCGCTTGAACCTGGGAGGCGGAGGTTGCAGTGAGCTGAGATCAGGCAACTGCACACCAGCCTGGACAACAGAGTGACACAGTCTCCAAAAATAAAAATAAAAATAATCATAAAGTGACTTTGACAGTGCAACTCTCAGGCTGGGAAGAGAGAGCACTGCTGCTAGTGGGGTCACCGAGGGAGCTGCATTTGAGCTGGTGGGCCCCGCCAAGTCCCTCTGACCTCCAAGATTTTGGCTGCCTTCTTCGTGCACAAGCCCCAGCCTCACAATTGGGGTCAGAAAAAGATTATGTGGAAATAGAATCGAAAGCCCAGGGACACGGGGTGCAGCTCAAAGCTCGATAGACATCTTGGTCTTTTACTCATGAAACAGGAGTGATGGGCGAAAAGAGAAGCAGCAGGAGGAGGGCTGGTGGGACGAGACGTGCTTTGCAGGCTGGAAAGGGAATGATGCCAAGAGTGGCTGAAAGACGCTGACAGGCGGGCCTGAGAAGACAGCCGGAGCTAGCTCCTGAGATAGTCAGGACGGACCAGGCATGTGGGTTTGGATGGTTTCTAGGCGGGGCTCAGTTTTGCCCAGCCAGTCACAGTGAGTTATGTTTTGGGCAAATGCACTTGCAGGAGCTGAAGCAGTCACGGCCACTGGATCAGGGACCATCAGTTCCCAGGCGAGTGCACATCGCCATCCTGGCCAAGGGCGTGGGTGTGCCCTTACCACCCACTTTCAGAGGCTTGCTGGTGTCTTCAAAGACCCATCTTTTTCCCTTCCCACATCAAAGCTCTCACCTTGCTCTGTGCATCCTTCCTGTGAGACGTCTCCCTCCTTTCTGTGTTCAGGGCAACCCCAGGCTGTGACAACCTGCCGCTTCTCTAAGTGTAACAAGCTAGGTTGCGTTTGGACAAGCCACTGGATTCTGGGAATTCTACAATTACTGACTTGCAGGTTGCTTAAAAATAGTGAAAACTCCAGGATCCCTGCAACTTCCATGCCCTAGGACTCCTGCCAGGGGCCCAGGGTGTCACCAAGAGAGCCCTGGCCTGGGAGTCATAGGCAGCATCTCGCCTCCACCCTCTGCCTGGGAGTCATAGGCAGCGTCTCGCTTCTACCCTCTGCCTGTGTGGAGAAGTCCACAGGAGTCTTGGGTCTGAGTTTTCTCCTCTATGAAATGAGGCAGAGGGGCCAATCGATGCTTTGTTTCTTTTAGGGTCTTTTTAGTTATAAAGCCACCCCTTGGCTTGGCTCGGAACTCAGGCTACCCCCAACCCAGGCTTGCTTGCTTGCTGGGTCTCTCTATTGATTCGTTTAACCCATGTGTTTGGGGGCCAACACTGGTTCTTTCTGGGCAAAACCAAAAACACCCGCAAACTTTTTGTGTAAAAAGCACTGAGACACATACTGCAATAAACAGATATCTACTATATCTGTAGTATTAAAAATATTTCATGGGGGAGTATGGTTGAGGAAAAAATGTTCTAAAAAACTCCCTAGGGGAACCATAATGAAAACAAAGTTAAGAAACACTGATTTAACCACAAAAGTGTGCAGGGCACCATGACAGGTTCGAGGTGAAGAGGCGGATGATAGCATCTCCTCTCTAGGGTCTGTCCAGAGGGACCACCAGCCTTCCTGCCTTGTTCTCCCAAGCTGTATGTCCTCCTTCCTTTCTTCTAAATCTTTTTTTTTTTTTTTTTTAGACGGACTCTTGCTCTGTCGCCCAGGCTGGAGTGCAGTGGCAGGATCTCGGCTCACTGCAAGCTCCACCTCCTGGGTTCACGCCATTCTCCTGCCTCACCATCCTGAATAGCTGGGACTACAGGCGCCCGCTACCACACCCGGCTAATTTTTTGTATTTTTAGTAGAGACGGGGTTTCACCGCGTTAGCCAGGATGGTCTCGATCTCCTGACCTGGTGATCCGCCCGCCTTGGCCTCCCAAAGTGCTGGGATTATAGGCGTGAGCCACCGCGCCTGGCCCTTTTTTAAAAAAATTATTATTATACTTTAAGTTCTGGGATACACATGCAGAATGTGTAGGTTTGTTACATAGGTATACACATGCCATGGTGGTTTGCTGCACTCATCAATCTGTCATCTACATTAGGTATTTCTCCTAATGCTCTCCCTCCCCTAGTTCCCAACTCCCTGACAGGCCCCAGTGTGTGATATTCCCCTCCCTGTGTCTATGTGTTCTCATTGTTCAACTCCCATTTATGAGTGAGAACATGTGGTGTTTGGTTTTCTGTTTCTGTGTTAGTTTGCTGAGAATGATGGGTTCCAGCTTCATCCATGTCCCTGCAAAGGACATGAACTCTTTCTTCCAAATCTTACCGAACACTCACTTTTGGTGGGTTTATGGACACATCTACATGTTCTGGTGGTCATGGCTTATTTTTTGTGGCTTTTGTTCCCTGTAGCTATGGCATTGCTGGTTCTACCAACGTGACAGGTGATCAAGTTAAGAAGCTGGACGTCCTCTCCAACGACCTGGTTATGAACATGTTAAAGTCATCCTTTGCCACGTGTGTTCTCGTGTCAGAAGAAGATAAACACGCCATCATAGTGGAACCGGAGAAAAGGGTGGGTCTGTACTTCTACCATTGAGGGTTTTAATGTAGCCGGTCTTCTTCCCAGCTTCATAATTGACTCCACTTGTTCAGCTGAGCTGCGTTTCTCGGAGTCCCTCTAGATCCCTGCTGTGGTCTTTTCACAGCTTCCACCTCACTGCTGCCATCTCTCGAATCCTCCCTGAGCCACTGAGCAGATGAGTGCCGTGGCTCACGCTGCCTTCTCTCCAGTGGACTCCCACAAACTCATCTCCATTTCTAACTTTTTATTGCCATGTTTCAGGCTCTTCAAACCCTGGCTTCTGTTGGTCACCTCTTGTACTACATCCCTATCCACCAAATTCCTGACCTTCGCACTGACCCTCCTGTTGACCTAGACTGCTTGAAGCTTCCACCCCTGATGCACGCATTGGAGTCCCTATTGGTCTGTCTCTGCTTCTTTTTTTTTTTTTTTGAGACAGTGTTTTGCTTTTGTTGCCCAGTCTGGAGTACAGTGGTGTGATCTTGGCTCACTGCAACCTCTGCCTCCTGGGTTCAAGCGATTCTCCTGCCCAGCCTCCTGAGTAGCTAGGATTACAGGTTCCTGCCACCACACCTGGCTAATTTTTGTATTTTTAGTAGAGATGAGATTTCACCATGTTGGCCAGGCTGGTCTTGAACTCCTGACCTCAAGTGACCCGCCCACCTCGGCCTCCCAAAGTGCTGGGATTACAGGTGTGAGCCACCACACCCGGCCTTATCTCTGCTTTCTGAGAGCAGAAAACGAATCTTATTTGTCTCTGTGTCCCAGTGTCTAGTGCAATGCCTGGCACATTAGAGGGCCTCAACAACAAATGACTGTTGAAAAAGATTGTTAAATGAAAGAGTATTCCCAGCTTTTATAAAACAACAATTTTAATTAGAAAACAAAACTTCCGAGATTAGAAGTGCAGTTCTGTGGGCTTTACTATCTTTCCCAGCTTGAGAGGAACTGGGAACGTGAAGGAGTAGAATTAGGAAAAAACAGTGAGAAGATGAAGAGGCTGCCTGTCCTCACCCTATTAAGAGGGCAGGAGCCACATCTGATGAAGTTGTTTTTCATCATTCCTAAAATAGCCCTACATGCCAGACCTGAAGTTCATGTTTTTCTCAGCTGGGCCTTTCAAGGTCTTTGACAGCTTTAGGCATATGGCTTAGATTTGTTGTGTTTAACCTTCTCCATCACTCATGCCGGACTTCTCTGTCTACCGTGGGCCTTCATGATAGGCAGGTTCCTGTGTTCCAGTTTCCAGGTCCTCCTGCATTAGTGAGGGTGGTCTGTGAAGAGCAAGAGGGCAGGGAATCTGCTACAGACATTTAAAAACCACGTTGTAAAGTGGCTAATTTGGAGATGGAAAACTCCCGGTGATGTGCTGGTAAACTGGGTCTCACAGCAAACAAACAAGTCTCTGATATGTCCACTTGCCTGTGTCAATGGTGTGAATACTCTCCCATCGTTGATTTTAAGCTACCAATGTGGTATCACTGAAGGCAGAGTTGGGAACAGATGTGCACCGTTAGCTTCTGAGAGCCGATACCAGCCAGCTCCTGCACACCACTGAAAATCCCACTCAAAACAGGAATCTGCGGTGGTCCCACTACCACTGACAGTTATCTCCTTTGGGAATTACGCTAGAAATTTGTTTTGTTTAGTTTTGTTTTTAGAGACAGGGCCTCACTCTGTCACCCAGACTGGAGTGCACAGTCATGGCTCACTGCAGCCTCAAACTCTTGGGCTTAAGTGATACCTCCTGTCTCAGCCTCCTGAGTAGCTGGCACTACAGATGTGCAGCATCATGCCCAGCTAATTGAATTTTTTTTTTTTTTTTTTTTTTAAACAGAAGGAGTCTCTCTATGCTGCCCAGGCTGGTCTCAAACTCCTGGGCTCAAGCAGTCCTCCCGTCTTAGCCTCCCAAAGTGCTAGGATTAGGCATGAGCCACCATGCCCAGCCAGGATATTTTTGAAAACTTTATGCGTCCCAACCTCAAGGGGCATCTGTAAGACCTCCATGAGAAGTTTCTTATAGATCTCAACCCTAGCAAAGTCTCTGCTTCACCTAAGGAATTATTTTTTTCCTTACGAATAGAGGAAAATGAGTGACTAACCTTCTTTTTCCTTTGGCTGCCAGGAAACTCAATGCAAAATTATGATTTGACTATATCAACAATGTAGGAAATCATGACTTATCTGTATTCCATTACCTTCATCTGCACCTCCTAAGTGGTGTTTTCTCTGTTTAATGGTCTTGTGTGTGTGTGTATCTGTGCGTTCTGTATGCCATCATACCTTCCATGACAGTATAAATAAATAAGACCCACATTTTTTTAACTTTCTTCTAAATTCCCATTCTTAGTCCCTAATGTATACTCCTTTAGTGTATCTTGCTATAACATTTTAAGGTTGTATTTCTTTTTTCTGTGCTCAGGGTAAATATGTGGTCTGTTTTGATCCCCTTGATGGATCTTCCAACATCGATTGCCTTGTGTCCATTGGAACCATTTTTGGCATCTATAGAAAGGTAAAACGTGGTATCTTAAGCACTTGGTTTGGGGACAAAAGTTAAGATTGAGCATCCAGTCCTATTTCACGGTGGCAGAGCAGCCGGAGTGGAGATTATGAAATTGTGTGAGGCTGAAGTAGATTTGTATCTCAAGTTCTGAGCTTTTCAGCCCTAATTGCATGACGAAGACCCACTAGGTTGCTGAAAGAGAATATAGGGTAAAATATGGGTGGGAAGAGAAGGATATTTCACTCTTTTTAGTATGTCTTACTTTTTATGATAGAAAATGAGATTTAAAAAAGAGGCAGTGGAGGGTAAGTATAGTGATGATACGATGTGAACTCAGAGTTGAGAGCGTAAGACAACAATAGAGACTATGTCAAAACTGTCCTTTAAGTCCCCTAGTTAATGGTCTATAAGCTATGAGCCCCGGGCTGAGTCCAGCCTGTGGCCTAATGTGTACAGCTTGTGAACAAAGAATAACCATTTTGCATTTTTAAATAGTTGAAAAGAACTAAAGAACAATGTTTCATGATCCATTTTAAGTTTTACTCTTCACGAATGAAGCTTTAATTGGCATTTGGTCACATTCATTTGTTCACATACTGCCTTTGGCTGATTCTCTGCTGCACTGTCAAAGTTTTGTAGTTACGATAGAGACTGTATGGCCCATAAAACTGAAAAATTTACTATCTGTCTGTCTGTAGAAAAAGTTTACTGAGCCTTGCTCTAAGTCGTAGAAAGCACACAGCATAGGATGAGAATCCAGCCCTGCCCGGGTCTCCTAACACCTGACTCGAGCAGTCATCCCTCCTCCAGAGCTGCTTTTTCTGAGAGAGAGAGAGAGAGAGAGAAAGAGAGAGAGAGAGGAGAGGGAGAGGGAGGAGAGGGAGGAGAGGGAGAGGGAGAGGGAGAGTGAGAGGTGCTCAATTATACAAATAAGTGAAAAATAGAATGAAAACCCATCCACCCATCAGGAAACATGATAAAATCCAAGGTACGTCCTCTCAGCTTTAGCTCTTGTTTTGTTTTATTTTTTCAAAGTATATATTTTAGGTTGGGTGCGGTGGCTCACACCTGTAATCCCAGCACTTTGGGAGGCCGAGGTGGGTGGATCACAAGGTCAGGAGATTGAAGCTGCCTTGGCTATGCTGTGAAACCCCGTCTCTACTAAAAATACAAAAAAACACCCAGGCGTGGTGGCGGGCACCTGTAGTCCCGGGAGGCTGAGGCAGGAGAATCGCTTGAACCTGGGAGGTGGAGGTTGCAGTGAGCTGAGATCGCACCACTGCACTCCAGCCTGGGCAACAGAACAAGACTCTGTCTCAAAAAAAAAAGTATATATATACACACACATATATACACATATATATATACTTTTAACAGCTTTGGGGGGTACAAATAGTTTTTGGTGAAATGAATGAATTGTATAGTGGTGAAGTCTGAGATTTTAGTTTATACCTCACGAGAATAGTATATATTGTATCCAATATGTAGTTTTTTTTATCCTTCATCCCCTCCCATCACCCCCTTCTAAGTCTCCAAAGTCTAGCATACCATTCCATATTCAGCTCTTGTTTATTTCAGAACTGAAACCTCACAGGCTGGAATCGACTGAAGAGGTTGGTTCAGCTGAACTCTGTTCTAGGACACAAAGGCATTAACTTAAGAACTGAGACCCTTGGCCTGGCGAGGTGGCTCACGCCTGTAATCCCAGCACTTTGGGAGGCCGAGGTGGGCGGATCACGAGGTCAGGAGATTGAGACCATCCTGGCTAACACGGTGAAACCCCCCCGTCTCTACAAAAAATTACAAAAAATTAGCTGGGCGTGGTGGCAGGCGCCTGTAGACCAGGTACTCAGGAGGCTGAGGCAGGAGAATGGCATGAACCTGGGAGGCGGAGGTTGCAGTGAGCCGAGATCGTGCCACTGGACTCCAGTCTGGGCGACAGAGCGAGACTCCGTCTCAAAAAAAAAAAGAACTGAGACCCAAATTTGCACGTTATCTCTAAAAGTGACTTATTGTCTAGTATTATACATAATTTCCTTTAAAATATGTGAAAAGCAGAGCCCCCATGGCACAGTTATCTTTGATCATTGGAACGTATTTTACTTTTTATCTTGGGTAAAAGGCAGATCCACATCACAATCAGTTTGAGGAATAGAAGATTCGAATTATCATACTAGAAAGGCAAAAAGGCAACAATTTATCCATTTTCCAAGTCATGCCAAGGAACATACCATTTCTGTTGTAGACATGGAGGAATGCAATTTTCCTTGCAAAATATCAAATCCACAGAATAGCAAGAGAGGTTTGTAGCAAAATTCTTCCTTGCAGAGGAAGACATCTGGCTAATGTGTTAACCACAACTAAAGCAGTGTTGATGTTTGCTAAGCCCATTCTCCATGTCAGTCCCCCCAAATAATACTCTTTTAAGGAAAAAAAAAATCTGGGAAATTGAGAGACATTGGCTATCAACTAAAAAAAAAAAATCAAGCCAGCTTGCAACAGCAGCTTGAATTATGAATGACAGAATTCTCAACAATAAGTCTTGGCTCTCTTCTCAATAAACCAGAAGTGACTTTTTTAAAAGACAGAAAGTGGGGCCGGGTGCGGTGGCTCACCCCGGTAATCCCAGCACTTTGGGAGGCCCAGGCGGGCGGATCACGAGGTCAGGAGATTGTGACCATCCTGGCTAACACGGTGAAACCCCGTCTCTACTAAAAATACAAAAAATTAGCCTGGTGTAGTGGCGGGCCCCTGTAGTCCCAGCTACCCGGGAGGCTGAGGCAGGAGAATGGTGTGAACCCGGGAGGCCGAGCTTGCAGTGAGCCGAGATCGCGCCACTGCACTCCAGCCTCAGCGACAGAGCGAGACTCCATCTCAAAAAATAAATAAATAAATAAATAAATAAATAAATAAATAAAAAGACAGGAAGTGGTGATGAGTATGGCACAGACCTCTAAGTCATTTCAGTTTTTGGAAGCCTTATTGATTGCTTGAAACAGCTGAAACCAGTTGAGGGCTCATGAGGCGTAAACATAGACATCTATAATGCTTCCAAGGGGATTTTTCCTGCTTTCTGCAGAGATGATTGTTGGCTAGAATCGCACCATGGTGCCCACGCCCAGTGGGGCAGCATCGGTAACTGTGACCCTGCCATGGTGACCAGGCCTTGCCACACAATTCCTGGAAAGGCACGTGGAAGGATGTGTGGTCATGTTGCATGCAGCTCCTGCCATAGCATCTTTCCAGGGCCTACCGACTATTACTATTTTTTTTTTTTGAGATGGAGTCTCGCTCTTTCGCCCAGGCTGGAGTGCAGTGGTGCCATCTCAGCTCCCTGCAACCTCCGCCTCCCGGGTTCAAGCGATTTTCCTGCCTCAGCCTCCTGAGTAGCTGGGACTACAGGCGCCCGCCACCACGCTCGGCTAATGTTTTGTATTTTTAGTAAAGATGGGGTTTCACTGTGTTAGCCAGGATGGTCTCGATCTTCTGATCTCGTGATCTGCCCGCCTCGGCCTCCCAAAGTGCTGGGATTACAGGCGTGAGCCACCACGCCCGGCCACGACTACTACTATTCTTTCCTCTTTCTTCTCCCTCCCCCTCCCCTCCCCCTCCTCCCCCCTCCCCTCCCCCTCCTCCCTCCCTCCCCTCCCTCCTCCTCCCTCCCTCCTCCTTCCCCCCTCCTCCTCCCCCTCCTCCTCCCCCCCTCCTCCTCTCCCTTCTTCCCCTCCTTCTCCCGCCTCTTCTTCTTCCTCTTCTTCCTTCTTCCTTTTTCTTTCTTTCTTTTTTTTTTTTTGAGATGGAATCTCCTCTGTCGCCCAGGCTGGAGTGCAGTGGCACGATCTCGGCTCACTGCAAGCCCCGCCTCCCGGGTTCACGCCATTCTCCTGCCTCAGCCTCCCGAGTAGCTGGGACTACAGGCACCCGCCAACCACGCTCGGCTAATTTTTTTTGTATTTTTAGTAGAGACGGGGTTTCACCGTGTGTTAGCCAGGATGGTGGCAATCTCCTGACCTCGTGATCCGCCCGCCTCGGCCTCCCAAAGTGCTAGGATTACAGGCGTGAGCCACTGCGTCCGGCCTTTTTTTTTTTCTTTTTTCTTTTTTTTGAGACAAGGTCTCACTCTGTCGCCCAGGCTGAGAGCAGTGGTGCCATCATGGCTCACTGCAGCCTCACCCTCCCGGGCTTAAGCCATCCTCCTACCTCAGCCTCCTGAGTGGCTGGGACTACAGGTGTGCACCACCATACCCGGCTAATTTTTATATTTTCTGTAGAGACGAGGGGGTCTCGCTATGTTTCCCAGGCTGGTGTTGAACTCCTGGGCTCAGGCGATCCTCCCGCCTCGACCTCCCAAAGTGTTGGGATTACGGGCATGAGCCACGGTGCCTGGCCCCACCAGTGTCTGGCTGGAGACATCCTGACAGGGCGAATTCTCCTGCAATGCTAGGTAACCATCATGGTTTGTCCAAATATTGAGTTGAAATCTGTTTCATTGTGCTCACTTGGCTGTTTAGAGCATAAGAAAATAAGATTGTTTGACATGTTTGGAAACAGTGTTTCTGCCCTCCCAATAATGCCCACCACACCCACTTTTTTTCCCTTTAAGCTGAACATCTTTCACAGGAGAGGGATCTGAGACCTCTCTCTAGCCTGATCACCCTCTACTGGATATACTCTAACTTGCAATGTCCTTTACAGCCCCCACCACAAAAGCAGAGATTCAGAAAAGTAGGGTTTGGTTTCTGCTCTGAGGAAAGACCACTGTGGACATGACAGTCTCTCCTCCCCCAGGCCCCCCGTTTCTGTGCCTACTTCTCCTTATTCGATGACATGGAATAATATGTGATGACATGGAACCAGTGCCTACAGTGGGTGGTGGCCTCAGATAGGCGGAGAAAGGAAGGGTCCAGAGGTTTCTGATTTTGCCAAGTGCTCCGTGCTCATAGGTCCCTGGGCATCTGCAGGAGAATGGAACAGTATGTTTCCCTTGGAGGAAAGGCATGTATTGCTGAGCATTTGGAGGAGGGAATTAGAAAGGGGGCTGATCCCAGCTCTTTGGGAGGCTGAGGCAGGCGGATCACCTGAGGTCCAGAGTTCGAGACCATCTTGGTCAACATGGTGAAACCCCATCTCTACTAAAAATAAAAAAATTAGCCAGGCATGGTGGTGGGCGCCTGTAATCCCAGCTACTTGGGAGGCTGAGGCAGGAGAATCACTTGAACCCAGGAGGCGGAGGTTGTAGTGAGCCAAGATTGTTTCACTGCACTCCAGCCTGGTGATAGAGCAAGACTCCGTCTCCAAAAAAAAAAAAAAGTTGGGGGCTGGGCTAGAAAAGAATTCCTCCAAATCCATGGCTCAGAGGGATAATTTTCTCTTCGTTTTGAGTATGTGGGGCATAGACAAGTATTACTACTATTTTTTATTCCGTGTGAGAAAGTGTGTAAGTGTAGAGCATTTGGTGACCATATGTGAGGGAAGGGCTATTTACTTTTGCACCTTTGCCACAGGCCGGCACAGATGGTTCTGGGCGAGGTGAATCTCTGGGAAAGGGGGCCTTTCTTGGCAGAGAACTGGTTACTTGAAGCCTGCAGTGGAAGGAGAGGAGAGTTAGAGTCCTGAGTCCACCCACTGTGTCCCTGGCTTCAAGGGAAGCTGGTGATTGTTAAAATGAGCCTCTGACAGGCGGCGCATGTTGACAAAGGCCATTAATTTCCTTTTTCAAGGTTGTGCGTTGGCAAAACTTGGAATTATTCCCTCAAAGTTTTGATCCTGTAAGTTTAGTCTGTGTTTAGCTCCACTGCACTGTCTGGTGAATACAAACCAAACTGAATCAAATAACCCAGTGCAACCAGCTAACTAACCACCTCCCCAGGTGAAAACTAGGAGGGGCAGGGAAGGGGTGGAAAGAAATGGGTTTGTGGTTTTCTCATTTATATGAGTAGTTCTTACGCTTGAATGTGAAGTTCTTACACTTGAGTGTGAAGGTCACTCCTTCACATTGCATAGTGCAATGTAGATTCTCAGGCCCCGCCATGGAAAATCTGACAGTGTGTCCAGGCTGTAGCCCCAGAATATGCATTTCTTTTCTTTTTCTTAAAGAGGCAGGTTCTCATTCTGTCACCCAGGCATGTGCAGTGGAATGATAATGGCTCACTGGAGCCTCGACCTCCCAGGTTCAAGTGATCCTCCTGCCTCAGCCTCCTTAGTAGCCACAGGCACATGCCACCATGCCTGGCTAATTAAAAAAAAATTTTTTTTTGTAGAGATGGGGTCTCCCTGTGTTGCACAAACTGGTCTCAAACTCCTTGCCTCAAATGATCCTCCTACCTTAGCCTCCCAAAGTGCTGGGATTATAGGGATGAGCCATGACACCCGGCTGTGAATGTGCATTTTTAATAAATATCCCAGGTGATTCTAATGCAGGTGGTCTGTGGGCCACCCTTTTGAAAGTTATGGGAAGAAATTACCTGGAATGTTTTGCTGGGATGACTTCCCTCTCCAGCTGTGTGATACAGATGCCCCTGCTACGCTCAGCTGCAGGAATCTAGGAAAAGAATAAGTGAAGTTCGGGAAATTGCATATTTTTATTTCTGCTTAATTCAAGCAGAGAGTAGTTAAGCTGAAAGATTTGTTTGGGGCTGTCTTGATGACCAAAGAGGTCAATCCAGTGTTAATAAAGAAGATCAGGCTGGGCGCAGTGGCTCACACCTGTAATCCCAGCACTTTGGGAGGCCGAGGCAGGTGGGTCACGAGGTCAGGAAATAGAGACCATCCTGGCTAACACGGTGAAACCCCCTCTCTACTAAAAACACAAAAAATTAGCTGGGTGTGGTGGCAGGTGCCTGTAGTCCCAGCTACTCAGGAGGCTGAGACAGGAGAATGGTGTGAACCTGCGAGGCGGAGCTTGCAGTGAGCGGAGATAGCACCACTGCACTCCAGCCTGGGCGACAGAGTGAGACTCCGTGTCAAAAAAAAAAAAAAAAAAAGAAGAAAATCATTAATAGTAAGAAATCAGTGGTTAGGAGCTGTCTCCTTAAGGGGCTCCCTTCCCTAGTGTTAGAAAAACTCTGGACCACATGACCCAGTGGGCTGTGTTTTTAATGAAAAAATGGATTACAGCACATGCCACGTTCTAAGTGTAGGTATTATTTTGGTAACTTTTTGGTGTGTGTGTGGGGGCACTGGTTTGTGATGTAAAATGTGCTTCTTCCTGTGCATCACGGTTAAAACATTGGACAGCATCTGCTCTACCCCGTAATGACTCTGGGGAGATATTCTGAGTTCCTGCGTTTCTGAGAATTTCCCTGACGTGTGAGTGATATAGACCACATGCTCAGCAGAGTATGGGCTGCAGTGGCAAGAGCTCACAAAACCAATTTCCTCCCCAGACTTGCTGCCCTGCAGCCCAGTGTTAATTTGTTTAAATAAAGATGGAGTAGGCAGGTGAAAGAGATAGATGCCCGTAATAAGATTAAATTAGTGGGAGCTGGCAAGAAGGCATGCTCTTTTTTGGAACTGATAGTGGAGAGATGAGGGAATATCACATTAGAAAAATTGGAGGAGGGCCCTAATTGGAAAGAGGGATCCAGATGCAGGAAATCTGGGTTCTGGTGGGAAGGCTGCCGTGGTAATCTAATCAGGATATTGCTGGTGTGTAGGGGAAGGCCCCTCTGGGAAGATGCCCTATTTCATTAGAAGAGCACCTTGAGAGTGCCTCCTGTTAATGGTTGAACTGTAAAAAAGAATTACAAAACAAAACAAAAACATTCTTTGATTTCTTTCTTGCTCTAGAAATCAACTGATGAGCCTTCTGAGAAGGATGCTCTGCAACCAGGCCGGAACCTGGTAGCAGCCGGCTACGCACTATATGGCAGTGCCACCATGCTGGTCCTTGCCATGGACTGTGGGGTCAACTGCTTCATGCTGGACCCGGTGAGAGACCTCACAGGAGGCTGGGGGCTTGGCTGGTGTCTGTGAGCAAATGAATGCTATGTGTGGGGGATTGGCAGGGGTATGTGGAGGTAGGAGATGACGCCCATGGAGGGACAGAGATGATGATGTGTGGTGGGAAGGGGGCAGGAGACCGAGAGACAGTGTATGCCTCCCGAGCAGACTATGGAGGTGAGAAATGGCATCTCAGAGCACAAGAGGGGGTCTTTGTTCCAATGTGAATTCCTCAGAGCAGCTGTTACTCAAATGACCCAAATGCCTCCAGTCCAGGCAGGCCATAGGGATGATGAAGTGTGCTAGGGATGGAGGGCCGGGGGGCAAGGGTGGAACTGGGGTGAACTGAAGAGTTCCAGCAATTACAATTGGGAAGAGGGGGCCCGCCTTGCCAAGGCTTCTATTAATGGTTCAAGAAACACTGGATTTTAAAAAACATAATGTTTCTGCATGTGTACAACACTATGCTGGCCAACTAAAATGCATTTATGGACTGGATGGGGCTGTAGATATTCTGTTTGCCATAAACTGTATCCATTTCTAGCTTTTCTACTTTAGTCACCAAAAGGCTGTTTTCCTGAGATGAATGGGTGTGCCAACTGAAGCAGTGGACTACATTGCTTCTTCAAAAATAGCTCCCACATTTATTCGTGTACATTTACACAAACCTTCAGTTAACTGGTGCAGTCTTTCTTTCTTTTTTTTTTTTTTTCTGAGATGTAGTCTTGCCCTGTCTCCCAGGCTGGAGTGCAGTGGCGTGATCTTGGCTCACTGCAAGCTCTGCCTCCTGGGTTCGAGCGATTCTCCCGCCTCAGCTCCTGAGTAGCTGGGACTACAGGCGCCCGCCACCACACTTGTATTTTTAGTAGAGACGGGGTTTTGCCATGTTGGTCAGGCTGGTCGCGAACTCCTAACCTCAGGTGGTCTGCCTGCGTCAGCCTCCCAAAGTGCTGGGATTACAGGCATGAACCACCATGCCTGGCCAACTTTTTTAACTTTTAGAGATGTCCTCTTATGACATTAGTGAACTATGTATAAAGTGCTTTTTGCTGGCAAACTGAACCCCAGGAACAGACAGGGAACAGGAACCTTCTATGGGAGATAGGCTGCTGGAGGTGAGGCCGGGTCTGTGTGTGGCAAGAAGGCTAACTCAACACAGGCTGCCTTTGTCCCAGGCTGTCAGGGAAGTGAACTTTCACCTCCTTGGAAGCATGGGCACTTAACAAATAAACAAGGGTAGAGTAATAGTACTAAAGTCTCCAAATGTGGTGACCTGAGTAGGGGTGGGGTGGGGGAGTTAGTGGCAGAACCAGAGCAAAGTTCCACCTGAACCCAGGATGCAATTTCGGGCACCACTGATGTTTGCTGACGGTGATTTGCCAGGCCCTGACTGCTTCCCATTCTTCTGGTGCCTTCTCTTGTTAACTTTGAGTTGGTGGAAGCAGAGAAAACATTAAATCCCTTCTTGTTTCCAGATTGCAGGCGCGCATCCCTGTAGGGAACTTTCTGTGTGTTTGACAGTCTTTTGCCCTCGTCAGTCCTAAATGTTTGGAAGTGCAATGCAGGACTGCTGGGATTTGATTCCAGTCCTTCTGCCTGCTGTGCCTGACGGGGCTGAGCCTCCCGCCAGGGAGATGCTAAGTGCTTCCTCTTTGTTTGGGCTTGCTGCAAAGCCAGGCTGATGGTTTCTGCTGAAAACACTGCTACAGCTGTACCTGGGTTTCTAGCGGCTTCAACTTTCTGGGAGCTTTTATGCTTTGTCTCCGTACACAGACTTCCCTCCTTTGCACCATGGACGGTCTGGCTGGGCCCTGCACTCTGCACCCAGCATCTGTTGTGAGATGGCTTTCTTTTCTATATAGTTTCTTGAAAGACATTTATTTATTTATTTTTCTACCAATGATAAAAGAATATTCTGGTATACTTGTGGTCAAAAATTTTGAAAATATTAAAAAAGGCATAAAAGTAAGAAAGAAGAATCACTTCCAGTGACACCTTTCAATGGCCACTGTGAATTCTCCCCTCCCTTCCTCCCTGTCTGTCTGGTTTCAATGTACTCCATGTGGGTAGGAACCAATTTCTGCTGTGGAATAAATGGCTAGGTAGAGAGGTGTTGGTGGACCTTTTTTCTTTTCAACTCTCGTGTCAACGTCAAGCCCCTCCTAAATGGGCAGAGCCTCGATCACCCTCTTGCCAAAAACACACAGGAACCCATAACAATCCTCAATAGCAATAGGACTTCTGCAACACTTTTCCCCCAAATTCAAATCTCCTTTGAAGAGCCTAAAGCTTAAAGGCATAAGCTTAACCCTGGGCTATGTGGGAAGAGGCAGTCTGAGAAAAACTTCACACGCCAGCGAGCAAAGGCGTCGGAAGTTAAGTACGCCAGACTCAAAACTCAGGGTTCTATTTTGTTCTATAACAACGCCCAGAAAGGAGAGCTCCCATCAAGGTAGAAATGTAAAGCCGAGAACAGCGCTGAGCACTTGGATGTAACTCAGGGACTGATCCTGCGGTGGCCCGTCTCTCCTGAGAGCCCACCTCCCGCCTGAACCAACCCTTTTTTCTGTTTGGTAAAGGCATACACATCTTATATTGCTTTGGACACACGGTTCTTACTCTTGCAGGCTTAGCAGTTGTTTCACAAGTCTGCTCTGCCTATTTTTGTGTGGTTTCTTTCTTGTTTGACTGAAATCATTTGCAAACAAAGTCGAAAGTCTCTGTTATCACCCTGATGGCTTCTGCAGCGTTGTCTTGCCTCCCGTCACCCCATTCACAGTTCCCAGAGAGCCTGGCAGGTGTCGCGGGGCCCCAGGATGAGTGGTGCCTGTGCACCCCGACCCCAGCCCAGCGTAGCCCAGCCCATCACTCGCCTCATCCAGGCCTGGGGGACCCAATGCGCTCGTCATCTCTCCACCTTTCCTTCCTTCTCTAAAAAGGCCATCGGGGAGTTCATTTTGGTGGACAAGGATGTGAAGATAAAAAAGAAAGGTAAAATCTACAGCCTTAACGAGGGCTACGCCAAGGACTTTGACCCTGCCGTCACTGAGTACATCCAGAGGAAGAAGTTCCCCCCAGTAAGTGAGGGCCCGGGGAGGGTGGTGCAGGGTCTGGGCATCAGGCACCAGAGGCCGTTCTGGAGGCAGGGGCATCCCCCGGAGATGAAAGGGATCCTTGGGATTGAGGGCCTTGGACCTCATGTGGGGCTCCTGAGCAGTGTGGAAATCTGTTGGTCGATGACTTACCCTAAAGGTGAAAGGAAGCAGGGATGGAGTGGATTGGGCTTCCGTCTACATTGAGCCC